>NC_059074.1:95715236-96340236 GCF_020497125.1 Mauremys mutica | reverse complement strand
TGCTGTTGCACAACTTCAGAAAAAGTAGGGAAAACGTGATGCTGTGACCAACAGAATAGACATGACAATTTTAAGCAAACAGCATACTAGCACAAGCCATACATTTTAGCAATCTAGGATTCACAAGCACACACAATGCCATCAGAGATAAGCAGTAGACATTCTGAATAATGAATTAAACACTTCCATTGGTTAAGGCATCTTTTTGTTTGCAAGAACCATATAATAAGTATACACAAAAATATTTATTCCATCATTCAAAAAGAGTGACATGCAAACTATATGTTACAGATCCACTAAGCTCACCTTTGAAGTATATTTTTGTAGTGATTCCACCATCACAAAGCAACTAGAGAGAGGTCTGATGTTAGATTATTTGTCTTTTCAAGTGTTAAAATGATATCTCATTGATAATAATCATTTGATGCCCAGAGTTAGCGTTGAGGTGTCATAACTTGACAAGCCACAGGGTTTTACCACTGTGGTGTAACCTTGGACAAATGTTAGTGGTTTCCAGTCCCACCACATGTGGTAGCCTGGAACTGGGGTGTCTGAAGAAAGACGCTTGTGACAATGTACAAGCTGTTGTTAGATACAAGATGTATTGGTGCTGACCTAACATGTGTAAACATGCTGTATACTACCCCCTTCTATATACCTGTGAGGAACACCTCTTATAGGCTGATATGTTAGATTACATATTTGACACCTGTGAGCCCATGTATTCCATGGCTGCAAAACACACCCTTTGCCACAGATTGGCACTTAAAAAAAAATCTAAGCTCTCATATTAAAACATCCACCACTTTTCCACTCCTAATTGCAAAGAAAACTTTTAAAATGTGAGCTAACGTATAATACAATACAATATTGTTCCTTGAGTTTGCAGACAGCCTGAAACAATACCTCAGAGACATATGATCCATTTCAGTCAACCTAAGGATGACAGTTTAAATGTCTATATTTCCAATTAGCCATGTCATTGCTCACCATTTTATCACAAACATCCAACTAATGTGCTTAGCCCACAATCCCAAACTGCTTCTCATATCCTTCTGGGGCTCCAAAAGCCTCAAATATCAGCTGCCAAACACATCCAGCTTCCACCTCCCTCCCAAACTAAATTTCCATGACACAATTCTATATTGCCCTCACAAAAAACTGAAACAGAGTGTGGGAGGGCATAAAATGAATTTCACTTAACATGGCCTATTATACTGGCAGCATTTTTGTTCATGTTGAATTCAATAAAAAAGACTCAATTTTTTAAATTTAAATAAGCTGTGTAAAATTTCCATTTTGCTGCAACAGAATATCCCAGAAGTCAAAGGTTCTTCCACAAAATTTAGTTTCAGCTTGCTGTGGAGGATATAAGGCCTTGGCAGTCAGAACGCAATTTCTGTTATCTTACTGACATAACAAGAGGTTTCCCTGACATGCTGTAACTCCAGAGGCTCAGGAGTAACTCTGTCTAAGGCACTGGACCGAGACTTAAGAGACTCATGTTCAATTCCCAGCTCTACCACACACTTCCAATATTACCCTGGGCAAGTCAATCTCTGTCCCTCAGTTCCCATCTGAAAGTGAAGAAAATACTTGCTTTTTTCCCCACTTATGGTCTGTCCCATGGCCTGTAACCGAGTCCTTATTTCTCCTTGCATCTAGTCACATCCATGGCTCTGTTTCCCCCCCTTTAGCAGCTGTCCCAGTCTTTCCCAGGCAGATGGACGGGGTGGAGTTTAACCCTTGGTCAATGCTTCCCCTTCCAAGAATCACCCAAGGCCAAATCAAACTAATTTCTCTAGCTCTTCCCAGACTTAATAGTCCTCCTGCCCTGTTAGTGCAGGCTTGCTCTCCTGGGGGTGCACAGTGCCTTCCTGCTGAACCAGCTACAGCTTTCACCCATGTTGATGCATGACTGCCCTTCCATACCCAGTTAAGTCATATACCGTCCCCCAGGGCCAAATGATTCCTTGCCCTATTGGCAGAGGGTTCTCTGCTCTTCTCAGCCTTCTCCAGGCTTTGAGACACAACAGTCCTTTTCCTCTCATGGCAGGTGTGTCAGCTCACCCTCTCCCTGTAGTGCAGTGGAGGGACAAGGGAGGCTTGTCTTTTCCTGGGCCTCTCCCAGGCCTCATTAGCCAAGCCCTTCTGGCAGACTCCACCCCAGCTTACTCTCTTCACAGGGAACCACCTGACCCCTGGCAAGCTTGCCCAGTCCACCATAGTCATAACCCACATGTATGCAGCTGAACAGCCAGCATTTCCAGTTCCCTGCAAGTCTGCCTCTCCACTAACTGAGTTACATGCAGCTTCTTATATAGCCTGGCAGTCATGATTCCTCTTGGTCACCTGACCTCTGGACTCTCCTGGAGAAGTTAATCGTCCAGAATTTCTCTCTTTAAAAGGGTCAAGCCCCAATAAAAAGGCAAACTAATATTGCCTGCTCTTAAAGGGGTGTGCATTTAGCTTTGACGTTTACCTGGATTCCAGTATTCTGGTTTTCCATTCCTTTATCAGTTGCATGCATTTTTGCAAAAAAATAAAAAGTTTTGATTTCTAACTGGCAGCACATGGCTCTCTCTCCTTTCAAAAATTGTTCCAAACTCTCTTCTCCTTCACCCACCCAGTTTTGATATATGAAAATCGTAGGAATCCCTCTTAAACCCCAGTAGGAAGTTCTAGAGACATCCCACCCTGGAAGAAATTATAGCTAGGTTAGTAGATAAAAATTATAGTATACAGACTAGATATCAAGGCATTTAGAAGAGTACGTACTCAGGTTTGTAAACTGGTAGCCAGTACACCAATCTTCCTCCCATCACCAGGTACTCTGCCGCAGAGTTTAACAAGTCAAAAAAGATATCACTCAGATGATAGTTCGAGGAAATGGAGATGTGATTTTCTGTGCTAAACAATATTGAAAAAAATACTGAACAAGTAATAGCCACAATTTTATTTTATTTTTTGAACACAGTCTGAGATTTGCAAAGCCAGGTAAGGGTATTAGATGGCCAAGTCCCACTTAAATTAATGAGAAATCTGCATCCAAACTCTTTCACAGTGGCTTTTTAAATGTTAGGGATGGAATTTGCAAAGAAAACTACTCAACTAAAATCACTTTTGAAATACACCTATTTTGTACAGTGTCTTTCATGAGCGTTATTGTAAGAATCAAAAGGAGGATGAGACATTGACATGAAATCTGAAAACAACAGAAAATCAAGGCCAAGCAGCAGAAAAGGCTGTCATCCCAACAACGGAGAGATTGTCTGCCAGGACAGAGAATGCCTGCTGCAGGTGAGCACAAAGAGGTGGGCAAGGGAAACTAAAAGACATGGGTAGGGCCCTACCAAATTCATGGCCATGAAAAACATGTCATGGACTGTGAAATCTGGTCTTGTGCGCGCTTTTACCCTATACTATACGGATTTCACAGGGAGATCAATGTTTCTCAACTTGGGGATCCTGACCCAAAACGGAGTTGTGAGGGGTAGGGGTGGGGTCACAAGGTTATTTTAGAGGAGTTGCGGTATTGCCACCTTTACTTCTGCGCTGCCTTCAGAGCTAGGAAGCCAGAGAGTGGCAGCTGTTAGTCGGGTACCTAGCTCTGAAGGCAACAGCAGCGCAGAAGTAAGGGTGGCATGCTATGGTATAGGGGTCCTGACGAAAAAGGAGGTTGTGCTTGGGGGAGGGGTTGCAAGGTTATTGTAGGGTGGGGGGTCCGGTACTGTTACCCTTACTTCTGTGCTGCTGCTGGTGGCAACGCTGCATTCAGAGCTGGGCAGCTGGAGAGCGGCAGCTGTTGGCCGGGAGACCAGATCTGAAGACAGAGCTGCCGCCACCAGCAGCAAGACCAGATCTGAAGACAGAGCTGCCGCCACCAGCAGCAGCACAGAAGGATAACAGTACCGCAACCCCCTTACTATAACCTTGCAACCACCCGCCCCCCGCACACACACAAACTCCTTTTTGGGTCAGGACCCCTATAATTACAACACCCTGAAATTTCAGATTTAAATCGCTGAAATCATGACATTTACGATTTTAAAATTCCTATGACCATGAAATTGACCAAAATAGACCATGAATTTGGTAGGGCCCTAGACATGGTGGTTTAAAACAAAGGTAAGCAATTTTGGACTGGATGCTTGAGCCTTCAGGGGATTAAGTAGAGCTGTTCAAGGACAGGCACGATGACGTGAAGCTATTTTGTAAATGTAAGAGAAGGAGCTTGGGACTTAGAAGCTAGAAAACTTGCTTGGCCAAAGAGGAGGATTATTTTAGGAAGACTGGCATTGACAGTCACTTTTGCAAGCTACGTAGTGACAGTGGTACTTTTTAAAATTGTTTGGTTAAAGGACAGCAATGAAGTAAGTTTCTAAAACTGTGGCTGGCCTTCCATTAACACATTGATATGTACAATGAATAAAAGGTTTACCTACCCTCTTTCCGTTGCTTTAAGTATTTCTTTTTGTGAACCAGTTCTTCTAGTAGCTTCTCGTATGCCATATGGAGCTATACAGAGTAAGTACATAATATTGAGATCAGGAGTTTACCCTTTACACAAATAACGTCATGAAATTCTACAATAGTGTACATGTGGTAGCAGTTGCAAAGAGTTTAAGATTAACTTCTTCAAGATGTATCCATTAAAAGTTTATCTTGATCCTAAGGCTCACTTTTTTAAAGCTATTTCAAAAAGGTCTCTTATCAGTAAGACACTAAACAGTCAAGTGTAATAGCCCACTAACCACTTAAAAACTATTTAATATGGTGCTGAAGTGGGGATGTTGTTTTTTTTAATGATTTTGTTGACTAACATATTTTCTTGACATTTCCAACTCACGACGCTGTTAATCCCCTTCCCTTGCTTCATCTTGTAATGGGGTTTAATGACTCTTAAGGTTAGAGGGGGCCAGAAGACCCTATTCCAGGAAGTTGAATTGGAAAAGGCCCAGAAAATGGCCTGGCTCTCCAGAAAGGTCAAGGGCTGATGTGGGACTGATAGAGCTTCCTCGTTGGGGTTCAGAGGTAACTGGAGGGGGAACTAGGAACCAGATGCCCTGGAATGAGAGTGAAATTGAAAACCTCAGAAAGGATTTGGGCCAATAAATTGAACCCCAGGAAGTGAAGTGTTACTTTGAGTACTCTTGCCTGCAAGTATGTCACTGAGGGAACTGAGGGCAAGAGACCTGCAGGGCCCCACTGTGCCTCGAAGGGGTATGCCCTGGGATGGGACCATGCCACACTGATGCTGCAGGGCAGCATTGGGAAAGGGAGCTTCAGAAAAGAGATTGTTATTGTATTGTGGTAGCGTCTAGGAGCCCCAGTCATAGACCAGGACCCCAGTGTGCTAGGCACTGTACAAACAGAACAAAAAGGTGGTCTCTGCTCCAAAGACTCTACCATCTAATGACAGGTTTCAGAGTAGCAGCCGTGTTAGTCTGTATCCGCAAGTCTTTAAGGTGCCACAAGTACTCCTGTTCTTTCTACCATCTAAGTATAAGACAATGTATGTAGCCACGGTTCTTCTTTTTATCCCTGGTTGAATGCCCAAGTAAACCCTAAAAGTCCAATTGCATTTTTCAGAAAGATATGGGTTATCCCTAGTGCCCTGGCCAACAGCCCTCTCCCCCAATCTCAGGGCAACAGGTCGTAAATGTCCAAGGTTATGTCTTAGCTCTTGCTATGGCTGTTAAGCTCACCTGTCTAGCTGTTTCACTACCACTATCTATTGCTTTGCAAAATACTTGGACTACTTTGGGATCGGGAGCCCTGTAGTGCAGACCGGGCTGGGTTCCCTTCTCTTTCAGCCCACTCTGAGCAGCTCTCTGGAGGAGAGTGGTATATACACTGGCTTTTCCCTCAAGACAAGGGGAAACACTGACAAGAGAAGAAAGCCAGGGCCAGAGCTCCAACCAGAAAGGTCTGGGACTGGGACTGGCAGATTTGGTTAGCGCAGACTTGGGTAGAGCAAAGCTTTGTGTGTGGCAGAAGAACCAGGGCTGAATATGAATTTGTGTGTCGTCATTATGAACTTTGTTTTAGGGACTCTCTGATGATTGTTTGTTTGAAATATTTTGTTATTAAGGACTGAGGATTGTTTGAACCTTTTCTATTATTAAACCAGCCGCAGGTGGGGATGCTATTAGCCAGAAAAGAGAGACTTGCGGGAGGAGGAGGGGCTTAAGGGACCGACAAAAGCGGGGGCTAAGAAGGGCAGGGTGCCTGTAAAGTGACACCTGGCCACAAGGGGGTGCTCAGTAAGCAGCCACCCCACTACAAAAAAGTCTGAAGAACAAACCCCTGTTAATGCACTTAGAAAATCTGTAACATTTCAAAATGTTGTAATCGTCTACATTTCAAAAAAAAAGATTCCTAAAAATACTACACAAGTCTTTATTTTTACACATCTCCGCAAAGCTTTAAGAATGCTGTACAAACATTAATTCATCTTCAACACTTCTGTAACCTTTCCTAATGCTCTTATTGCCACGGCATCGGGGAAATATCATCTCCATTTTACAGACATGGAAACTGAAGCACAGAGATTATGGGCTTGATTCTAACACCCTTACTCGCAATGTGCATTACCTTGTTCGGCCAGCAGTCCTGATGAAATCAATGGGAGCAAAGTAACATTCCCCAGGAACAAGGGCAACAGAATAGAGTCTCAGCTGATTTGCTCATGGTAACACAGCAAGTCAGGGCAGAGCCATAGTAGAGGTCAGGAGTTCCTGGCTCCCCATCCCACGTTTAGTCTAGTAGACTGTGCTGACTTTTAGGTCTCCTGCTCACGACAAATAGTGTCTAATAAACAGACTCAAAAGAGCAGAGAACCTTTCATATCTTTAACATTGCTGGTAGTCAAGTGTGCAGAAGATGCACTAGAGTTTGTTTGAAAGCATTTCAATGAGCACTTCAGGGCCTTAACCGAAGGCATGATTAAAGTCGGTCAGACCCTTTCCATGGACTTCAATAATGTTTGAATCCAGGCTCAAGAGCAATGCAGCACAACTTAAAAATTGAACAGAAACCTCTCCTAATGTAGAAAGAAGTATGACTCAGTAAAGGTATAGGAGACAATAAGATTGGTTCCTATTCAGAAATATAATACTCTTTCAGTGGAAAGAAGTTAACGAAACAAAAAAACAAAATGTTATAGTTACAATGCTTTAATAAAGTGGTCCATATTTCATTAGGTATTTAACATACTCAGATTAAATGTAGAAGTAGTCAAAATGTAGCCCCAATTTCTACAATGCTGCCTATGATGTTCATCATTTCTAATGTGGAAATCACAGATTCCAGCACACTCTATTAGTAGAATTGTGGTCTCAGCAGGCCATGCTTATGTCAAGATGGTAGATGCAAACATCTCCATTTTACACAAATTAAGAGCAAGGTTCCAATCTTTTGGATACCACAGTTAGGCTGTTATGAATCATATATATTTAGGACATTAATCAACTTACGATCTGTAATAATTGCATCAAAAAGCATTTCCTTCCTCCATAGAGGTTTTGATGCATCAGAAACGAGTGCATCAAGATAGTACTTCTCTAAACCATACTGCCGAAGGTTAGCTCTGATATTCTCATCTGGTCCTCTCCACTTCTGGTTCTTCCTGCTAGCCTTGCCTGCAAGAAAATAAAAAAGGCATAGTCTAAGGCAGTGGTCCGCAGACTATGTCTAAGATTTCCAAAGGGGTCCACAAATGGAAAAAAAAGGTTGAAAACCACTGATCTAAGGCAAATCAGATGTGGCAAAAGTGTTCTGATTTTTCATTATTTATTTTAAGAGAATAATAATATCACCTAGCTCTTATATAATGCTTTTTACATTAATGCAGATCTCACAACACTTCACAAGATTCATATTTCAGTAGTTGCCTCAAATAAAAACAATTTAAGACCTCTTGTCACCGGACATGTTCTACTTATTGTGGGAAGTGGCTGTCAGGATTCGTCGAAGTATCAGAAATTAATCTAGTCAGGCCTTCTATTTCAGTTACGTTGTTCCATAATGCAAATGAGAGGGAGAATAGTTCAATTAAACGCCCCTACTTCACAGAGATATTGTGAGGAAAGTTTATTAATGTTTACAAGGCACTCATGTTATGCTAACATACACCACGTAAAACCCTATTCATACATCAAATTTAATCTACACAAGAATATTCCAGAGTAGCAAAAATATTGTTAGAACTTTGGGTTTTGAAAGCTACTAAGAAAATAACTACTGTATGACAAAACAGGATGGTTCCACTAGTACTAGCAGTGGTCTATTGTTTTTTTTAATCCCTATGATAGACTAACAGTGGCTAACCTTTTATCCTAATTTAACACAGAAAACCAAAGGGATTCAATAAAGCCAATAGTCATTTCTAACCATGAAAGTACTTCTCCAGGATTTAACAGGAAGAGAGAACACATTTGTATCTAACTTTAATATGAAGATAACTCTCTCTCATCTTGAATATTTGCAGGTTAAAAAATACACACCTGTGGCAAAGGCAAAAGATCTGAATGGGAACATATAGTTGTAATATTGAATTCTACTACTTCGAACTGCACTATCAATATAACTAGACAACTCTAAAAAAAGCTCAAAAAAGTTAAGTTTTTAGTAACAAAAACTGCCAATACAAACTGGTATTAAAGCCAAAATACTTAAAATTGAGCATTAGTGAGTTCCAACCCACTGCAAAGAAAACACCCATCTCAAAGCCCAACTCCTCCTCACTCAGTCACATTTAATAAGTTTGGATGGAACCTCACTATGCTTGTCCCCATGACCCAATGGCTCTGGGACATCACTGTTAGCCAAACCAATCTACCTGCTAATCTTACCACTAAACTGAACCATGCCAGGCACTGCCACACCAGATGCCATCACTTAGTGTTGTTGGATTGGCAGTTAAACTAGTTACATGTATTAGAAAACTTTAAAATAAAATTTAAAAAATCCCATCTTTATATCTTACTGACCCTTAATATTCTGAGTACTGCCTAGCTAGACTATATCTGTAAATGAGTTAGTATATCACAGATGTTTCACAAAACAAATCCTGTGAAGAGGAATGCTCCTTTCATACCTGGATCTACTCGTACCTGCTATAAAAGATACTTAAATACCGAAGAGTTAGAATTACCTTGTTCAGAAAGAAAATATCCAACATACCTAATCCATGGACAGTATTATAATCTATATCAGTACCACACACATATGCTCCAAAACGTGCGGAGGATATAAGAAGGCCACCTGCAAAGAAAAGAAAAAAGTCTGCTGTCATGGATATTGCTACCTGAGAGTCTGTATTGAGGAACATGAGAAATTTGAAAACACATGTACCACTCTGGGTTACAATCAGATGGCAGTTGCCCCTTTCTATTAGAAATAATATTACTGTGAGGTCCCCTGTATACCAACACTATTTTCCCTTTTATTCTCCTCATTGAACCTTCGTTTAACTTTGGAGGCTGATCGTATGGTCTGCTCACAAGGGTGCCCATTTCTGCAAGGCAGGCATCCACGCCCATGTACTAAAGTGCATTGCCTTAAAATGTGATGGAATGAAAACCATGAGATGTGGGCCACCGTCACAAGACGACACTGTGCAGTAGCCAAGATAATGACTTAGGTAATGGAATGGAGGGTATGGTTATAAAACTTGCAGATGACACCAAGATGGGAGGAGTTGCAAGCATTTGGAGGACAGGATTAGAAATCCAAATGACCTTGACAAATTGGAGAATTGGTCTGAAATCAACAAGATTAAATGCAATAGACAAGTGCAAAGTACTTCACATAGGAAGGAAAGCATCAAATGCACAATTACAAAATGGGAACTAACAGGCTTGGTGGTGGTACTACTGAAAAGAATCTGGGGGTTATAATGGATCACAAACTGAACAGGAGTCAACAATGTGACGCAACTGTGAAAAAGGCCAATATCATTCTGTGGTTTATTAACAGGAGTGTCATGGAAGACACAGCAAAGAATCCTGTGGCACCTTATAGACTAACAGACGTTTTGCAGCATGAGCTTTCGTGGGTGAATGCATCCGAAGAAGTGGGTATTCACCCACGAAAGCTCATGCTGCAAAACGTCTGTTAGTCTATAAGGTGCCACAGGATTCTTTGCTGCTTCTACAGAACCAGACTAACACGGCTACCCCTCTGATACATGGAAGACACAGGAGGTACTTGTCCCGCTCTGCTTGACACTGGTGAGGCCTCAGCTGGAGTATTGAGTCCAATTCTGAGCACCCCACTTTAAGAAAGATATGGACAAATTTGTGAGAGTCCAGAGAAGAGCAACAAAAATGATAAAAGGTTTAGAAAACCTGACTTCTTAGGAAACAAACACTAGGCATGTTTAGTCTTGCAAAAAGAAGACTGATGGGGGACCTGATAACAGTCTTCCAATATGTTAAGGGCTGCTATAAAGAGGACTGTGATCAATTGTTCCTCATGTCTACTGAAGGTAGGTCAAGAAATAATGAGCATAATCTGAAGAAAAGGAGATTTAAGCTAGATATTAGGAAAAAAATTAAGTAAAGCCCTGGAACAGGCTTCCAAGAGAGGTTGTGGAATTCCCGCCCCCACGCACACACACACACTGGAGGTTTTAAGAAACAGGTTGGATAAACATCCATCAGGGATGGTCTACATTTGCTTGGTCCTGCCACAGTGCTGGAGGCTGGACTTGATGGCTTCTCAAAGTCCCTTCCAGTGCAACATTTCTATCCTATCATTGAATCTTGTAGAAACTGGGGCTGCATTGAATCTGAGAGGGAGATAAGAGACAGTCAAGGGTAGCAGTGTTCCTCTGCAGCTCAAGAGGTACTGATGATATGTCTGAAGATGTGGAAAAATAGTTGCTAAAAAGAGGTAGAGTTCTACTGTTCATCAGCCCTATAAACACCCAGAGGATAAGGATCCACACCAGGCAGAGCTGGTTTGTTCAGCACTTGCACTCCCCTCTGGTTACCATAAAACAATTAAATGGATATCAGTTTAAAAATCACTTCTGTCTGATACACCTCTATCCTGATATAACGCTGTCCTCGGGAGCCAAAAAATCTTACCGCATTATAGGCGAAACTGTGTTATATTGAACTTGCTTTGATCCGCCGGAGCGCGCAGCCCCGCCCCCTGCCCCCCAGAACGCTGCTTTACCACGTTATATCCGAATTTGTGTTATATTGAGGTAGAGGTGTAGTCTTTTTTTAAAAAACTTTCTATTGTTACAACTTTTCCCTAAGGTTACTTAAAGTAAAATATTATCATGGGGAAAATATTGTTCTTAGTTTTTCCTAGTTTACTTTGTCCATTTCACAGCAGTTTGTGTAAATTTAATGTCCGTGTTTGTGGGAATGCTTCACACAGCAACAGGGGAGAGAAGCTAAAATACGAGGAAAATGTAATTGTAAAAAGCACAACAACTGACAGTGTCAGATGCGGTACTTGAAATAATTTTTAATTCATTTTTACAGTTAGACTTGAAATTGACAATGTCCCGTTGAAGTTATGTAAGTATGGCCAGAACGAAGACAGTTTATTTCCTCAGTTATTGTGATGGATAGGACTGTGTACAGTTACCATTTTTCTTGGGTATATAAAATTCTTGTTTTACTATGTCAATGGTGTCCTTAGTTTTTGTTGTGTGTATAGAAGTAAATTAAGTATTTGTTTCCGCTTACTGTTGTGATCTATTAGCTTAGTAAAAAGCTTTATGTATGATTTACCCTTGAAATCATGCTGCATCTGCATGGTATATAAAAGGGATTCAAGTGTTTTCTCTCTGCCCTGAACAGCTTCCAAAATAAAGAGAAGGATGGTAGTAGTGTACTTCCAAAGAGAAACTGCATTGTTGCGTTAAATTATTACTAAGGAGATGTCCATGACAGTAAGCCTAACATAATAGTACAAGGCCTTACACTGCAACTATAGACCAGACTCTGAACCTGCGATTCACAGTGATGAGTGGTTATGCATACAGATCATCCCATTTTAGTGAGTGGGACAGTTCCATAAGAGTCAACAGCTCACCAATGTGAGTAAGGGGTTCACAATCTGATCCTTTGTGTTCATAATACAGATTTTTACTTTAGCCGTAATCTGAAGAGGAGTTTCACACAGCTACATTAATCAAATGCTACCCATCACCATCTGTGTATTCTTAACACTCATTAAATATGCCTGCTAAATATGCCATTTCAGAGCATATAAAAAAAACCTCTTACACTGATAAATTAATGAATTCAAATTAAGTAAAAATGAGGAGAAAACAAAAATTGTCCTCCACTTTTCTTTGTTAATTGGATCTGGGAAAAACAAGGTTATCCACCCTAAAGGAGTCACCCATTTCCCTTCTCGACTGTAATCCCTCAGAACAGATGAGCAGTGCCTCCAGAAAGTCAAGACAAATTTAGCTAGCCCTGTCCCCAAGTATGATATACCACCCAGTCCTATAAATAGAGCAAGAGTACTTTGCTCATCTAATAAATTTTTTCTTGATTGCAGAAAAGGGAGAGATAGGAAACATGAACTGACCACTCAATAAGTCTCTGGTTTTACCTCCCACCTATATCAAATAGTCACACTTTAAAACTGAATCATAGAGAATACAAAATTGATGATAAAGAACGTATAATACTGTCTTCAATTTCTGTACTTCCACCATTATTACAATGAATTCTTCCCGTTCTGTCTAACCTTGCCCACCTCTCTCTCCAAGTTTGATTTCCTAAGAGAATGAATTCCCCTGCAAAGTTGCTTTGTAACTTTAGTTTTTATTTAAACACAAATATTGTAATTAAATGAATCTGCCAAGAAAAGCAGAACACAAGCCTAAGTGAATTTCCTTGACCTTCCAAAAAGCACTACCAATCTGTGTCTGGGGGGGAGGGGAGACACAAGAAGTTTCTGAAGAGATTATAGTGTGGACTGAAAATCTCAGTTTGCACATGAACTCTATTATATACAAAATGTGGAAGTGACAAACGCTTTGTATCATCTGAAAAACACTGATGCCATAAAATCAGGATATTTTCCAAGTCACATTTACACATAATAAAGACAATCAGTCCCAGAACTGTGGGACCTGCTCCTCCCCATTTCTAACTTTTCAATGAGGACTTGCTGCCATTCATTCTCTGGACCCTTCCTGCCAACTAAACACTCCCTTCCCCTCCCCTCTACATTAGCAGAGATACCTTTAGATCATTTCTTGTTCCCCTAGTTCCTTCTGGATACCTGATCAAAGTTCACCTGGATTTCACTAAGTCACATCCACTGCCCTCCTTCATCTATGTCCTTTGAAGAAACTGATGAAATTATCTTGACATAATCTACTTAAAATGGCACATCCTGAAACATGTGTTTTTCCATTTCAAATTTAAACAAGGTGCAGGAAAAGGTACTTGAATGCCTCACAAGTGATCCAATAAATGGAATGAAAGCTCCCCCTACTGACTTGTCAGAAAAAGGAAAAAAACAAAACCTCAGCCAGAGAAAGAAGTGGACAATTTTGTCACCACATTTCCCTAGGACACAAGGAATTGCTCATTATTTCCACCCTTGAAGAATGTGTTCCCACAATTGCCATGCTAATGTGTACAGTCAAGGGTGCTCTCTGCTCTTCAATACCATCCTAACTCCTCCCCTACAAAAATGTTTTAAGAATGTTGCCCCTTGTAAGTTCCTACAGTGACTTAGGAGTCTAACTTCAAATTTCACATCATTTTGGAACTTAAGTTCTATTGAAAGTCAGAGTGACTTTGGCTCCTAAGCAGTTAAATAACTTCTGAAAATGGGACTTAGGCACTTTTAAAAATGTTACTCGAGGTAAATAAAGAATTGGGAAGGTACTTTGTTCTACAGTTTCAGCAAATCTACCCAGTCCTTCTGAAGTTATAACCACTTCCCCTATAGGACTTTGGGAAATAACCAAGCAGTTGATTTTATAATTATTCTTATTTGTACTGTGGCAGCACCCAGTCATGAACCAGGACCAGGAGCCTCAGTCGTGAACCAGGACTTCACTGTGCTAGGCACTGTACAAACAAACAAACAGATAGACAGTCCCTCCCCTAAAGAACTTACTTTTCACACACAATGTATATAAAGCAAGCAATGCCCAATTTTTTTCAGCAGTAGAAAAAGAAATACCTGTTCCAACAAATGGATCAAACACAACATCATTTGCTTTTACTCTTCCATGGTTTGCCATGATGAAAGACAAGCAGGCATCCATGCTTGTGTTCCCAATAAAATGCCTCCTTTTTACACTGTATGACTCAATAAGCTCCCTTTGCCCATCCGCAATCTGTAGGAACATTTAGAAAAAGTCAATGTGATGGCCCTAGATATAATATGTAAGTATACTAATAAACAGTCTTAATATTACATCACAAACAGAATATCAGGCATTCTTCATTGAATAGTATGCCACCTGGATTGAATCCACTGAAAATATAGAAATGAGACTTCTCTATAAAAGAATTGGCCTATTAGTAAAATTCCCAGACTTTAGGCTATTCATCAATTACAGGGATGATGCAATTACCAACTGTTATAGTGTCAGCTGCCTTTGGGGCATCCTCGTGTGACCTGAGTTTGCTATGCAGGCCCCCACCTTCAACCTTCCTCCTCAGGGCTCCCCAAGGAAACACAAACCAGATGAGTCCCGCAGGTCCCTTTGGCTTTCCCTCCCCCGCCCCCCCCAACCAACAAACCAAAAATAAAAATACGAAAACATCAAGCAATTACCTTGCTGGCCTTAGTCTCTGCCCTGAGGCTTACTTTCTCTGGCAGTCCCTGAAATTCTCTCAGCCCACCTCCTTCCATTTCCTGTTACTTTTTACAGGGAAATCAGCTGATCCCTGTTCAGATGTGCCTCCTTAGTAAGTAGGGTTGCCAACTTTCTACTCGCACAAAACCGAACACCCTTGCCAAGGCCCCACCCATGCCCCGCCCCTCCTCTGAGGCCCTACCCTCACTCATTCCATCACTTCCCCCCATTGAGTAAATGAGAGTGAGCATTTTCACTGGGCTAGCTCAGGGGGTTGGGATGCGAGTGGGGGTGAGGGCTCCAGCTGGGTCGTGTGGCCAGAGATGAGGGGTTTGAGTTGCAGGAGAGGGCTCTGGGCTGAGGGATGGAGCCAAGGGGTTTGGAGTATGAGAGGGGGCTCCGGGCTGAGGCAGGGGGTAGGAGTGTGGGAGGAGGTATGGGCTCTGGCCTGGGGCCAGAAATGAGGGGTTCAGGGTGTGGGAGGGGGCTCCGAGCTGGGGTTGGGATAAGGGGGATGGAGGGATGAGGACTCCAGCTGGGGGTACGGGCTCTGATGTGAGGCCGCAAATGAGGGATCTGGGGTGCAGGAGCGGGGCCAGAGGGGTTTGGAGTGTGGGAGGGGGCTCTGGGCTGGGATTGAGGTATTTGGACAGCAGGAAGGGGCTCAGGTAGGGGCACTGGTGCAGGGGAGGGTTTAGGGGTATAGGCTCTGGGTGGCACTTACGGTACCTCAAGCAGCTCCCAGACACAGGAGCATGTCCCCCCTCCAAGCACCTATGCGGAGGCATGGACAGGCGGCTCTATATGCTGCTCTGTCTGCAGGCACCGTCCCTGCAGCTCTCATTGGCCACAGTTCCCGGCCAATGGGAGCTGTGGAGGCGGCACTAGAGGTGGGGGCAGTGTGCAGAGCCCCCTGGCTGCCCCTAAACATAGGAGTGAGGTGGACACATACCAGCTGCTTCCTGGGAGCCGCATGGTTCGGCGGCTAGCAAAAAGCATGCCAGCCCCACTGGGTGGCGCCGCCAACAGGACAGTCAATGGCCCAGTCAGCGCCAGGATCTCTTTTCAACCGGGTGTTCCGATCAAAAACCAGACACCTGGTCACCTTATTAGTGAATAGGGTCAGCTGGACCCAGGCCTCTGTCCCATAAGGGTATGTCTGCACTGCATCCAGGAGTGAGCTACCCAGCCTGGGTCCGCTGACTTGTGCAGGTGGGGCTTGCGCTAGCACACTGCAAAATAGCTTTGTTTGGAGACCTTGCAGCTTGTGCTGAAGTCTGAGGAGGGCTCGAGAAGCCAAGCTCCAGCCCAAGTCACAATGTCTACACGGCTAATTTGAATGCCCTAGCTTGAGCACCACCGACACAAGTCTGTAGATGTGGGCTGGGAGGCTTGCTCTCAGATGCAATGCAGACATATGCTATAGGGGCAAGCCATCCGGTTACGCCCAGAAAATTCAGAATTAAAGCTAACCTTAAAAAAATGCAAATATATTAAAGTATTTATGTAAATGCATGGCTACACACACAAACCACTTAAGTTCTACATTAAGGTCCTAGATATACTGGTTTTCCAGCTATGTTTATAAGCTATGTTTAAGTGCTGTTAAAAGTAAACTGTCTTCAGACCAGAACTTGTTGAAAAAAATAGCATACATTTTTAATGAGAATTTCAACCATCATATTTCTAACACAGTTTGGACAGAACCAACATAGGCAGGGTCAAATCACGTTAGAACACTAATCTGCCACCATGTGCCAGCATAGTTTGATCTAATACAAACTGTCTGGCCAAACCATAGTAGAATCAAAAACAGGTTTCTATGTTTAAATATTCAAAGCCAGTACAGATGGGACAACAATGACTTTAGGCCTTTCACAGTGTTGCAGCAACTCAAGGCCTTCTCTACATTAGTTACAAAGGTGGACAATACTCTTAGTAACTAAGAGCTAAGAGTGTGGATTCTTGCTAGCAGCCCAAGTGGTCACGATTGTCTTCTTGTAACCAGATCTTACTACTTGGTTAGGGGTCTTGTCCAGATATCAAAGTCTGTGTAAACAGGTTGGCTGGTCTTCCTTCCTTCTAGTTTTCTTTGCACTAGGACATCCAAGAGTGGATTTTCCCAGGTACTGCTGGTCCTACCTGTGAACATGACCTCTGGATGCTCTATCCTTGCTGAAGTAGTACAAGAGACCAGTTCAGATTTTCCCAGGATGCACTGATACAAATATAGTTAGGCAGGTAGCATGGTAGAATATGGACATGCCATTGTGACTGAATCATGGCCGTATTGTGAAAGACACTGCTGTATGAACACAAATCAATCACTTTTATTGTACATGGATCAGATGAACATGTCCCAGCCAGTTTAAAAAACATGGCAGTACTTCCTATATAGTGTAGATGGGGACAAAGTCCGGCACTTCCAATCTTCTGCTCTATGAACCTCAACTTCTGATTTACGCTGAGTCAACAACTTCTGAGATCCCAAGTTCATAGAATCATAGGACTGGAAGGGACCTCGAGAGGTCATCTAGTCCAGTCCCTTGCACTAAGTATTATCAGGACTAAGAATTATCTTAGACCATTCCTGACACGTGTTTGGAGATTTTGAAGAGCAGGTTCAACAATGATGGAGATTCCACAACTTCCCTAGGCAATTTATTCCAGTGCTTTACCTAACTGTCAGGGCAGTTAGGTAGATTTCCTAATGTCCAACCTAAACCTCCCTTGCTGCAATTTAAGCCCATTGCTTCTTGCCCTATCCTCAGAGGTTATGAAGAACACATTTTTTCCCCTCCTCCTTGTAACAACGTTTTATGTACTTGAAAACTATTATGTCCCCTTCTCAGTCTTTTCTTTTCCAGACTAAACAAACCCATTTTTTTCAATCTTCCCTCACAGGTCATGTTTTCTAGACCTTTAATCGTTTTTGTTGTACTTCTCTGGACTTTCTCCAATTTGTCCACATCTTTCCTGAAATGTGGCATCCAGAACTGGACAGAATACTCCAGTTGAGGCCTAATCAGTGTGGAGTAGAGCGGAAGAATGACTTCCCGTGTCTTGCTTACACACCCCAGAATGATGTTTGGTTTTTTGCAACAGTGTTACACTGTTGACTCATATTTAGCTCATGGAGTTGCAGGAATAGGACCCATGGGAAACAGGTTGCGGGAAAACAAACTACATAGGTGTCATCCGGGGCCACTTAGAGTCCCTAGGGGCAGGTTAGAACAGCCTCAGGGATGCCCTAATTTGGATCCAGCTGCCTATAGCTTCAGGAAGTTGTTCAGAGATCCTGGAACAGCTAGAGAGTGGTGCTTCAGCCACATACCTCCCTCCACACAACTTTATTCTAGGGATAGCGCAGGGAGGCTGTGTAGTACTATTAAGCCAGTATTGTGCGTTGCAGAGACTTGCTCCTATGTTGGAGAACTCCCCAATGGACAGGAGTATAGCTCCTCTGTGCTGGCAGAGCTGCCATAAAGGGGATGTACAGTGGCACTAAAATTCACTGGGTCTCTCATGTCTAATCTCTTCACAGACACCTTAATCTTTTCATTTTTGTTTGGATTGATGAATTAACCTGCCTTTTCTTACTCACAATAAGGATTCCCAAAATTCTGCATTATCATTGCATTATACTGTATATGGTGGCATGAACAACTAGTAAATTTTTAAAAAGCAGAGAATTTATCACTTTTAAAAAAAAAAAAGCCTTAAATTTACTTAAACTTTGTTTTTTTAGAAATTAAATGTAAGTAATGATGCTAGAATCTGGCTTTTCTGATTATGCGAATTACTAAAATGTGATATAGTTTTTACCACTCACCCATCTACCAAAATACAAATCAAGAGGTTCTTCTGGAACGTTGTTAGGGTCCATTCCATAATCTTCCAGAATCCAGAAGATATGTTCTGGGTTTTTTAAATTCACTTTCCCTTCAAATGGCAGAAATTCCAGAGCCTGTATAAACAGCAAAAACAAATTCTTCCTGGGGCAAATTTTTAAATAGCCAGGACAAGAAAAACAAAACATCTGTTAATAGGACATTAAAAGTTACCAGAAAACAGGAAGGGGACAAAGTAGATTGAGATTGCCCTCTTTAGCTTCTTTCTGATGTATAAAGAAAGTCTGAATGGTTTTGGATTGAAGATAGGTCAGGAGCCATTGTGTTTATTATTACATGTGCATTGCTCACTTCTAAAAGAGATCTGCTGTGAATACTACACATGGACTTTTCAAAATAAAACGTTTTCTTCAAGTCAAGCCAAAAGGTACCTGCTCTCAGTAAGGACTATAGCTACACCAAGGTCTACTTTAAAAATTCAGACATTTTTCATGTAGACACTTAAAAAAAATATTCTAGCCATAATGGGGGTGGGGAGTCATCCCAACTCCCCTGTAAGTGAGAAACAGCTGAAGGAATTTTGCTCAAACTTCCTTACTGCAACCCAACACCATAAAAATGAGAATCAACATTAATAGTGAAAATTTCAGCAAGATATATAAAATAGGTAGTTATAAAGATTGCATAAGTACACTAGTCACAATTTCTTTAAAAGACCATGAGAATATACAAAAATTACCATTCATTTACCAATGCTTCTTGATTAAAACACTATTCTAGTTAACAAGAAGACAGCATGGTCCAGCAGATTGGGCATAGGACCAGGAATCAGAAGACTATTTCCAGCTCTGCAGCTAACTCATTGTATCACATTGGGCAAGACACTCAAGTCAAAGTTTTCCAAACACAAATTCCTAAAGTAAAGGCACCTGAACATGGCCAGAGTTCCAGAGGTGCTGTGTCCAGAAGTCCATTGCCTAACTTTAGCCATCCAACTTTGAACATTTTGGCCTTAACACCGCCGTGCCTCAGTTTCCCCATCTGTAAAATAGGTACACTGATACTTGTTTTTCTTCATAAAAAGGTTTTGAGTGAGATCTATTAGGAAAAGTACCAACTGTGGGATTTTCAATGGATTTTGAGTTAGGTACACAACTCCCATTCAATTTCAAACGAGATTAGGGTGACTAACTCCCTTAAACTCTTTTGAAAATCCCAGCACAAGCATAAATGTGTTAACACTGTAGTACTCATATGAATACATGAAGTTGAAAATAAATTATTTTTTTTTTAAAAATCCACTTACATCTATCCTTCTAATTTTTTCCTCTTGTGTCAGTGTTTTGTTAAATGCATGAATATGTATTTTGTATGTTGAGTTTGACTGTAGATACGGAACCTAAAATAAAGAAAAAACATCTTTTGGTTAATACAAACTGCAATGCTAGCCTGTCTGACTGTGAAATTAATCGCCTAGATTTTTATACACGTACCATCTTCTCCATTGGGTAGTTCTTCAGAGATGTGTACAGTTCCTCTGCAGATTTTCCCTGACCCCACAGTTCAAATATAGACCTGGAAATTCCATGATTATTAGATTGCGGTCAGTGAAGAAAATTATGCCTATAAAATAAACACCCTATTTCACACAGTCTTCTTGCTCAACATATTCAGGCCCTGATTCAGGAAACAGGGTTTGTTAATTGGGGTCTCAGTGATGCTTTCCCTGTCTTGCATCACATGCTGGAGATGGAAATTTTAGTTCCTATGTTATGGGATCCTTAAAAAATACCCTTCATTTAACAATGTTAGCATGGTAGTAATTAACGCTACCAGGCATGATTCACCAACAAAATTTCACTCACGTTTAAAATGTTCAAGAAAGAGCATTCAGGCTGAAATTCTGTTCTTTACCTATTTCAAAGTGTTTAGGTATCATTATACCCGAGCATTATACTGTGCTGTAATGCCCAAGATATAACGGGACCAGCTACCATCAGAGGTTCTGTCTCATTTTTAAGATGTTCTGTCTTATGCCATTTTGAGACAGATCATTAGCATTACCACCAACAACTTTTTATGGATTTCCTTTGCTTTCTATACTGCTAGTTTTAAGGAAAAAAAAAATCTTCTTGGAAGCTATGAGAGTTCACATCTTACCCTAACTCAGAGGTGGGCAAACTACAGCCCGCGGGCAACATCTGGCCCGCGGAACCATTCTGCCCAGCCCCTGAGCTCCTGCCCCGGGAGGCTAGCCCCCGGCTCCTCCCCTGCTGTCCCTCCACCCCCGCAGCCTCAGCTCACTGTGCCGCCGGCGCAATGCTCTGGCCAGCGGGGCTGCAAGCTCCTGGGGTAGTGCAGCTCCAGAGCCTGGCCTGACCCAGTGCTCTATGCTGTGCGGGTGTGTCTGGCTCCAGCTGGGCAGCGCGGCTGTAGCGTTGCCAGCCACCGGTGTTCCAGGCAGTGCGGTAAGGGGGCAGGGAGCAGGGGAGGGGGTTTGGATAGAGGGCAGGGGAGTTCTGGGGGGTTGAATGGGGGCAGGGGTTCCGGAGGCGGTCAAGGACAAGGGGTGGTTGGATGGGGCAGGGGTCCCGGGGGGGAGGGGACAGGACAGCCAGGAAGGAGTGGGGGTTGGATAGGGCGGTGGGGGGAAATCAGGGGTGGGGTTCTGGGGGTGGTCAGGAGACAGGGAGAAGGGGTGGTTGGATGGGGCACGGGTCCGGGGGGACAGTCAGGAAGGAGAGGGAGGGTTGGATGGGGCGGCAGGGGGCAGTTAGGGGCGGAGGGTCCAAGGGCGGTCAGGGGGCGAGAAGCAGGGGGGTCTGATAGGGGGCAGGGGCTGGGCCACGCCTGGCTGTTTGGGGAGGCACAGCCTCCCCTAACGGGCCCTCCATACAATTTCTGAAACCCGATACGGCCCTAAGGCCAAAAAGTTTGCCCGCCCCTGCCCTAACTCTTCCTTTTGAACAGTTATATACACCATAGTTTGTCTTTTCTCCCATTCGTATATCCTAATCCAATGGCCTTTTCATGTCAGAAAATCCCTTTTTCAGTACCAGGAACTTTAATGGTAACATATATTGCTATACATTCTTATGGTGCAGTTGCAGTACATCACATGTTAAGAACTCTGACAAAGTATCTAAGGATTAGTCACTGCGCAGCACCTTATTTTCAAAGATAAGGGTCTAACGTCTTAAGGAAATTCTTCAAAATGCTCAAAGGTTCTAGTTTGCTCAAACTGACATATAAATGAGCTATATTTTATTAAGCAACAACAAAAGCCACTCAGAATAAGTCATTTTATTAATGTATTCAGTTCCTGAAAGTGTTATTTAAAGCTAAATTTGTAATCAGCATTTCCCCTGGAAAATAAGACATTTTTGAACAGTCTGCTATTTCTTCTCACAGCATCTGTGTTTCTATCTACTGTGAAATTTTAAATTACGCACAGTAAGAGCTAAAGAAATGCTGACAGTATAAACTGCATTAAGCAGAACTGAATATTAATCTTTGTCTTTTGATTTAATGTTAGAGGGGTATTTAAAAAAAAAGGTCTTAGGCCCATATCTCACCTTTTTATCAATCTGTTGGCAAAGACCACGTCATTCATTTTTTTGTTGCTGGTGTTGGGTTTTTTTAATAGTGCTTCAGAGTACAGTACTTAATCACCTTCATTGCTAGCAACCTGGAAAACCATTAACAGCCTTATACTAAAACTAGTGTGTGGGCACAATGGGTGAAAAAAATACAATGAGCAGCTATGCCAGGTTCGCTCTTTCTAAGGGACGTCCTTAATTATTTTTTTTTCTTTCATATTAGAAATACATTTGTTGAAGGCACCCTTTATAAAAGATCACCACCACTTAGGTGAATTTCAAAAAACATTTTGCTGAGAACGCCATACTTTCAGTTTCCTTTCCCATTGTTGTTTGAAGTAGAGCAGAATTTATCCCCAAAGGAAATACAACTATATTTTTCCATATAAAGGTGCATTTGCATGAGCACACTCATAGCCCAGCATAGATGAAACTAAATATAAGACGCAATCGACAGTCAAAAAGACATAAGGCTTTCTTTTCAGCCCCCAGACCATTGAATATGGTCTGCAAAGTACCATATAATGGTCACAGACTTCTGCAGTTTGAAAAGCATATAGGGCTGCATTCTCCAAAACAAGCCAAAACAAGGAGACCTCATCTTAAGGGAGGATGGCACTAGCTCCCTGGAAAATTTTCCCCTCCCTAGGACCCGCTGGAAGACTCTCTGCTGCAGCTCCACAGGCTGAGTACTCAGCATTCAGGAGTGGAAGAGTGAAGCCAGGAAGCAGCTACTCTGTACTCCTTTTTTTAAATTCAGTGTATAACTCTTATCACTTACAACTGATGTAAAAATAAAAATATACCCAAACGGATTAAAAAAATCTCCCCCTTTTCTCCTCAAAAAAGTCACTAACTTAACATGACACAAGATGTCCAAACAACTTTGCTACAAGGTTGTTAACGTGAAGAAATAAGTACTGTACTCTGCAATGAAGAACACAGGATAAGACTGAGAAAGAGACTTGAAACTAAAGAATAAAGACGGATTCTTTTCAATCAGCCATACTTCATTTCATTAATGTGTACACATTTTCGAAGTTTCAACAGTGAAATTAAAAAAAAAAAAGATTCCATGTAAAAATATTTGCCACAAAATAGCTGAACATGTTGCACAACTATACATGATTTGTAACTCTTACTTTGCACATACTGTCCTTTTCATTAGTCCTCTTGCCATCTCTTCTGAAGGAATATTGAGAATCCAAAATGGAGACTGAAATAAAAAGACAGTATGAGAAATCCGAGTGCTAAGAAGAGGATATCACAAGATACACTAAACACTTGCATCTGAAGAAGTGGGTATTCACCCACGAAAGCTCATGCTGCAAAACGTCTGTTAGTCTATAAGGTGCCACAGGATTCTTTGCTGCTTCTACAGAACCAGTCTAACACGGCTACCCCTCTGATACTAAACAATTAAGATTACTTATATAGAATTACAATACGCTGTGAAAAGGTACAAGAACACCTTTTTCTGGTTCTAATATTAACTGCTGTATAAATACGAGGAGGTAATGTTTGAGGTCAAACAGGAGTAGCTGGAATGCACACACACACGCTCTGTTTAGCATGTGTAGATAGTCCAAAATAGTAGACTGTCGACTTGTTTATTCATTCTTCCTCAAAGAATCCTGTAGAAGCATAACCTTACAGTTGTATTTACATTTAGTTATCCTTGCTTGATTTGTTTTGAGTAACTGCTAAGACTAAAATTTAATACCTTCACTTTTCTAGACACTCACACATTAGATTTAGAGAAAAAAAACAAATCCAATCAGGACTCCAGCTACTGCAAAGACTAGCAATTCTCATGGCTCAACTGCTTTAGAAAGAAGCAACAGACTTCCAGTAGATGGCACTATTTCTTTTAAGATTATAGTCAGTAGCATGTATGGCAACTACCCTTCAACAGTTCTATTTTGAGACGTCACATGTAGGGGTAGAAAGCAGACATTATAGCAGGGGTGGGCAAACTACGGCCCACGGGCCGAATCCAGCCTGCTAGCCATTTTAATCTGGCTCTCAAGCTCATGCTGGTGAGTGGGGTCTGGAGTTTGCCCCGCTCCAGTTGGGGAGCAGGGTTGGGGGCTGCTCCACGTGGCTCCCAGAAGTAGCGGCATGGCCCCTCTCCGTCTCCTACGCATAGGGGCAGCCAGGAGGCTCTGCTCTGCATGCTGTCCCTGCAGCTCCCATTGGCCGGGAACCATAGCCAATGGGATCTGCCGGGGCAGTGCCTGCGGACGGAGCAGCATGCAGAACCGCCTGGCCACGCCGCCGCGTAGGAGCCAAAGAAGGGACATGCCGTTGCTTCCGGGAGCCACTTGAGGTAAGCATCACCCAGAGCCTGCAACCCTGAGCCTCTCCCCATGCCCCAACCCCCTGCCACAGCACTGATTTCCCTCCTGCACTCCAAACCCCAAAATACCAGCCCAGAGCACCCTCCTGCACCCTATACCCCTCATCCCCAGCCTCCACCCCAGAGCCCGCACCTCCATCTGGAGCCTTCACCCCCCCCAAACACACCCCACTCCCCCGCCCCAGCTCGGAGCCTCCTCCTGCACTCTGAACTCCTCATTTCTGGCCCTACCCCGGAGCCCACACCCCCAACCAAAGCCCTCACTCCCTCCCATACCCCAACCCCAATTTTGTGAGCATTCATGGCCCACCATATAATTTCTATTACCCGAGATGCTGGCAGAACAGGCACCAACTCATGCCAAGGCCCAGGACCTCACTGAGTACTGACATATGCACAGCTGAAATCCAGTTTGGTTTACCAATGAGTTAGCATAGTTAAAATCGATATTAGTGTTACAAGAATGTGTTTAGATCTATGAAATACTTGTAGGATGTTGCATGTATTAATCCTTCTTATAATATATGTATCCCATGGTATAAAGTTATATTGAGACTTTGCATTGTAAACCTCTGTAATTGTGTAACTCACCAAACAGGAAAAAAAAAGTATTAAATTAAAGTGCTTGCCCTGCACACAAGATGGCCCACTGAAGGCAAATGAGTTATTGTGTAACAAAGGACAGAGACTTTGTTGATTGCATTCCTCACTCCCTCCAGGAAGGGGAGGCCTGTGCAGGAACTCATCCCACGTTCAGCTTGGATTCTGGGGTGAAAGGGGATAAAAATCCCTGACAAGGAGAAACAGGATTTCTTTATGCTGTCTGGACTCTGAGGGGCAAAGATTCCTAAACATAAGCAAGAGATCCCCATCCTGCTTGGCATGGGTCAGCCCTAAAGGATAAGCAGCTCTGTGTATTATAGAAGCTTATATTACCTTTTAAAGTCCAAGACTGTATCTCATTTGTGTGTGTATATTTCCTGTTTTAACCTTGTAAATAACTCATTTTTTCCCTAAGTTAATAAATCTTTAGTTAGTTTATCACAGGATTGGCTACAGGTGTAGTCCTTGGTTTGAGATTTAGTACAATTGACGGGGACAAGTGACTGGTCCTTTGGGACTGCAAGTAACCTGAATATTATTGTTATTTTTGGTGTAAAGTGACCATCTATCACGGGGTGGGCAAACATTTTGGCCCGAGGGCCACATATAGGTATGGAAATTGTATGATGGGCCATGAATGCTCACAAAATTGGGAGTTGGGGTGCGGTAGGGGGTGAGGACTCTGGCTGGGGATGCGGGGTTGGGGTGCAGGAGGGTGCTCCGGGCTGGGGCCGAGGGGTTCGGAGGGCGGGAGGGGGTCAGGGCTGGGGAAGTGGTTTGGGGCATGGAAGGGGGTCAGGAGTGCAGGCTCTGTGCGGCACTTGCCTCAAGCAGCTCCCAGAAGCAGCGGCATGTCCTCCCTCCAGCTCCTACATGGAGGCATGGCCAGACAGCTCTGTGCGCTGCCCCGTCCGCAGGTGCCGCCCCTGCAGTTCCCATTGGTCGCTGTTCCCAGCCAACAGGAGCTGCGGGGGCGGCCCTTGGGGCGGGGGCAGCCTGCAGAGCCCCCTGGCTGCCCCTATGCATAGGAGCCAAAGGGAGGACATGCTGCTGCTTCCAGGAGCCGCATGGAGCAGGGCAAGCCCCCAACCCGGCTCCCCGGCTGGAGCAGGGCAAACCCCGGATCCTGCTCCCTGCCAGGAGCTTGAGGGCCAGATTAAAATGTCTGGAGGCCCAGATGCAGTCCCTGGGCCATAGTTTGCCCACCCCTGATCTATCACATAGTCCAGCTTGCCTGGGCGACAAGATAGACTGGAATGCCCAAGGGGACTGTCTGTGACTCCATCGTAAGTCTGTTACAGTGCTTCAGGAGTTTACATTTATTACTGGGTTGGTGAAATCTAATTACAGAACATACAACCACCTTAGGGTTTCTGCCCTGCTTTTTTAAAGTCTGCCCTGAGGTTGACACTCATGGTCTTAAGTCACTTCAGACTGTGTGACACCCACCATTTCCCCCCCGCCCCAGTCTCCTATTATCCCAATTCAATACCAGAAACTCTGTGTGAACCTCCGTACCCCCATGGCGAGGCTCCATGTATCCCATTGCCAATATGAGGTACTCCCAATCTCCATCACTTGGGGATTCTGTGTGACCCAACACAGCTCCTCCCCTTATTCCTGGGTCTCCTATTCTCCTTTTCCCTGCCAGGGGCTCCCCCCACTCCTCCTATAGCAGGGTCCCCCATTCTTCCCCCCATACCATTATTTTTCTGGGAGATAAGTCATTCAAGGTGTCAGCATTTAAAACTCTATTGGGAGGATAAGTAGGAGTACTGTTATGCTGAACAGTGTTGATGGTTACCATCAACCAGTTGTTTGATCTATAGACAATTGCAGAATGCTTGAAGCTGTGACGGTGCTAAATATAGCAGCAGCACCACATGCCCTCCATTTCCCCCCTTTTTGTCTTCTAATTCTCCCCAAAATCAATAGGGTTCTGGCAGCTGATGTTTAGAGTGTTCCCTAAAATTTTGGTATTGACTGGATGCAGATTTCAAAAGTTTTTGCGTTACATGCACACAAACACACAGAAATGCCATGAAATTGAATGTAAGGCAGACACAAACTCCACCAATGACAGTTTTTGGAAAATGCTCTCTTCTCCCAAGCATCTTTGAAATTTGATCAGCTACTCACAATGAATAAAGATAATACAAAGAAAATACATAAGTCAAGTCAATCTATCACAAGTAGCCCATATATATTTATTTCAAGTAAAACATTACAACTTACATTTATACGAATTTCTTGTTGACTGCTGAATTGTCCACCACAAAGTGAGAGCAAGGACTTTATCTCCTACAATGAAAACATTGTAGGACAAAACATTTTTTAGAAAACAGAAGTATTGTTCCCATACCATAATTTCACATACATCTACAATAACTTTATACTAGAAACAAAATTTCAAAGAGACTTCAACAACAAAGTTATATTAGTTCTTATGTCCAATATCAATTTATAGGAGGAGCCAACTATTAAAAATCTTAGGAGAGGAGAAAAATCTGACATTGTGGTAGCGAATGACTACTTACATTTTACTTAAATATTACTTAAATATTCCACTTTAAAAATAAGCCTTTTTTTTTTTATTACAGCCTACAAGTACCATCTGAGAATAGTAATATATTGATTAGTAATCCAATGCACAATGGGATTAGGTTAAAAATTAGCCTAATCATTTTATCAAGCTCCAGTGTGCTTCATTTTTATACTTACCTCTCTCTGAAATTGCTAATATTTAACAAGGTCGTACACTCACTATAACTATAATTGAATTCTGGGTAATGGGTCTAGTCATAGAAAGATTCAAGTGTATTATTAGCAAGGCAAGTCCCTCTTGAGGAAAACAATGGCAGGAGTCCACTGTTTCTGCTTCCTTCTCTGCTTACAGAGATCTTGATAACTTGCTCTGTTGGGTGCATTTTTCATAGTAACTGAAGTTAGAGACTGTAAACTGAAGCAGGAAGATTATGAATCCCCGAGCAACCATTAAGTACTAAGGAACAAGAGAATAATGAACTAGAATAGGCTTTCAATCTCTGATGTCTCTGTTGTTTCTCAAGATACTTCTCTTGGAGATCTATCCATATCAATAAATATCCTGAAATGATGAGCTTCCCATTCATTTTCTAACAGATGACTACCTATTTCCTCACAAAATTATCCTTATAAATACATATGCCTACATTTTATTATGGACTGAGAATTACATGGGGATGGAAGACAAAGGGAAGAAGTCATTCAGTATTGTCAAAAATCACTGGATAATGCTAGTCATCCACTATTTTAGTAAGACTGCTATTATGACCCTTTTCCTCTTCTATTTTCTATAGAAAATAAGAGGATGCTAGAGTTTTCCAAAAGCAAGTTACTCGCCAGCTTGCACAAGGTGAATAAAATGCCATTAGTTGGTTCATTATGATCATAGTAGTCATGGGACCACATGAGTAGATATTACATATGGGTTGGAGAAGTTTCCTGACAATGTTAAAAAGGACAGTTTATAATTACAGTAAAATCTTTATTATCCAGCATGCTGGGGGAATAGGGGGTGCTGATAAGTCAAAAATTCCGGTTAACTTAAGGGAGGAGTTTGGGTGTGGGAGGAGGCTCAGGGCTGGAGCCCAGGAGGGCTTTTGGGGTGCCGGATCTGGGCGGTGCTCACCTCGGGCAGCTCCCCACAAGTAGCGACATGTCCCTGCTGCTCCTAGGCAGAGGCACGGCCAGCAGCTCTGTGCACTGTCTCTGCCCACAGGTGGAGCCAGCAATTGGGATGGGGTGGGGGCAGCGCACAGAACCTCCGTGGCTGTTCCTCCACCTAGGAGCAGCAGGGACATCTTGCCACTTGCAGTGAGCTGCCCGAGGTGAGCGCTGCCCGGATCTGGCACCCCAAAACCCCTCCCATGCCCCAAACCCCTGCCCCGAGCTCCCTCCTATACCCAAACTCCCTCCCAGAGCCCGCGCCCCGCAACCCCTCCGAAAATGCCAGTTTCTAGAGCTTTCCGGTTGGTAAAGTGCCGGATAACACATCTTTTACTGTATTTGTTTCCAATAGCGCCCACAGTGTGCTAGCTGCTTTCCAAACATAATTCCAAACTTAAAAGTGGCCTTAATCATCTCTGAAAATCCTACCTGGTACCGAAGTTTGAAGAGAAGAGAGGACAAGACACTCTGTGCCCTGAAACAGCCAATGAAGATATATTCACTAGAGCTAAAAAATACACTCTTGTTTTTTCTCCTCGCTCTTTTTATATGTATCTATGGGTGTGTCTACACAGAGATAAAAGACCTGTGGCATGGCCTGGATCAGCTGACTTAGGATTGTGAGACTAGAAATCACTCTGTAGATGTCCACACTCGGGCTGGAGCTCAAGCTCTGGGACCCTCCAGCTCGAGTCTGAATTTCTATACAATGCTTTTTCAACCCCAGACTCTGAGCCCCACAAGCCTGAGTCAGCTGACCCAGGCCAGCAACAGATTTTTTATTCCTGTGTAGATACACCCTATGAGACAGTTGGGTTTGCTCTGGTTTTGTTGCTTTGCCTACTTAGTGTGCCTAAAATTTGCCTATATAAATCTCATCCCTTTCCCCGTCAATAATACCAACAACCAACACCAATACAGAATTAATATCTGCCATTCACTGAGCCCCCCCTAGCCTCTCTCACACAGTCTCTCAGCCCAAGACTGTAGCAAAGACACATGGCTCTACAAAAAAGGAGATAGAGTCAGTCCTCCATTAAAACAAGACAGGAACTAAAGCAAAACCTCAGAAACTCAAACCTAAGAACTGACATAGCACTGTAAACATCAGACAAAATATTGCAACACTAACAAAAATAGCCAGGAAACACTTCTTATGTTATTTGTTTTAAGCTTCCAATTTGAACACTCCTTGAGACATAGCCAGGTACGCTAGTTAGCCCAACATGCACAAGTGGAGATGCCTTCAATCTTACCAACAACAGAGATATTTGCAATGTCAATAACATTACCAAACTATCCTTTAGCATCCTTAAATAAAATACAGATATTGACAAATACCAACATAATCCAGAATTAAACTGGATTCCTCATGGATTCTAAGAAATGATCTAACCAGAACTTTACCCTATGGACACTTGTTATCAAACATGCAAAAAAGACAAGTAAGTTTGTTTGTTTCATATATTTGAAAGAACTTTTGACTCAACTGAGCAACCTGGACTGAAGTGTAAAGGCATATATAAAGGTATCCATATTTCAGTCCCATCAAAAGCCTGTGAAAAAATGAATATACAAACAGAAATCTTCATGCAAGCAAGGGGAATAAATAAGAGATGTAACCTTCACCCAATCATTTTCAATATATATATATCCATGACCTACCAACTCTAATGAAATAGTCCTGAAACACAGGACTACCATTAAACAACTAAGAGCTTTTAAAAAAAAATACTTATCTGGATGTCATATTATCAGCTATGCAAAATGGTCCCCAAAGGAACATACACCAGACAGAAACATACTGCAATGCATAGGATATTTGCTGACCAGCCTGTGAAAACAAAACTCTTGATTTCTGTAGAAGACTCAAAACAAACTAATTTGAGACAGACAGACAGAAATTGAGTATATACTAAATTATACATACTTGGGCCTCAAACTCCACTTTAGAGAGTTTCAGATTAGCCATAAAAACACCTGCTAAAACTATTCAGCAGGATAATTCAATCCAATTTACTAGATTTACTGAGCTTTTGCAACCAGTTATGCCTCTGGAGACAAGACCCCAACAAAAATGGTACATCTGTAATTCTGTAAATACTCTGTTTGTTAGAACATAAGAACGGTCATACTGGATCAGACCAAGGGTCCAGCTAGCCCAATATCCATCCCCTGTCGTCCTGTCCCAGCATCTGGCAGTCAGAGGCTTAGGGACACTCACAGCATGGGGTTGTTGTGTCCCTGATCACCTTGACTAATAGCCATTGCTGGCCCTATCCGCTCCCTGTTGCTGGGTTCACGTTTAATGACTGCAGGGCAGAGCTGGGATGATTCCCTCCGCTAACCCACATACAGAAAATACAAGCAGGCGCGTGGGGCCATCTCAGCCAGTGGGGCACACACAGGCCAGCTCGATGCCCGGCTAGGAAGCACGGCACAGTCCCCAAAGAGAGTCACAGCAACCCCCCCTCCCGCGACAGGGGGGAAGCGAGAGAGCAGCCTGCCCACGAGCGGGACAGGGGTAGCCGGCAAGGGAGGGAGCCGGCCGGGGAGGCTGAGGTTTGCACGCCCCCCTCCGCTCGCACACACCGATGGGGCTGCAGGGACGAGCTACCCCCCCCCGCTCCTGCCCGGCAGGAGGCACGTGCCCAGCGGGGGCTGCCCCGCCCCTGCGCCCCGGCTCTCACCGGCAGCCGGAACTCCAGGTTCTCCTGCGCCAGCAGCAGCAGGTAGCTCGGCAGCGGCCAGCGCGCCATAGCCCATGGAGTGCTCCGCCCAACCGCGCATGCGCCGCCCGGGGGGGCGGAGCCAGGGGTGCGGGGGAGGGCGGGGGCTCGTGCAGGCCGAAGCGCCTCGAGGCGAAGGCGGGGGCGGGGCTCCACGTCTGCGGCCGCTGGCCGGCGTCACAACAACGGCCAGACTCGAGGGGACGAGCCGGCCGCGCCACCACGGAAATCTGGCGGGAACTGGGGCCGCCTCGCCCTCCCCCTCCCGGGACGTGACGCGTCTTCTTTGACCCAACAGGGGAGCTACGGGAGCCGCGGGGGCGGGGGGCTGTTTGCACGTGAGCGCAGCCCCATTGGGGGGAATCCCTTCTCTGGGCAGCGGGAGGCCTGTGGAAGAGACTCTCCAGGGAAGCCAGGGGCTGCTGTGGGGTCTGACAGAGCTGGCTGGCTGGCTGGCTGGGGTGAAACGGGGAACCTCAGGAAGGGAGGGTTTGGGCCTGAAGGGCCAAAGGAGGTGGCAGTTCATAAGGACTCAGTTGAACCCCAGGAAGAGGAGTGTTACTTTAAGTACTCTTGCCTGCAAGTATGTCGCTGCAGGTAGGGTGTGTGCAGGGCCAGACTGTGCCATGCCCTGGGATGGGACCCTGCCACATTGATGCTGCAGGGCAGGATTGGGAAAGGGAGCTTCAGAAAAGAGATTGTTATTGTATTGTGGTAGCGTCTAGGAGCCCCAGTCATAGACCAGGACCCCAGTGTGCTAGGCACTGGACAAACAGAACAAAAAGATGGGCCACATCCTAGGGAGCCTACAATCTAAGTATAAGACAAATTACGTAGCTAAGACACCTCTTTTTATTCCTGGTTGGATGCCCAAGTAGGCCCTAAAGATCCAATTGCAATTTTCAAAAAGATATGGTTTATGCCTAGTGCCATGGCCAACAGCCTTCTCTCCCCATCTCAGGGAACCAGGTTGTAATGTCCAAAATTATGTTTGAGCCCCTGCTGTTAAGCTCGCCAATGTAGTTGTTTCACTACCACTATATATTGTTTTGTAAAATAGTCTAATATATTGAGTATGGAAGATGCTTTATACATATACATTGTTCTCCACTCCAGTACTGACCTACCAAGAAAAAAAAAAGCCTGGGAATCAATTAGAAGCAAGATGGTTTTGGCAGCATCTGTGGTCTATAGGTAGTACTTTGGCAGTGCAGGAGACCTCACTTCCATTTCTGGTCCCGATTTCACATCCTGTGAAGTAATGTCTATCTCTCTTAAGCCCTATGTACTCTTCTAGAGAATTGTTACAAAAACTTCCCACCCATTTACCTAGCTTTCTGATTATGGTAGCTGTTTTCAGCACTAGGTGGAAGGGACTGTCTTTAAATGCTTTGGGCAGCACTACCAACTTTAATGGTGTGACATACAAATGTTACAAAATAATACTACCTTAGAGTTTGGAAATGCTCTTGAGGGCAAGAGGCTTTCCCTTCTGGAGGGCAGGAGTACTCATGTTGCTCACCATTGACCCCTCCAGCTGATTAAGGAGTGGCACAATCTAGATTCTATCTAGAAGATGGACTAGAAAGCATCAACAGTTTCTGAAGGGAGTTGCATCCATTTTTCCGCACCAAAGAGGACAGTAGCCATTGCATAGAGTTGTGAGGATGGGAAGTGAATGGAGATGGAAAAAATGGAGAGATACTCAGGATTGTGACAGACATGAGGATAAAAAAGGCGGACTTTCTTCCTGTATTTTTCTTGAAGGTTTGTTCTCCTTTGTTTTGGGTTCCCCCCTCCAATATCTAGGTGTGATTACTGTAATTCCCTACTGGCTGGTGTCTCTATTTTGCTGACTGAAAGGTTTAGCTTATCCAGATTTCACTAAGCCTTTTATTAGCACTAGACCAACTCAACACTTAACTCGTGTTTTCCAGCTTTTTGTTGTTGTCATATGATAGCTTTCCTTGTAGATTTTAAGATCTTGCTCATGACTTATAAGAGCTCCATGGACTGCATTCTTTATATATTTGTGTTCAGAGGTTGGAAAGAGCTGCTGTTGGCTGATGCATTACACTAGAACTTCTATGGTTACCTCGTTGGTTTCTGCAGAATTTACACTTTCACTTTAAAAATGTCTAGCCCTTATAATCTCAAAGAAAACATTCCAGATTTGAACAGAGGCAGTACTGTCTGAGTCTACAGACAGAACAGCTTTGAGAGATGTCAGCTATCCCCCTTTGTCTCAGAATCTTAATGCTGAAACCTAATTTTGACACATTTTTGATCAACATTGTTAATAGTTTCACTGCTAATGATTTCAGCAGAAACATCCAGCTAGTCTGGGGTTGTTGACAAAAGTTTGGGATTGCAGGAAGAAATTAGCGGAAGGTCACCACTTTTATTTTTCCAATCTGACCCATTTGAGGTTTTTTTAGCCATTTAGTCTCTGTCTTGGCATCTTGTAAGTAGGAGTTATCTGTTCCATTGTTTAAAATTATCTTTGACGAGATGATTTTCTCTTCACATGCTTTCTTTTGTCAGGAACACTGAATACTTACTTCACTGTATTCCAATCATACTGTTTTCTAAACAGGGGTTGAGTGAACAAATAATCAATCTTGTTTGTGGGGGGAGATTTAAAATTTTAAACACCTCATGCAAATAACACCAGATAAGCTTGTATATTTCTAGTGTATTTTAAAATCTGAACCAACTACATGCACATGTGAACACAGATACACGTCATGTTAGTATTATCTCATAAAATTTTGTTTTCACATTTTCACTGTAAATGCCAAACAAAAGCACAAGCTGAGTCTCTGTAATGAATGTGCTGCTCAATTCTGCTTGTGACTGCACGTGTGATAGCTATGATTTATACAGAATGTTAGATCCTGAAAGAATCCAATTTTACAGATTGTATATTTTTTTATATATAAACCATGTCTCTACAGTGCTATTGAAAAGTAACTGTTTTGAGGATGGAATAGGACAGCCATATTAAACCAACAACATTACATAATTGATTTTAGGAGGGGGAAATGAAGAACAATCCCTCGTTTCAGCCTACGGGGTGAATTTTAGGTAAGCAGTATGTAATTATCCAAATTGGAATTTGACCAGTACACTGGAGTTAACACTCCCTTCTCCTGTAGCAAGTGTCATGGGATCTTATAATGATCACGAGTTTGAATGGGGGTGGGAGAAATCCTCAAAACACTTCTGATGAACAATGATTTAACTCATGCTGTTGTTTTTCTAAATTATATTTCACAACCGTTGTGTGATCCCCCATGCATAATTCCAATACCATTTATAGTAAAAATGTTTAGTGAAGTCATTCTTTTTCCACCCAGAAATACTTCATTATGAGCATAAATTCATTATAATTGGTATTGAAGTTTACACATTACAATGCACTGGAGCAATTTGGAAATGCCATTCTTATTTATTATTAATGGAGTATTTCTATATCGGAATTCACTAGAAGCAGCACTGCAGTCTGCTTATAGACAAATTGCCATGAAATTTTAACTTTTAAGTTATAGGAGAACATACAAAACATCTTCCCATGCATTGTTATCAAACTGATCAGGTTTGCGTTACTGTAAATTAAAACAGTAATTAACCCATCCACCGCAACCCCATCTAGGGGGGAAACACCTACAGCTTTTCTTTTGTATTGGATGGTCCTAGTATGTTAATTTTAACAGCCAAAGTATAAGGCTGGTATAAAGAAAAGACTAATACAAATGGATCCATCTCTATAAGTGGGACAACTACACATGATCTTTCTATATATCAAATAATTATAGCTGCACATGAGCTGGTTCCATAGTTCTTATCCTTTTCTTTTCAATGAGATCTAGGACAGCCCATGTATATCATTTCCCACATGCAAAAGGTCTTTTGACTGCAGTGCTGCAATGCACATTTTCCTTAGCAGGCATCCCTGACTTTGCTGTACAGAACAAGCATATTAAGGGAGTGCCATCTACTATAGTCTTACATGCTTCAGTGTTTGAAGTGCATAGTTGTAGATATCAAAATTTGTTGGGATTCCATTTCCTTTTCAGCCTGTGTGACCACTGAAATCCCTTTTAATACACTGTGCATCAGTGTATGGCATATCACAGATGAGGGGATAATGTTTTCTGTAAAGAGTAACTAACATCAGTTTTGGGAATCTTCAAAGCATGGTTTATGTGTCCACCTTAAGTGTATAAGCAGGAGAGAGAAAATCCCCACCCCTTAGCACTTATTGGTAGGCTGTTGCTTGATGACTGGTTTGTTTTGTTGTCTGTCAGCAGGCAGCTGCAATGAACAGGTCAAAAAATATCAGAACAGATTATTTGGGTATGGTCTGTGCTACAAAGGGTGAACGCTTTATAAAAGATGCAATTGCATGAAAAAGTAAGTAAATATTATAATGCATTTTTATTTCACAAAGGCTATACTGTATTGATCCCAAGCCTACTGGGCTATATGGTATATCTGTCTGGAAACTGAAGGAAATGTATGTCCTGTAACAGACTCAAAGTTTAATTTGTTTAATTTATGGACCTACATTATTTCAGTGACTTATTATTTAATTAGGGTTATTTTATGTTTTTGATTGTTGTTGAGTTAGGAGCAGACATAATGACACACTCAGATTTTTACTGTATTCTTTGGTCTAAGCCTCCAGCCCTAACTCAGGCAAAACTCCCATAGAAATCACCAGGACTTTTGCCTGAGTAAGGACTGTTATTTTCAGTTCATGCAGTTGTACCATTGAAAGAAGTGGAGGTATGGGGGGCTTTGGATGCTACATCTGCTACAAGATGTGAATGGATTTTTAAGAAGATGAAAAGACCCAGAAACTATTTCATTTTTTATTATAATATTTTATATAAGCACTTAAGGATCTTTAGATAAGAGCTATATGAATGTAAAGTGTTATTTTCCTCCACAGCTGTGAGTGCATACAGGAAGCTGCTGTTCCAGCAGTGCATTGCTTTGACTCCTGCTTGGATGCCACAAAACATTCTTGAGAAATGGAGGAAAACAAAGGGCAGAGTGCTGGAGCCACCAGAACCCAACTCACCGCAGTAGGTGACCTGAGGAGAAGCTGGCAGAGCTGGGCAGAAGATCACATTGATTATCAGAGACAGAATCCATTCAGCAATGATAGCAAGCCCATGACTAGGTCTGTGCATCCCCAAAGAGGAGATCCCATCTATGGGAGACCGCCTGAAGGGTCTAAAACAGAGCAAAGAGGAAAAGATGCCCACACACATGTGGGAAAGGAAGTGGAAGAGCTATGCTTGATCATGAGAAATATTGGGGAGAAAGGAGATGATGGAAATGTAAGAGTGACATTCCGACAGCTGTTTGAAACATATGTGACTATTTCCAATAAAGTAGTGGGAATCCTGCTGAGAGCAAGAAAATATGGGCTGGTTCAGTTTGAAGGTGAAATGCTTTGGCAAGGAAAAGACGACAATGTCATCATCACCTTACTTGAATAATACTGAAGAATGTTTCCATTTAGGAAAATAAACCATCTAAATGTCAGCTTGATAAAGGTTTATACAGCACAGGGGTGGAATGGAAAACCAATGAAAAATATTTTGATAGGATCCTGGAAGTTGGAGATAGAAATGATGCAATGGGTCAACTAATCTATCCCTGTGCCCTTTTCCTTCACAGCTTTGTCTTGTCTACTTCTAAATGTCTCAAGTGATGGCTTCTCTTACGGCTCTGCATAATTGAAGTTAAAATTCTTTACTAACTTACTACCAGTCTGCACTGGGTCTTGTAGCACTGAGTTTAGAAATAAGCACAGAGTAAAATCTATCACTGAATGTGGTATCTTGCTAATGAACCACAGTAGAATGCTTGGAGATGAATTAATAAACTTTTTTCACTTAAAAAAACAAACAAACTGTACCTATGGTACAACTTTAATTATTTTCACATATTGAAATTGTAATAATACATGCAAACTAGCCATAACTTCACACAGTACTTGAAAAATTCAAAACCTACCAACTTAATGAAATACTCCTTACTTAAATGTTCTGCAATTCCAGCAAGAGCATTTGGTGATTTCATAAGTTGTGTTCCACTTTATGTATTTTTGGAAGCCAAATTTTTTTGATGTGGTAGAAAAATCTCTTTGCTTTCTTTCCCACTACCTTTTTAAGTGTCTCTGCTTTTTTTTTTTTTTTTTTTTTTTTGATCTTGGTCTCATGCTTACTTCTGTCCCAAGAAGTTTACAGGGCAGTCTCTGCTATGCCCTTTGCAGGAAATCTGGAAGTGCCCTTGTAAAGGGATTCTATCTAGGCCACCTCAGAAGGAAGGCTGCCACATAACACAGGGCCTTTGAGGGCAGAAAATGTAAACTAGGCTAATGCTCATGGCACTGAATAAAGAGGATGATTCCCTTGAAACAAAATACAGCAATGTTGTGCAACTTTTAGAAGGAAGAGCCCGGAGGGAGAGGAGATGACAGACCGTAGAGTGCCAAATAGACATCTAATCATGCAACACATAATCATATACCTCATTTGGCAGATGCAGAAAGACAGAGTGGTTTAAACTCTATGCATTTTCAGAATTCTTCAAAAAGGGGAGAAAGAATGGTCTTGTGGTTGAAAAAGTAGATTCTACTTCTGATTCTGCTATGAAGTTTCTGGACTTTTCTACACTAGAAAAATTAGAATCTGTAATTCAAATTGATGCATCAATACCACTGGAACCTGTAATATACTCAGGAGCCCTGTTTACACTAGTTTCCCTCAATGCACTTGCATCCAGTGGGGATAACACATTCCATTTTTGACACTGTAGATTCAACTCCTTGTGTGATACTGACCAAGTGTCTTAACGGGTCTGGTGCCTCAGCTTCCCCACCTGTTAAATGAAGACTATTCCCCTGCTTCAGAGGAATGTAGAGGGTTAATTGAGTGCTCTGATAGACTCAGAAGGAGCTTGATAAGTTCATGCTATTAGAGATACTCGAAAATGTGTCAGCTTTCAAAATGGAAGTTTTGAAACAAAACTTCATTTCAGTTTGAGTTGATGCAAAGTTTGGTTTTCAATTTTCATTCCCCCTAACCCAGGGGTTCCCAACACAGTGCCCACGGGTGCCCGGCATCTAAATGCATCCACGTCCTGGCCGGCGGTCGAGCATCCACTGAAATGCCACCGAATTTTTGCAGCATTTCGGCGGTGACGCCTCTCGATGATGCCGCTTGCCAGTGACAAGCGGCGTCAGAGAGGCGTCACCGCCGAATTTCTGCAGCGTTTCGGTGGCGACGCCTCTCAATGACGCTGCTTGCCGCCGACAAGCGATGTCAACGAGAGGTGTCGCCGCCGAAATGCCGCAGAAATTCAGCGGCATTTCGGCGGATGCTCCACTGCTGCCACGGTCCTTTGTCTGGTGCCTGCCAGACGAAAAGGTTGGGGACCACTGCCCTAACCTCTTCTCTCCTTTTACCACTGGAACTGGAGAGAAAAAGAAAATTGAACACTTTTCAGTTTCAGTTGAAACAATTGCTTGTTTTGATGAAAATCAAACTTCAAGTAATACAGAAAGCTTGAAAATTTTCATATTCAAACAGCCATTGGTCAAAACTTGTGCTTCTCAGTAGCTGTAATAGTGCATGTGTATTGTATGAAGATGGACATATAGTAGAATCACGTTTTTTTTAAAATACATTTACAGCTAGTACGCTTAAGTTTTAAATGCTGTAACCCCATTGATTTCTCATTACAGTAGTGGATCATTCCTCCTAGGAAGTGTTTTTTAGGTAGGACACGCCTTGATGGGTGACCAGTGGTACAGATCAGCATTGCTGGGGAAAAGCAAGCAACAGCCTGCCTCTCTTAAAAGTGGTACCCCATTGCTCCAGCCCCATTGGGATGGCATAGAGGCAGGCCAGTTAAGGTCCAATGAAATGAATGAGGAAAGGCTACTTTTGTGGAGATAGAGCGCAATTGGCTGGTCCTATCATACATACATAGGTTACTAGACAAAACTTAGTGAGAAGGTCACGGGATTCTAAGTGCAATAAGATGTTTCCTGTTCACAAGTTATGCACGAGTCCCCTAAAGCCTGGAAAATCCTTCTGAGTGATAGCAGGGGATAGTTAAGCATGTAAGAATAACCATACTGGATCAGATCATAGCTCTGAGTTCACCAGCCTGCAAGGGGTGTGTGCAAGGGTGGGAGGGCACAGAACTCAAGAGGCTAGGGCAGGGAGAGTGAGCTCCTGGGCCGGAGATGACAACTCCGGCCCTGGGGCCGCAGCAGGAGCAGCAGCTTCTCCAGCCTGGAGGGTGGAAGAGTGCCAGTTCCTCGGGCCCTGGGGGCACAGAAAGTGCCCTGCCAGAAGTGGACAAATTTTTATTCCCATACATGCCCTTGCTAGCTTGCTTTCAGCAATGGATAATACCTTAAAAGAAGCTTGAAAGAATAGAGTTGTCCAATTTGTTCTCACAGGGGGTGAAAAATAAAATCCTGAGCTTGTCAGGAAACCATTAAGTATAGTGGGTAGAGCATGAGACTGGGATGCAGACCTGGCTTCTAATCCCAGCTCTAATATTCACTAGTTGTATGTATGATGCAGACCAAATACTTAAATCTTTCTTGCCGTAGGTACCCCAGTGTAGCATGGGGTAACTCACCTTTGAAAAGCACTTTGAGATCTACAGCTGAAAAAGCACTACATAACTGCACATAATCATTACGATCAGCTAAACTGATTACAACCACCACTGCCACTCATAAGAGAGCTTGGGAATACATTAATTTACCAGGAAAATTTTTACCATTTATTTTTATTGGGTTGGGTTCTGTTTTTTGATATTTTAAATTGCCACACATTCAGTAGCAAACCTTGATTTTGATCATATTAAAATTCCTACTTTTGCTCTGCCAAGTCACTTTCTTTTCTTCCTTCCAATCCTTCCTAAAAGATTAACTTTTTCTAGGTTCCCACAAGTAGTGAGCAACTTAACATAAGCTACCAAAAGAAAAAAAACAAACATATTCCTTCATTTGTCTTCCAGTTGTGACCTGTCCACTCTGTGTCTATTCAGCTGAGTGTGTAAGTTCTTTGGGACAGGCTTTATCTTGTGAAGCATTGAGCACAGTGCCAGCAGTTTAATAAATATCATCATGCAACAGTTGAACATGTGAAATGTTTTTCTTATGCAGCACCTTTTGTTAACACCAGTTTAAAATAAGGTGGGCAAACAAAGTGTTGATCTATAATTAGCATGAAAGGAATACACCCCAAAATAACTTGAAGGATCATTGTCAACTTAAATTACATTAGTGGAACTTTTTGTATTTATGATGCTGAACAGCCCTGTCACTAAGATGTCTAAGGAAATATTTCCTTTTTACTTGGTGCTATCAAATGCACTGTGTTTAAACCATATTACAGTTTAGTTGCTGGTACTTACTTTAGCATTAATCTCAAGCTCTGTTCTCAGTGCGGGGAAAGGAAAATTTACATTGCAGCTTAAGGGTATGCCTAGACTGAAACTGGAATCTGTAAATTCCAGCTTGAGAACACAGCCATTCTAGCTATGATCAAGTTAACAGGTTAAAGCATATAGCCACCGTGGGATGAGGGGCTACTCCCCCAACTATGATCCCAAGAGACCCTAAGTGGGTACTCAGGAAGTTATCCCACCCGCCCTCCCATTACACCTCCACCCTTTTTAGCACACTAGTTCAGTCAGAGGTAGCATTGGTATGTCATGTCAAGCTGGAATTTACACCTTTCAGCTCTAGTGTAAAATATGCTCGGTCACAGGCCCTGCAAGAAGGTGTTGCTGAATTGCTAGAAGAGCTTTTGATGTTCCTGAGTTTGTGGCCAAAAGGGTGGTTTTATTCCTCTTAGGAGCCAGGGCTAGGAAACCCCTTCATACCCTAGGCCCCTGCAGGCATTAGAAGAACTATAAACATGAGGAAAGCTGCTTCAGTCTCCAGGCTCCCACAGGGGTCCACAAAAGGAACAGTGGCTGAGGCAGCTGAGACCACTTCCCAGGCTTCCATGGAGCATCCCCATGAGCAGAGGTAGCTAGAGTGGTGTTCATTTCTTAGGGGATGGGGGAAGCCTTTATTTCAGTGCTATTAAAGAGGGTGGGAGAAACAAGTGGGGGAGAAGAGAAGGAACAAGTCTATCCACTGTCTTACTAAAAATAAAACCTTTATAAATATCCACAAGGAGCAGGAAGCTTTAAGAAATCAGAAAAAAAATTCTTACTTTTTTATTTAAGTTATTAACACTGACAGTGCCCTTTTCAAGAAGCAAACTTACTACTCCCAACAGGTCCACCATGAACTTAGTCAGCCCCCAAAGGAAACAAAGTGAAAATCTACACTGAGAAGTACTTCTCCATGTCTACACTGGCAAGCTTACAGCAGCAGAGCTGTACCGATACAGCTGTGCCACTAAGATCGCGCATGTAACCACATTATGCCAACAGGAGAGAGCTCTGCTGTTGACATAAAACCAGCTCAACGATTGGCGGTAGCAATGTCGATGGGAGATGCTGTCCCACCAATATAGAGCTGTGCACACAAGTGCTTACACCGGCAAAACTCACGTTGCTGAGAGTGTGTTTTTTCACACCCTGAGCAATAAAAATTGTGCAGACGTGCTAGTGTAGACATGGCCTAAGAAAAGCTGTGTGAGGTTCTGTTTGTCTCAGTTTCTGTAGCTCCATTTACAATTAAATGTTAACAGCCAGCCCTGTAAACAATCTAATCTCAGAATCAAGTTGGCTTCTTTCAATCTTGCACATCACAAAAAGGTTTTTGCAGGCAAAATTATGCCCTCATTATACCCTTATAACCCTATTGTGTCGAGTGAGGTTTGCACACATATAACTGGCTGGAATTTACAAAATTCCATTGATGCTCAAGATGTAATAAAATCTAACTCTTGATATGAGGTGCTGATCTTTCTGGAGGTAAAAATTTATTAACTAAAATTGAATAGGCAATTCTAAATATACGCAGCTGAGTAAGGCTGTCCTGTTTATACATTGTCTCTTTCCAGAGTAGAGTCTCATTTTACAAGTACAGTTGGGCAAACACTGTACACTAAATTCCCAATTTAATTTTACCCTGGGAAAAATGACAGTATGGGCAAGGGCACGTCTAACAGGGCAACAGTAGTGACTACTGCCACACACAACCCTGACTATGACTCAGCTATAAAGGTTTAGTCTTTAGTTGGTGAAAAGGTCATTCAGTCTTTGACCTTAGTATCTACCAAAAACAGGGAGTAATTGTTAATTATGGTGTTCTTTGTGATGTAAATACCCATCCCCTATTAACTTGATTAAAACTAAATTTTGTTTATATAAGCCACTGAACAGCCATTAAATGGCAATGTGGTTTTGTTGTTTTGTCATTACCAGCCTAGACTGAATTGGAACTAGCAACCCAGAAATGAAAGTTTCTGTTTCCCATTAACAGTTTCCAGCACCATCTGTCCCACTAGAGTTTCATTCTAAGCACTGAATGTGACCCTGTCTACATTTTCTATATCAGAGTTAAGATACTTTTCATTTTCACATTTTAGCAGCTCTGCAAAGGTATGACACCTAAGAATATAACAGTTAAATTCAACCATCTACCTCTGACAGAATTATAAAATATTCCAAGAAGCCTAGGTTAACATTTACTACTTCTGGTTTTTATCAAGCTTTTCCACAATATTTTAAAACTGGCTCATAAAAGTAGGTTGTAATGATGCATATCAGTTAAATATAGTTACATAAATTAACTCACTACCACAATATTCATGAGCAGTATTTTTAACACTGTTTTAAAAAAGATGTTAATATATTGGCATCCTAATATTTTAATCAAGTTAGGATGTGTGAGTTGATCCCCTAATTATTGAAAGGAATGAATCAAAGTCTTCCTAGCACCATCCTGAAATAAACCAGACTCCAAAGTACTGTAAATTACAAGCCAATCCCCTGTAACAAGAGGATCAAGACACTAACACTGCATCTATATTTGGAGCTGAAGATGCGTTTCCCAGCTCCGGTACCAGTGCTAGCTTTGATCAATCTAGCATGCTAAAAATAGCAGTGTAGCCAGAGTCACACAGGCAGCAGCAAGTGGCAGCATGGGCTAGCTGCCTTGAGAAGGTAACCACTGGGTCTGGGTGGGATACAAGCAGGATAGCTAGCTCATGCCACAGCTCATGCCTCCCCCCCCCCACCATAAATTACACTGCTATTTTTAGCATGCTAACTTAAGCAAAGCTAGCACAGGTATGTCCGGGAACCACACCCTCAGCTCCAACTGCAGAGATAGCCTAAGTGCAATGTCTCAGAGAAAAGATAGACAGAAGCAAGCTCTTTATGGCAGGGAATTTTGTTCTTTGGTCTGCATATTCTTAACACTTCAAGTACTATATACAAGTAAGGTGTTACATAAATAAACATTACAAAACATTGCATGAGTAAGGCAACAGGATCCGTGGCAAACACTTCAAGACTTCTCAGAGAAACCTGCAGGTGCAATGGATAACCACTACCTTGGCTGTTAACACGTAGATGCTAAGGGCACTGGTTTCAATTAGGTAAATGCAAAATAGTTTGGTAGAAACAAACAAACAAAAAAAAAACACCAAACAAACAAGGGATAAAATTATTGTCCTGAAATTTTATCTTCTTTTCAAATGATCTGAATTAATTTGGTGCTTATAAAAATGAGGGACCGACAGCACAGGCCAAAGCCAGACACAGTGCAGACAGGCCCTGTGAACACCACCTCATGCAACTCTTTGACACCGCATCACATGAATATTTCAGATTTGGGCTTTACCTGAGTCCCAGATATGCCAAAATCTATCAGATTATATGGTAGTTGTGTGTGGTGAGCTCAAGAACAACACCATCAGTGACCCACCATCAGTGAACAATTTATCTTGTGACCTATAATAGTTAGGAGTCAAATTTAGCCATGGCATAAGTAAATCCGAGTGACATTCAGTAGAACCATATGTTAGGGCTTGTCTACCCAGTGTGTTCGTCTGCACGAGAAGGATGTAAAATTCTAGTGCACACTACCATGTTGCAAACTAACTGGCCCATGTGAACCTCACGGGCATGCACTAAAACAGTGGTCCCCAACCTTTTTCATCTGGCGGGCGCTGGACAACGAGACACCGAGGACAGTGGCCAGCAGACAAGCATCTGCCGAAATGCCACCGAGAAGCACAACGTCAAGAGGCGTCACCACTGAAATGCCGCCGAAAATCAGCGTCAACACCTCTTGATGACGCTGCTTTTCAGCGGCATTTCGGCAGCAACGCCTCTTGACGTTGCTGCTTTTCGGCAGCATTTCGGCGGATGCTTGTCCGTGGGCCAGTAGGCAGGCGCAGACAGATGCCCCAGCGGGTGCCATGGCGCTCGCGGGCACCGCGTTGGGGACCACTGCATTAAAAGATCCCTAGTGTGTGTGAATGTAGTACTGTTTGAAACAGGACTACATTCACACACACTAGGGATCTTTTAGTGCGTTCCAGCAGGAGCCACACAGGCTAGTTAGTATGCAACAGAGTAATGTACACTAGAATTTACACCCCGCTCTTCTAGCGCTGACTAATGCACTGTGTAGACAAGTCCTTAATCTAGGTTCTAGTTTAAACTTGATTCCCAGAGGCAAGTGTGTTAATTCAATCCATCCAAACTCTTGACAAGATTTTTAAATGTATAGTTAAATTATTTAGAGAATTAATATTCAAGATGAGTAACAATCTTAATCCAAGTCCATCATATAAACATTCCTACACACATTTAAACTAAATTCTATGTTCTAAAGCATCATCATATTCTGGGCTCAATATGTTATGTTTAGCACTTGCTACAGACCATTACCATGCAAGATACAGTGATGGTTTAGCACCAAAGAACAGTAGTGTCTATCTTTAGCACTGTACCTACTAAGAACTAGACATCACCAGCATGACTCATGCAAGTACTAAAGGAAACCTGTACGTTTTAAACACTATTGTATTCCCCAATTTTTTTTTAAATAGAAAAGCTAGATTCCAATTTTAACCATTCAACTTGGTACAGTGTACATGCTATTAATAGTTACTGTTGAAAATTTTCCCAGTTTTAATACATTCAAACCATTACTGTTTATACTCTGTTTTACTAGAACTAGTGTTTTATATATTACTCTATTTTCCAGTCAAATATTTTGCATCTATTATCAGAAAACTTGAGTATACATACATTAAGAATTAGGTAGACAATCAAAAGTTTCTTGCCCTGAAGGAATAGGCAATCAATTCAAGCTTTTCCTTTTCTTAAAAAAAAACCCTAACAAATAGTTGCACCAAACTGTATAATCTTAATCAGAGTTCAAAGAACAAAATCTAAATTGATATGTGATCCAGAACTAGGCAAGGTGCTTTCAACTGGCAGCATTTTCAGTCTGCAGTCGTTCAATCAGCTGTTCAGCCTGCAGGAAAAAAGAAGCAAGATATTAACCCTATGGCCGATGGATTTCCAGTTTAATAACTGGTCTTCCATAAATCCAGAATATCCCACTGAAAGCAACACATTTAACCCTGGACCTCACTATGAGTTTAGGTCGAATTTAGCAGCACCCGTCCAGAGATTTAAAGGGCTCTTAAAATCTATTTCAGTACTCCTCCCCGACAAGGGGATTAGCGCTGAAATCGACCCTGCTGGGTTGAATTTGGGGTAGTGTCGATGCAATTCGACGGTATTGGCTGTCCCAGAGTGCTCCATTGTGACAGCTCTGGACAGCACTCTCAACTCAGATGCACTGGCCAGGTAGACAGGAAAAGCCCCGCGAACTTTTGAATTTCATTTCCTGTTTGGCCAGCGTAGCGAGCTGATCAGCACAGGTGACCATGCAGACCTCATCAGCACAGGTGACCACGGAGTCCCAGAATCGCAAAACAGCTCCAGCATGGACCAAACGGGAGGTACTGCATCTGATCGCTCTATGGGGAGACAAATCCATGCTATCCGAACTCCATTCCAAAAGATGAAATGCCCAAATATTTGAAAAAATCTCCAAGGGCATGAAGGACAAAGGTTATAATGGGGACCCGCAGCAGTGCCGCATGAAGCCTACCAAAGAACAAGAGAGGCAAACGGCCACTCTGGGTCAGAGCCCCAGACATGCCACTTCTATGATGAGCTGCATGCCATTCTAGGGGGTGCCCCTACAACTACCCCACCGCTGTGCTTCCCTCCTTCCCCACCCCTCCCGGGCTACCTTGGCAGTTATCCCATTTCTGTGACGAATTAATAAAGAATGCATGAATTTGAAACAATGACTTTATTGCCTCTGCAAGCGGAGATCAAAGGCGGGAGGGGAGGACAGTTGGCTTACAGGGAAGTAGAGTGAACCAAGGGGGCAGGTTTTCATCAAGGAGAAACAAACAGAACTTTCACACTGTAGCCTGGCCAGTCATGAAACTGGTTTTCAAAGCTTCTCTGATGCACAGCGCGTCCTGCTGTGCTCTTCTAACCACCCTGGTGTCTGGCTGCGCGTAATCAGCAGCCAGGCGATTTGCCTCAACCTCCCACCCCACCATAAACATCTACCCCTTACTCTCACAGATATTGTGGAGCACACAGCAAGCAGTAATAATGATGGGAATATTGGTTTCGCTGAGGTCTAACCGAGTCAGTAAACTGCGCCAGTGAGCTTTTAAATGTCCAAAGGCACATTCTACCACCCTTATGCACTTGCTCAGCCTATAGTTGAACTGCTCCTTACTACTGTCCAGGCTTCATGAGCCATGGGAGCAAGGGGTAGGTGTGACCGCATGGTGCTGCCAACTGGGAAAGCAGCCTGAGGCAGAAGCCTCCAGCTGGCATGATATTCCAGGCAGGACTGAATCTCCATTAGACGAAACTTAAAGAAGAGAATGACCTGGAGTCATTCCCATTTTTGTCCAGGTGCCCCCAACCGACCTCACCAAGGCCGACCCGGAGCACCCACGGGACGAAGACGACGGCTAGCAGTCGTATTGTACCATCGGCCATCCGCAAGGCAAGGCAAGGGGATGCTGCTGTGTAGCACTGCAGTACCGTGTCTGCCAGCAGCACCCAGGAGACATACGGTGACAGTGAGTTGAGCCGGCTCCATGCTTGCCATGGTATGTCGTCTGCATGGGTAACCCAGGAAAAATGGCGAGAAACGATTTTTTGCCGTTGCTTTCACGGAGGGAGGGAGGGGGGCCTGACGACATGTACCCAGAACCACCCGCAACAATGTTTTTGCCCCATCAGGCATTGGGAGCTCAAACCAGAATTCCAATGGGCAGCAGAGACTGTGGGAACTGTGGGATAGCTACCACAGTGCAATGCTCCGAAAGTCGACGCTAGCCTCGATACTGTGAACGCATCCCGCCGACTTAATGCGCTTAGTGGGGACACACACACACACAATTGACTGTATCAAATAAATTTCTAAAAAAATCAACTTCTATTAAATCGACCTAATTTCGTAGTGTAGACATACCCTTAGTTTAAGGTAAATATGTACCAGATACATTAAGCAGAACAGTGAGAGCTTCTTGCTTCACATAGCCAGGATGTAAACCAGAAGTTAAATCTGCTAGAGCAACAGATTCACTAGTTTTCTCCCTCTACCACTGGAGGGTTAGTAGGTCAGCAGAAAAAGGAGAAAGTTTTGAGACAATTGGGATGATGACTGGTCAAGTGTGGGTCACCCAGGCAGGGTGTTTTGGAAACCTAAGAGAAGTATGCTTAGAAACAGCTGAGTTATGAAAGCTGGGGCACAAGGAGCTGGTACTGCTGACGACTTCATACTTGGACACCTAGCCAAGCAAAGGTAGGGCAGCCTACGGGTGACTCATCAACATGGAAGGACAATGTGGAGGGGGCCCCAAGTGAGACATAATGTGGAACTTACTAAAGGATTTCCAAGGATATTCAAAATCCTTTAGCAGACTAAACTGGGGCACACTAGGTATTAGGCATGAGGAGCCCTAAACCAATTTTAGATGGCCCTTAAGAGCCAAGTTAGGAGCAACTCGGTTGACAATTGTAATAGGGTATTTCTGACCTTTTCTGCCAGTCCTATTAAGTTATCCTTTCCATTTGAACATGTGTCTGAGGTCTTACTGAGACTCACTAGGTACCGGAACCTAAAAACGCAAGCCGCTTAAGTGCCTCAACACTTGCCTTCAAGTCATTAATATACTTGCTAACTGTTAAGGGACACCAGACCTCTAGCATGTTACCAAGCTCACCTGGTGAGGACAATTAAACAAGGTTAAATACCCTTACAGTTCATTTGCTATTAAAGTCAGGTAATTAAATTTTGAGTTCTATAATTTAATATAATTCTGAATCTTGATTTCCATTCTTTCAAAATCAAGTGTCAAAAATTCAAGTATGTTTTCCATTTTATGTTATTTGTATTTATCTTTATAATGTCATCTCAGAAAATTAAAGGGGCCCTCTCTTGGCTTTTTATTTACCTTTACAGATCCTATGTCCCAGCAACACTCCCTTAAGCCAAAGGCAAGGCAGGGATTTTTCTAGCACTTATGTGGAGGGTCTGTCTCACTTAACAGGATAATGCTGCTGCACTAAAAGTGTAGGTTTTTCTGTTTATTCAACACAGCTGTAGCCCAGAAGCCTTCCCCACCCTGCCCTGCCAGCATGCCTCAACCCTTAAAAGATAACTTCTCAAGATTAGTAAATTATTCAGTCTCCATGCCAATTCTGCTCTTAATCCTCTCAGTGGAGATTTGGCACTATTTGGTACTTTTGCTGCAACCGAAAATTTTTTGTGAAGTGGACATTTGTGGACTGGACTGAGACCAGCAAAACAGCACATAAGCAACTGAACAGCAGTCATCAAATGGCAGTAACTTTTCACTCAACCAGGACTGAACTGGCAAAATGCCATGTATCCCATTAACAACTGAGGGAGGGATAGCTCAGTGGTTTGAGCACTGGCTTGCTAAACCCAGGGTTGTGAGTTCGATCCTTGAGGTGGCCATTTAGGAATCTGAGGCAAAAATTTGTCTGGGGATTGGTCCTGCTTTGAGCAGGGGGGTTGGACGAGATGACCTCCTGCCAACCCGGACATTCTATGAACAGTCTCTTAGGCTACCACACTGCTCACAAGTATTTTTTCTTGTTTCCAAGTTTTACTGTATTTGCATGTTTAATATAGGCCATATATTAGATCTAAAACTACACAATAGTTTGTCCGACTCATATTTTAACACCACATTTGCCTTAAAAAGGAAATGGCTGTAAACGGTCAAGTAAAGCACACTGAGTTTTACCTTGACATTTGCTCAAGGAAGTTGTAAGTAATTCTGAATTAAAAATTATACAAATGTCTTTCTCAAAATAACTGTTCAAACAGTAGTTTTAACATGGATAACTAAAGATTTTTGCATTGTATTATACATTTCAAACTAGAACCTTGCAACCCTTCCTCTGCAGCACAGGACACTTGCGGGTTAACTAGAGTAAATTGTGGATTCTCTGTAACTTGAAGTCTTTTAATCATTATTTGAGGACTTCAGAAACTCACCCAGAGGCTACAGGTCTATTACTGGAGTGAGTGGATGCAGTTCTGTGGCCTACAACATGTAGGTCAGATCAGATGATCACAATGGTTCCTTATGGTCTTAAATTCTATGACCCAAACCCAGTGGGACCCGACTACAAGTATTAGGTTAGATCTGAAAACAGTCGAAACACCTCAGGCTTGTGTTGAGTAGGCTCTAATCTCCTTCTCCTACCCATGGGGTCGGTGCACCAACAGCTGCATGCCCTGTTCTTGCTGCCCACTGACACCTTGCTGTGCTGTGTATGAGGAGGAGTGGGAAGTTCTATGACTCGTTGGCACACTCACTCCACAGCACAGCAACTTTCCAACTTCACCAGAGATGGATTGCAGGCATGGAGAAAAGCAGCGCTCACCATACTGAGCCCCCAGGATGTGGGTGTGACAATAATTCAGGTTCAGAGGGAAGTGTTGGATTCAAGTTGGGCTGGGTCTGAAAACAACTCTACCTCTGAGGCTTGGGTATGGTTTAGGTTGGCTATGGGGCACATTGGATTTGGAGCAGTCTTTAAAATTAGGCCCGAGCAGATCACTATTTCAAATCATTTGAAAGCTTTCACTTTTTATGCTTGTAACTGGAAACCTACCAAACCAACTGTGCTGCACTTACCGTGATAAACCAATAGGAATTGATTCTGTATATCATCCTGGACAAGAATCCCAACTGACTGGCTGGGGCCAGGACATGAAGATGTAAGTGAGATATTGAGCAGAATGGAGGCCAGTGGAATCCCATCCTTGAGAAGAGTGGGGGAGGGGAAAAAATCAGCTGCATTAATTCAGACAGAGGCTAGAACAGCTTAAAACTGTGTCATGGGCTGATTGTGTTGAACTGTAGATTTTTGCCTGGAGTACCAGAATTACTTCACAGATCTAACAGCAAACACAAATATTTATGTGACCAAACAATTTTTTTTTAAATTTTCACCGCTTTTCCCCCCACAAAGTCATAAAATTGAAATGACAGAAGCTACAATATGTGTTAAGGGGTATTTTTATTTGTTTAAGTCAAGGGTTCATACAGTAACATTAATACCCCCTTCCTTCACTCAGGCTGTCAAGACAATATCTCAATTTAGGGCATTATTTCTCACTTAATGTTAGCAGTTAAATATATTTTCCTATTAAGAAAAAGAAGATTTTAACATACTACCAAAAATGCATCACATTTAACAGTGAAATCAGCAATAAGCTGTCTCCTAAATGAAAGGTACCCTCCAACTTCTTCAGCCACAAAAATATGTGCCTATCCATTCTGGGAAACATGGTTCAAGCCCAAAGTATTTAAATATGTTTTTAAAGCACTTTTGATATTTGAAACACGGTTTTGCTTGCTAGCATGGCAGGGGCCCAACTCTTTTCAAACAAATTCTTTAAAACAGCATTTGAGACTAGCATAAGCTCAACCACATTCAAACTCATCTCAGATAGAGACCCAGGGTTCCATATGGATAGGGCCAGGACTTTGGACTCCAAAGCATGCTACTGGCACCTGGTCAGGGCAGCCTTTTGAAGTTTGTTTAAAGTTTTCCCCAAGGCCTGGCCATTGACGAACCTCAAACTGCAACACTATTTTGTTACATTCAACATATTCTAGAAAACAAACAGGAAACTAATTTCATATAGAATCATGCTATATTTTACCAAACAGTCAAATCAAATTAACTCTGCACTAAAAATGTATCAGTGGAAGAATAGTTTATGGTCCCATGTTTGTGCATTCTACCAGAAAGCTCACGCTGTATTTCAAATCCTAATCAACTCCCAAGTCCGTTTCTCTCAGACAATTAACAATGCCGCCCTTGCTACTACTATCAGACAAAGTACCGTTGTAAAAAAAAGTCAACACTGTACTAGCTATATCCAGAAAGCAAGTTATATACCTTATATCGTTCAAGTCAGTAAAATTATTTTGCTGAAGGATGTTCTTTCCAGCTTCCATCATTTTCTCCACTAAGTAGAAAAGAGGTTAAATTGAATGTAAACTCTAAATGTAATGCACTAAACGCCTCTAAATAATGAGAAATCTAAAAAAATGGGTACTTCTCTGTAACAGCCCCAAACTCTTCCAGTCTATAAGGATTGTTTTGTAAAATACTATTTTAAATTTTTTAACAATTTAGTAGCAGGGATAAATTGGAAAACTCATGGGATTGATAATTAAATACAAACCCTTCGCTGATTTGTATCTAGTGCAGATTGTTAGATGTGGCTGTCTGATGATGAAAGTGAAATGCAACGGTGGTGTCCATCCACTTTAGTGGTCAAACTTCCACATCAAAAAACTTCCACCCATATTTTGGCACCATTTTTTGGCAGCTTCAGCAAGGCCAAAAAATTATCTTCTCATGCCTAAAACCTACAGGCCAATGCTGATGAATATTAGTGGGTCAGAATGGGGAAGTTTGCTCTGTTGCCCCCAGTGATTATCTGTTTTATAGACAGCTGCAGGACTTCAATCTCTAGGGCCTAGCATTTTTCTGACAGCAGCAAACAGGACAAAGGCCAGCCTACACTAGTACTCCAAGCTGCACTGGTGTTAGTGAAACAGTAAGAGATGTTAAGAAAAAATGCCAGAATACACAAGGACTAGGACTGTTAATCCAGAATCTTTCAGATTCATTTTTTAAATTCTTGGGTTTTTTTTAACATTTTTGAAGTTTAAGTAGGTTGAATGAGAAACTCAGGACAAAAATTAATTTTCATGTTAACAAGAATAAACATGTCATAGTCTCTCTCTCTGATGCTTAACATACACAGCTAATCAGAACATTTCTTGCAGACTAAAGCAATCATGGAGCGTGGCCAGGATTTTTTAAACCAGAAAATCTTTGACATTTTATGAATGCTACAAGCTGATTAAAAAAACTAAACAAAAAAAAAAATCTAATCTGTTCTCACTGAAACTGCACCTAGCTTTAGAAACTGCACTATCTTTCCAACATCATTAATAAACAATATCCCAATTTAGCCCAGGTAGTAAAGCTAGTAATAAAATATCTTCCACATACTTATTTCTTCTCTCCATTCTCCAAAGGAAAAAAAGGTTTTATGAGAAGCACTAACAAAGATTCTCAACCAATTTAAACTACATCTGCAACTTCAAACAAGAAGAAATAGCTATATTCTTGGATCTTAGGGCTTGTATACACTGGCAAATTGACTGACATAGCTACAGTAGAATTATTAACCCAAAACAGAGTATCCACACAGAGGACTTATACCACCATAGCCACAGCAGAATAATTATAACTATTCTGCTATAGCTATGCCTGTCAAATTCCCTGTGTAAACAAGCCCTAATATACTACTATCCAGTAATCCTCTGATACTGGGATGGAGGAAAACCAGTGATCTCTTAATAAAACAAAACAAAAAAAATTGACTTTTTAAATTTAAATCAGCCTTTTCAAATTTAATTTTTAAAGGTTTACTAAAATAATTAAATACACTTTGACAACCTATGTCAAGGCCTTGACCTAAACTTAATATAATCTATTAAAATAATTGAAATAAATATTCAAGCAGTACATATTTGCTGCCAAAGTTTTAAAGAAAAATCAAACCACTGAACTGGTGGAATACACTCGCTAACTGCTAGAAGCAGGGTTTGAAAATGTTCTAAGCCAGCTTTTGACAGCATTAGCCTCTTCTGCAGGTGCAGTGAGAATATTTTCTACATTTCAGTTTATTCAATTTGCTCAATTCAAATTGGACTAGTTCATTCAAAATTGAGAAATCAATCAGAAGTTGAAAAAAGCAGGAAAGCATTTTTCTTCTTCCAATCTATGAATAAAAACTAGGTGTGAAAAGATGATACTTACTAGTTCTAAAATCCTGAAGGACATGGTGACCAGTGTCAATCAGTTCAATGCACTAACTACAGATACTCTGTGTTTTGTTTAAGAAATTCATTTTAAATGCAAAATTTGTTGTAATAGGCTTTTTTTTTAAATGCAACACAGTTAAGGTTGTTTTAGTTAAATAAAACTATTTTAAAATATTGTTTGTGCATTTTTATTGAATTTCAATTTCCTTCCAAATACAGTTTGACAAATCAGAAGTAAAATGTATCATCTAGTAAACAAGAAGTGAATCATTCACTAATTTCTAACTAAGAAATATAATAATTAAGAATCTGAATAAATGTGTGATGTCATATATTGGATAAAAGTATAGATATAGTGTATCCTTCTGGTTACTATGAAGTACCAAATCATACCAATCTTTCTTTAGGAAAAGAACTCCCAAAAGTACACCTGCAAAACTAGATTTAAATCAATTACTTAAAATCAATGCTTTCTGTTTGCTGATTTAAGTCATGATTAAAATCTGATTTAAATCAATCTACCCTGACACGGTTACCCATTCCCATAATATATCTTTATCCACAAAATAAACAATGCTCAAAACTACAATACAATTGACAATATACTGTGGCATGCATCTCTACAGGAATAAACAATGATCCACAACTGTTTTCTTTTGATTCATGCAATAGCCATAGTTACAGTCTTACCTAGTGGTATGTGCTCTTTCTTTAGAGTCTTGCAGTTTCCCATATGCTCTACTGGCACTACTAGATAATGGTGTGGAGCCCCAGGTCTGATATCTCTAAAACAGACTAGGCCTTCAGACTAATGGAACAACAACAACATATTAATCTCTTATTAAAATTAACACATTAGAAAACAGCAGATAACATAAAATCACTTTTACTGGACCTGAAGTGGCATTCACACAGTGGAGCACTCTATGGTTATTCAAATCACATTATAGTTCTATAAACTGTAGCATTAGCTTCACAAGTATTTATCTCAGTGATGTACAAGATGTATATTCGAATTAGTCCACAAAAAGCAATAATGCTGGTAAATAGTTACATCATCAGCCACTCTCCATCCAGGCCTCCCCAAAGTTCTGATGCTCTCCTACTGTAAGGATACTGCTCAGAACAGTGAGAAATTTTGAGTGACTGCCTTTCTGATGAACATCTCACTAACATCTCCATCATATTAGTGTAGGAGATCTTCCAGCTTTTTAGCTATGCCGGCCCCAAACCCACAAGGAACTCTGTACAGGCAGACCCCTGTGTTTACTTAGAGCCCCATGCAGGTTCAGGGCTTAAATTTGTGAATTATTGTATTAGCCCAGTACCACAATATTTAATCTACAGAATGATTATGGATAAAACTAAGAACCTGTCATTTACTGACATTTGGAAATTAAATTTTCCCCTACAGATTAAGTGAAATGATAAAGAATAAACCAGACATTTTAATTCAAATACACATTTTTAGCTATATTTACTGCCCCAAGCCCCGGCCCAACCTCAAATTTAAGATTGAAAAAAGTTTAGTTCTACCCTCATACTCTACTGTTGGACCCCACCCATCCCACTTTCTGGGCAAGGCAGGGAAGAATGATTTAAGCTAAGGCAGTTTAAATATTGTTCCAAGCAGCAAGACACTACACAAGCAGCAGATGAAGATAGCCCCTGAACTGACTAGTTAGCTAGAAAACAGTAGATTAGGTGAGTTACAGATCATTCAACTAGAACTACTGAGATTTGGACCATCCCAGCACTGGCTCTGCAGCACAGACTGCACAGCTTTATTTGCTTGTTACTGTTCAGTAATGAGGAGAATGGAGAATAATCCATAAAGTCACGAATCACGGCACCTTCCGCAGCGTTTCTGCTCAGTCGAGTCCGGGGCACCCCTGCACTTCCCTTGGGAGCCCCTGGGCTCTGCTTCCCAGACCTGTGAGGAAATTCTCCTTCTCCCAACTGCAGGATCAGCAACTTCGGCTGCTCTTCCCACGGGGACGGGTCAGCGAAAGAGGAGACAGACCCCAGGGTCTGCCACGCTGCCCGAGCCAGGCCCCGCCCGCCCCGGGCTGGCAGCCGGCTCACGCCCAAGCCCCGCGCTGCCACTGGCGGCTCTGCAGGGCCATGCCCGGACACCCCGGCTTAGACACCTTTAACTGTGGGATCACAACGCCTCCGGGCCGCGGGGCGAGGCGCGCGGGGGCAGGGCTCAGAGGCCGGCAGGGAGGGGTCGGTGCCCGGCTCCCCTCACCTCGCAGGGCAGCAGCGCGGTGCCCGGCTCCTCCCGACGGCCGATCCTGCAGAAGACGCACTTGCCGTCGTAGCCGCCGCCGCCACTGCCCGGGCTCGGGTCCGCGCGGGGCTGCGCAGCCTCGGGGGCGGCGGCTCCGTCCTCCCCGGCCATCGCTCAGCGCTGCTACCGCCTCCCTCCCTCCGCCCGCCCGCGATCAGCACCGGCCGCCCGGAGCCCGGCGCAGCCGCCGTGTCGCCTAGTGCAGCGCCCCCTGCCAGACCCCGGGAGACTCAACCACCCCGCTCCAACAGGGCGCGGGACACGTGACTCTGAGCGTGCTCGTGAGCAGGCGCGCGGTGCTAACGGCACTGAGGCCTAGAGGCGCGCGCGCTAAGTGGCTCGGGTCATCCCTCTCTCTCTCTCTCTCTGCGGGGGCGGGGCTGCGAGCTCTCTGGGCTCGGCCGTTCTGCTCCAGCCTCGGGCCGGGGCAGGGGGCGCTGACTCCCCGGCGTACCCCAGGCCTAGGACCGGGCTGCCGCGCGGAACCCCGCTAGGCCCGCGTCCCCCAGCCAGGCCCGCGCGGGAGGGGCAGGCGGAGGCGAGACACGCAAGGAGCCCTGTGGAGGGCTGGCGGCGCAGCCCGCGGGGCGGGGCGGAGAGGGCGTCGCCGCGCGCAGGAGCAGGGAGCGAGGCGCCGAGGGGTGCGCTGGGCCCAGGGGTGCCTGTGGTAACGCCCCCCCCCCGTGCTGCGGGTGTCTGTGGGGGGCCCTGGGCGAACCGTTTACCCCGCGCGCTGTGTCTGCGCCCGTTCCATACACGCGCAGCGTCTGGAAAAACCTGAGGAAGGCGGCGCCCGGGAGAGCTGGCAGACAGGCGAAAAGGCACAACTGGAAACGGTCCTGCGGCAAAGGAAAGGCAGAGGTAGCGGCAGGCCAGTAATGCGCTGAGCGCCAAACAAGGAACCCTACCCCAACTGGGGATTTGGACAAGTTGCTAAAGAGAACAAAAGAGGTGTCCAGGTACTCAGGGAAAACAGCAGAAAGGCTAAGGGACAAAGCAAGTTACAGCCTGCACGGGCCACAGGAAGGCAGTCAGAAGAGGTTCGTTATATACGCTAGGAATGAGAGAAAGATGAAGGAAAGTGTAGGTCTGTTACTTGGTGGGGAAGGAGAGTTAATAACTGATGCCATCAAAAAGGCTGAAGTGTTTAAGGCCGATTTTGCTTCAGTCATTGCTGACAACGGTTAATGGTGACCACATCCACAAGTGATTATTAATAAAGGGGAAGGAATGCAAGCCAAAGTAAGGAAAGAACAGGCTAAATATTTAGATAAGTTAGCTGGATTCAGCTCAGTAGAGCCTTTGACAAAATTAATCTTAGGCTACATAAGGAACTAATGGAAGCAATCTCAGAAACATTAGCAATAATCTTTGAGGACAGGTGAGGTCCTAGAGCAAGGGATCTCAGCAAAATTTTGGTGACCTCAGAGTGTGGTCACCAACCCTTGCTGGTGTCTGCACTGACACTTTTTTCCCTAAAATTATTTTTCCTAAAAGTTAATAAAGTAATATATACATACAAATCATTGTAAATTATTTATCTAAGGTTTTGGGTTTTCTTCTGCAGACTCAATAAAAAAAATGCAGTTCTCTCTATTCATTACTGGACCTAACAAAATCTAAACAGAAATAAGGTGCTTTGCACGTTCTTGTCTTTTTTTTTATTGTTGTTTTGCTTTTTTTGGTAAAAAGTAGTTGTACAACAATTCTGATGTAAAATTAAAAATGTTTTGACATAATAGCAGTCCAAATAATAATAAAAAAGTCTGCAAATTGTTTCTGAAATAAAAAATTTCCATCTGACCAAAAAAAATAAATCAAATAATAATATTAACAAAAAACATAATAGAAATACAGTGTGACAAAGGTTCTGGGTTTTACCACATCTGTTGTGTGGATCAGATTACTTACAATAACTCAACAGCTTTTTAAAAGGAAAGTTTGCAGGATATTGGATTGCCTGTGAAATTAGAAGAGAAGCTTAGAAGTTAGCATCAGTGAGGCACTTTCAGTACTTGTTTTTCAGGAAATGAAGTGCACTGAATGCCCTCTCACACAGCACCATAGTAGAAAACAGGGACAAGAAAAGCAAAGCAACTTTAGCTAAGGGCTTGTAGGTGTCCTCAAACAGGTACATGTTACTCCAGAACTCCTGTGCTGTAACAGCAGCTGCCAGCAGTATGTTTTCATTCTTGAATCATTGCACATTTTCAGCATGAGGAATTTGAGATTCCTTAAATCCAAAGAGTCAAAGGAAGCTAATCTGTCTTGTGGGGGATCAGTCCCTGCAGCACCGCCTCAATGAACTCCAGAGTGTCGCATGACATAACCCCAGCTATCCAGTACAGCAACTTTTTTCGGTTTAAGTATTTCTCAGGCCACTCATGTGCTCTCTGCCTTTCGGAATAGTACCGGCCTATCAGGTTCTGGTGTAGAACCTGAGCAAACCGTCATATAACTGGAGTGAGGTCTCTGTATCAGCAACCTGAATGTCAACAAGGAGGGCGCCAAAGTCTTCTCCTTGCATGCACTCCTTGATTAGAGCCACTGCATCCTCCTAATTCCAAGAAGGAAATTTACTTTAGCAAGCCGCTCAAGAGATGTCTCCTTATTGAGGGGGCCTGAGGCTTTCTCCATGGCCCTTGCCTGCTCCAGGGTATACGGTTTTATTTCATGCTGCATTTCAGTCAACCCTGATGACCCTGGTCCATAACTGACTATGGTGGTGGCCACCAGGGCCAAAGGCAGGCTTCTTCCCTCTTTGGGTCTCTTTGTTTCTGGCGGTGCTGACGTCTCTGCATGACATACTGTTTTCCGAAGAACTTCTGCCTCTTCAGATTCATCAGAGCTGCTGCTGTTTGAGCTTGACTCTTCTGGGTTCTTCCTTAGAGGGTCCTGACCAATAGCATTGAGAAGCCCCTTGGTTTGCTTTAGCTTGTGTTCAAACTTTCTAATCCTTTCCTGTTGTGTTCTGCCTGCTGGTGCTGGTTTTGGCTGTGCTGGAGTTCTATCATCAACTCTCGAATCGCTGCCTGCGATTCCTCGTTTAGTTGTCAGTATGGAGATTTCTTTCTCCCTCTTGGAGACTAGGCTGCTTACTGAACTTGCCGATCTAGTCTGCCTACTGGGTTACATACCCTCCATTCCACCCATTTTTCCATCTCAGTATCCTGGGCCTTAACCTGGTCTTTTAGCTGGGCTATTTCAACTTCTGCAGTGCCCGTCGAGCTCCCTACTAGCTACTGTGGAAGCAGGGAAAGAATTAATAAGGATTTGAAGGGGATCTTAATACATGACAGTTAGCAAGAGTTAGCCCAGCTGTAACCCTAATGACGTGAGATTTGTAGAAGCAAGGATAGTGTGAGACATAGGGAAAGAACTGTGTACAAAGTTATTACGACCTTGTAACTGATAACCAAATATGCAGGCTTGCTTTTTCTTAGGAGTGAGACAAACAAGATAGCAGAATGGCTTATGTATAAACAAAATGTAGTTGTTGCTCTCTATTGTCTGTATTATTGCTAGTTATTGTCTGTAACAAAAGTATAAAGGCTTGCTGTAATTGTTTACCAGTTGAGAGACCTGTCCAGGACTGGGCGACCCTGTGTCCTATGGCACTCTCTCCCTCCATTGTAATTACTGGAGAAATAATAAAGTATTTGATTTTGCTGCACCCAAACGAAAAAGCGAGAACTGAGTTTTTCTCCGACACTACATATAGCCCGTACATCAAAGCCCTTTTTCTTTCCTTTTTTGTGGGTTTGGGCTCATCCAGTACAAAGCCCTCCCATTTACTACGCAAGGTGGCATAAGCATCACCTCCCTTGAGCAAACTCACCGCCCAGGGGTTCTTTCCCTTTCCAAATAAATGCACACACGCATCCAGGGAATTTTATTTGTGGCAGCCATCCATTCTCCCCATGTGTGTGAGTGCTGATCCCCACAAGGCACTTAAGTCTTCTGCTGAAATTCCTAGGATGACAACAGTTGCAGTACCCAGCAACGTCTGGCGTATTACCAAAAGCACAGTGCTACTAATACCAGTTCAAATCCACTAAGCAGATGGGATTGGATTCTGCTCTAAGTGAGGCTTGCCTTTCAAAGCCTGCTTCAATCAATTAACAAATAACTGCTGCTTTCTGAGACTGCAGTGAGGTTCAGATCCATCTCAGAGCTGGGCTCTTTGGCTGCAGTCCCTTTGTAGAGCTGAGTGCGTTGCTGGAGTCTATTTCACTTGCTCCAACAAGTGTACTCCTTTCAGCAGTGCACACGGCTGCAGCACCAGCAGCGCACAGGGCCACTCCCTGACAGCACACAGGGTAAGTGCAATGGTGGCACACAAGGCTCTACTCAAACAGTACTACTAGGCCTCTCCCCTACGGCACACAGGCTCGCACTCAAGGGGGTTGTAATGATGCACAAGGCCACACACAAACAGCACAGAGGGCTGTCAGCACTCAAGGCTGCTTCACTGCTTCAGCATACAGGCCCGAAGCCACCCCTCCTGGACCCAAGCCAGGCAGAGGCGTGGTCCCGATAATCGAGACCTGCGACCAGTGTTCCCTCTAATTTTTCCCATGCATGTGGCAATGAATTTTGTTATGTGCACCAATATAGAGGTGATGACGTGTGATACATCACCTCCATATTGGTGCACATAAAAATGTGGTGGAGGTGGGGCTGAAGGGTTTGGCGGGTGGGAGGGGGCTCAGGGCTGGGGCAGAGGGTTGGGGTGCGGAGAGTGAGGGCTCCAGATGGGGTTGTAAGCTCTGGGGTGGGCCAGGGATGAGGGGTTTGGGGTGCAGGCTGCCCCTGGGCTATAGCAGGGAGAGAGGACTCACCCCAGCTCTCTCCCTGCAGCAGCACCTGGGCTCAGGAGGAGAGGTGCCTCTCCCCTGGCCATGGCAGGTCCAGGGCTGGGTTGGAGCTAGGAGAGGGGCACCTTTCCCCCAGCCATGGCAGGTCCGGGGCTGGGTGAGGGACATCTCTTCACGCTGCAGCCGTAAGCACCTGTGCGGTGCTTAATAGGCTGCTGCACGGCTGCGCAGCTTAGAGGGAACTTAGCCTGTGACCCCCTCCTAGACTCAGGCTAGGTAGAAGTCAATGGCACACAGGCCATCATGGTACCTAGGCCCCACCCGCTACCAATCATTGCCGGTGCTTGTGATCAGTGATCCAACACTGCCAGTACTTGCAGCCAGTGTTCCATCCACACAGCCTGGGGCTGCAGTTAACGAACCGAGCAAACAACAACCTTAAAGCAAAATACTAAAAAAATCAAGCAAAGGAGGTCCTGCCACACTCACCAAATTTGTTAAAGACTTTTACTTGGACTAGACTAGATGACATAGAAGTGGGAGGGGGTACAAACCTGTGACATCTATCATTGGTGCTTTATAGAAAAACTGATGCACAATTAAGGTGCAAACACAGTTTATTTAAAACAAGGACACCAATACTAATAACATACAAACAAACCACTCTGTCGTTAAACCAGAGGGCCTTAAGCCCAGGAACTGCAAAAGGTATACACATGGTGGGTAAAAGATATAACAAAAGATTTAACATATCATCATATTCGCAGGAACATGGGATACGAAAGAGGTAGGGATCAACGAGGGCACCAGGATATACCGAGATGGATCTTCAGATGGAACACAGGTAAGACAATCTTCAGGTAAGCTGATCTTCTACACTTGTGTCATCCTGGGTGGATGTATGTGGACACTAACCCGATAAGTGATGGTATGCCAGGTGAGTGGGAGCAATGCAATTGCAAATGGAACAATGGGCACTGGTCTGCCACTCTGATTGGCAGCAGCCGCAGGAGGGTGAACCAAGCTTAAATACTCTATTACAAGGCAGATTAGGATCATGTGACTTTGCCTTTTCCCGCCTTGCGGAGAAAAAAGCACCAAACCTGGCAACAAGGGCACCAAAAATGGAGGGACAACCGCCATCCCTTGAATCCAAGATGGTTAAGTAGGGAAAAAACAATAAAAACAGAAAAATTTCCTACAAAACCACCTTTGTGGCTTTCTGCTCTTGGAGCTGATGGATGCTGGCACAAGATAGAACAGCTTGGAAAATACAAGCCAATCTCTACAGAGAATCTTCCCACCAAAATCAAACAAGAAAGTTGTTTTAAATTGAGACACTTTGAAAAAGTTCACCTCTGAAGATTATTCTAAGACATTTTCTTGCAAGATCCTAGTTTGAGAACAGAAAGTGGGAGCTAATTTCAATGATTCCAACACAAAAAACTGTGGTGTGCAACAGCTAAGTTTGCACAAGTACAACTACCGACTCAAATATTAAACTTAGAAAATTCACAGTTAAGAGGTAGCAAACACACTGTATAGCAGCCAGCCAACAAAAATGCATGGAAATTAAAATCTTAATCATCCATCACACACTTGTAAGGAAACCAAAATAACCTTGAACTGTATTCCTGTAGTGATTAAAGCACATGATTCTGAAACAACTTTCCATCAATAACAGTTTCAAAATCCTAGTGACAATAAAACACTTGACTATTTTACTTCTAGTTACAGTTCTCCTGCAAATTCTGGTAACCATTACGTTTATACAAAGATGTAAATTTATTAAAAGAGGATATTCTCGTTCTGAGACCTCTGAGTTTCTCCAGTCAGTCCAAAAACTTGACATGCCTGATCTTTCTGAAATTAAAGAAAAAAATGCCAAAAAGAACCCAAAACCAAACAAAAATAAAACAGACACCGCAAAAGAGTTTTTCTGGTTTTAATTTCAGGCCTTCTTCATACACTATAAAGTAGCAAAAAAAGCACAAGTTCCTTTGCGGATTACTTTCATGTTACTAATACCAATTTTAGCTTTTTTTTAGTTATTTTTTGTCTGGAAATAAAAGTACTATATTTTGCAAAGTCAGATGGTAAGTTGTATGTGTGCTACCATTTCATATCTTGAGATCTGTTGGGACTCAGGAATATCATGGCCGTTTTCAAAAACATGAAGTACTTGGAACATGGCATGTGGCACATACAAAAGTATGAGTAAGCAATGCAGAATAAGGCTGATCAGACCCTTAAATTAACTGTTATATTATTTTAATTATTTTTTTTCCTAGTAAAAGGAAAAAGTGTTTTTTTCTTTTTTTGCACAGCTTTTCTTCTTGAAGTCCCTTCATAGGTACATTGAACCAACCCAAGTTAGAAAATAGCATACCAAAATAGATCAGCTTCCACCATCTGCTCCTGTATTCTGCCTCTGCTACGATCTGTACTTTTGAAATTCTCTTCTCAAGGAGGATTCAGCTACTATTCTTATCTGAAGCATTTGTGCCTTAAGGAAGGGCTTGTATTATTCCCTCATTTTTAGGAGTATTCAAGGTTTGTAAATAAATGTAAAAGGGAAAACATCCAAAATAAGCATCTGAATGCATAAACTCCTTTATTGAAAATATTGTGATAGCACTGCATTACATATATTCAAGATTCATAGTTTAAAGTGTAAAGGGTCACAGAAGTTTGAATGAACAACACTGCTGAATATAGAACACAGCGTTTAGATATGCTCTGACAAATACAGATTAATGGAATAAACTGTAGTTAAGTAAGAGAGATAGGTATGTAAAATGACAATTTTTTTGCTTGTTACTAGTAAGTGGTATGCAACTGGCCAAAATGGCAGACATTATTAGACATTCCTAGAATCTCTCAAAGCACTATGCTATTAGCAGTTTCTGAAATATCTTACAGCTAAATCCATCAGAACTTTTTTTTTATGGATAGGCCAAGTGGAAGAAAACAGTGTTATTAGCGTATGTGCACTGTGTTACAGACTTCTTATTTTTACAGCATCAGTTTTTAACTGCATGGAACCTCTGTGTGGACTTAAGACTGATTGATGCTTTTGGGGAAAAAACCAAAAAAACCCACACACTTAGATGCCAAGTTGTTCCCTTTTATTTCTGGGGGATGGGAGAAGAGGGTGAAGAGTAGTAACTAACTGGAGTTGTACTACTTCAGTGGAATATTCCAAGTGTTTACAGTGCTTTTTTGAGCATGGAAGTGCAACACCAGTTCTAAAACCTGACTTCTTTTAAGATTAATTGGATTCAGTATGATGTGGTTACATTTTGCTTTGAACTCTAGAGACAGGACAGATTCCTTTCCAACCAGCAGAAATTATCATTTAAATAATTTTTTTTAAACAAAAACACCCACAAAAGCTATGTTTTTTGACAAGGCAGAATTGGTCACATACCATAAAGAAAAAAGTATTTTCTTATTTCCTTCAGTTACCTTTTGTATCTATCGATGTTTTCACAGCACTACCTGGATTAGAGTTCAGCTCTGCCTTTCGCAAATGAAAATGTCCCTCAAGAGAAAAAATTCTGGTCTGTATTTAAATGCCACTTCATTAAACCAAAAAAGAAATAATTAGTTACTTGTAAAAGCATAAGTTATCCTGTTGGTTCAAGCCTTTTTCAGGAAGGAAACCAAATATCAGTTACCAAGAAAAACAGTTATTATATCAACATAATATGGCCTAATTGGGAAAGAACATTCCTTCCCACTTTTCACATTATATTTTCCCCCCTATTAAAAAACAAGATTTTCTTTACCAAAAAAAAAAAAAAAAAAGTGTAGGGTAAGACTCATGAAACAGAGCTAGTTTTCTGTGCCACCAAACAAGTGGCTGAGAAAAACAACCTGTGTTTCTTTTCAAACATTTTCTTAGTCATGAGTATAAACATGCTGGGGCAGATCCTGAGCTGGTATAAACTGTCATAGCTCTACTGAAGTCAATGAAGCTATGACAAGTTACACTAAGAATGTGCCCTGCTGTCTCATATATTGCCAGTAGAACACTCAATTAATAGGAAGATGGCAGCAGAGTCAATAATGAATGCTGACAGCACCCACCTCTCTCCCACCATCTGAAAGAAATCCAGAATTATGCACTCAGTGTTTCTGCCAAAAAACAAAAACCCTAAATTAGGGCAACAACAACAAAAGAGAAACAAAGTTTCATTTACAAAATTAAAAAAATTATAAAACTAACTTTAGAAATCAAATGGATTTGTTGCCAACACATATGAAAACTACCTCAACAGTATTTTTCTGTCAAATTCTGAGGTTTTAAACATTAAAAAAAAAAAACCATACCTAATACATTTTAAACAAATGTACTATACAATGAACAATAAATAAAAAGATTTAAAAAAAAAACGTTCCCTTTAAGTGCTATGTTCATCTATTATTTCAGATGATTATTATTGTTTTCATGGCAAACAGAAAGTATGTTGTAGAGTTTCTTTTTGGTTAGCACTTATATGTAATATAAATACACATGGAATGTACTATATATATTTTTTCCACAGTTACAGAAAATAAAAAAACCATTTTAAACAAATTCATACACCATGAATGTCTTCATAAGCATCTTGTTTCCTTATTCAAGGACTGTTGGTGGGAAGAGAGTAAAAACACTAACACACACTAGTCCTCTTATTGTTTTCTCCATTTCTGCCTCTTAAAATTGGGTCTCAATGTTTTCGTGTAGTCGTGTTCTGCTATGATATCAGAAAGAACGTGTTGCGTTGTGAGGCAGCCTGTGCTGGGGATTTGGCTTTCAGCATCCTCAACGAACCCAGTCCATAAGGCAAGCCGTATTTCACTCAAATGTCCATACTTCCACATCTTGTATTATGAAATCTTCTTTCTTGGATAAGATGTCATTATTGAAGGTGCTGCAGGAGTTGCTTCGCCCATGATACAAATCAGCATCTAGCCATAAACCAAACCGACCACTAAAAAAAAAGAAAAAAAATGGTTAAAGTTTGAACTTCATCTACAGCAGCTAAGCCCACATCCTTATTAGCTGGAAACAAAACAAAAACCCCACAGCTTGGGCAAAAAAGAGTTACCTTCTTGTAACTGTTGTTCTTCGAGATGTGTTGTTCACATCTATTCCAATCAGGTGTGCGCACACTGAGTGCACGGGGTTGTCAGAAACTTTTACCTTAGCAACTCCCATTGGGTCAGCTAGGGAGACCCCTGGAGTGGCACCTTCATGGCACTCAATATATGACCCTGCCAACCCAACCCCCCCCCCCTCTTGAGTTCCTTCTTGCCGGATACTCCAACAGACGGGAAGGAGGGTGGATATTGAAATGGATGTGAACAACACATCTCGAAGAACAACAGTTACAAGAAGGTGAGTAACCGTTTTTTCTTCTTCAAGTGCTTGTTCACGTCAATTCCAATCAGGTGACTCCCAAGCTCTCCCCGGGAGGTGGGGTCGGAGTTAAGGAATCACTGATTGGAGAACCGCCCTGCCGAAGGTGGTGTCCTCTCTAGCATGCTGGGTGATGGCATAGTGGGTGGTAAACGTGTGCACCAAAGACCAGGTTGCTGCTCTGCAGATCTCCTGGATGGGCACCTGGGCCAGGAAAGCGGCAGATGAGGCTTGAGCTTGTGTCGAGTGGTCCGTATTAGCTGGGGCTGGGATCCCGGCAAGGTTGTAGCAGGTATGGATGCAGTCTGTGATCCAGGAAGAAATGTGTTGTGAGAAGACGGGAAGTCTCTTCATCTGGTCTGCCTGAACCAACCTGCCTGCACTGCCGTGGGGCATAGCTTAGTGGTTTGAGCATTGGCCTGCTAAACCTAGGGTTGTGAGTTCAATCCTTGCGGGGGCCACTTAGGGATCTGGGGCAAAATCAGTAATTGGTCCTGCTAGTGAATGCAGGGGACTGGACTTGATGACCTTTCAAGGTCCCTTCCTGTTCTATGATAGGTATATCTCCATATTAAAAGAAAAAAAAAAGTGGGACAGACAATTCAGGAAGTACGGAGAAGGATCTGGGATATTGGTGGGTACGCCGTCCTCGGGCGTCCCTTCAGAATCCTTGTTTGGAGCCCGACAATGACTTGGTTGGGCCCTGACCCTGCCCTGAAGCGGGGGTATCAAGGCTTGCGCCTGTGATTTCTGCTCTTTCGCCTATAAAATCCTGCCTCGGCCAAGGAGGATATGGGCATTGCTGTTGCAGTGGTTGGGGCTTAAAGTGCTTGCGTTGGGTTGCAGGGGTGTGCATCCCCAATGACTTCATGATCGCCCTGGAATCTTTCAAACTGTGCAGCTTGAAGTCAGTCTGCTCCAAAAAAAGCCCTGCGCCCTTGAAGGGAAGGTGCTGCAGGGTTTGCTGCACTTCCGGGGGTAGCCCAGATGCCTGGAGCCATGATATTCCTGAGGAGAGGGTACAGGCAGCTGAATCTGTCGAGTCCGGGGACGCCTGCAGAGAGGTCCGTGTAACCGCCTTCCCTTCCTGGACAATAGCAGAGAATTCCATTCTGGAGTCCATCGGGATCATGTCTTTGAACTTCAACATGGTGGTCCATGAACTGAAGTTGTACCTGCTGAGTGGCTATCCTCAGTTGTAGACTGCCCGTGGCATTGACTTTTCTGCCGAAGAAGTCCATCCTTTTCGCCCTCTTGGATTTGAGGGCTGGCCCTTGCTTCCGTTCACGCTCCTTCTCATTGACTGCTGACACAACAAGCGAGCATGGCTGTGCATGTGAGAATAAATACTCATATCCCTTGGAAGGGATGAAATATTTACGCTCGACACCTCTAGCAGTCGGCGGGATTGAGGCCGAGGTCTACCACAGAGTTTTTATATTGTTCTGCACCATCTTGATTAGGGAACAGCCACCCGTGATGGACCTTCAGGAGCAAGAATGTACACCATGGGGTCCTCGGTCTTGACAACCTCCTCCACTTGCAACCCCATGTTGTGGGCGATTCACCTGAGGAGGTCTTGGTGCACCCTGTGATCTATTGGAGGTGGCCCCAAAGTTGATGCCCCTGCTACAGTCCCTGCTCTTCCTAGCTGTGGTCTTAAGGGCCAAACAGAAGGAACATTTCTGGGACATGTGGAACTCCCCCAGGCAACAGACACACTTGGGAGTGCCCAGTGCTTACTGGTATAGCCTCCAAGCAAGAGAGGCAGCATCGGAAGCCTGGTGAACCAGGCATGCCCCACCAAAAGAAGACAAGTCTCCCCCAAGGGAAAGGGGGAAAAACCATCCGCAATCATCTCACCAAAACTAACTATGGTAAACACTAAGTACAACTATCTGTGCAAAACAAAGAGAAGGCCAATTACGCTCTAGGTGGACATGCTAGGTGTTCCATAAGGCTGAGGCAGTAGAGAAGGAACTGAGGGTGGTTTGCGTGTGCATCCTTCTGTAGCCTTAGTGTCTGCCACCTGGAGGCATAGGGTGCATGCACAGGCCAAACAGACACCGCTGACTAGAAATCTCTGATTATGGACTCGGGAGGCGCATGTGCGCCTGACGTGGAGCACCCATAGGGAAACTATTCAAAGAAGGATAAATTAATCTACTGGATTAACTTAACTTTCACACTTACATGTAACAATATCCCTTCTCTCCCAAAGTGTAGTCAATTATAGGATTTCAAAACCAAAAACCACATACTTACCCTCCACCTCCAAGTTCTAGAGAGCTGATATCTCCATTGATAAAGTAAGTGTTTTCTCCAGACCACTTAAACACCTAGAAATGCAAGACCCAAATTTGATTATTGGGAATATAATAAACTAAAAAAAGTAGGCTGGGTAATTATTCTGGGTAATTTAATGTGTGAGTCAAGGAGGGAAAAAAAAATAAAGCAGCATGGTTCATATCTAAAAAAGGCACCAAATTGCTTTAAATTTGACATGTGTCCAATCAATACACCTTTCCGTTTCATAGACTTCTTTAATATCTTCAGTATTTAAAAATAATCTATTTACATTTTAAGGGTGTCTCACAGTTGCCTCATTCTTTAGTTTAATGTCACTATGGCCTAAACACTATGTGAAATCATAAACTGCTTCTGTAGTTGCCACCTCTCTGGTTTTATGAGTGTTCCATGGTTTATTCATTACCTCTTCCCACACAATCAACCTAGAGCCCTCTTCTTACTCTCATGGAAGAGACTGGTCTAGCTCCTCCAGCCACTTTTGCTGAAAGTATTGCAGTTTGGTAGCACTGAATGAAGAGTTTAGTGATTAGCTGCATTCACAAGAAGTTTGTCACACACCTTCAAACTGATGCTTTCTGAGGAGTCAATTTTTTTCTTCTCTCTCTGACTAAGAGAAGTTGGTCCAATAAAAGATATTACTCCTCCTACCTTGTCTCTCTAATATCCTGGAACCAACATGGCTGCCTCAACACTGCAGAAGGTTCTCATGATAAACATGCTGTATCAGTAATGTTTTGTCAAGCATGTTTCACAAGTGGAGCTCCCCCTAGCCTTGGGTCCCCTCCCCCAACAAGTTACCTTGAAGTTTGGACTAAACGTGTAGAGGAAAGTTTCGCCTGTGCCGTAATAGTGGTCACTACATCTGAAAGGATGTGTTGCATATGCTCCAAATATCTGTCAAAACAAAAATGGTTGTGTTATACTTGAAGACGATTAGCAAAATTCAAAAGGAGAAAGGCCTTTCAAATATAGTTTCTGACAAATAACTGCACTGATGTTTTAGGTAATAAAGGCTAATTAGTAAAATTCGGGGGGAGGGGGGGGAAGGAAGAGAGGGAATGCTGATCTGGTGTCTGGGTTGTCCACACCCCTTTTTAGTTTTAAAAGCCACATGGCTCCAGATATGGGGATTCTAGAAGCTACTGGAGAACTTCACACCAGTCCCAAGGATGCTCTCTGCTATTTTATAGCAGATTGATAACTGAATTCTGCTAGTGACTGGGATGGATGCTTCGAGAACACTATTACAATTGCAAAGCATGCTCCATAGAAATTTTGAATTGCTGTAGAGATCTTACCTCTTTTAGTACTAATATTTTCCTGGGTTTGAATTTAAGGATAAATATGCTAATTTAACAGTACTAAGCATAGTATAACATACATCTTGTCTTATTTTGACTCATACTATTCCATATAATCGAATTTGGCTGAAAACTGCTGCTTTGCTAACAAGAGTATGCAACTCTTAAAATTATATGGAATACCCATGTGAAGATTGCACTCCAAATGATAAAGATTGTAAATAGATTAAACATAACTATCATAAGGTCTTCTTTAATGGGGTCACTCCAATCAAGGAGACCCCAAAATAAGTGCACTATACTCAGGTCCTAACCTGGTTGTCCATATCTTTGATGACAAGGAGGACTGGACTGTCAAGAGACGCTGATTTCCTGTACAGAGTTTTCAGGCTGGTTCCATGCTCCAATGTGCTATATGCAAGCCGCCATGGATATCCCTGCACTCTTGCTGGCAGACAGCGGGCAAGCTAAGAGTCAAAGAAAAGAATGGTGTAGACATTTAATTATATAGGATTTCTCTCTCTTCATCTCAAGTCGACAGCCAGTAGAGCACTGCAAGAAGCTGTGCCTGACACCTAGACACTACAGAGATGGGTATTTACAATGCACTCAAAATAAAGAGCTGAAGCATTGTGGTTAGAAATTTAAATTTGCGATAGTGTGCCAATATAATTTCTAATGTAATAGTTCCAGTGTCAGCAGGGAAGAAAAAGAGAATGTGGGGAAGGAAGCAACCCAAAACTCCATTACTAATTATACCTGTTCTATGTGCATATTCTCTAGGAGAGCGCTGTGGTGCTTTAGGACAGGTAAAGAGTCATCATCATCTTCCTCATAGTAACTGCAAATGCTCTTTCGACGTTTTGCCTCTTCTACAGTGATAATCTGAGACAAGGGGACACAAGTATTATAAATTTGAGTCAACTTCTGGGTTTTCATTAACCTTAAACCTAAAAGAGTGAATTAGACTAATGGAGTTAAGTTAGTATCAGGCCCAGATCTTGTACACTGTGAAACAGCCACAGAAAGCTAGTATATCATATGCAGGACCACCCCAACGTAAGGGGATACCCCAGGGACAATGTTACATAGTGAATAAAGAAGTGTTGTTGACCCTGTCCCACAATACCAAAATCAGGGGTCACCTGATGAAATTAAATAGGCAGAAGATTTAATACAAACAAGAGGAAGTACTTTTTCATACACCACAATTAATCTGTGGAACTCATTGCCATGGGATTTTGTGATGGCCAAAAGTATAACTGAGTTTAAAAAAAAAAAAAAAAAAAAAAAAAGGAACTGGATAAATTCATGGAGGATAGGTCCACCAATGAAATTAACCAAGATGGTCAGGGATGCAACCTCTTGCTTGGGGTAACCCTACACTCTGACTGCCATAAACTGAAAGATGGGGTGGATCACTCCAAAACTGCCCTGATCTGTACACTCTTCCTGAAGCTCTGGTACAGTCACTGTCAAAAGACAAGATACTGCTTTAGACCAATAGTCCATCTAACCCAGTATGGCAGCTCATATATTCTTATTCTATGGGTAGCACAGGAAGCATGGACATGTCTTCCTTATGCACTGACACTCCCTTGTTGCTGTATTATCCCCTTGAGGCCATTAGCTGGTGGAGTAACTAAGCTATGTTGGGGAACTAGCCTGGTACATACTTAGTCCAACATCAAAGGAGTGCAAAGGCCACTTCCTCCTGAGAGGCACAATGCGCATCTGGGCCACCGGGCTTGGGATGTTCTCTTAAATATGAAGGACACAGAAGCTTCTTCATTTTCCTTCCTGCAGTTAGTCAAGCGCAGTGAACTCTTCTCAGATGCTAATGCACAACACTAGTTTAAATAAAGCTTTAAGTTTCACTTCCCATTATTCAAGTTCAGAGGGGTAGCGGTGTTAGTCTGGGTCTGTAACAAGCGACAAAAAGTTCTGTGGCACCTTATAGACTAACAAGATGTATTGAAGCATGAGCTTTTGTGGGTGAATACGCATGAGTCTGACGAAGTGGGTGTTCACCCACGAAAGCTTATGCTCCAATACGTCTGTTAGGCTTTGGCTACACTTACACTTCAAAGCGCTGCCGCGGTAGCGCTGCCGCTGAAGCGCTAAGTGTAGTCAAAGCGCCAGCGCTGGGAGAGAGCTCTCCCAGCGCTGTCCGTACTCCACCTCCCTGTGGGAAATAACGTACAGCGCTGGGAGCCGCGCTCCCAGCGCTGGGGCTTTGACCACACTGGCGCTTTGCAGCGCCATAATTTGCAGCGCTGGAGAGGGTGTGTTTTCACACCCTGCTGCAACGCTGCAAATTTGTAAGTGTAGCCAAGCCCTGAGTCTATAAGGTGCCAAAGGACTTTTTGTCATTTTTTACTTCCCATTTTTGCTAAACTAACAATTTGCAGAGGCAAGCAGCCCTTTCTTGCTCATTTACCAAGAAATAAACATTTATTTATATAAACTGAAATAAAACACTACACCAAAGAACCAGAAAGAAAGTTACATTTGAGCAAAACCTGGAAGAAAAGCACGTGCTCTGAAAGCGGCATCGTATAGGCAAGCTCTCAATGAAACTATGTGCTCAGTCAAGTATTTAGTCCCAAATTCTTTCTAGTGTAAGTTCTTTCTTGTCTATAAAATAGTCATTTTGGGAAATTGATGCTTATTTCAACAAATTTTAAGAATTTATTCCAAGGTCAAAGGTCTCATGGTATGATTTTTTTAAATACATTTTCAGTTGAAAAACTGTCCAATAATTCTTTGGAAGTGTGGAGAGGGATGGGTTACTGATAGTTTTTAAATCTGAGTGTGCTACAACTTTAAAACCAACATTGATCCATATAAAGACTCATTCGTCAGATCTGGATTCCAATGTTCTTCCTATAGTTAGAAGGAAAATACCATGCCCCCAGAACTCCACTAAGGTCATTGCCTGTTCCAATGGGGCTATAACTTTAGTGAGAACTGACTGCAGAGTCTGTGGCTTCAAATTTATCAGTTATCTCGAAACCACCCTCTCTATACAAACCTATTAGCCTACAATTCCCACTCTGATGACCTGGAATAATGGCCCTAATCTTTGTGCTGAGTGCTCTACAGCCAACTCATAGGTGCAGCTTGAGGCTATCTTTACAGTGCTATGCAAAGCCATTCCCCTCCAGCATCAATTTCCCCCCACAAAAGCTGTTGTAATTTGCAGAAGCTGCCAAGAATTTCCAAGAAGCCCTCTCCTCCTACTTTAGCCACAGGTAGAAGCTGCTGGGACAGCTATCTGCCACTAGAAGATCCCCCTATACTGGGGCAATTTTCCTCATGGCCAGCTTTGTACCAGTGTTACTCAAAGTGGCTGCATTGCAGTGTGGCATCTAGTCCAATATGTTTAAAGCTGTTCAAGGCAGTGGTTCTCAACTAGGGGTATGTGTATCCCTGACGTTATGCAAGGGTCTTTAGGGGGTACATCAACTCATCAGGATATTTGCCTAGTTTTACAGTAGGCTACATTAAAAGCACTAGCGAAGGCAGTACAGTAGAACCTCAAAAGATATAACCACCAGTTACAGACTTACCGGTCAACCGCACACCACGTGGAACCGGAAGTAATCAATCAGGCAGCAGCAGAGACCAAAAAACAAAAAAACCCCACACCTCACCAGCAAATACTGTACTGCCTCAGGACTTCAGCCTTGGCTGCAGCCAAGGGGGAGTTGGGGGGCAGGGTCAGGGCTTTTGCCCCACAGGAGCACGAGGGCTCAGGGCTGCAGTCTGGTGGCTCTGTTCCAGCTTCTGCCCCATGGGGGGAGGGGTGCGCCAGGGCTCAGGGCTTTAGCTACAGGGGGAAGCACCTGTTTCAGCCCCAGCACTCCCCCCTCCTGTAGCTAAAGCCCCGAGCCCTGGTGCCCCCTTGTGGGGCAGCAGCTTGGATGGGAGCTACGAGGCTGAAGCCCCAAGCCCCAGCCCCCAGAGAGGCTGAAACTGGGAGTGGAGCCGCAGGACTTATGCCAGGGGTCTCAAACATGCGGCCCTCGGAGCTCTTCCCTGCGGCCCAGGGAGCTCCCCCAGTTACTTCCTGTCGCCGCCAAACTCCCCTCACCCCCGCCCCCCTCCCCGAGTTATTTTCTGTGCCTAAGCTCCCCGCGCGCTGCTCCCCAATGTTTGGGGCCGGGTCTCTCCCCTGGCCCCACCTGCCGCCCCCACGCGCCTCCCCCCAGTGTCTTCCGGCCCCCACTTGCTGCCCCCTCACCGCCCGGGAGCCTGCCCAGGAGCTCACGCTGACTCCACTCCTCCGCTATGCCGGCTTCCGGCATCACCTGCTGCCGCAGGGTCCTAGCGCCCCCCCTTCACTAGGGCCAGGGCAGGCTGCCCTTCCCCTGCCCTTCTGCCCTAGTCCTGAGACTCTCCAATGCCCCGAGCCTCTCCAATGCCTCAAACCCCTCACCCTCAGCCCCACAGCCCTCACCCCTGCACCCCCTCCTATCCCCAAACTCCGTCCCAAAGCCTGCACCCCCACCCCCTGCCGCAGCCTGGAGCCTGCACCGAGCACAGAGCCTGTACTCCAGACCCCCTCCCCCACCCAAACTCCCTCCCAGAGCCTTAGGCAGTAAATCTAAGTGCGTGTTTTGTCCTTTGAGTGAGGTGCATTACTGAGTGTATATATTTATTAAAACTGCTTGGAAATGACTTCGTCAAAAAAAAGAACACTCATGGAAGAAAAGAGAGTTTTCCAAGACAAATGGGAGATTTTATATTTTTTCACAGAGGTAAAAGATAAAATTCAATGCCTTATTTGTCAGCAAACGATTGCTGTTCCCAAGGAGTATAACGTGCGTCGGCACTATGACACGATGCACCGTGAAAAATATGATGCATCCACCGGAAAAATCCGAGAGGAAAAAGTTCAGCAACTTAAAGCAGCATTTGCCAAGCAAAGAAATTTATTTTCAGGGATTAACAAGTCTAGTGAAGATTCAGTAAGAGCAAGTTTTGTGATAAGCGAAATGATAGCTAAATCATCGCGACCTTTTACAGAAGGCTTATTCATAAAAGAATGTCTTATGAAGGCCAGTGAAATTTTATGTCCTGATAGGAAGAAAGTTTTTGAAGGCATAAGCTTGTCTGCAAATACAGTTGCCTGCAGGATAACGGATTTAGCTGATAATGTGCAAAAACAATTGATTCAAATGGCAAAAGACTTTGAAGTATTTTCAATTGCTCTTGATGAGAGTACAGATGTATCAGATACCGCACAGTGTGCAGTGTTCATTAGAGGTGTGGACTGCAATTTGAATATAACTGAAGAATTGCTAGACTTAATGCCACTGAAGGGTACCACAACGGGACGTGACATATTTCAAGGATTGGAAGAGTGCATTGAAAAAGCTGCGCTGCCATGGAACAAACTCGTATCTTTGGCTACGGACGGTGCGCCATCAATGTGCTCTGAAAACATTGGTGTGGTTGGATTATTGAAGACCAAACTGAACAGCCTCAATATACCAGGAATTAGCTTCACCAGTATACATTGTATTTTGCACCAAGAAGCCCTGTGTAGTAAAAGTCTACAAATGAAAGAAGTTATGGATGTAGTTGTTAAAACTGTTAATTTTATACGTGCACGAGGGCTGAATCACAGACAGTTCACTTCTTTTCTAGCAAGTATGGACAGTGAATATGGGGAACTTCTGTATCACACTCAAGTTAGATGGCTGAGTCGTGGAAATGTTTTGAAGCGTTTTTTTGCACTTAAAGAGGAGATTGATTCCTTCATGAAAATGAAAAACAAGGAGGTTCCACAGCTTGCTGATTCCACTTTTATCTGCAACCTTGCTTTTCTAACAGATGTAACTGATCACCTGAATGCACTGAACTTGAAACTTCAGGGTAGAAAACAGGTGATAACACAGATGTATGACAATATTAAGTCATTCAAAGTCAAGCTTACTTTATGGGGGAAACAGCTGACTGCTGGCAATTTGGTCCATTTCTCAACTCTGAATTCCTTAGGAAAAGTTGAACCCAAATCCTTGAAAGAATATGCAGAGATCATTTCTAACTTACACAAACAGTTTGATGTGCGGTTTAAAGATTTCAAGGCACTTGAACCACATTTTCAACTTTTTTCCACACCATTTGCTGTTGAAATTGACAATGTTGCAGAGCAGGGGTGAGCTGCAGCGGGTTCGCATGGGTTCGCGGGAACCCGTTGTTAAATTTAGCAGCCATTTTAGAACCGCTTGTTAAGGGCTGCTAAATTTAACAAAAGTTCCCGCCCACTCCTCTCCTGCTCCGCCCCCTTCTCCTCCCCCTCCCCTGCTTCCCGCGAATCAGATGTTCGCGGGAAGCCTGAACAAGCAGCATGGAGGCAGCCAGCAGGTAAGCTGGGGCGCGGAGGGGGAGGGGAGGTGCGGCTGGCTCAGCAGCTCCCGGTCCCAGACCGCGGCTCCCTCCAGCCCAGCGCCGGCCTGGGGAGTCGGGCCCCGCAGCTGCCGCCGAGCAGCCGGGCCCCGGCGCCGGCCCGGCCCGGGGAGTCGGGCCGAGCGGCCGGGCCCCGGCGCCGGCCCGGCCCGAGTCGGGCCGAGCGGCCGGGCCCCGGCGCCGGCCCGGCCCGGGGAGTCGGGCCGAGCGGCCGGGCCCCGGCGCCGGCCCAGCCCGGGGAGTCGAGCCGAGCGGCTGGGCCCCGGCGCCGGCCCAGCCAGTCGGGCCGAGCGGCGCCGGTCGTGGTTCTGGCAGAGTGGACCCGGTCCCCAGGCAGTGTGGTAAGGGGGCAGGGAGGGGGTGGGTTGTGGGGGGGTGGATAGGGGTCAGGGCAGTCAGAGGGCAGGGAACAGGGGGATTGAATGGGGGCAAGGGTCCCGGGGAGCAGTCAGGAAAGAGCAGGGTTGGATGAGGTGGTGGGGGCACTCAGGGACAGAGAGAAGGGGTAGTTGTATGGGGTAGGGGTTCTGGGGGGCCATTGAGAATGAGAGGAGGGGTTGGGTGGGGCGGCAAGGGGCAGTCAGGGGACAGGGAAGGGGGGGATGGGTCAGGGGTCTCGGAGTGTGTGTGTTAAGGAACATGAGGGGTTGGATGGGGCACGACCCCCCCCACGGAGGGGGGGGAAGGAGGGAACCCGTTGTTAAAATTTTGGAGGGAGGAGGGAACCCGTTGTTAAAAAATTGGCAGCTCATCACTGTTGCAGAGGAAATGCAGATGGAGTTAGTGGAGCTTCAGTGTGACACGATTTTGAAGCAGAAGTATACAGATGTTGGAATTCCAGAATTCTACAGGTTTCTTTCACAAGAAAGATTTCCCATGTTATTCTCTGCTTCTGCAAGGATAATGGCAATGTTTGGAAGTACATATATATGTGAACAGTTTTTCTCTTCCATGAAGATTAACAAATCTGTGTTAAGGTCAAGGCTCACTGATGAACATTTGCAAGCAACACTGAGATTGGTTTCGTCTCAGGATATCAAACCTAATATTGATGCTCTGGTTGATGCAAAACGCTGCCAGCTAAGTGGCCAAAAATGAAATGACTGTCAAATTAGCACTGACGTTTCACATTACAGTTAAAGAAGTTAATAAAAAAGTTAATAAATTTACTTTTAATAGCATATTATATTTTAATACTATACTACTATATTACTCTTCATTTTTTTTTCTGCCTACCTCCAGGCGCTTCCCGCCGCCAAGCCGCCAAACAGCTGTTGGTGGCGCTTAGCACTTTCCAGGAGGGAGGAGCGGGGAGCCGCGCGCTTAGGGGAGGAGGTGGAGAAGAGACAGGGCAGGGGCGGGGCCTCATGGAAGGGGTGGATTGGGGGTGGGGCCAGGGGCAGCAAGGGGGCGTGTCAGTGATGCGGCCCTCGGGCCAATGCACTAGTCCTCATGCGGCCCTCGGGGTCATTTGAGTTTGAGACCCCTGGCTTAAGCCCTGAGCCCCAGCGCTCCTCCCAGATCTAAAGCCCTGAGCCCTGGTGCTCCCATGGGGCAGAAGCCCTGAGGGCCCCTCCCCTCCCAAGCCCTGACCTCCTCCCACCCCGCAGCTGCAGCCCCAACTCCCTCGTGGCTGAAGTCCGTAACATTTGGTTGAGCGTTACAGAACATTTCAGATATATGAACAACCTCCATTCACGAGGTGTTCGTAACTCTGAGGTTCTACTGTACAAACTAAAATTTCATACAGACAATGACTTGTTAATACTGCTCTATATACACTGTACACTGAAATGTAAGTACAATATTTATATTCCAATTAGGGCTGTCAAGCAATTTAAAAAAATTAATCACGGTTAATCGCACTGTTAAACAGTAATAGAATACCATTTACTTAAATATTTTGGATGCTTTCTACATTTTCAAATATATTGATTTCATTTACAACATTGAGCACTGTACACTTTGTATTCTATTTATATTTATTTTTATTACAAATATTTGCACTGTAAAAAACCAAAGAAATAGTATTTTTCAATTCACCTAATACAAGTACTGTAGTGCAATCTTTTTATAATGAAAGTTAATTCTACATTTCTAAGTTCATGTACAAAAAATAACTGCATTCAAAAATAAAACAAATGTAAAACGTTAGCGCCTACAATTCCACTCAGTCCTTCTTCTTGTTCAGCCAATCGCTCAGACAAACAAGTTTGTTTACATTTATGGGAAGTAATGCTGTCTGCTTGTTTACGATGTCACTTGAAAGTGAGAACAGGTGTTCCCATGGCATTGTTGTAGCTGGTGTCACAAGATATTTACGTGGCAGATGCGCTAAAGATTCATACGTCCTTTCATGCTTCCACCACCATTCCAGAGGATATGCATCCATGCTGACAGATTCTGCTCAACAATGATCCAAAGCAGTGAGGACCAATGCATGTTCATTTTCATCATCTGAATCAGATGCCACCAGCAGAAGGTCGATTTTTGTGTGTGTGTGTGTGTTCAGGTTCTGCAGTTTCCACATCCGAGTGTTGCTCTTTTAAGACTCCTAGCAGCATGCTCCACAACTCCTCTCTCTCAGATTATGGAAGGCACTTCAGATTATTAAATCTTGGATTGAGTGCTGTAGCTATCCTGAGAAATCTCACATTGGTACCTTCTTTGCGTTTTGTCAAATATGCTGTGAAAGTGTTCTAAAAATGAACATGTGCTGCTATAACTGCTATAACATGAAATATATGGCAGAATGTGGGTAAAACAGAGCAGGGGACATATAATTCTCCCCACCCACTAGGAGTTCAGTCACAAATTTAATTAACACATTTTTTTTAAATAAGCATCATCAGCATGTCCTCTGGAATAGTGGCCGAAGCATGAAGGGGCATATCAATATTTAGCATATCTGGCAGGTAAATACCTTGCAACGCTGGCTACAAAAGTACCATGCGAATCCCTGTTCTCACTTTCAGGTGTCATTGTAAATAAGATGCAATAAGCAGTATCTCCCGTAAATGTAAACAACTTGTTTGTCTTAGCAATTGGCTGAAAAAGAAGAAGGACTTGTAGGCTCTGAAGTTTTACATTGTTTTGTTTTTTAATGCAGTTATGTAACAAAATAATAATAAAAAAAATCTACATTTGTAAGTTACACTTTCACTATAAAGAAATTGTACTACAGTACTTGTATGAGGTCAATTGAAAAATACTATTTCTTTTGTTTGCCATTTTTACAGTGCAAATATTTGTAATAAAAATAATATAAAAAGTGAGCACTGTACACTTTGTATTCTGTGTTGTAATAGAAATCAATATATTTGAAAATGTAGAAAAACATCCACAAATATTTAATAAATTTCAACTGGTATTCTCATTTAACAATGCAATTAATCACAATTAATTTTTTTAATCACAGTTGTTTATTTTTTTTAGTTAATGGAGTGAGTTAACTGCGATTAATCTTAACCCTAATTCCAATTGATTTATAATTATATGGTCAAACTGAGAATGGAAGCAATTTATCAGTAATAGTGTACTGGGACATTTTTGTATATTTATGTCTGATTTTGTAAGCAAGTAGTTTTTAAGTGAGGTGAAACTTGGGGGTGTGGAAGACAAATCAGACTCCTGAAAGGGATACAGTAGTCTGGAAAGGTTGCGAGCAACTGGTTTAAGGGATGTGAATTTTCTGCTTTTTCCTTTCTTCTCATTAACTGTGGTCTCCCTGGAACCAGTACTTTTTTACATTTTTATTTTTGAATATTTTATGAGCGACTCCTCTCCCCATCACTGTAATCAAAACAACCCCCCACTAAGCTTTCATAATGCCTCCAGGTTTCTCAAAGCTTTCATAATGCCTCCACGTTTCAAAAGGAAAGAACTCATACCAAGTCTACCGGCCAAATATGTTTGTAGTGATGTATAACTGAATTTGCAGAGGCAAGCAGCGGCAGATATGTTTCTTCTTAAGTCCATCATCAATTCCTATCAGTCAGGAATAAAAGTCAAGCCTCTCTTACCACCCAAAAAAGAGACAGAAATCCAGTTCTTAAGAAGTTAAAACAGAAAGGCAATCAATAACTCTCCAAAAGTTCACCTACTTGCATCACACCAGATTAATTAAATATTTCAATGCTGTAGTCCAGGGGTCGGCAACCTTTCAGAAGTGGTGTGCCGAGTCTTCATTTATTCACTTAATTTAAGGTTTTGCATGCCAGTAATAACGTTTTTAGAAGGTCTCTTTCTATAAGGCTATAATATATAACTAAACTATTGTTAAGTATCAGAGGGGTAGCCGTGTTAGTCTGGATCTGTAAAAGCAGCAAAGAGTCCCGTGGCACCTTATAGACTAACAGATGTATTGGAGCATGAGCTTTCGTTGGTGAATACCCACTTTGTCGGATGCATCTATTGTTGTATGTAAAGTAAATAAGTTTTTTTAAATGTTTAAGAAGCTTCATTTAAAATTAAATTAAAATGCAGAGCCCCCCGGACCGGTGGCCAGGACCCGGGCAGTGTGAATGCCACTGAAAATCAGCTCAAGTGCCACCTTCGGCACCTGTGCCATAGGTTGCTATCCCTGCTGTAGTCAGACCAAAACAGCAATGAAGAGGTCATTTACAGGTCAGTTCAGGTAGCATAAACATTAAAAACCACACAGAGATCTGAACTGCAAAAAGGTTTTTAAGTACTGCCATTTTTAGGAACAAAGAAGCAAGCCCCAGCATGCCGAAATACCAAGTTAAAATATATTTTAGTTTATCGGTACAGAGATAGAACACAGGACCACACCATTGTATGCAGTCCAACATACCTGCACAAAAGGCTCCTGGTCAGGTCTGACAGAATAAACAATCTGAATATCCAAAGGTATTTTTCGCACTCTCATTGTTATAGAATTTATTTTCACTATATCAAACTTCTCTTCTGTACTGCCAAAGCTGTTTCCTACACACTAGACAAGGCAGCTACTGCTTCTGCCACGCTGTGATAATATTGCTTATACACTTCCCTGGTACAGTCTTACTTTCTGTTTCCCCAACATGAAGTATAAGTTTCACAAAGGATTATGACCAAATTAGGACTTCACTCAAAGCCATTTTCTGGTAGATCCACCTTCATGTGTAAAAGCTGTAAGGGTTTGTTTTTTTTCTTTGAACCTTTGGAACCATTCCCAGCTATTTCCTTATTACCACCAGCACATATTTAAAATAGAACAATGAGAGTTCAGCATGATAGGAGCAGCGGTTTGTCTCCTGTGCCTTGTGGTAGGCATTCTGCAGCTCCTTCACTTTGACCCTGCACTGCAGTGTCCCCCGATCATGGCCCCTTTCTGTCATGCATTGTGAAATCTGTCCGTAGGTATCATAATTCCTATGGGTAGAGCGCAGCTGGGACTGGACAGCCTCCTCTTCCCAAATGATGATGAGGTCCAGCAGCTCGGAATTGCTCTAAGCGGGGGATTGCCTGGTGCGTGGAGCAGGCTTGGTCACCTGGAAAGATGTGCTGAGACCACTGCACGAGTCACTGAGCAAACAGGAAGGGGACTTTCAAAATTCCCCAAGGAATATAAGGGGTAGAGCTCATGGTTGGTCACCTGAAGGCAGGGCAGTGGAGTTCAAACGGATGACCAGAGGCAAGAACAGACTGTAATTGACCAGTGTCTCTACACTGGCACCGCAGTGCTGTAGCCCTGGCACAGAAAGCTCAACGCCTCTCATTGAGGTATTTTTTTTACAGCACTGCAACTGTGCAATTTTTACACACTAAGTGGCTTGGCATAGTGTATGCACCTCGGGGTTACAGCACAGAAAGCTGCTTTACTGCACAGAAACTTGCCAGTGTAGAGAAGGCCTAAGTTATTCCATCATCTTTTCTTCCTCTCTTCAGCTTCCCTCAACCTCTCTCTCTCTGTCCTTGGGTTTATTATCCCTCCCCATCAAATCTACTTACACATCATGTGCTTGAACTAACAACTGCACAGTGAAACTTACCGTATATACTTGTTCATAAGCCGAATATTTTTGGTAAAAAAATGACACATCAAAGAATGGGGGTCGGCTTATAAACGGGTCTACACCAACATTCGAGGATTTTAAACTCTGTGGAATCATTGAATTGAATATCTAATGCAGGGATCGGCAACCTTTGGCACATGGCCCACCAGGGTAAGCACCCTGGCACGCAGGGCTGGTTTGTTTACACCTGCCGCGTCCATAGGTTTTGCCAATCGTGGCTCCCACTGGCCGTGGTTCGCAGCTCCAGGCCAACTGAGGCAGTGGGAAGCGGCAGCCAGGACATCCCTCAGCCTGCGCTGCTTCTCGCCGCCCCGATTGGCCTGAAGCGGCGAACCGCGGCCACAGGTTGCTGAGGGGCTCCATGCCTGCAGACGCTTCAGGGAAACAAAACGTCCTGACCCGCCAGGGGCTTACCCTGATGGGCTGGGAGCCAAAGTTTTCCAACCCCTGAAATATAGGGTCAGCTTATGAAAGGGTCATACAGTTTTTGCTATTTTTACCTAACCATCTTGAGGGGTCGGCTTATAAACAAACGGGCTAATGAACGAGTACAGTAAGAATGATTCATATCCACTGACTGTACACTCAGCCCTGTACAAGGCAGGAATAAAGTCATACGTTTCCCTTTGCAGAACTGAAATCTGTTTCTTTATACAGCATTTAAGCTACAGACTGTAAAGTGGAAGTTATCAACAATTACAGACGGGTGACAGTTTTCCAATATAAGCCCTACTTTCCATCCCTTTCTCTAACTTTTGAGCAGAGCAACACATTTGTTTGCAAATAGGAATGCTTAAAATAGGAGATCTGTAGAATTTTTCTAGAGATGTTTGAAATTTTACTATTTAAATTCTTAAATACTAGATCAATTTTTTTAAAATTAAAATTAAAACGTGATGTTGGAAGACTAGCAGTTCTAAGTGCTACATTCAGCTGTGTTCTGGAATTAACAGAAGCTGGGGATGGCAGACTTGGATAATCATGGAGGAACACTGAACAGGGGGTAGGGTGTATTCTATAGGCTCCATGGAGAAGAGGTTCCAGGCTCTGATATTCAGGCTACTTTGAAAACCAGCAGATCTCCTAAGCTCCAGTCAAGCAAGACTCCTCCTCTTGCTCCTGGGGGAAGTCTGCACCAAAATATAAAAAATTCTGCACCATAAAATTAAAAATTCTGTGCATGATATTTTAAAATTCTACAAAATTCCACACATTTTGTCAAAATAATGCAATATAATCATGCCAGTTTCAATTACTTTGGCAATTTATTTAAACTACAATACAATGGATAGAGAATGGGAGTGGGGAGAACTGGTGAAATCCCCAACCCCCCACCCCTTTGTCTAATAGTAATATAGCTAAGTTTGACCCTTTATTTCTAGTTATTAGTCAACAAATATATGCAGCCATATGCTCAGTGTTATATCACAGGCAACTGAAGAGCAAGTAAGGGCTGGGGTATCAAACTCACAATTTATATTGGCTACTGACCATCTCCAGAAAGGTAAGTACCAAACAGTTCATGGAGCACATTTTAATAGGAATTTTTTTCAGTCCAAAAATTTAGACCAGTTCTAATCACTAATGCACCAGAAGCATGTATACAGCCATACTGTCCTTTACACCACTTGGGCAATGTAAAGGAACCTTAAAACTTCTACATCTGTTTTATGCTCCTGGGGGAATTCACAAAGACAATGGGAACAATTCAGTAAGCAGGAAGGCTACTACATTCTGCTCTGCCCCACACCTACCTCCTCAGAAACACCCCAAAGCCCTGCCTCTCCACGCCAAGCGTGCCACAATAGCGGGCAAGAGAGACAGAGTGTCTCTCTCCCTCTCACACGCATGACTGCCCAGCTCCCACCCCCCACATCCCCTCCACCGTCCTAGTGGTGATTTACGTCTCTACCAGCTGCCCCAGGTGCCTGAACCAACCTGCCTGCGCTGCTATGGGGGCACATAGCTCAGTGGTTTGAGCATTGACCTGCTAAACCCAGGGTTGTGAGTTCAGTCCTTGAGGAGGCCACTTAGGGATCGGGGGCAAAATCAGTAGTGAAGGCAGGGGGCTGGACTTGATGACCTTTCAGGGTCCCTTCCAGCTCTATGAGATAGGTATATCTCCATATATTATATTAATGACTGCTCTTGTGGGCTTCCATTTGCTTCCCCATCAAAAGTCATTTTTCTGCAAGGAAGCAAAGAAATCTGCGGGGGACATGAATTCTGCGCATGCACAATGATGCAGAATTCCCCCAGGAGTATCCTCTGTACACCTAGCGGTGGGAGAAGCGGGCACTAGGGATAGGGAAAGAAGCAAGTCAAGGAAAGGGGCTGGCTGGAGAATGGGAATGAGTCTGCAGCTTGGTAATGAGAACCAGCTGGAGTCTAGAATCAGACAGCTAGGAGTGGTTGGGAAACCAAGGCCAGGGATGATTTGTGGGATCTGGGAACGAGGTTGTCTGAGAAGCAGAACCATATAGCTAGTGAGCAATATCCTGGGGGGTGGGAAATCTTTGCATTCTCAGCGAAGCTTTCACCAACATTCAAGTTTTCACTAGATAGTATACAGAAATTTTCTTGAAGCAGAAGCCTAACATGAGATGAAATAAGAAATTAACAAAAAATAAATACAACAAATTCCAAACAAAACACTATGTTAATTTGCAAGTGCATACCAGCTTATGAGATTCAATTCAGGATCAGCCCCTATGTAACATCACAGCCCTGAGATATATTTATCATGAAAACTATCCTAAGTTCATCATCAAAAGCTAAAGATTTAGGAGATAGTGAATGACGATAATGGAACAGAAAGGTTATATAAAAAACAAAATCCATACATGCTTTCTAGAGACTGAACTTGGTTAACCTGTTTAAGTTATCTGTCTAAAAGCAGTCTCTTCTCACCTAAAATGTCTTTTATAGTGCTCCCAATCAGGAAAGCTTGGGATCCTTTTTTTATGAATTTAATCATAGAATCATAGAAATGTAGGACTGGAAAGGACCTACTCCAGACCCCAGCACTAAGGCAGGACTTAGTATTATCCTTCCAGTCCATCCTGACAAGTGTTTGTCAAACCTGTTCTTAAAAAAATCTCCAATGACAGAGATTCCACAGCCTCCCTAGGTAATTTAGTCCAGTGTTTAACTTCTCACAGTTAGGACATTTTTCTTAATATCTAATGCAAGTCTCTCTTCCTGCAATTTAAGACCATTCCTGCTTGTCCTGTCCTCAGTGGCTAAGGAGAACAATTTATCACTCTTCTCTTTAGAACAATCTTTTACATACTTGATGACTGTGCCCTCAGTCTTCTCTTCTCCAGACTAACCAAACCCATTTTTTTTTTCAATCTTTCCTTGTAGGTCATGTTTTCTAGACCTTTTATCATTTTTGTTGCCCCCTCTGGACTTTTTTCAATTTGTCCACGTCTTTCCTGAAGTTTGGTGCCCAGAACTGGACAAACCTCTGCAGCTGAGGCCTTATCAGCACAGACTAGAGTGGAAGAATTACTGCTTGGGTCTTGCTTACAACACTCCTGCTAATACATCCCAGAATGATGTGCCCCCCCCAATAAATAAATAAATTAAAAAGGAGCAACAATTTTACATTGTTGACTCATATTTAGTTTGTGATCCACTATAACCTACAGAAGTACTCCTTCCTAGGCAGTCATTTCCCATTTTGTACATGTGCAACTGATTATTCCTTCCTAAGTGTAGTACTTTGCATTTGTCCTTATTGGATCTCATCCTATTTATTTCAGGCCATTTCTCTAGTTAATCACATTGCGTGATTATTTCCTCAGGTGCAGGATAAGGAGATGTCCTTTTGCCGCCTCCTCCTCATGTGCTCACATCCCATGTTTTGTACTTAGAGTCAGGGTGATCTGCTAAAGTTTATTCCCTGGTGTGACTTCATGCTGAATTCACATCTTCATGTTGATTTCCATTGTGTTGGCTTGTAATGCTTAACTTACACATGGACTGAGGCAGGCAGGTAAATATACATCCCTGGCCTGGCAGAAACACATTTTTAAGGCCTGCCTTGATTCAGAGACTTTTTTAGGAACAGAATTTTTTTATACATATAAAACTTTTTATGTAGTATCTGTACATACATTTCACAATGATATTAATGATCAGTGGCTTTCATTAAAGATCCTACATGACATCATTTATGGATAAACAGATGAAAGCAGTGTACAAGATGTAGTTTGTCAGGCTTGTTAGGTGTCATTGTTACAGTGCAGTGAACTCTTTGCCAACTGACACGGAGGTGTTCCTACGGTTACAATGATGAGAATCAGAAGCTAATACTACAACAAGTTCTACCCTTAGCACAGAGGTGGGCAAACTACGGCCATCTCCATGGCGCCGCGGGCCCCGTGCCACTCCCGGAAGCAGCCAGCACGTCCTTGCAGCCCCTGAGGGAGAGGGGGGCAGAGGGCTCTGTGCGTTGCCCTCAGCTGCAGGCACCGCTCCCCGCAGCTTCCATTGGCCGGGAACGGGGAACCATGGCCAATGGGAGCTTCGGAGGAGGTTCCCGCAGGCGAGGGCAGCGCACAGAGCCCTCTGCCCCCCGCTTCCCCAGGGACCGCAGGGACGTGGTGCCGGTCGCTTCCAGGAGCGGTGCGGGGCCAGGGCAGGCAGGGAGCCTGTCTTAGCCTCACTGCCACCCCGGAGCTCCTTCAGGTAAGCGGTGCTGGGCCAGAGCTGGCACCTCTGAACCCCTCCTGCACCCCACACCCCAACCCCCTGCCCTGAGCTCCCTCCCACACCCCAACCTCCTGCCACACTCCTCCCACCCCAACCCCCTGCCACACCCACACCCTTCCTGCACCCCAACCTCCTGCCCTGGGCCCCTTCCTGCACACCACACCCCCTTCCACAGCCCTACATTCATGGCCTTGCATGCAATTTCCCCACCCAGATGTGGCCCTCAAGCCAAAAAGTTTGCCCACCCCTGCCTTAGCACCAAATCCACAAAGTCTGTTGAACAAAAGCCATGTCCCAAAGACCAGCACTCAGACCTCCTTAACTCTGTTCCAGCAATGCAACACTCAAAATAAAGTTCACTTACACTTCACAGTTATCTATTCAGCGCAAAGCTTTCGCCCAGAACACTAAAACTTTAATACCTTATCTTCCTTATTCTTTTTCATACAAACATTGTGAAATGTTTGGCCTTTCACACATGCATGTACAATCCACAGACCAGAGATACATCAGCAATGCTGTAAAAGTATTCATTAATGATTTAAAACAGACGCTCAAGCAAGCACTATACTAAATGATATTCTCCTCCTTGGAACTTCACTGAAGCTGACCTATAAGTGCCTTTTTTGCAACATTTGCAACTATTGTAACATTTGTAAAGTTTCAAAAAAATGTTCTCTCTAAAAGGCTATGAAATATGGTTTAAAAACTTGTTATACAAATACTTACTGCAACTATTATACATTCTATTGATTCTGCTGGAATCAGAAAGTTCCTTGCCTGGCCACTACCTTGACCACTAGAGGATGATGGGAAAGGAGAGCTGTAAGGATGAGAGTAGGTATGTTGGACAGCCACAAAGCCTGAGGACACCATAATACAAGGAGTAAGAGTCCTATCAGTAAATAAAGTACCAGAATGTTAGAAAAATTAAAAGAGTGTGTATTTAGATTCTCAGTGGATGATGCACATTCCCTGTATCATTCTTGCATCTCTGAAAAAATAGAAGACACTTACCTCCCAGCTTTTAGTTGATGGCTCACTGAAGAAGTTGTCTATCATATCAAGCTCTTCCTTTTCCACCACTACAAAACCTTGCTCTTTGGCATCTTTTCCATATACTTCTGGTGACCACTGAACAAAAAATGTATACAGATGATCTACCCTGTCAAACAAAACAAGAGGAGACATGGTATTCAGTTTTCCACAGAATTGACATATGGTATGCAAATGTCACTCAATGGCAAAGAATGAACAACAATTCAAGTTTTTGTCTATCTATTTCACACTCAAATTAATGCATTGCACATCTACAGCTCCGTACAGCATTTTAAAATTTCAGCTCATGTCACCTTTGTGTTTTTCCCACATTTTACACATGAGGAAACTGAGGCATAGAGAAGCCAAGTGGCTTGCCCAAGGTTACACAAAACTCGTGTGTCAAAGTCAAAGACAGAACTTCCACCTCCCAGTCTTCTTTATTCACAGAATTTAAGGCCAGAAGGAATCAATCATGATGATCATTCAGTATGACCTCCTATGTAAAACACTGGCCAAAGAACTTTTCACCCAATAATTCCCACATCAAGCTCCTTACTTATGGTTGAGCTATAGCGTTATTTTTTTCGTTAGAAAGACTTAACAACAACACTGCCCTTCCTCCTTTTATCACAGTGGAAATGATCAGTTGTTGCTGGTTTTCTGAAACTAACAGTATAATAACAGCATCCCGAGGTAGGCAGAGAGCTAGCTCGTCACCATCTTCCTTTGCTATTTATTAAACACACCTGAAAAAATTATTGCAGTGTATAAAAATGAGCAAGTTATTCAGTGACCTATTTACACCAAAATTATTTTGTTGTGATAGTGCTAGAAATAGTGCAATTAGAACACACCCTCTCACTAATACTTTCCTGTCAGTAGGGGTACCACTTGCCAGAGGCCTTTACCTACTGGTGAAAATTAAAGTCCTAACTAGAGAACATACCTATGAAGTTATAAATAATTATACTACATAGGAATATCGTCAACTAACAAGATATTTTACCAGCAGTTTTGATTACTCCTTGACAGACAGATAAAAACTAAAGATGAAGGGCTCTATTTTATTATTTTTTCCTGGGAATTTATCAGAAGTTATTACTACAACAACAACAAAAATTGGAGGAAAAAATATTAATAGTTCTTCTGGGTAAATATTGGGGTATATTTTTGTGGACGGAAGAACATGTGTGGGGGGGGGGGAAAGTATTCAGTAGATTAATGCTTTAATGAATGGAATTCAATATGGTTTGCTACAGAACTAAAACAGAACTCAAAACTCAATGCCACCTCTGAGTTTAAGAAAATAGATTTCTAATCCCCAATTAAAAATGTTCATTAGAACGAACAATGTACTGTTGTAGACTTAATACTATTAGCCCTATAAATATTTACATTTAATAATTGGGCCACACCATTTGCAGTGCATACACCCAACTTCATGCTTTTCTCCTGTTTTTGTTTTCTTAAAACTTGATTACTTCCTGGTGTTCTGAAACATACTCTAATATGGAAAGCAAACGAAAATCTGTATCAGCGTGTCAGATCTTTAAACCGTTACCTGCTAACCACTTAAAATGGGTCACGAGTGGGCATGAGATTCATTCAGATGTACATGCACTTCATATATATTATTTTGACAGATATTGATGTTTATTTTTAAGCTTTTTTTATTTGTATCACAGTTGCAGAGTTGTCAGACAATTATTGTATGACAGAGACATTGAGATTTAAAACTTTAAAGTTTTATAGACAATTTGTGTATAAACAGTTAACATCACGTGTCAAAAATATACAAAGTAAATATCCTTAAAATCAATAAATACTTGTTTTTACTAATCACTTGCTAATCCATTTGTAACAAGCCTAATTAAATAGTCTAAATCACTGTTTTTCCCCCAACAGTCTTACTTTGCCTAGCTATAAATTTCAATCATCATCAAAGGAAATATTTTTTCATCGATTTGTGTGTATGGTGAAATCAATATTTATCAACATTTACCAATACAAATCTAATCCATCCAAGCCTACCTAGAAGATTCTTTTTACATTACAAATCATTTTAGGATTTATGATGTATGCATGACTGATCTTGAACATTTTTATAAAACACCAAATAAGCAACATCATTAATTTCATCCTAAAGTGTGAACACTGCAATAAAACACCTGTGGTCGGGGTAGGTCAGTTGACTCAGAGGCTTAGGCTGCAGGGCTATAAAACTGCAGTGTAGATGTTTGAGCTCAGGCTGGAGCCTGGGCTCAGGGACCCTCCCCCCTTGTGGGGTCTCAGAGCCAAGCCCTGAGACCCTGCCAGGGGGGAGGCTCCCAGAGCCTGGGCTCCAGCCTGAACTTCTACACTGCAATTTGATAATCCCACTGCCTGACCCAGCTGACCAGGGTCAGCGACGGGTGTTTAATTGCAGTGTAGACATTTTCTTAAGAGTCAAATTCTGCTGATGGCTAGTCCAGTGTAAATCCAGAGTAACTGCATTTAAGACAGTGGAATTACACTGGTCAGAATCTAGCCCTTAATCACTTAAATTATCAACCCCCGAATTCTAGACAGATTAGTCCCCAACGAGCATTTTCTGTTTAACCAAAAAATTATACCTATAAAAAGGGACACCGATAGTTGGCTGCAAATGCTCTCCCAGATCTCTGCTACATCTTGGGCCACTGGCTCACTTTGGACCCAGAGATTTGGCTGCAACTCCCCACACCTGAAGCAGAATGAGAGGTGGGTTTTTGCTACATCACAGACACTTCCTTTCCCTATCTCCAAAGGGGGAACAAGCTTACTCCTCTCTTGTTCTCCCTGTCAGCACAGATACCAGCTGCACAAATCCACGTTCCACTGGAGGCCCTTCTGTTTTTACTGAATTTAAGTTCTCATTTTAAAATTTTGTAAAAAGTGACTCTGGTTGCAAAGAACAACATTCCAAAGGCAAGGCCAAATCCAGTGTGATCTTTCAGAGTCTGTGGACAGCCTGTAACAGTAGCCCAGAGATGTATGTAATGCATGGGGGCAGGTAAGAAGGGTGTGTGGGGAGGGGAGTTTAACTCTGAAGTTTAATGGCAATTTACAGTGTCCATTATTAACTATTTCACTGCTCATCACCACAGCAGAACTATTTAGCTAACGTGCTTCTCCAAAGTGGTTGGATAACAGAAATTAGCGATTCAAAAAAGGGAGTGGAAAATAAAAGTTATGTGCACTACACAGGCTGAGCAAATCTGGGGATGATCAACCGTAAACAGCGAGGGGAGCTTATGGAAGGCTTATTCTCTAGCTATTGAGGACTCTACTCTCTGCAAATCTGAAGCCACTTGACTAACTCAAACAGTTAACAAAATCTGCATGCTTATAAAAATATCAAGCTGTGGAGAGGAGCTTGTGGCTGTCGTAATGGGGGAGGAGATAAGGCTTTTATTTCTAGTTGCAAGATTTTTTCCCCCATGGACAACTTCAGCAGAAGGATCTTTCCCACTCCTGACTTGCTCAAGAAACAGGAATGTAACAATGATCCCTATGCTGAATGGATCAGGAAGTTTCCACATTCATTTGATCAACAGTTTTAAAATTTCTAAAGGGACAACAAAATGTCCAAGTTCCTTACAGACTCATTTTTAGCTTAACCTGTAGAATACAGTCACAGTTGAGCTAGACATGTCTGACGTGCAATACTCTGATCCAAAGTTTGGGAAGCTAGCTAAATTTCTACTAATCCCTGTGAAGGGACTAATATGCAGAGAGCTACTGTTGTGAAAGCATGTTTGAAAGTATTTATGTTTGTGAAAAAAAAATTCTATGAGAGCTAAACAAATTCACACACTGTAGATCCAAACCAGATTCTATAATGTATGTGACAACCTCAAAAACAAAGCCAGACAAGAGGATGGACTGAGAGAACCAGTACGAGCCATTAATACCAGTTTCTTAAAACATTATACTGTGCATGTACTGAAAAACTACTATGTATGCTTACAGCACTGTCTACTTATAAAACTGTGTGGTTAGCATTCGCTAAAATCCCATGTACATTTCATGTAAATTAGGTGCAGTCCTTGTACCACGGTGCAAGAAAAGTTTTGCATCACTGACCTATTTAAGAGGCAGGCAACTGTGGAGAGGTTTTTTATTTTTTTAAATTATTATTTTGACTAAGGCCAGTTTTACTGTCTAATTCAGTCATCTGCTTTTCAAAGCAAGGTCCTTGTATTAGGCGGTCATACAAGAAAAGGAGGTCAGTTGTTCAAAGGATGAAATGATGTCCCTTTTGAAGGTAACTGAAGAAGTGATATACAACACATCACCTCTGCTTCAGTGCATTATAAATGTCAAAATGGAGGAATTCGCAGTTCTTACTTTCTAAACATTATAACTGTCAATTTCCTAACTCAAAAAGTGTGGCATCCAACATGGGGAAATCCTACCTAATTTTGCAGATAAAGAGGACATGATCACAGAACTAAAAGTTAAGGGTTGCCTAGATGCATGCAACTGTGACTGGATTACATTTGTATGTCCACAGAGATAGAGTCCGAGCCAGTAATATATATAGTTAGTCCTTTACAAGGGCCATTTCACAAAGATGAAAATTATAAGTCAGATCAGCTAGGAGAAAGAACAGAAAAATGTTAGTGATAATTGGGAACTGTTCAAGAATGTTTTACTAGATGTTCTAAAGGCAAAAAACCCAAGAAAGAAGGCTATGTTGGTTAAACAAAAAAACCCAAACCAACCCCCCAACCCATACCCTTGCTTAGAGGGGAACTGAACGCAGCAATAAAAATAAATATATAACAAATGGAAAAAAAGGGAAACTGATAGTAGTGAATATACATTAGAGGTGAGAAACTGTAGGAAATTGATAAGGAGGCAAAAGGACACATGACAAAATCCATGGCCAGCAGAATTAAGGACAATAAGGAGAGGCATACAAGAACGAAAGGAATCCTGACAATGGTACTGGTCCATTATGTAGAACTGTCACTAATAATGCAGCAAGGCAGAATTATTCAAAAATATCTGTGTTCTGTATTTGGTAAAAAAGCTAATGTTTTCATATCATATGAGGATGATTAAATAACTCTACATAAGTAACTTAAGGGCATGTTACATAGTAGCTACTGAAGTTAAACATCTTTAAATCAAGAGATCCAGATAACTTGCATCCAAGAGTTTTAAAAGAGCTGCCTGAGTAGTACTTTTTAAATAGGTCTTGGAACACTGGGGGAGGTTCCAGAAAACTGAAAGAAAAGCTTATGTTATGCCAATATTTAAAAGGGGGAAAACAGAACAACCCACGTAATATCCCCGACTTCAATCCTGGGAAAAATAATGGAATGGCTGATATGGGACTCAATTAATAAAGAAGGGTAATTGAATTAAGGCGGATCAGCTTAGGTTTATAGAAAAATATCTCAAACTAACTTGGTATAATTTTTTATAAGATTTTTGATAATTAATTTAAATTAATAGCCTGATGTTATATACTTGGATTTCTGAACGGCATTTGACCTAGTACTGCACAACATGTTGTATCGTTCTAGTTTCTTAATCAAAAATCAACAAGCACATATTCAATTAATTAAAAACTGGCTAACTGATAGGTCTCAAAATATAATTGTAAATAGGGACAGTCATTGAGCAGGAGCATTTATAATTGGTTCCTCCAGGAATCAATTCTTAGTCCTATGCGATTTAATATTTTAGCAATGATCTGGAAGTAAATATAAAATCTAGAGCTGATTGAAATTCAGAAATGTGGGAAACTCCAACATTTAAAAAAAAAAAAAAAAAAGAAAAATTAGTTCAGAATCACAATGAAGATGAAATTATAAACTTTCTTACAAAAAAATCAGTTGGGTTAATCAAAATGGCCTATTTTGATTTTTTAAAATATTTAATTTTCTTTTTATTATATTTTCTTTTATATTTTTATTTGAGAACTTGGTGACTGGTTTTTGAAATAAATAATTGGTATAAATTGGTTTGGTGGTATTCTAACTGACAATCTGTAATTTTTATTCTAATTATTTGGGAACTGGTACGGTAATTGATTAATAAAATATTAGACATTTCAAAACTAAAAGGAGTTTTTAAATGAAAAATCAAAGTATTACATTTCACCTTTTTCAGAACAGAACATTTGGCCTTAACAAAATGCTTTGTTTCAAATTTTTTTTCCTGAAAGCAAATTTCATTGACATCAACACATCCCCACAGAATGTTTAGTTTTCCATGAATCAGCACTTTCTAAGAAGAAAAACACTGTGTTGGAAAATTTTTGACCATATCTAATAAAATCCATCACTGATGAAATTTGTAAATGACAAAGATTGGGGAGCAGTAAATAAGAAAGAAGAGAGGTCACTGATACAGGGTGGTCCGTCTTGCTTGGTAAGCTGGGCACAAGCAAATAATATGTATTACAGTATAACTAAGGCAATGTCTACACTAGAGAGCTTATAGTGGCACCGCTGTACCGATGCAGCTGCACCGCTGTAAAATCTCTGGTGTACCCGGTCTATGCTGACAGGGGAGAGCTTTCCTGTTGACATAATTAAACCACCCCCAATGAGTGGCAGTAACTATGTTGGCGGGAGAAGCTCTCCAGCCGACATAGTGTTGTGCACACCATCACTTATGTCGACATAACTTATATTGCCGGTTTGGGGGGGGGGGAGGGGCTTCCATACCCCTTAGCGACATAAGTTTTGCTGACGTAAGTGGTAGCGTAGCCATGGCCTAAATGTAAGGTCATACATCCAAGAACGAAGATGCAGACCATACTTAGGCCTTGTCTACACTGCAGAGTTTTGTCAGCATAAGGCAGCTTTTGGCAACAAAACAGTGGAGGCGTTCACACTGCAATGCCTGGCGACAAAATACAGATGAGAGACAGAGCTTTTTGCGGCAAAGTTAAAGCAACAAGATGTCAGCATACTCCAGTGGTTCTCAACCTATTTATCATTGTGGGCCGCATATGCAGCTTTCTATGTATTATGTGGGCTGCATCCACACAATATATATACTACCTGTATGGCCCTGAGGCTGTCACGTGGGCCACATCTGTGCGCTGACTGGGCCACAAGTGGCTTGCAGGCTGCAGGTTAAGAACCACTGGTGTAGACACGGCCATTCGTTATATCGCCAGAGCTGGCCTCCCCCAGTATCCCACAATGCCTGCCGTAACCGCTCTGCTCACTGTTTTGAACTCAGCTGCCCTGCAGGCATGTGCCCCTCTCAAAGCTCCAGGAAGTTCTGACAGCTGAGCATGCCTCCAGAATCCTCTCCCTCTGCACTAGGAACACAGCAGCAGGCAGTCTGCTGCTGGGGGCGGGGGCGGCAGGGACTGCTGTGCAGAGCCAGGGAGGGAGGCAGGAGCTGATGGCTGCCCCCATCTAGCTATGCAGTCATAGCCTTTTCAAAGCCTCCCTTTTCAAAGCTCCAGGAAGCTTTGACATTCCTCAGTGTGGAGAGCTCACAGAGCTGCTGAGGATGTTGCTCCCAGCAGCTGGAGAATCACAGAACCATAGGCAGGCAGGCAGAGTGGGCTGCTGCTGCGGGAAGGATGGTAGAAGAGACTGCTGAATTGTCCAAAGCTGGGTGCTGATGTGTATGGGGGAGGTCTACATACTTGGTTTCTGTCTCTCCCCACACACACACACTACCTGTCACATACTCTTTTTCCCCCCACCCCCTTTCGCCCCCCTTCAGTTGAAAAGCAGCTGCAATCTACTAGGATGCCCTTGGAACAATGCAATTGAGAAACCTGCATCATGTGACACTATACCTGCCCCATGAGGCATTGCAAACCCTTCCCAAAGCACCCTGCAGCAAGTTGCACAGTGGGATAGCTTTCACAATGCACTACTCTCTGTGTCAATGCTAGAGCTATTAGTGTGGATACGCTCTGCTGACACAAGAAGCATAGTGTGGACATGCAACAGTGGTTTAATTAAAGTGCTTTAATTAAAGCAGCATAATTTTTTTCTACAAAACTCTGTAGTGAAGACGAGGCCTTACAGGATGGGCTACTCTATCATGGGAAGCAGTGACTGAAAAATACTTCAGTGTAATGGTGGATAATCAGCCGAATGCAAGCTTGCTGCGCAATGCTGTGGTTAAAAGGGCTAACATGATCATTTGGAATAGGAAATATTAAGTACAAGTAAGGATGTTCTATTACCTCTGTATTTGGCACAGGTGTGATTGGCTACTGGATTTTGAAATATTGGAGAGGGTTCAGAGAAGAACCACAAGAATGATTAAAAGGGTTAAAAAAAATGCCATATAGTGAGAGAGACTGAAGAAGTTCAATCTATTTAGCATATCAAAGAGAAGGTTAAAGCGTGACTATAAGGGAACAGATATTTGATAAAAGAGGGCTCTTTAATCTAGCCGACAAGATCCAGTGTATAACAAGATCCAGTGGCTGGAAATTGAAGCTAGATAAATTCAGACTAGAAATAAGGTTAAAAAAAAAATTAACAGTGGAAGGACTTTCTAAGGTTTGTGGTAGATTCTCCATTACTGGAAATTTTAAAATCAAGATTGGATGTTTTCCTTGAAGATATTCTCCAGTTCAAACATGAGTTCATTCAGGGAAGTCTCATGGCTTGTGTTATATAGGAGGTCAGACTAGACAGTCACAGTGGTCCTTTCTGGCTTTAGCATCTATAAAGGATATATGAACGTGAACATCCAAGGCACCTACTGGCTGCATACCTAGAACACACTGCAAACCTATTATATCTTTTACTTGGTATCTTGCCTATCTGGAGTTCCAAAGGGCACTGGACATCACCCAAGGAGTCCAATCCTTAACTTTATCCAGTCTGCTCCATTAATCATATGAATAATAGGAAAGGGAGGGAAATTTTGGGTCAGCCTCTCCAGATGGCCCTAGCACCAATGTCCAGAGTCATGTCAAAATCCAAACGGCTCCCTGTCACACCACCCATGATGTACAGTCCTGGTGTATTTGACATAGGACCATGTATGATTCTAGACCTTTGCTAGTTAGAATAGAATTCAACTTTTTGAAATTAAAGTTGAGATCCAACTTTAATAACCACTAATCTCCTCTCAACTGACAAAATGTCACAGTTTGTTTACAGCCAGGGTTCCCATGAACAAAAGACAAACCAGCAAGAATCTCATCTTTTAAAATCAACTGTGTTGGAAACAGAAATTGCCCATATTCATCAAGCACCAAAACCTATTACCTCTCTTTCCTGAAGCTACTGTCTGCATCAAACATAACAAGTGAGTGCCAATGAGAGAGCGCCTGATTCCTGGATGCTGATAACAAGGCAAAAAATAAATCCATACATTTGCCTGGTGAAAGGCTACTGCAGGTAACTGACAAGGTTTACTTTTTAATATGGAAACTACCCTGAATATTGTAGTAATTAGAAAAAAAATTAATGTAGCATGCACATGTGTGTTTTGAATTTGTAAGTGTATATTTGGCATATCAGGCTTGAATCCAGAACTGTGCACTTCAGTCCCTGCAAAGCAGAATTTAAAACAAAAATGAAGAAATTATTGAATAGTGTGTTTCACCTTGAATCATTTCATACTAGTCTTCCTTAATCTGTGCATCATTGTTTTTTCACCACTTTCCATACATACCTTAAACTAAAAACCATTCTACAGTTGTGTTTATTTTCCAGCACTAGATATTTTTCCTCTTAATGCCTTTAAATAAATAATTTTAAGAGTAGCTCACCAAACAGTCTAATATCCTCAACAACAACTGAGAATCAATTCAGAAATGTAATTCTACAGATTCACTTAGCTCCAGCAAAATATAAAGCCATACAATTCAAGCCCACTTATACTTACTCTCCAACGCTGTAAGCAACACCCATTGTCAGGTCTACCAGCAAGCGAATTAGTTACTCTCAGTCACTGTCCAAAAGCATTAGAGCTACTCTGCCAGTTAGCAGCGCAAGAAGTTCCCTTATGTAGTGCACTTTTTTCAGCTGAGACTTCTTTAATGATTACATCTTCCCAGTTACGTGCTGGAGACAAGGACTGCTGCGATTTTGCAATCAAAAGAGCAGCCTTGGAGTCACCGATTAACTCAACTACATCATCAGGGATAATGGGGAGACGTATTTTTGGGACTTTCTGTAATTTGTAAGTCATGTATTGCACGAGAAGGAATGCACTAGAAGAATTAAGACAGAAGACAAGGTGGATACATGATTCGTTACAGTTTTGTGACCCCACAGGAAGCAAATACTGGGTTCTGCACATTTTTTTTTAAAAGTTGTATTAAAAGCTATTAAAACAGTTAAAACTAAGGAATAAAATTTTTTGTGTCTCCACGACTGATGTTTCAGGTGGCTTACAGAAAACACTGAAAAACAGATTAATTCAGACAGGTATATGATGGTATGATACCGAATTTGAAAATCATGAAGTAACTTTTTGCATGTGACTTTAGCACTCATGAAACGTACCTGACTGAAAGACCTGGGTGCCTGCACTATGTATGCACACAGCAAGTACTACACTAGGAGGGGCAGTTTAAGTCCCCACTATCTCTGCAACACTGAAATGCAGGCACCTGTGGGGCTAATTACAGCAGTGGTTTAACAGCAGTACTACATGGAAGTTTAGGATGGGGTGAACTCAAAGTTGAAACTATGGGGGAAATTTCACTAGACAGAATGACTGGGAGCATGGATACTGATTTCGCCACATTCTGGCTACAGTTTTTTTTTGGTTTTTTTTTTAAAGATACACTAAGATGTCACACAGGTTACTACAGGGGTGGCCAACCTGTGGCTCCGGAGCCACATGCGGCTCTTCAGTAGTTAGTACGTGGCTCCTTGTATAGGCACCGACTCCGGGGCTCAAGCTACAGGCGCCAACTTTCCAATGTGCCGGAGGTGCTCACTGGTCAACCCCTGGCTCTGCCATAGGCCCTGCCCCCACTCCACCCCTTCCTGACCCCTCCCCTGAGCCTGCCGTGCCCTCGCTCCTCCCCCCCAGAGCCTCCTGCACGCCACGAAACAGCTGATTGGGAGGTGCGCAGAGGAAGGGGGACGTGCTGCAGCAGGGCTGCCAGTGGTTGGGAGGCGCAGGGAGCGGGGGGGGTGAGGGGGGCGAGAGCTGGTGGGGGTTGCTGACGTATTACTGTGGCTCTTTGGCAATGTACGTTGGTAAATTCTGGCTCCTTCTCAGGTTCAAGTTGGCCACCCCTGGGTTACTATGACTGGGTTGCATGGGGGAGACTGGTTTCACTGGTGGCAGGTTGAGAGGGTTTGTATGTGGCTATTGAGCCTATCTAGGTTGGGTTTGGGGTTTTTTTGTACATGTGGAATAAATAATTTCATCAGCACCTTAAGGTTTATAACTAGACAACGCTTTTTTTTGATCTACAGAAAGAAACAAAAACAGCCCTACATGATCTGCTGTTCACAGCTTTCCCACGGAACAGCACAGTGAAACAGACCTGATTATGGACAGCAGTGGAACTGTCAAGGTTTTGAATAGCAGCTCTGAAAGTCACCAGTCTTGTTGATTTCACTGTGAGGCTCTTTGACAAAGACCAGCAGCAGAGGTATTGGAGCTGTCAGCCTGCAGACTCAGTGGCAGCAGTTCACATTTAGAATGATTTCTTTGTAATCACAAGGGCTAAAAAATTAGTTTAAAAAAAATAGCTTAATTATACATGGCCACTTCACTCACCAGAAGAATTTTCTACTCCTCAATGACAAGGCCGCAAGTTATTTTTCAAGCATGGCTAAGGTTAATATATATTTCAGATTTATCCTTGAACACAGAATAAGCACCCAGAGAAAGACCTTTAGCATTTTATTAATACAACATTAAATTAGATACACCACCTAAAAAGCAATACTGGCCTTGCATTAAGTTACAGTATCACTCAACCTCTGAAGTGCTGGCTCACATTTTAATCTAGAATTTTCTTAATCTACAATTTTGTGACCCCACTGGAAGCAAGTACTGGGTTCTTCACATAGCCAGTGAATTAAAAGCTATCTTCAACTACAGCTCAAACCACTATAAATTTAACTACTACCAACATTCCAGCTGGATTAAACCTTTATCTCTGAGTCAGCAAGTTCCACACCACTGCTCTGCTTAACTAACTCCTTTCTAAAATGCACCCGGGGATCAGACATAGCTAATTTTATCTTTGTTTTTTGTATTCTGAAACTATTGGAAGATTAGGAAAATATGATTTTTAAAAAATGACTACAGCTTAAACCCGCTGACTGATATTTGCAACAGTGGGATAATTCTCTCTCAATTTTTCGATCATCAATAAAACTAACTGAGCAGCTCTGCATATTATGCGAGTCCATTATAGCAATACAATTGCAGAATGCTGGGGGGCAAGGGGAGGAAGAGGGTAGGAGCGTTGTATGTGGAAAGCGGCAGCCGCTGGAAAAAATCCCTCTCAAAACATAAGTCTGAAAAAGCCCTACCATTGCAAAGATCATTTAGCAATATGAAATGAGACTTTAGGTCATTGACTGCATTAAAGCCTTATTTCAACAAGTTTGATGAGCAAATACAGCCAGTTATGTTCTTTTGTCCATCAGTGAAAGCTAGATGTTACTGATACAGTGAAATGCAGGTAAGCAGTTTTAGCAAACTGGTCCACATCTGCCAAAAAGGAGAAAAATCAAGAGCATGGCTTAACGGGTGATTTACTTTGAAAAATGACCTTTAAAATAACTGGCATTGCGGGTTCTGCATTTATTGCTGCTCACTGACCTACTAGCAAACTACGCTAACTTGCTGTGTAAGAAGATAATTTGTGCCAACCCCACAAACTCAATCTGGGGAGTTTAAAAAAAAAAACCCCAAAAAAACCCCACATTGGCTTCCTTTTGGCTTGTACACATCACTGTAGTTGTTAGGGCAGAATTGGGTTTGCAGGATCTCTAATTTACACCAAAGAAGCCCCATTGACTTCCATCCATATTTTGACACTTACATAATTTGTAACTGCTCAAATGAAATTGACCGGCAGAGTTTGAAATTGAACTGAAAAAATGCAATGTGTAAGCCTGAATAGATCCAGCTCATTCTCTCACATAATTGTGTTGGCTCCATGCTGCTAACAAAACTTTCGGTAGGACGACACTGGCCACGTTCTAAAGCATTTGACAGACAATCAGTCTCCAAATACAAACTGAGAACAGATGTGAGTAAGAAGATGCCATTTTTACATAACCGCATTGAAATGCAGACCTAAGTATTGTACTCTTGAGCTCTGATGGAAGCAATACCCTTTGAAATGCCCACTTTTGACAGGATTTCTCTGCAGCAGCCACATGACTATCTTTACAAGCTACAAATTCCAGTGGAATAAATAATATTTTAACAGGCTAGAAATTCAAGTGAATCATGATGCTCTAATGAAGTCTCTGGAACTTATTCTATGGCTCTTAGAATAAGTTTAAGCAAGAAATTATTCAACTGCTATACACAATATATCCTTCCAGCAGAGTAAGTTGTTCTTTTCACAGTGGTCTCCTTCAATTCAGAATACAAGAAACGAAGGCTCAGTGAAAAGGAAAAAAAATAAATCTAATTCCTGTGCGCAGGAATCCAACCCTCCTTTGTTGAACATTGTTTATTACAATTTATACTCTTCTAAACAACGGAAGCAGGAATAACTGAACTTCTTTGACAGTCACTCCTTCGTCCCCACCTCCCAAACACCTCTCTGCTCACATGCTGCTAAGGAGGAGTATGCTTTCCTTTGCGCTTCCAGTCCCTCTTCACCCCATACACTTCCCCTGCATCCTCAAGAACACCACACAGACTCTTTACCTCCTCGCATTCCTGCTGCATTTGGGCTCTTGGGCAAACTTTGGTGTGGGATACAGGATCTCAGGATTTGCCCCTAAAATTGTTGATGTGGTTGATAATTAATGAAGAGACAAATGCGTTTTGTATCATGCACTGCAGCCTACCTTTCCCGAGGAACAGCAAACCAGTACTCCGGCTGCTTTCTCCTTTTACCATACTGCTGTGCCATGGTGGTGCTTTGAGTAACAAAGGACTTTCTCATGGGCTTGCCCACTTTGATACACAGGAACATGGGAGGGGTCTTGCTTTTCTCCTCTTTTGAAGGAAGCATATCTGAATCAGAAACAAAAGGAATGATAGGCTTCCAGTACAGTGCTGGTAGCTTAGATACAGACACAAAGATCAATCTCCTTCTGGGAAGGAATATTCAACACTTTGAGTTTACCACATTCACCCTGGGAAGGCTTGAAGGCCACCGTTTCCATAAGACAGATAGATGCCCAAGAACGGTCAGTGGCACACAGATCTTTTCCAAAAAGGAGAGATTTAATTTCCCCGCCCCGCCCCCACACAGACACAATTTGTGACCTAGACTATGATTCTCCTCTCACCTACTCTGGTGTAAATCAAGGATTTTTCCACTGAAGTCAATGGAGTTTGTTACCCTGGTTTTAAGGGAGAATCAAGCCCTTAGACTTGAAAAAAGAAACACCTCACACATGCTGTGTAAACTGGAGGTCAGTTTGGCTTGGGTTCAAGAGAATTCCACATTTTCCAATGTGCTCCTATATTTCATCTATAGTCACATAATAGTAGAACAAAAAGAATGGTGACTCAGCAAGACTGTGCTTATACTCCTGCTCAGCAGCACATCTTGGGTGGTCCAGAAGCACAAAAAGGACTAAGAAACAGTATAAACATGTGCACGCCTGCACGCACGCACACACACACACACACACACACACACACACACACACACACACACTCTTTTGAGTCATTATGTTGCTATGTATCACTCTGGATTTTTACACATTAGAAGTACATTGGCAGTCTTCAATGAAACTGCAGATCATGTCAATACATAGCAAAATAATAGTAATCTTTCAGCCACTGCTTGTCACAGTCAACACTATACGTGGATGACATTTTATTGCACTTATTGCTAAAATGTTACAAAAAATAGTTACTAAACATGAACAAAGCACACTAGCCATCTGTCAAACTTAGGAGGGTGGGGAAGCACTGGAATGGGTTACCTAGGGAGGTGGTGGAATTTCCTTCCTTGACAAAGCCCTGGCTGGGATGATTTAGTTGGGAATTGGTCCTGCTTTGAGCAGGGGGTTGGACTAGATGACCTCCTGAGGTCCCTTCCAACCCTGATATTCTATGATTCTCTGAAACTCAGTAGCCCAAACTATTAGAAGGGATCCTTTTTCTCATACATTACTTCTGGATTGAGAATTTGTACGGTCAAGTTATCGCCTGAAGATTTATATTGTAAAATACCAAACTACACTGAAAAAGAAACAAATAGTAGTGAGCACTGAACTGATGCTGCCCAGCTCCCACAATTAACAGAATAAGCATCGACAGAGACCTACCTTCAATTGGTACTTGAATTCTCTGTAACAGCCACAGTCTGATTTCTGAATTATTGTCCAACTGTGTTTCTTGACACACCTTGTCCAGAGATGGTACCGATGAAGATTTCACAGACTCTTTAAGATCCTTTTCCTCCACTGCAGCCAAACAGACTTCCAATGAAGGCTCTTTTCTTTCAATGCAGCTTGAATCCCCACTTTTAACTGCAAGAAGTTTGTTAACTTGGGACTCTGAACAGCTAAGTGTGAGGTCTACACCTGTTGCTTTATTGTTTTCACCTTCACCAATTCCAGCCTTATGTAGGTTTTCAGAAGGCTGTGACCCATCTTTATCTTTACTGAGGTAAAACTCAATAAGTTTGTTTTTATCTAGCTCCTTTTGAATGTCCAGTGTAGTCTCCACCTTACCTGTCGGGGAACTGGCACACTTGTTTACTTCTGGCATGACATCTTGCTTCTCACATGATTCTGAGTCTAGATCAGCTTTGGGTTCAACATCATTCTTTTTGCCCAAGGAATCAAATGCCAGTAGGTCCTGGACTTCTGAAACAGATTTGGTTACTTGCGACCTGGCTTTCCCCAACTCCTTGAGGTCAAAAGAAAAGCCTTCTGTTACTGCATCTTTTCTGTCTAATCTGGTATTTGTAAGAGATGCAGTCTCTTGGAGTTCAATGAAGTCATCATCTCCTCCTTCTATAAGGGAACATTCTTTGGTTTTGGAGTCTGAAGCAGCTTTTTCCCCAGAAGGTTCCTTGGTATGTGCCCCTACAGCGGACCTTTCAGATGCTTCAGCAGAGGCCATGCCATTGGGAGGTTCCAATGACTTAGCTTCCATTGAAATAGTGCTGTCAGAAGGCTTAAGAAGTTCAAAATCTGCAGATTTCTCCTTGTCCAAAGGCTTTATTGATTTGGAATCATCCCCATTTTGCTGCCTCTTTTCCTTGCTCAGGGACTTGAATTTGCTGAAAGGGTTGATATCTTTCTCAGAGGAAAGGTCTTCCCACTCTCCCGGCCTGTACAAAGGACAAAGATCCTTTGGAATGTCACTGTCAGGAGAAATGGTGGATGTACGTGGGATGTTAAAAACAAAATGGAAACGAAACAAAATGGCAAAGAAAACAACTTAAATATGTGAAAATGATTTTAAACAACAAAACCAAACCAAAAATGGCTTCCTTGAAAATAAAACGTAAGCCAGCTGAAATACATGGTATCAAAATGAAGAAACTGTGGGAAGTAAAACTTTTAAAAGATGAGTAATTCTGCAGCGTATATCTCTTGGGGGGAAAATGGTACATATTTAACTGACATTGTATGCATCATCAGGTATTCAATAATACAAAAGTAAGGCCAGCTGGTGTAAAATGGCATTGCTTTACTGAAGTCAAAGGACCTGCACTGATTTGCACCAGCTACGGATCTAGCCTTGTTTATTCTGTTACTTCTCATCCCTTATAAAAGAAGAGTGGTATGTCTGGGACAATGCTCCAGACTCTTGCAGCATTCCTGCTTCTTTAACTGGTAGAAGTTAATTATTGAAAGTACAGAAAACCACAGAGAGAATCTCCTCTACATTTTTTAAGCACTTACACAACTTTAGAGCTGTAAGTGCCTTAAAAAGCTTAAGTTACTTGTTATTCCCCCAATACTAAACTTGACCATTTGACTGCAGAATCTCCCCAAAAACTCTAGGGATGGGTGAGGCAACCCATCAAAGAGCCTGAAATTAGGAAAATCCTGGAAATATAAGGACATATAGCTCAAGATCTTTATTTACTTTGTTATTCACATAGGTCAAGTTTAAAGAGCCTGAGAACAGATAATGAAAGCTTATATATTTTCCCATGAAGATACTGGGATGCAAAGTATGGTATAGAGGTCTAAACAGCTAAGACAGGAAACCCTATGACTAAGGATCACATTATGCCACAGAGGTCACAGATTCTGTAACATTCAGAGACCTCCGTGACATTTTCCACCTCAGCCCTAGGGCCCCGGAGACCTGAGCTGCCGTGGGCAGGCCCTGGAGCCCCAAGCCGCCCCATTGTTTTTAGTAAAAGTCACTGACAGGTTGAGGACTTCTGTGAATTTTTGTTTATTGCCTGAGACCTGTCAGTGATTTTTACTAAAAATCACGGTGACAAAATCTTAGTCTTACCTATGACTATATCACCACTATACATCTCTCCAGGGCTAGCTGCCTTTGTTCTGCATGGCTGAGATGTTATGACTAATTTTTTTGTTGGGCAGGGGAGGAGAGGGAAGATGACACATTTACTTAAACGGTGAAACCATGTTATCTGCATTGAGAAGACAGGTTGTTTTCTAGATCAGACCTGTGGACAGTGTTCATCATCAAGGTATAATTGACCAAGTGTAAGTGAAAATACCAGGTAAGAAAACACTGCTGTGTATTAGAAGTAATTAAATGGGTTACGATCTCTTATTCCTACCTAAGAGGACTGATATTTTGGAGGTTTGTGGGAGGTAGTGCTGCAACCAGAAATGTTTAAAAATACCTGTTCCATTCACCAATATAGTCACAATAGCAACAGCAAGCAATCTGAATGAAAACTAATCAGTAACATTCTGTAGTCACCTCCCTTCCATTAAAATTGTGGAACACTTTCTGGGGGGTCTCAATCAGTTGTAGAAACTAACCCGCAGGAATAAATATCACAAACCTAAACATTACACCTGCCATGCCATCTTTCTCTCTGCCTTTGGACATTTTCACTGTCCTCTGTCTCTTAGGTTTTGATACCTACTACACGTGTCTCCTTTTCTGCTGTTGAAAAGTTTATTTTCCTTCATCTTTTATAGCAATGACTCTCAACCTTTCCAGACTACTCTACCCCTTTCAGGAGTCTGATTTGTCTTGCACACCCCCAAGTTTCACCTCGCTGGAAAAGTACTTGCTTACAAAATCAGACATAAAAATAAAAATTGCTTACTTGCTTGTTTTTACCACGGTATATAAATATTGTACTTACATTTCAGTGTACAGTATATAGAGCAGTATAAACAAGTCATTGTCTGTATGAAATTTTAGTTTGTACTGACTTCACTACTGCGTTTTATGTAGCCTGTTGTAAAAGTAGGCAAATATCTAGATGAGCTGATGTACCCCCTGGAAGACATCGGGTACCCCCCAGGGGTATATCTACACCTGGTTGAGAACCACTGTTTTATAGGACATCACACCTTTCTGCCTTTCTCCAGCACTCTTTCCTTTAAGGCACTGTTAATTGTCTCTTCCCATGAACTTTATTACCACTCCCACCAAACCTCTCTTTTCTTGTGCTGATTTCCCCTCCCCGGCTGATAAGATGTAAACACAATCAGGAAAGAACACTCCTTACGATGGCAGGGCATCTTTAATCTTCATGTGTGAGATATCATTGTAGAGGGCTATCGAGACAACCTCCTCCATAGGGCAGATGAGCCCATACTCTTCACAGCCATTCTCAATTACCAGAGGATCCGACTTATGTGGGTCAAACATGATGTTGTTTGGAGTCACTATCATGACACCCCCAACTACACCCTAATAAAAACAAATAAAGAGAGAGTTAGCACATCAAATCTAATCACTGACCAGAGGTCACTTTAATGAATAGCTCAGTGTCAACCTTTACGTTATTTGCCTAGTATAATACTCTCTCTCATCTCTCTTTATATCCCTGTGGGGCAATATTTTCTAACAGAACGCTCTGGCTTCCAACTGCATGGGGCCAGATATTATACTGAAGGATAAATAAAAAGAGAACTCTTTGGAACACTCAAAATGCTTAGCTGACAAGGACAGTGTTATAAAGAGGATTCAAGGTACTTAACTTTCATCCCTGGCTGCTATAAACTGGAGCTACAGCTTGTTAATTAACCAGAAGCAAGAAAAGACTATTTTTTTTAAACCCACCGGCAACTTTTTATTTTGGCTACACCTGCCTGGTAAATCTGTGCTAGCAGCCCTCTCTCAACCTGCTGGCACGGATTTCTGCACACATACAGGGCCTCCCAGTAATAGGGACATGGAGATGTTGCTGTACTGACACCAGATGAATCTAGGATTCCACATCCCCTTTCTTGAGAGAGCCGTCTGGTACATAGAAAATCTCTTCTTGACCTATTTTACAGGCATCCAACATGGTAATTCCATTCTCCACCCTCCAATGGCTCTCTGGCCAAGCTGGGAATTTACACTGCTGTGGAAACAATTTTTAACTCTTGGAAATGACTAGACCTGGGTTGGATGAATGACCGTCTCCCACAACCGGACATGGGGCTCATGGATGTGGCCTTTTAGTAGCCTACAATCATGACCAAAATTGTCAGCAATACTGCATTTGATCAGAAGTCATTTGACAGACAGCTGTCATAGAGCCCAAATGACCACAAGATTAACCTGCATAACACTGCAAGCATCACTAAGGAAAAGGCTAGTCAACCAGCAAGTCATGCCAGTGCAGGCTAGGAAGCCAGAGGAAGAGATACAACAAAACTAACAGATCGATACTAGGGAGCACGTGTTGCCTTTTGTTTGTGGAGCAAAGGCAAGATATACCGGTACTTTGCACATCCTTCTTCTGTGTGTATAGCGGGAGGTTCTGCCATTCAGACTCACAGGTGTCAAAGTCACTGTTCTCAATACAGACAGCAGAATGCCACATATATAGGCCAAGTTTTGTATTTGGGCCAAAGGGGAAACAGGAATAGATCAGACTCTGCTTGAAGATATGTTGCCAAGACCAAAGTCCACACTGGACTGCTGAGGTGTGAAGCTGTTTTTGGCTCCTAAAGCATACGTAGGCTTCAAAGAAACTGACAGTTATAAAATTTGAAATGGAACCCAGTATCAAAAAAGCTTTACACAAGAAAGCACTGTGTTGTACAAGTTTCTGCACAAGACACACTAGTATTCTGCTACTTTCTACAAAAACTCCAAGTTGGTTAAATGCATATTCCACATCTGTTCAGAAACAGAAAAAGTGAGAGCCCTGAATGTAAATCGTATACAAAACAACAGGACAAAAGAGAAAAAAGCTAAGTTGAAACAATTAGTATCTCAGGTGTTTCCTGTTGACTCCAAAGAACGTGAAAACTCAAGTGTTTAAACACCTTTTATAGGAGATGTAAATGAGAAACAACAAGAGTAAATAAGAAAATAAATAAATGTAGGAAAACAGTTTTCAAACTTCAGGAGTAAGAGAACTAAGATCTGCCCTGATCTTGTGCATTTACCCCTAGAGAGAGTTCAAAGCCAATTCAAGTCACACGTATACTACAACAAACATTTGTCCATTTTATAAAGCGATCCTGTAATTTGATGGAACTTGGCAGTCTCTGCTCAGGCATTTTGTACATCATGATTAATGGAACTATGAAGTGCAATACTCTCTGTACAGGTGTCTTCCAAGCACATGGGCGGGGCCCCCAACATTTCTTGAAAGGAGACCTTTCTAGTAAAAGGCTGTAAAGGAGAAGGAGATGGGTGGGAAGGAAGAGCTATTCTTCCATCAAGCAGTCACTGTATTAGGTAAATGGATGTAAAGAGCAAATATGTCACTATAGTGTGGAGTAACAAACAGAATGTCCAGAGCACTTTCTTACGTTATGCTTCGCTCCCAAACCCGCTGTTAGCCTCTGACTTACACTAACAACAAAGTTCACTCTGTAAAAGGATCTCGAATCAGACACAAGGCCCAAGCTCCACTTACCTTACCGTCTGTGAAGTAACGGCAGTTCATTTTTAAAAATTTGACAACTATTGGTTCATCTTCCTCCGAGGTAGATGACAGGACTCGCTCAATTGGTTTGAAGGCCTTTCTTGCCAAGTCAGCATCCTTTAAAAAGCAAAAGCCTCAGTGCAAAACATCAGGACCAGTTTCACAGACATTTTTCTTCTCAGATTTTGAAAAATTAAAGACCAAGGTGCATTAACAATTTTCCTTTTGGTTTAAAGAAAGAACACAGCCAGATTTATATTTCATACTCCACCCAGCATGTGTCCACATTTTGTTTATAACATTAGATAGATAGATAGATAGATAGATAGATAGATAGATAGATAGATAGATAGATAGATAGATAGATAGATAGATAGAACTCCAAGTAAATGAGACACAAGAAATTAAGGAAAAAAACAAAACCACCCACTACAAAAGTTTCCAATTAGACACCTAAGTTAACCACACTAAGGCCTAAGTTCCCTGTAAACTACGCAGCCACGTAGTAGCCTATTTAGCGCCACGCAGAGGCTTAGAGAACGCACCCGGGGGCCTGCCTCAGCCGGGGGAGGGACAACTCACCCTGCGGCACAGACCTACCACAGCCAGATCGGGCCCAGGTACAGCCCCAGGCGTGGCCGGGGTGGTGTTGTAGATAAATCTCTGATAATTTTCATATGACTTTACATTGTGCCTCTTCATATAACCTTGTAATAGGTCTACCCATGCGTGACCTCTGTTTTCATGAGACTTTGTATCAAAGCCTCATATAGAAATCTTGTATTAATGAGCCTTGGTATATGGAAACTTTGTATCAAAGCCTCATGTAGAAACTTTGCATTGCCCTTGGTATAATGTTATAGCCCCTAAGGATAGAATAAGATAGAAGAAAAATGTCTTTTTGCTAGCAGTAGAACAAGATCTCCCCCCCACCCCCAACTCCCTTAATCAATTGCCCTGTTGAATGAATGAGGTGTGAATGAGCAAGGCATGGAAGGCAGCATCTCCAGACAGCCTCAACCGTTTGGGGTTGAGGGGCTGGGAGCCAGACACAAGGAAAATAAAACCTGTCAGGTGGGCTCATTAAAGACAAGCAGACATACTGACAGCCTCGGGGGTAAGAAGCAAGCACCTTCTTTTGGAAACACCCTCTTTGCAGCATTGGAACAACACCCAGAAGAAAGCAGGACAAAGAACCAACGGACACAAACACAAATTTTGAATCCGCTACGGATTTGCATAAGAGGGAAGCTGCTATAAAGGTGAGGTGTCTTGCAGAGGACCCTGGGTCTCGTCTTGTCAACATGGGAGCATCAATCTGGATCAGCAGAAGCCCGGCTCCACCCCCTCCCCCATCTAACTCACCTGGCCAGTGCAGTTAGGGGGAGCAACTAATTGGTAACAACAACAAGACGGAGTGTGCTTGTGTGTGTGTGTGTGAGTGCATAAGTGTGATATATATATGTATATATCATATGCATATGATACAATGTTAATTAATACATGTATTACTAATAAATGTGGCGTTTTGCCTTATTCCCCCTGAAAAGATCCTGTGCAGTACTTTAAGTACAACAGTGTGGCTTGGGCCAGCCCCAGGCGCAGCACGGCCCGACCCTGGAGCATTCCGGCCCCAGCCGTGGCATGGCCAGCCTGCCAGGCCCGGGTGCCTATCCTGCAGCCCTTGCCCCCAGAGCTCCCACAGCAGGGACAGGCACCTCTCCCCGCCAGCCCAGGTGCTGCTGTGGGGAGAGAGCACTGGGGGTGGGGGCAGGAAGAGTGCTCTCCCCCCACAGTAGCCCCAGAGCACCCTCCTGCATCCTAAACCCATCATCCCCAGCCCCACCCCAGAGCCCACACCCCCAGCTGGAGCCCTCACCCCCTGCACCCAACCCTCTGTCCCCACCCAGAGCCCCTCATCCCCAGCCCCACCCCAGAGCCTTCACACCCCTTCACCCCAACCCTCTGCCGCAGCCCCCTCCCACAAAAATCACTCGGCCCCACCCCCACCACACGGATGTTGTTATGTGCACCAATATGAATGTGATGTGTCACACCTCCATAACAACAAAATTCATTCTGCACATGGGTGGGAAAAATTAGAGGGAACACTGACCCAATTCTTCAATTTGATTGACATGGAAAGACCAATGAACACAGCCCCACTGACTTTAATGGGACTCCATTTTCATGGATCAGATCATAGGACTGGGGGGGGGGGGGATTGGTTTAATTGTGTAAACATCAGTACAGAAACACCTAAACTCCCAGGAACAACTGGCTCAAACCCATCAGCCGCTTTTAATGCCATTTTCTACAATGCTTCAATTGCAACCTCATCAAAAAATAACTACTTAATAGGATTTAACCTGAGTTTCAAAGCAACAGTGTTCTGTAAACACAAGATTTACTTACAGGAAGTTTATCATACTCAGCATCTGATGATGAAGGAGAAACAGGAGCACCAGGACTGGAAGACGCTAACCTAGAAGCACTGGAATAGTGGTCAGTATCTGGGACATAGAGAACCTGCACAAAGATTACATTAAATATAAATAGCTTATCTGAAAAGAGTTACATATAGAAGAAAAAGAGAGACATATGTAATAATAAACACTATGGCCCTGATTCTGCAATGAGATCCATGCAGGAGTCTCAACAAAGACAATCTGGTATTGACCACGCACATCTCACTGCAAAACACATTCTGGAATAACTCCTATCTCTAAAATCCTATTTGTCAGTCAGTGGGGTTCCATATGAATCTCACTGCAGGATCAGGGTCTATATTTTGTTTTTTTGAGAAAGGCAGCAGCGTACACCAGTTTTGAAAGAATGATAACCTCCCTTACCTGTGTAAACTACAACCTAATTACAAGATGAACTAATACAGAAATCATCACAGTATAGTTTATAGAAGTTAATACAGCAGATGCCTGTTATAAAGGCAAAAATTGGACCCAAAAAAAGAAGCCACTGGAGGAAGCAACAAATGTAAATTTTAGAGCTAGAAGTTACAGGAAATTATGTTTTGCAATAAGATGTCTCTTTTCCAAACCATATTTATGTCAGAGGGAAAAACTCTTCTGAATTAAAGAGAAAATATGTAATGGAACACTGTCAGGTACCTTGGAAACTTTTTATTAATAAAAATAAATCTAATGTCAACATTTTTTTTTAATAAAAAAATTAAGCCATGTTTTATTTGGATTTTTACTCTTACAGACTTTCAAGCGTTTAGTAGCATAAGACCCTAAAAATAAAGCTGCAGAGTCATTTGCCAATGTCAAAGCCCAAAGAAGTGCAGAAAGAAATACACTTCAATGGTCAAAAAGAAAAATTAAAACTACATAACTTTTTAAACCCACAGTGTTATTTACGAGTACAGACATTTAAAAAAAACATTTATTTTTCTTTAAATAATAAAAACTTAAGGCGTCCCTGTACTTGAATTCACTCTGCTGCTGAGTGACCATAGGCAAATCACTTTACCTCTGTGCCTTGGTTTCCCCATCTGTCAAATGGAGACAATGATACTTGCGTACTTTATAAGTCGCTTTGAGATCTACTAATGAAATGTACTTTATAAGAGCTAGATATTATCATCACTAGAGCTGGCCAAAACTCAGGATTTCTGGTTAGCGAGAAATTTCAGAATTTCGAGAACTGGTTTTGTTCTGACTCAGAATGAAATCAAATTTTCAAGATTTCTTGCAAATCAGAAATTCTGGAAAAAAAACTGTACCTGGTGTTTTTAAATCTAACTATGCTCCCAGGACAGCAGCAGCTCACTGACTATTAGCAGTGGTGAAGCTGACAAGGATGTCAATTTCACTCAGCAGCCGCTGGGGGCTCCCAGAATCTAGGGTTCCTGGGCAGACCTGCCATGCAAATTGCCTCTGGGACAAGGAACCCAGGGTTTCTTATTCCTGGGCCAGCTGGCTTCCTGGGCTGCCTGATTCCCAAGTGGGTCTAGACCAATTCTTGCAACCATCTGAGCTATACCCCCCATCACCATCATATATATCTGCCTAACGGACTCATTAAGTTGGGGAGGGGGAGGAGTCTTTAAATACATAGCAAAGAATCAGAGTTTCTGAGTATTTAAAACTTAAAAAATTACCTGCCCTGGAACAATTGTGTGTGTGAACAGCCTATTGAGTTCCACAAGTCTGTTTGGAGTGATGTTAAATTTCAATGCTATGCTGTTTAGGGTGTCCTGACTTCCAGCCTGAAGAAAGAAAACTGGATGTTTAAGATACAGCAATAATCAAGTACAGGATCAGTATAATAGTTTATTTAAACTTTATCGGGTAGACCAGCTGCAGGCTATGGACTTGGTGATCTAAAATATTTTCTATCGGTCTACTTTTTGAGAGATGACACAGTTAATTATAAGACAACATCTACTAAGTTAGCAGCACTTTTTCCACTCTATAAAACAGAGAAAAAAGAAGTTACAATCCCTCTCTCACTGCTTCATCAAACTTAGTTAAACAATGTATCATTTTAACTTAGCTCCTTCCAGTTATAACTGGTTAGGAGAGAGGAGGAGGAGGGCACATTGTGCACACATTATATATATATTTGACATTCATTACTCTTTCATTCATTCTAGCAGTTAAGATTCAAGCCTATTCTCAGCAGGCCTGGTGATAACACAGCATACTAGCACATGAGAGAGTCAGGTTAAGAGTTCCTTCCCTTCCTGAATCTGTAGGGAAAAGGGGACATCACAATATGTCCCTGGCACCTTTCAGTAAGCTTGCTCCCAGAACACAACTAATCACTTCTGATACAGAAGCAGTGTATATCATTGGCATTCCAAAAAGGAAACATTGGCATCTCATGATCAGGGTACAAACATATTCCTGATAGAGGGCCTAGGCAACACTTAATGGGACAGAGCTATGGGTATGTCTACACTACCTGCCGGATCGGCGGGTAGCGATCTATCTATCGGGGACTGATTTATCGCATGTAGTGTAGATGCAATAAATTGATCCCCGATCGCTCTCCCGTCGACTGCTGAACTCTCGCAGTGTGAGAGGCAGAAGCAAAGTCGATGGGGGAGCCGCGGCCGCTCATCCAGCGCCACAAGGACGCGAAGTGGGTAATTTTAATTTGATCTAAGATACGTCGACTTCAGCTACGCTATTCTCATAGCTGAAGTTGTGTTCTTAGATCGATTCTCTCTCCCCCTCAGTGTAGACCAGGCCTATTTCTCAGAGGAACAGGAGAGGTATTACATGGCCACACTATGGAAGTGGAAATACACAAGGCAGGAAGCTGGGAGAGGGTGGGTGATGCCTACGCTGGAGGATGGTTGTGGGGTTGAGGCCAATTTCCCTTCCTACACATAGAATATTTGGAGGATATTTTTAAAAAGAATTAAAGGGTATCTATATTAGTTTGGTTTCTTTAGATTCTCATTAACCTCGACAACCTCATTTTAAACATTAACAAATGACCTAACTGTGCACCCAGTACTTACAGTATATTCTATAGTTCCAAGGGGTTTCTGAGTAACCATTTTCTTCTCTTTCTTTTCATTGGTTTTGTTTTGATTGTCATCTGAGGAACAAACAAGTCACTTAAATTAACCAAGTCTCAAACCTTTCACCTGTCAACATTTTTCAAGTGAGGATACTTACAGTACATGTGGGACATAACTATGGTTTGATCACATACAACAGTGACACTGCAAAAAAGAGACACTGTACTTGTTAAGCCCTGAAATGTTATCATATGGCCACCAAGACTAAATCAATACTGTACTAGGTTCTGATTAGAATTTTAAAGCCTTTTAAGGTCAACTTATACCCTACTGCATCCCTGTAAAAAGTCTTTGTGGATTCTTCCCTTAGTTAATGAAGAACAATTTACTTCTGGGGTAAAGCACACATTTGTACTACACGACTGGGGTGATGTCCAGATAGAAAGAGCTAGCACGTGGTCGTATTCAGTAATTCTGCATCAGTAGATTTATGAAAAATCAGATTAAAATGGGGACCTAACCAATAATACTTAATATTTTAAATACTATTTTCATCCTCAAAATATTTTATAAGCTAAGGCCCTTGAAGACATTTACATGAGTTAATGGAGCTATTCAGGTGTGTGTGTGTGTGTAAAACTTTGCAGGATAAGAGCTTAATTCATTAGAATTCTCAACTTCAGTGTTAGGTAGGTAGGTACGGCAAGTATTATTATCCTTATTTTTTGCAGAGAGTTTAAGTAACATGCTCAAAATATGAGAGAGACAACAGGTATCTGGCAGTCAGTTGCATGCCCACAGCTCTTACTGACTTCAAGGATTGCTGAGTAAAGGTGCTGGAGGATAAATCTGCATGGAGTCCTACTGAAATCAATGGGACTCTGCCTAGGTTGATCCCTTTGGAGGACTGAAATTTGATTTTGAAAACAAGCATTTTTTTCTTAACTACATGGTTTATTTCTTTGGAAAAATAAAGTTACTCCTCAATTACTTAGAAATAGTCATGCAAGCACTGCCGCTACTTAAGAGATAAACCACCGTTTACTAAAAATATATACAGCTAAATGATTAGATAATTGTATTGATTGTAAAGGTACTGGCAGCAGAATGTCTTTTCTTGCTAATCTATACTCATGAGCAAGCGCTAAAACCAAAACATGGTAAACACAGCATGAATAAATCGGCCGCTAAAAAACAAGAAGACCTTAATGATCTATCTGATGCATCTGGGAGTTTTGGATGCGAAGAAACACGCCACATCATCGGCACACAACATGGGTATTAATTTTCAAATGATGCCATTACTACAATAGTCTCTGTACATGCTTAATGGAAACCAACACCACACTTTTAGGGGCAAAGGTACAATTATTTGCTATTAGAGATAGCAAATACACCCACTCACGTAAGATTTCAAAGTGATTCAGCCCCTTAACCTCCTCCCCCATATTCTAACAAGTGACCAGCGGAAGGAAACAGGAATCATTGCATACCTAGCAAAAGGTAAGGCTGTCTGTAGTCAACACACCAGGAGAAATGCTTGTGAACAGAAAGACTGTGCATAACCTCTAGCGGGTTGTTCAAACTGCTTGGATCACAGGCCACAACTTCAGGTAAGGACTCGCAGCTGTCTCCATTTGCCGAATTGTACCCAGAAGACAAAGTCTCATCTCTTTCAACACTGCTGCATTCTTGGGGAAATTTGCATGCAGCTCTTTTGTCTGTGGCAGCCGCAGCAGCGGGAGAAGGGCAGATGTTGCAACATTCACCTGGATCGTGGACACAACAACACTCCACTGCAAACATCTCCGGGCGGGGAATGAGGGCAAATTACCTAATCACACGCAATGTGTCTGATAAGGAATGTGGCGGCTCATACCCTGCAAAGAAACGGTGACTTCTGAAAGCACAGGGATCCTGCTGTTCTGTTGCTTGTCCTGCAATCTTCTAGAAAGGACACGTCTCTCCCCTTTCCTCGCCGCCTCCTCCTCCTCCTCCTCCTCCTCCCAAGACAGCTCGCCTGGCTCCAGGCGGGACAGGCAGCTCCAGCAGAGCCTCTCGCTGCTCTGAGCTGTAGGGGTCTCTCCCTTGCAACGAAGCCTCTCCCCTGCAGACGGAGGCCTCTCTCCAGCAGGACGTGCTTGTTGCTCGAGGAACTAACGCCATGAAAAGAAGCTGCTGCCCACCCTCGTCCCTTCTCCGAGCAGCTGGAGAAGCGCTGGCCGGGGGCAGGGCAGCCGAGCTCTCCCAGTGCTCACTGGGGAGGGGGCTTGCTCTGCGCAGTCCAGTTTCAACCAGACTAGAGCAGGAGCAGAGCGAGTGCTGCCCTGCACGCACCGCCCCCAGCCCCAGGATCGCAGGCTCTGTCTGGAACAAAGGTATAAGGGCCCTCCCTGGTCTTACACATGCAGCACGTACAGCCCCAGGCCCTGCAATAAAGCCCAGGAAGGAGCAGGGTCAGTAGTGGGACAAGGAGCACTTTGTCTCCCTCCCCACTCAGGAGCCACTTGTGCAGGTACTCGGACACTATTCTCCACAAATCAGTTTTAACGACACTAGCAGCTGTTTTTACCAACCCACTAAAATAGATTCCAGACCCTGCTTTGTGATCTAACCCCACAGAGAGGCCTAAACATTAAACGTTTAAGCCTGTTTAACAATATCTTTTTCTTTAAGGTAATCAGTGGCTGATTTACTTGTTCCATCCTGCTTTGTGATTTGGAGAATAGGTAACCAAATACTGCAAAGCTGGGCTTCTGGTACTTTATATTACTATTTTAGAGAGCCTGTGAAATTTAACCTCCTTGTAGGAGGGAAAAGACCAAAGAAACCTAGCACAATAGCATTAACTTCAAAAAGGGAAACTATACAAAAATGAGCAGGCTAGTTAAACAAATTAAAAGAAACACTCATAAGAGTTAAATGCCTGCAAGCTGCATAGAAACTCTTTAAAAACACCATAATAGAGGCTCCAGCTAAGTGTATCCCCCTCCCCTCCAAGTACCCAAAATGCATGGCTTGTGTGACTGTTAATGTATTACCTAGTAGGGTTCCAAACAGCTGTCTGATGCAATACAGAAAACTGAGCTAGATTCTTGTTTTTAATTTAAAAAGCCTAAATTAATGCAAACAGTACAGAAGCTTTGCAAAAGTTCACAAAATCAGTTTAGGCTAAATATAAATTCTAACTGAGGCAAAAGAGATACCGTCAAAATTAATTATACCCAATTTTCACCAATAACTAATTTTATTGCATCTAGCACCTTTGCCAACACATATGTTCATCTTTCCAAGTGCAAGAGAAATAGCATACACGAGAATACAGACCTTGTATAAAATTATTTTTTTATTTTAAATAGGTTTTTAATTTGATCACCTTTATAGTCACCTTTCTTCTATAAGATGGAAATTTCCAAAGAGATAAGTTGCATGACTTATATGACCCAGTACTTAAAATATAAAGATTGCCAAATAGCCTTGTTTACAAGAAATGATGGGACGTATGTTATAAACTGTCTGAGTTTCTTCTTAATGTTGCTGGTGAATTCACATTGAGTGGCTGGTATGTGTTTGTTAGGGCTTTTGTAACCAGTTGTTTTTACAGAATTTGAGGATACGCTCTGTAAGGTGATCATAGCATTTTAGGCCTGAAAGAGACTTTGAGAGGTCCTCTAGTCCAGTCCCCTGCACTCATGGCAGGACCAAGTATTATGACAGATACCTGTTGACTCTGTCATATTTTGGGCATGTTACTTAAACTCTCTGCAAAGAATAAGGATAATACTACTTGCCAACCTACCTAACGCTGAAGTTCTAGGTCTTTGTTACCCAGGTAATTCCATGTTAACTTCCTCAAAAGTGGTTGTTTGTCTTTTTCATTTTGATATTTTCAGGGCATGTGGCATACAACACTGAATATTTTTTTTAAAGCTGCTGGTTTCAGCAGGACTTTTCCAGAAAATGACATGAGCCCAGGATGACATAAAACAAAGCTTATTGGGTCATGTTATCAGAACTGAAGGCAGGGCTCGCTCCAGGCACCAGCTCAGCAAGCAGGTGCTTGGGGCGGCCGAGGGGAAGGGGCGGCACGTCGGGCTCTTTGGCGGCAATTCGGCGGCAGGTCCCTCGGTCCCTCTGATTGCCATCGCAGCTTTTTTTTCTTTTCTTTTTCGACGCTTGGGGCGGCAAAAACCCTGGAGCCAGCCCTGATTGAAGGTAGTTTTCACAACTGATGTGCCTGAAGACCCTCAGGGGAAGGTGCTGCAAGGCAAACTAAGTTATAATCACCATCCATCAAAATCAAGTAGAAAGCTGAGACCATCACCTTTTTGAGACAAAAGAAGACTGATGGTTCAGAACCCCAGGACTAATTACCTCCAGGGAAAGAAGTCATGACATCAATAAACAGGCAACACCAGCCTTTGACCAGTCTCCCAGTACCTGAAAAGCCCTCTACTGTGAAGTACTGTGCCAGCTATAACATCATCTACTTCCTTGACTGCAGCTGTAGCTCCTGACCCCTGAAAGGCCAGAAGACTGCAAGTGCAGAAGAGTTTGCAAATTCCCTGTTATCTTCTTATTTTTCCCTTTTTTTCTACTTTTTCCTTTTGTTTTCATTATCTGGGGGCATCCCAACCTTTTTGTTAGTTTAGGATGTGAAGGTATGGTTGTGTGTGGATGTGTGTCTGAGTGCCTGTAACGCCCTCACCGGGAAGGCATCAGAAAGAAAGATTCCCTCCTCCCCTGGTTCAAAACAACACTAAATGCTACCTCTTAAAAGATATTTAGTAATGTGTATTCCGTATTCCATGTAAGCATCCTAGGAAACTTAAGACTGTCAGCTGAAAATTGTTAAGTAAGATTTATCAAACTTCTGCTTACCAGAGTGTTCTGCTAAAAGTCTATAATCCTGGCTGGGCGATTGTAGGCAGGAGAGAAAGGGTTAACCACCAGATAAAAGTTTGGAAATCAGCTTAGACATTAAACAATAGTTTGGCTTGAATATTAAAATAGCCAACCCCCTCCAAGCCCTGATTTGAATAACAGCCTCATCCTTAGACTGTCAGTAAGGATTGATTGTGAGCCCCAGGCACTGTTAACTTTTTTTGGGACACTTTGTGGAATCTACAGAATGATCTCCTTGGGATCCAGAGGAGAGGGATGCCATGAAAAAGAGAGCTATGACCGAGTTTTCTGAGCAGTGGTGGAGAGAGATAAACACAGCCATTCCCATCCAGGCATGGACTTGAGGGATACCATTCAGGTCATGGTCAGCCCTATTAACTAACAGATAGTAAATCTAATACACACAGAAAATACTTTGTGTAACTATGACCAATAGTAACAGACCTCTTTTGTAATAGGCATATATATTAGTCTTCACTGGTTGCCTGTCCATAGGATGTAATATGGAAATTTGGAATATGGAAATTAAAAAAAATTGCTAGAGGAAAACCAGGATCCTTGCTTCTGAAGAATTCATTTGCTCCTGCTACTTATTCCCTACCTAAAATGACAATCCCTCAATTGTGATTTCATAATCAGTTTTGATGTCAGAAAAAGTATTAAGACATCAGGTACGGAATTAAATAACAGGAACAGATGAACTCTTAAAGAAAGATTCAATTTTCATGCTACTATCCTTAATAATAAAATTGGGGATGGGTAGAGAGAGCAAAGAATAGAAAGAAGAATGAAGCTATCTAGCAAAACAGTCTCTAAACAGATTTTCAAAGTTTTCCACCAGGCATCAACAGGGCTGCAAGTACTATATCAGGTGTGATGGAATGAGTGGGGAATTCTTCCTTGTTGTGGTTGTCCTAGTGGAGAAGATGGGGCAAGGGGCTTCATGCATCTTCTCCCTTGCCTACCTAGGAAGGGGCTGGGCTAGCACAGCCAGAGGCACTGCAAACCCTAAAGAAGGCATGGCTGAGTGTGGTAGGGCCATGCTCATATCGTCCCTTGTACATCTGCTGGAGGTTGGTGCTGATGGGAGCCCACACTGTACCTCTAAAAATGGTGTGAAAACTGCTTCTTACCAAAGGCATGAGCCATGCCTCAGCGCCCCCCAACTAATGCTGGCAGGGTGCCCTGCCGCAACTTCATCTATCATCTCAACTCTGGCTCTGAAAGCCACAAAAAAGGGCCCATATCTTTGTGCTTCTAAACATATTTCAAAAACAAATGTGAAATCTTTAGTCATATTTTCTTTGTTTGGGGCAATTTATTTTTACCCTGCAAATACAGTAACTAAGTCTAGATAAAATCCTTAGAATAACCCCTCATCCACTTCATTTGACAGGTTTTTGCCATTTAATTATTGCACTTCCACTGGTGGAAAATATTGGTATATAGGCATGAGCTATCGATGTATCTTGCGTACACAGTTTTAAAAAAAATTAACCTTTCATCTGAAAACCTGAGTTTGTTTTAAAGAATCCAACTAACCTAAATCCCAGGGGATTTACTGTACTTGTAACCACACTTATCATATGTTTAACTTCACAGAGGTCACAAATTGAACTCTGCACAAAAATATTTTTATATATATGTTTATCATTCCCCCCGTCACCACTACCCTTATTTCTCCATGAAGGAACCAAAGTTTTCTTCTCTGTGCATGAACTAAGGACAATAATACTTGTGTCCTGTTTGCTCCAGCAGAAGTCCCAGGCACCTAGTAAATATCAGGTGGTGGAGTTCATCTAGGCAGTTTCTGGGCAACTTCTTCATCCCATGGTAGTATGGGCAATCGCTCTTTTTTGAGTCAAATAGTATTTCAGGCTCAAAGGAAAAAGGCAGCCAGCATCTATCCTTTGAACTTGGACATTTGCTTAGTGCTGAGATGATACATTTATGTTCTCAGGTTTTTCTGTAGTGCCCATTTGCCCAAAAGCTGGTGGCTCAAGCATTTGAGAATTCTAAGATGTTAATACCATTTGTTAATTTGTGGTATGTACTGAATAGCATTTGCAGGAAGGGGGAAATTGGGGGCGGAGAGGGAGCCATCCACAAATCCAACACACATGGACAGTAGCAAAATAACAAGCAGCAAAATAAAAGTATATAGAAAATGATTATTAATAAAGAACAATGAGAATGAATGTTCAGAGAGAAAAAAGCAGTAAAAGAGATCAGCTAAAAAAAAAGATTGTAGCAAAGAACTACTGACTCCTTTATGCCTCTATACATAATTCCTGAGTTCCCTGGAAGATTATTCTGATTTTTCTTTTCAGCGATCCTTAAAAATGTGCAAGGTCACTTTTTGATGATATTTTGGTAAGTGAGAATGAGTGCTAAAAGAAAATGATGCTAAAAGAGCAACTATCATCCTAGTTGCCTTGTGGAATTATAGTAGAATATTACTCCTGCCACCGAGTAAATATTTGTGTAAATGGAGAAAAAGAGTCCAATAAAATGCTGGGCTGTATACGCAGAAGTATCATATCTGGGTGCTGTAATGTACTATAAACAATACTTTCTATGGGTCTGTTCCTGCTCCCAGTGAGAGCTAGACCAGGTTCTATATAGCTTTGTACTCGTTTTTTCTGCAGAAAATCTCCCACCTTTGCTATCACCCATTCAACATTCGGGGCAGTGGTACTTGGTGCTCGAAGCCTTCAAGGATTGATTTAATCAAGAAAAGTTAAAGGCATTAAATAATAATAGCTTAGCTAAACTACAAATAAGGAGTGGATGCATGATTGCAGTCCACAAGTATTTGAAGAGCATGAACACACGGGGGCGAGATGAAATGATCCAACCATAACACTAGAGGTAATGGGATGAAACAGAGTTAACGGCTGAATCTCAGGAAACATTCCTTATCAGTGAGCTCCTGTTTAGAATATGAAACTGCACAGTCTCCATGAGGATGTGGTACAATACCCATCCTGTGAGTCATCCTAAAAGAGACACAGAATTTAAGAATATAGAAAGTAGGGGGCAATCCTGCTTTGGCCAAGGTAAGGGTGTTGGAGACATGGGAAAGGGGGAAGATGGATAAGATGACATAATATGTCTTTTCTATCTCTAGATTCTAGGATGTCATAGCAGGTTGCAGCGATAGTGGCATGTGGAGGGGGTGATTTCATTGTATGTCTGTGGGGGTATCGTGATACCTACTGTTGGCTGTTTCAAATGGAAGTGGGAGGGTTTGTTTATGAATTCTTTCAGCTCCTTTATTTTTTTTCTAGACCCCTGTAATTTAAGTGTCTTCTGTTGCCACTTCTCTCCCCCTACCACTGTCCCCATCTTGATTCCTGTATGTTTCTTCTCTGTCACCTTATTCTTTCCGCTCTCTCTTGCAGAGGGTAGCCGGGGCTGTGTGTGGGCAGGGGAGTAGCTCATGGTGCAGGCAGAGGGTAGCTAGGGGTTGTGTACGGGCACAGGTAGCTCAGGGTGCAGGCAGGGGGTAGCTAGAGGCTTTGTGCAGGCAGGGGGTAGCTACGGGTTATGTACGGGCAGGGGAGTAGCTAGGGAATGCACAGACGGGAGTAGCTCAGGGTGCAGGCAAGGGGGTAGCTCAGGTTGCAGGGAGAAGGATAGTTAGGGGCTGTGTGCCAGGAGGGTCTGTGGTGGCTGCTCCCGGAGGGTTCTGCTGGCTCTGGAGCTGGGTCCCCCCCCTAGGGTGGCTCTTACTGGCAGAGCTGGGAGCTGAGGAGCAGCTGCAACCCCGGCCACCAGCAGCAAATGGGGCAATGCCACAGCTGCCCACCCCATGGCACCACCAGCCAGAGGAGCAGCTGGCCCACACTGCCTGGCTCTGGCTTCCCACCTACAATGTGGCCTGAGGGAGAGGAGGAGGTGTGGGGGGGTGGAGCTGCCCCTGGACTACCCCACTCTGGGTAAGGCAGTGCAGTTTGGGGGGCCAACACCTTTGTGCCCCCCCCCCAACTCTGCCCATGGGCTCAGGGCTTCTGTCCATGGGGAGCGCTGGGGCTCGGGGCTTCAGTCACACATGGCTCCCAGCTTCAGTGGGGGAGGAGAGGCAGACTGGGGCTCCCGGCTTCAGCCCTGTGCTGCTCCCAGCTTCAGGGGGTGCTTCCAGGGCAGGGCTGCTGATTTCAGCCCCAGGCCACTCCCAGGGCTCCCGGCTTCAACACCATGGGGGGTGCCAGGGTTTGGGGCACCTGGTTTCAGCCATAGTGCTCTGCAGTCCCCCTGAAAGGGCTCGTGGCCCCTCAGTGGGCCACAGACCCCTGGTTGAGAACCACTGAGTTAAAGGACAGGGTCATTTGAGAATGTAGTTGGTTTTGAGGCAAAACCTTAGCAGAACATCTAATCCTATTTTAATAGCCTTTTACATCTAAAAGTATTTTTTCATTATCAGAGCACTTTATAAAAATTAAAGTAATTAATCTTCTGCATCTCTCTGAGGGAGATAACTGAGGCCTGGTCTACGCTACACGGTTATATCGATGCAAGGCAGTTTATGTCGACCTAGTTGCGCATGTGTCTCCCACCGCTGTGAGCTCCGACATAGTAACATCACCTTCCCAAGCAGTATAGAGCCATGGCCAATGTACTTAAGTCTATGCAGTGCAAGTGTAAACACTGCATTAGTTATGTCAAACCTCACTGTCCTCCAGCATCCCCCACTGACCCACTCTGGTCACCACTTTGAACTCCACTGCCCAGTAGTCACGCAGACCAGAAGTCCCTGTCCCCCCTTTAACGCCCCACAACATTTTGAAATTCCTTTTCTTGATGGCCTGGCTTGGTGGGCACACCTAGATTGTGGCAGAGGAAGAGGAGAGGCATGCGGGACAGACAATCGGGGGATCCAGCTGTGCCGCAAGCCAGGACCAGTTTTTTACTCCACTGCAGTCCAGGCAGTCGAGCCTGATGCAGAGGAAGGAACCTTGGGTAAATGTGTAGGTAAATTTTCAGTTACAGGGATGGCACCCCCAAAGCAGCAGGACACATCTTTTGACTTTTCATGACTTTACTCATGTTAGAAGAGGAAGTGGTACAATCAAGAAAGGCAGAGTTGCTACACCTCTACCCCGATATAACGCTGTCCTCGGGAGCCAAAAAATCTTACCACGTTATAGGTGAAACCATGTTATATCGAACTTGCTTTGATCCAATGGAGTGCGCAGCCCTGCCCCCCCGGAGCACTGCTTTACTGCGTTATAGCCCAATTAGTGTTACATCAGGTCGCGTTATATCGGGGTAGAGGTGTATCTGCTTTTCATTCTCCTCTAGAGTTGGGGAGGGGGAGCAGAGCAGTTTGTTTATGTACACGGGGATGTCCCTTGAATCTCCTGAGAGAACTTGATGAAACTTTCATGGAGATACTCTGCAGTCCTCTGCTGAAGGTGTCTACGGAGATCTGCTTTCTTTCTGCCTCTGTGGTAGGACACTTTTCTGTGCCACTCAGTGATACCTGCAGCAGGCATCATTGCAATAAACAAGTTAGTAGCCTATGGCTCGGGCATTTTGGGATGCCAGCAGCTCCTGTATAATCCCTGCCTTTGTGACCCTCTGATATCAGGAGTGTGATATCAGCTAAAATCACCACCACATATGGAAAATGGGGCCAGTATTCAGTGCCATTGCTCTCAATTATTAGACTCATACAACCAAGCAATTCCCTCCTCATTTCTCCTATCCTTGGTGGGCCATACTCACCAGGGCTAATGCCATGACTGCCACCGTGCACAAGCAATCCCAAGCCGAAGTGAGACTGTAGTGCTTAATACTTGACAGGAGCGAGGGGAGTGACTTCAAAATCTTAAGTTTTACTTTCTGTAGTGAATGCACTGACAATGGTACCCCTGTGTTTTATCTTCAGCTGCTGCCACTGCGGCCTTCACCACCACACAACGCCTGAGCCAGATAAGGAAGAAAAAGATGCGGACTTGGGATAACCTTTCAGCAAGATCCTGCAAGCCAGTGATGCATCAGACCATGAGCATGAACACTGCGATCAGCCTGAAGAAGGAAAGAGTGGTGAGGAGATAGGAGTCCCAGCAGGAAAAGGAGAGAGAGAGATGCACCAGGACACAATGGGGCTTCTCAAGCAATAAGCACAGATGCTGTAGACTCTGGTGGACCTGCAGATTCAACAATCCAGTGCTTGCCTCCCTCTGCAGCCCACTGAGAACTGAATATTGGGATCTCTGTATACATTCCACATGGCATCAGGGGTCACTGCACTACCCCTACCACTCCACTCCAGGGAACATTAAAGACAATCACATCTTCACATACACTAACCTCTGAAAGCCATGATTGGTGTACATGTTGCTAAAATGGACATAATGTTTTTTCCCCTTCATAAGTTCTGTTCTCTTAATTTATTAGGTTTTTAAGGTATTTGTTTTAAAATCACAGGTTTTTTTCATTGATTTTGTTACAGAATAAAATTCTATTTGGAGCATAATTCATCTTTATTAGTATACAACATATGCCGCCAAGCGCTCAGCAGTTCTGAAAATACCTACTTACCTCTTACTGCACAATGTCACACAACTAATAGGATCATTCACAAACAAAATGAATAGGTGCATTGACAATGTTACATTCCTACATGTACAGCAATCACCATACAATTCCTACCAGGCTACAAAAGCGCAAGGCCAAGTAGAGCACACTATAACACACACTACTCTGGCTTGCTGTTAAAATGGTCTTTCAAAGCCTTCCTGAGCCTTTGAGCTCTTCTAATAGCCCTTGTTCAAATTCAGCAGACAGCCACTCCATCTCCACCCTGGTGGAAACATTTCCCCCTTTGTTTTATGACAGACACAGCAGGCAGTGATAACCATTGGGATATTTTTCCCACTGAGTTCCCATATTGTGAGTAAACAATTCCAGCAACCCTTCAAACAATCAAAAGCACATTCAACGGTCATTTTGCACCTGCTGAGCCAATAGCTGAATTGTTCTTTGGTACTGTCAAGATGGCTGGTATATGGCATCATGAGTAAAGGGTAGATTGGGTCCCCCAGGATCACTATTGGCATTTCAACATTCCCAATGGTAATCTGCCGATTGGGAAAGAAAGTCTCTGCTTGCAATTTTCTGAACAGTCCTGTGTTCTTAAAGATGCAAGTGTCATGAACCTTTCCTGAGCAGCCCACACTGATATCAGTGAAGCATCCCCAATGATCCACCAATGCTTGCATAACCATAGAAAAGTAGCCCTTTCTGTTGATGTACTCTGTGGCAAGGTGGTCTAGTGTGAAAATACGTATATGCCCTCTATCGCTCCACCACAGTTTAGGAGCCCCATTGCTGCAAATCTATCCACTACTTCCTGCACATTGCTCAAATCACATCCAGCGGGATGTGATTAATGGCTCTGCACACTTGCATCACAACAGCCCCCACGGTGGATTTCCTGACTCCAAATTGATTCTTGACTGACCAGTAGCCATCTGGCGTTGCAAGTGTCTACAGTGCGATATGCCATTCGCTTCTCCACCGTCAGAGCAGCTCTCATTTTGGTGTTCCTGCCCTGGAGGACTGGGGCAAACTTGGTGTTAGGGTGTCCAGATGTCCCGATTTTATAGGGACAGTCCCGATTTTGGGGGCTTTTTCTTATATAGACTCCTATTACCCCCATCTCCTGTCCCGATTTTTCACACTTGCTATCTGGTCATCCTACTCGGCGTACAGATCTAGGAATATGGCCTTGCACATCTGAAAGTTCTGCAGCCACTTCTAGTCATCCCAAACCTGCATTATAGTGCTATCCGACCAGTTAGTGCTTGTCTTTCACCCAGGAGCGGTGCTCCATCACCTGCAGCTGCTCTGTGTATGCCACCAACAGCCATGAATTGGTTCTCGCTATGTCCAACAGCAATCTGTCCTCCAAGAATTGTCATGGTCCCCACTCATTCAGTTCTTGCAGCTCTTCAAATATTCCAGGAATGTGCGCCCTGTGCTTCCAATGCTCATAACAATAGTGCAGAACTGTGCAGGCTCCATGCTTCTGTCAGAGATGGTGGACAGTGAGGAGGGCAGAGTAGGTTTGTAGGATTTTCAGAAAAAAAGTGTGAAAATTATAGGATACAGGTACCCTTATGGGATGGAGACAGTTGCAAACAGGGAAGTTGACCCCAGGTTCCCAGTCACCCCTGCATGACTCGTTTTGGCCCCATTATGTAAAAGACAGTGCGCTGGATGGTGATGAGTTGCACATGGGATTCCTACCGTTGGTGTATCACACTCTACAAGCACTTCTGGTGAGGAAATGCACTGCCAGTACAAGGAGCCAAATATTCAGGTGCACGGATGATGTAGCAACTACGGCGGCTGTATGCCAACATAACTTGTGTAAATATACGTTTGTATGTAGACATGGCCTAAGTATGAACCCCATTTTACTGATGAGGAAGCTAAAGCAGGGAGTTAAAGTCTTGTCCACACCAGCCTACTTCTGGCAAACATTTCCCACCGTGGTTACAATTAGTACAGGTGAAAGCACGAGCACTAGCCGAAACGAGACTTTTGCAGCTGTAGATGTTTAAGCCCACTTTATCGAACCTGCTCAGAGCAGCTGTAACCGAAATGGCATTGAGAATGCCAGTTGCTGTTGCATATTGGATAAAAATTTTAAAAGCACCTAGGCTCTTAAGTCACTTGAATGTCAATAAAATTTAGGTTCCTAGGTGCCCAGGTTTCTTTTGAAAATGGAACTTAGGAGCCTAAGGCACTTAGGTGCTTTTGAAAATTGTACTCCTTTGTCTACTCTACCACTGGATGCAATGGTCGGAATACTAACGATTCACTGGTGTGAACAATATTGGGAAATGTTTGTCAAAACCCAAGCGTACAGAAGGTCTCAATCCTGCACTTATGCATATGCTTAATTTTAAGTGCCTGCATAGTGCCATCAAGATCAATAGAACAGCTCAGGTGCTTAAATTTAAGCAGGCTTAAGTGACTTGCCCAAAAAATAGAAATAAGAGCTGAGATTAGAACTCAAGATGGCTTTGTCTAACACTGTTTAAGATTCAAAGGTCTCATTTTGCTAACTAGGCAATTTAGAGAATTCGCTCACTAGCATCCACTCACATCCCAGAGAGGAACCTTTTCAGGAGACCACACACTGGAAGTCAGTTTCATACTGTGTGGTTTTCAGAGGCAGCGTTACTCCCAGAATACAGCAACCTTGAGGTGGGGAGGCAAAGGGGGAAAAAATACATGAACTAAAAGATTAATATTAGAAAATAATAGTTATAGAACAACAATAGAAAAACCTTGGCATATGAAAGGGAAAACAAACAGGCAGTTCTAAATTAAAGATATTTAAAGCATTTTTAAAGCAATTGTAAAAGTTAACCTAAAACTCTGAGTTCAAAGGGACACATGAAAAAAGCATCTTCAGTAAAAGCCTGTTGAAGTGGAGGAAAACATTTACCGGATGAACCAAACCCAACTGTCCCCTACATGCAAATACCTCACAGAACAGGAAAGAAAACAGGCATCAAGAACTGCTTGGTTTGAGGTTGGGGGATTTAATGCAGTTTAAAAGCCACAGACAATTGACTGCATTGGGAAAGTACAATTTCATTCATTTTCCTATCCATTAGATCACAGAGCTAGTAAAGATGTAACGATATGGGCATCTTACTAATGCAGAAAAGTATCAGAGTGCAATTATGTAGGTATGCACAGCCTCTCAGCTTCAAATTACTTCAGACCTTGGGGAGATGTGTGGCACAGCTTTCTTGTGCTCTGGGTTTTCCTCATTCAATATTACTGTTTCATACGCTTGCCAATTTCACTTTGGATCAATATAAAAAAACTGCAGTCACCACACACCCAGATAGTGCTATCTAGCTCCCACTTCAGCTACAAACTTCAAGTGAAAACCACCACTCATGTAAAGCAACTGAATAGATTGCTCCTGCTTACTCCTGCTGGCATGCCAGACTGAAAGGCAGAGAGAGAAATTTCAGATGGAACAGTCAGGAAATTCCAAAGTTAAAGGTTCTTATGGCTGAAGTAACTGAGGCCTTGTCTACACTACAGGACTATTTCGAATCTACTTAATTCGAATTTGTGGATTCGACCTTATGAAGTCGAATTTGTGTATCCATACTAAATACACTAATTCGAACTTCTGAGTCCACATTAACGGGGCCGGCGTCGACTTTCGAAGCGGTGCACTGTGGGAAGCTATCCCACAGTTCCCGCAGTCCCCGCTGCCCATTGGAATGCTGGGTAGAGCCCCCAATGCCTGCTGGGGGAAAAAATGTGTCGAGGGTGGTTTTGGGTAACTGTCGTCATTGAACCGTCAATCACGCCCTCACTCCCTCCCTCCCTGAAAGCGCCTGCGGGCAATCTGTTCGTGCACTTTTCTGGTCAGTGACAGCGTGGACGCCACAGCACTGCAAGCATGGAGCCCGCTGCGATCCTCGCCGTTTTCTCCTCCTCGCACTTTATCGTCCACCTCTTCCACATTCAGCTGCTGAGAAATTGGGCTACTTTTCAATGGTTCTGCAAGCACTGGGGGACCATAGGGGACGTTTTACCAACATGAACGTCGTATGGCCGGGCAAGGTTCCTGATGCGTGTGTTCTCAGGAACTGTGGGCTGCTCAGACGCCTGCTGGAAGGTAGTTTCTTCCCGTACCACGAAATAACTGTTGTGGATGTGCATTTGCCTATAGTGATCCTCGGTGACCCAGCCTGCCCGCTAATGCACTTGCTCATGAAGCCCTATACAGGCGCCTGGGACAGCGACAAGGAACTCTTTAAATACCAGCGAGCAGCGTGACCTGTGACTGTTCAGTTTCTTTACAGAGAAGCTGAACCTGCCCCTGTTTCTTTACCCAGTTACTGTTGACTCTCCTCTTCGGTTAAATACCCCGTTCTCCCCGTTTCCTCCACTTCCAAGACACGTGTAAAAATAAAATACATGTCACACTGTTACTGAGGAGAGGTTTCTTTATTCATGACTTTTCGTTAAAGGGTCGAAACTGGAACGCAGACTGCGGTGGGTAGGGTGTGCGCTGATGTAAAGACCGCCTCTAAACTCAAGGAATGACAGGCTCCTGCTCATACAGCGGTCCGCATTGCCGGACTGCTTGTTTCAACGGAGCCTGCCATCCCTCCTTTTTGGGATTCTGTGTGCGGGGGGCTATGTGGCCTTGTGGCGGAGGAGGACGGATACAGATTCCTCTGCTGCGTGACTCAGCGGTCCACGACAAGGACCGCTGTATAAGATCTGTACCTGCCCTCCCCCGCTAAAAAGTCACATCCCCACCGCCCACACAGAACCTGGAAACCACCTCCCATACCGACCACGGTGCCTGCTGACTGCACTGTGTGTGTTACCCGCTGCTGATCCGGCCCCCGTGTCTGTACCCTGCGAAAGGTGCCTGTCCTATGCAATTAGCAACGCACTTCCCCACGCACCCCATTCAAACACAGTCTTCAGTGAAGAAACATGACGGAAACAGTACTTAACAGCAAAGTATTTTTATTACTTAAGTACACAGTTATGGGATGGGACTGGGATTGGGACTTGTTTGAGTCCGGAAGGGAAGGACTTATGCAAATGTAGGGTAGGAGAGCTTTTGGTTACTTGAGCACTCTGCTGGGGTGCAGTGACAGTATTCACGGCCCAGGGCGGGCATCCTCCTGGTTATTTGAGGTGAGGGGGGAATGTGACTTTGTGGCGGGGGAGGGCAGTTGCAGAGATACTGCCGGGGGCTCTGTCCTGCAGCGGTCCTGCAGAACATACACAAGTCGCCGGAGCGTGTCCGTTTGCTCCCTCAGTAGTACAAGCATTGCTTGAGTCGCCTGCTTGTGTTCCTCACGCCACCTCTCCTCCCATTCGCTGTGTGAGCGCTGGTACAGAGAGACTTTCTCCCTCCACTGCCTCTGCTGGTCCGCCTCGGCTAGGTAGCAGCCCACACATTCATCGAAAATCGTGTCCCTTGTCTTTTTCTTTCGCCGCCTAATCTTCGCCAGCCTCTGCGAGGTGGATGCTGTGGCAGGTCTGGAGACAGTGGAAGCTGTGAGATGGGAAACAGTTAGTTAATTCCTTGCAATGATACTTTTTTGCGAACAATTAACTGAGTCTAGGCTGTCTCTGTGAATTTTTTGTTGAGACCCCTGTGCCTGCTGTTGCACAAATCATTTGCGCGGTGGATTCTGGGTAAATGTCGCCAGTCATTCCTTCCTCCGGGAAAGCAATGGCAGACAATCATTTCGAGCACGTTTTCCATGAAATGCCCTGGCACACGCCATAGCGTGGCAACAATGGACCCTATTTTGCCTTTTGTATATGTCACCGTATGTGTACTGGATGCCGCTGACAGAGGCGGACCAGCAGCGCTACACAGCAGCATGCTTATGCTTTTGCATGACAGCAGCGATGGTTACCAGGCATACTGCACCGTCTACCATACCATGAACTGGTAAGAAGACGGTAATAAGATGGTCATGGTTACCTGTCCTTTTGCACTGCGCCATTTGGTGCTGTCATAAGTGCCCCTGGTCGATCAGCCAGGGGCGCAAAAGCAAAATTTGGGAATGACTCCCCGAGTCAATCCCTCCTTTTTGGGTATCTAAAAATAGAATCAGTCCTGCCTAGATTATGGGCAAGTGTACTAGAGAACCACTGTATCATACAACCAGAGACCACAGCTGCTCTCTGTCCAATCCTGCATAAATTTTGAGCTGAACGCTATTCACAGGGTGTGCTCCTGAAACAACCCCAGCTGTTCATTCCGTTCTTCCCCCAGCCTTCCTGGGTTCCAATACCATTGTCCCCCCACTTGTGTGATGAAGTAATATAGAATGCATGAACAAGACACAGGTAGTCGTTTGTGAGAAATGAGTGGAAGGAAGCCTCCAGCTGCAATGATAGTCCAGAGATGACATTAAGGGGTGTGGAGGAGGGAGCCACTCATCCCTCTGCTAGTCCAGGGGCAATTGAATCTTTTCTTTACAATGAAGGGTGGGGGCTGATGGAGCTCAGCCCCCTGTTGCAATGATGAGGACGGTTACCAGCCATACTGCACCATCTACCATGAAAAATTAGCAACAGGCGGCCTTGACCGACCGGTCCCAAGCAAGTTGGTACGGTTGTCATGGTTACCAGCCCTTTTGCACTGCCCCATGTGCCAATAGGCTGATGGTACAAAAAGATGGAAATGCATCCTCATCATCAGCCATCCATAGCGTGGGGGGAGCAAGGATGTTGGTGTTGAGTGCTGCACCATCGCGTCTATCTGCAGCATTCAGTACAGATACGGTGACATGTAAAAGAGTCAACAGAGGATTGTTTTCCCTTTAACTTCTGGGGGTCGGGGGGCTGCGTAAATTGCCGAGCTATGCCCCGACCCACCGCGGACACTGTGTTTGACCCTAGAAGCATTTGGAGATCAGCCAAGAATGCAAATGCTTTTCGGAGACAGCAGGAACTGTGGGATACCTTGCGTCCTCGTTCCCCCCTCCCTCCATGAGCGTCCATTTGATTCTTTGGCTTTCCGTTACGCTCGTCACGCAGCTGCGTGCTGAGTCTGTGCTATGCCGTCTGTCCGTTTATTTATTAAAAATACTTTGGACCAGGCGTAACGTAACATTTCTTCCCCTACTTAGATGCAGGAGTCTCCGAGCGAGATCACCGTGAGGACGGGCACTGAAGGAGATAGAGAGCGCATGCTGCGTGAAATCTAGCACGAACCACGGACCTATGCAGCCGTGCTCTGGGAGGCAGTGCTCCCTGAATACCGCGTGAAAGCCTCGCGCGGAAAAGTGTGCTACCACGGAGCACCCAATAAGGCAGCTCTCCCCAGGAACCTCCTGCTGATGCTTATCGATTAACGGCAGGAGAGCTTCGTGGCATTCTCCCAGGAGGATTTCTGTTCTATCACCATATATACAGAGACCTCCTTTTCACACACTTCAGATTCCTGTTATATTAAGAATAAAAGTTAACATGGTTAAAGCACTTACCGACAGATCCTACCCCTGATTCAGGATCCGGGTTCCTGGCCGGGGAGGGTTGGTAGGGGATCTCCGTGACGGTGATGAATAGATCCTGGCTGTCGGGGAAACCAGCGTTGTAAGCGCTATCGCCTGCCTCGTCCTCCACAAACCCTTCCTCATCTTCCCCGTCCGTGAACATCGTCGAGGAACTGTCCGTCGACACTGTCCCATCATCAGAGTCCATGGTCACTGGTGGGGCAGTGGTGGCAGGCTCCGTAGCGTCCGTTGGCCGCTTTGATTTTTTGGTAGGCTTGTCTGGGGTCCTTGATTTTCACACGGCGCTGCGTTGCATGACGGCTGTATCCTCTGTCTGGATCATGGCTTTGGAGACCTTCTCGTAGGTCTTTGCATTCCGTTCGTTGGAGCGCAGCTCCGAAAGCACAGACTCCTCGCCCCACACACCGATCAGATCGAAGAGTTCCCGGTCAGTCTATGCCGGGTCCCTCTTTCTATTCAGAGATTACATGAACTCCTCTGCTGGAGAGCTCTGCATTGCTGCCGGTGCTGCGGAGCTCGCCCCGATGTGCAACCAGAACGTCAGATTCAAACCGCCCAGACAGGAAAATGAATTCAAATTTTCGCGGGTCATTTCCTGTGTGGCTGGGCAGAGAATCCAAGCTCGGGCTGCTGTCCAGAGCGTCAACAGAGTGGTGCACTGTGGGATAGCTCCCGGAGCTACTAAGTTCGATTTGCATCCACACCTAGCCTAATTCGAACTAGCCATGTCGAATTTAGCGTTACTCCACCTGCCGGGGTGGAGTACCAAATTCGAACTAAAGAGCCCTCTAGTTCGAATTAAATGGCTTCCTGGTGTGGACGGTTGAGCGGTTAGTTCGAATTAACGCTGCTAAATTCGAATTAAAGTCCTAGTGTAGACCAGGCCTTAGTGTGTTGCCTCTGAGCGTATTTTATAGTGTACACATAAGAATATGAACAGTAACATATGAAGTTATATAATCAAACACCACCAAAATAAGAATACCACATTTGTCCAACGAGGCTGAGTTTGCAATGTTGTACAAAACAGTCATTTCCCAACTTCCTGCCTTTGGGGGCTTAATTTCTTAGCCGTAGCTTTGCATTTAATTTCCCCTCTGTGGGACCCTCCCTGCAAAAAGCAGCTCTCTGGCTTTAGCTTCTGACCTCCCCTTTGCTAGCCAATTCACTCCTGAGTCCTCTCCCTCCCTTCTCTCCCTCCCTTCCACTAGTTCAGAAGACAGTGGTCAACAAACGTGGACAAGGGGGATCCAGTGGATATAGTGTACTTGGTTTTTCAGAAAACCCTTAACAAAGTCTATCACCAAAAGGTCTTAACCAAAGTAAGCAGTCATGGGATAAGAGGGAAGGTCCTCTCGTGGATCAGTAGCTGGTTGAAAGTCAGGAAATGGTCAGTTTTCAGAATGGAGAGAGATAAATAGCAGGGTCCTCCAAAGATCTGTATGGAGACCAGTGCTATTCAAAATATTCATAAACGATCTGCAAAAAGGGACAAACAGTGAGGTACAAAGTTTGCAGACGATACTAAATTACCAAAAATAGTTAAGTCCAAAACTGACTGCAAAGGGTTACACAGGGATCTCACTACAGTGGGTACTGGGGAACAAAATGGCAGATGAAATTCAAGGTTGATTAATGCAAAGTAATGCACATTGGAAAACATAATCCCAACTATTGATACAAAAGGAGGGTGTCTAAATTAGCTGTTACCACTCAAGAAAGATCTTGGAGTTACCATGAATAATTCTCTGAAAACATCTGCTCCATGTACAGCAGCAGTCAGTCAAAAAAGCTAACAGAATGTTAAGAGCCATTAGGAAATGGATAGTTAAGCAGACAGAAAATATCCCAATGCCACTACATAAATCCATTCTACACCCACACCTTCTGGGAACCCCATCTCAAAAAAGATGCATTAGAATTGAAAAGTACAGAGAAGGACAACAAAAACAATGAGGAGAGATTAAAAAGACTGTGACTGTCAGTTTAGAAAAGAGATGACTAAGGGGCAATATGATAGAGGTCTATAAAATCATGACTGGTGTGGAGAAAGTGAATAAGGAAGTATTTACCCCTTCACATAACACAAAAGCCAGAGGTCACCCAATGAAGTTAAAACAACCAAAAGGAACTACTTCTTCACACAATGCACAGTCAACCTATCAAACTCGTTGTTCTGAAGGCCAAAGTACAACTGGGTTTAAAAAAAAATTAGATAAATTCATGGATGATAGGTCCCTCAGTGGCTATTAGCTAAGATGGTCAGGAACACAACCCCATGCTCTGGGTGTCCCTAAACCTCAGCTTGCCAGAACCTGGGACCAGACAACAGGGGATGGATCACTTGATAGTGCCCTGTTCCGTTCATTCCCTCTGAAGCATCTGGCATCAGTCACTGTCAGAAGGCAGGTTACTGGTCTAGACCATTGGTCTGACCCAGTATGGCCATGCTGATGTCTCTAGCTGGGTGAGATACATGTGAAAAGTAGGGCAGGCTTCTTTTCCCTCTGTGATTAAACACAAATTTCCTGTTGGTCCAGCCTTCATCTATCATCATTAAGGCTAAGATTTTGTCACGGATATTTTTAGTAAAAGTCAGCGACAGGTCAAAGTCAGGGACAGGTCACGGACAATGAAGAAAAATTCACAAGCCTGTGACCTGTCCCTGACTTTTACTAAAAATATCCCTGACAAAATGCAGAGCTCGGCTGCGGGGTCCCCAGACCACCTACAGAGGTTGGGCAGCTGCAGGGGCTGCTCCAAGCTCTGGGGGCCCCCATCACCTGTGGGGGCTCAGAGTTCTGGGGTACCCCCACCACCCGCAGCAACTGGGAGCTTTGAAGGACCCCGGGCTCCTGCGGCGGCTCAGAACTCCAGGGGCCCCACTGCCCTTGGCGGCTCAGAGCTCAGGGGTACCCCCACCACCCACGGTGGCAGGAGATTCGGGGTATCCCCGCCCCCCACGGTGGCCAGAAGCTGCAGCCCCACTACCCACGGCAGCTCGGAGCTGTGGAGGGCCCCACTGCCCGCGGTGGCTGGGAGCTGTGCGGGGGGCCACTGCTGCCAGACGCTATGGCCCCATCGCCCACAGTGGCTGGGAGCTCTATGGGGCCCCTGGCTCCCACGGCCATGGGGAGCTGCGGGGTCTCCCCCCCAACAGGCGGACCCTGCAGCTCCTGGCCAACAAGGCTGAATTCATGGAGGTAGCTGGAAGTCACGGATTCTGTGACTTCCACGACCTCCGTGAAAAAATCATAGCCTTAATCATCATTTAAAAAACAGTATATTTGCAGTTCATAAAAGAATAATAAAGTGACCTCCTGTGGACTGTCAACAAGGGTGCCATACATCAGCCCAATAGTTTGAAAGTTTGGGTGATAAAAAGCATTTCAGATTAAGGTGGAAGAAGGGCTGATAGGACTCAAACTCTGCAATCCCAAAATAGCTGGGTGTTTCTGCTAAAGTAATCAGCAATCAAATACTTAACAATATTCGATATTTAAAATATTAGAATTTTAGGGGTCACGTTTCACTGAGCAGGGCCCATCCCCACTTCTTAGAGCATTTGCTTCAGTTTGTCTCTCTGTAGATTTAGGAAGATATTGCACCAAATTATTTTATACTTATTCTGACTTGCTATCATTTACAGAATCAAAATGTTCTAAGTCTTGGTCTGATGGACAGTACACTGACCATTCTTTATTCATTATATTTGTTATTTAAGTCTTGGTGAGTTTAATTATGTGCGTATAAAATATTAGGCTGCCTAACAAATCAGCCAAGAACCCAAGAAACCACCTAGAGTGAAGAAGTAATTAGTGTACTGAAAGACCTGCTGTTAGGGGATGTTTACCCAGACATCACAAAAGAAGGTGTATGCTTTTTGAAAGACATCAAGGTGTTATCAGTACGTAAGATGAATTGTTTTTTATATAAAAGCTTATCTATTTATCTTAAAATAATTAGCTTTAAATAATTGTTTGAAATGGGCAGTTTCTTTGAAATGTTCATTGTAATCCTTGATTATTTGCAGGGAATTATGAGGTTGTGAATTAGAAACCTAAATATGATGTGAAAAATGTGTGAATGATGATGTCAACGTCCAGCATATTGTTAAGGATTTTTAGCACTTCAGGATTTTCGGGAACTATAAAACAGAAAGACTCAGGTTACACAACACACTGATCCTGGATCAACCTGATGAGAGTCACAGCACACTCACAAAGGCTAGGACTCTAGAAAACTGTCAGCTTAGGAGCTGGGAACAAAGCTTTTCCCAGGATATAAAGCAATCTTCTTGCTTAACTTATACTGTAATTTCTACTTACTTTTATACTTATATTGATATTAATGTGGGTCCCATCACGTCCATTTGTCACAGTACTTAAATATGAATTCCATCACCTCTATTTTTCACGAAAGATGGGGCAAAGAAGCTGGTATAGGGTGAGATGCAAGGCCATAAGGGTGCTCAGTCTGTTTACACAGAGGAATGGAAATTATGCTTCAGTATCTTGTGGGTCAATGTTCTCTAAATCTTACGACATTTAGCATTGTTTGTGGTTTTGCCTATCTGAGAAAGAATGAGCGACTGTTGGTAAGGGTTGCTTATGTTTTAAAACACTAAGAGATTTACATCCAATCTGCTTTTAACAGAAAGCAAATCAGTCAAAACCATATGCAAATTCTTCGTTACATTTATATGTGCATGGAGCTTTTAGTTACATTTATTAATACTCATACCTGCAAATGTAAAAATCCATTCAGCGAAGGGAAAACCCTAGACCTCTCCATAGGCATAAGGTCCCAGCAGGCAGCTGAACTGCTAGGGTTCCATTGTGCGGAGGAGGAGGTGTGACATGGAGAGACTTAGGCCTTGTCTACCCTGCCACTTTACAGTGCTGAAACCTTCTTGCTCAGGGGTGTGAAGAAACACACCCCTGAGCGCTGAAGTTTCAGTGCTGTAAAGCGTCAGTGCAGACAGTGCACCAGCAGTGGGAGCCGCATTCCCAGTGCTGGTAGATACTCCCCTCGTGGGGGTGGGTTTTTTGTAGCGCTGGAGAGTTCTCTCCCAGCGCTGGTGCCGCAGCAGCGCTTTAACGTTGCTAGTGAAGACATACCCTTACACAGCGTATGCACGCATCCAGTGCCCAGTCCTGCCGGCTCCCAGAATGTTGTCACATAAAGAGATTTGAGGGTGGGGCAGGAGGGCTAAGGATCTGCCTCTTTATGGATCCATTATCCCCTACATAATGAGGGTGCAGGATTGCAGTAGCAGCCACTGAACAGCTCTGCTGCTACACTGCAGCCTTGGTTGGAGGATGATTCCTTCATCTCCAGCCCCTTCTAGAAACCTCCGCTACCCCCAGTCCAGCTAGTTGGGCTACATGCTAGGGAACAATTTGCCCCACTAGGGCTTGATTTTCAGAGATGCTGAGTATCTGCAACTTCCACTGGCTACAATTAAGGATGGTGAGTGCTCAGTACTTCAGAAAGTCAGGTAGTCAAGGGGTGGCATAAGGGTGGCAGAATCAAACCTTTTATGGTTAGATCTGCTGTAGAAAGCAGGCGTTATGCCAGGGGCAGTTTACATGGGTTTTGGTTTTTAAATGTACCTCACCTTTTTCAGGTCAAATTACGAGAAGCACTTTATTAAATTATGCCCTCAGCTTCTTATCGGGGTTAAATAAAATCATATATTTTAAACAAACAGGTTTCGAATACCAAATGAGACTACCACATTAGCACAGTAACGCTTCAGTTTTAGGTCTACTCTTGTGACAAATGAAGTGAGGGGGAGCTCCCTTTTATGGACACCCAGCAGCCAGTTAGCTATAAAGTCCCTCTTGGTGGCTGCTTGCTTTACCTGTAAAGGGTTAAAAAGTACCCAGGTAAAGAAAAGGGAGTGGGCACCTGACCAAAAGAGCCAATGGGAAGGCTAGAACTTTTTAAAATGGGAAAAAAGCTTTCCCTTTGTCTCTCTGTTGTTCTCTCTGGGCTCAAGGGACGGGAGAAGCTGGAATGCTGTGTAAAGTTTGAACCAGGTATTAAAATTCATCGTTCATACCTAGAAGAATTCATTTGGGACAGGGAATGTTTAGATAGACGCGATTAGGGTTATTTCTTTTATTAAGCCTTGTGGACTCCTCTCTGCTAACCCCAGATGCTTTTGTGTGCTTGTTACTTTTAAGATGAACCCCCAAGAAAGCTAGTTTTGGGTGCTTAATTTGTGGAATTGCTCTTTTAAAATCTAGTAAAAGCCTAAGTTCCAGATGTATTTTCTTTCTTTTTGTTTTTAATAAAATTTACCTTTTTTTAAGAACCTGATTGGTTTTGTGTCTTAAAAGGTCTGTGGATATGTTTTTCAATTAGCTGGTGGCAACAGCTGGGTTTCCCTTTTGTTGTTTTCTTTCTTGGCTTCCCCAAGGGAGGGGTGGAAAAGCCAAGGGGCCTCAGGGAAAACTTTCCAAGTGAGTTTTTCCAGGATTTGCAAGAGGCAGTTTTTCACTTAGGTGGTGGCAGCATTTACCAAGTCAAGGTCAGAGAAAAGCTGTAACCTTAGGAATTTTTTAGTGGCCAGTATTAATTTTAAAAATCCTTGTGGGCCCCCACCTTCTGCATTCAAAGTGCCAGAGTGGGGAATCAGCCTTGACAACTCTAAACTGAAAATTCCACAATAAAATGTCATTTTTTTCCTGAGCTCTGACATTACTATACATTTTTTTTAATTTGCGCATCCCAGTTCAGAAGAGTGTCTTAATAGGATTACGTCCATTTAATAAGACTGTCACCAATAGAATATTTGACGTGTATCCCCAATGTGCTATGCAGTATTATGTATTATGTATTTAAGTTGTCTAACCTTTTCATTAACAAAATTCTTCCGGACTTTGAGGTTTGACAGTGGGATAGTCTTGGCATTAGGGAACTACCTTCTGCTGGTCCCATGTAATCAGTGCAGATTTGGCTGTGATATGAGCTACTGAACATTGTCATTTCCCTTCTGTGTTTTACTTACTACAGCTTGTTCTCGGCCTGCTGCCAAAAACTCTGAACATTCTATTAACACTGCACATGCACTACCCTTCAGGTGGCCTCAGAGCACCTTTAGATACGACGCAGACAAAATGAATCTTCCTCCTGTTTCCCCCCCATTAAAATACCCTTTGGCTTAGGGGAATATACACTTGTCATGTAATCTTTAATTACATGATCACATACTATTTTTCCCACAAGATCCTGCCTCATTCACTTTACTGGATGGACCTGCTATAGTGATGAATCAGCATTGTGTAATGAAGGAGGCCCCTCTGGCATCTCTGCCACATTTACTGAAAAAAATGGAAGGTGTGTAGTGAATGGGGCAGAGAATGAGATGGCCTTGTATAAGAAGAGAATGGATGGCCTTGTGGTTAAGGAAAGTTAAATGCCACCCTGCAGAATTGGATTCGATCCCTGCCTTAGCATTCCTATGTGATGCTAAACCAAACTTTTGACAAAAGTTGGCCCCTAATTACCGTATGTGTTCCCCACTTTCGGGGTGCCCAAATTAAGACACCTTATTTTCAGACATACGAAGCACTCACAACTGCAGCTTTAGTCAGTGGTCAGCCCATCTGGTCGTGAGACAGAATGTGGTGTGGAGGAATGAACACAGGGTGGTGAGTCACGCGGTTCTGAGTCTGAATCCTGGCTTTGGCCGTCAACTCAGTGTATGGCTTCAGAAAATCATGTTACCTTTCTGTTTCAGTTTCCCCTCTGTAGAATGGGGCAGTACACTAAGGGTACCCTGAGGGTATGCCTACACTGCACTTGGGAGCATGCTTGCCACCGCAGATAGACAGGCCTGCACGAGCTCTGCTGGACTAGTGTTCTAAACATTGTCAGCATGTGCATAGCACAGGCAGTGGATAGGGCTAGCTGCCCAAGTGTGTAGCCAGACGGTCCAGAAGGGTTTGTACCTATTGGGTTTCTGGGAACTGGGCGGGCGGAAGCCCGCCCAATGCTAAAGGATCCCCCCCAGCCTAAGGGGAGGATCTACAGGACCTCAGAACCCAACTGATTCCGAGGGACAACTAATAAAAGAACAGGGACAGGAGTGCAGTCAAAGGGTCATAAGAAGGGAGCCTGACGGGGACACCGAGCAGAGAACCCCAGACAGCGCCCACTGCTCCTCGAAGGTGTCAAGGGAGCCAGTGGACGCCGCCCAGAGGAACTCTGCCCGGATGCGTGAACAGACAGAGGATCAGAACCAAGCCCCACAGTCACAGGAGACTCCCTTGGCCAACCTCCTCTCCCTGGTTGCGTAGATGGCCATTTTAGCCAGGGCGAGGAGGAGGTTGACCAGGAGGTCCCGCGACTTCGTGGGGCCACGGACAGGGAGTGCATAGAGAAGGAGGTGAAGGGAAAAGTGCAGCCAGAAACGTAACAGGATGTTGGTGAGGAACCGTATAGGGGCTGCAACCTGGCGCACTCTAAGTAAACGTGCGCCAGGGTCTCCCTCGCGCCGCAGAAGGGGCAGGTGTCTGGGACGGGTAAACCGCGCCAAATACACGCCCGTGCTCACGGCCCCATGAAGGAGCTGCCAACTGATATCCTCGGCGGGCCTCAGGAACAGAATAGAGTATAGGCTGGCCCACCGGGGCTCCTCACTCTCCGGAGGCGGCAGGAGGTCCTGCCACTTTGTGTCGGGGCGGGACACGAGGGTGAGGAAGTGAAGGGTGTGGAGCACGAGCGTGTAGAGCTGCTTCCTTGGCGTGGTTTGGAAACAGACCGGCTGCAAATCTTGCAGCCGGCTTGCGGAGAAGGGGCGGGGCGGCCGGTCAGGTCCATGGGACAGGGGCCCGATGAAAAGGTCCGGAGGGCTCGGGGTAGGGGGTGGGCAGGGCGTGCCCTCTCGCAGGACCCGATTGAGGTAGGCCCGAGCAGCGGGCGGCAAAGTAGCCTTCACCTCCTGTAGTATGCACTGGGGAATACAAGGTCTGGAGAGCCCCATACACCGAGCGAGCGTCAGGGGATCCAGCCAGTCTCCCCGGTCGTAGTCCAGGAGGTCTCCGACCCTGGTAGCTTCTGCCAGGACCAACCTCTGGCGCACCGCGGGGGACTCCGCCACCTGCACATGGAGCTGGGGGTTGTGTAGCAGGGGCTCCGCAAGGAGATCTGCCCCCTCAGTGGCCGCCACAGACCTGGTCGCAGAGAGCAGCTTCCAGGTCCGGAGGAGGTCTTAGTAGAAGACCGGCAGCCCAGAGAGGTCTCGCGGAAGACCCCTCAGATCGAGATAAAGGAGCTGCCGGTCGTATCGGAGCCCTCGGAAGCGGCGCAGGAAGGCGTGCGCCAGCACTCTCCACGCCGGACTACCCGCACCATGCAGGAGCCACTTCAGGCCCTGCCCTCCCTCCTCCAGGGGCAGGTGGAGGACCCCTGCAGAGACCCAGTGCAGTCCTGGCCAAAAGAACTCCAGAACCGCCGTCCGGAGGTCGGCCAGGAACACCGGGGCCGGGACCAGGGTGTTGAGCCGGGACCAGAGCATGGACAGGACTAGTTGATTGAGCACCAGTGTCCTCCCTCGAAGGGAAAGGCACCGAAGGAGCAGCTGGCTCGAACCGCTGCCAGTGCTACCCCTGGCTACACCGCAGAAAACAGCAAGCTCTTCAATATACTAAGTATACTACTAAGTCACACAGACAAGGGCATGATCCTGAAGGGGCTGCTACGAGTAGCAGTCGCAGAAGCAGCCTTGCGAAGAACCACCACTGAAAAAGACTATGGGGCAGCAAATGTAAATCATGTTGTCGAGCCACTGCAGAGCAAAGTAGTTAGCCACTGCTGAAGTCTACTGACTAAGGCAGGCTACGTGGACTACTGCTAAAAGAGGGATTAGTAGCAGGAATTTCTAGAAGAGGCCACTGCCAGGAATCACAACAGAGGAGGCAAGAAGGTACTGCATGAAGTATAGAGGAGAGGGTGGATCTCAAAGGACAAGGAGGGAAGGGGCAAAATCAGGAGCGAAGTGATAGTGTCTCCACTAACACTGAGAGCAGAGACAGACAGAAGTTGCCTAAAGGCTGAGATGCCAAGAAAATGGGGGTTGAAGATACAAAGCAAGCTTTTATAGGGTTAGATTTAGATGTCAAAGAGAAAGATTTTACAAGTCTATTTCAGAGCCATAGGTCCAGACTGGAGGTTGCCAACTTGCATGAGAAACAGCAAGAAGAGGATAAATAATCAGGAAGGACTGCCTGGCAGTGTAATCTATTAAGCCGGGGTGGCCAACCTGTGGCTCCAGAGCCACATGCGTCTCTTCAGAAGTTAACATGTGGCTCCTTGTATAGGCACTGACTCCGGGGCTGGAGCTATAGGCACCAACCTTCCAATGAGCCAGGGGACGCTCACTGCTCAACCCCTGGCTCTGCCACAGGTCCTGCCCCCACTCCACCCCTTCCCGCCCCCCCCCCCCCGAGCCTGCCGTGCCCTCGCTCCTCATAAGAACATATGTGATCTCTCTCCTGCCGTCCATCACCACCCTCTGACAAACAGAGGCTAAGGACACCATTCCTTGCCCATCCTGGCTAATAGCCATTAATGGACTTAACCTCCATGAATTTATCCAGTTCTCTTTTAAACCCTGTTATAGTCCTAGCCTTCACAACCTCCTCAGGCAAGGAGTGCCACAAGTTGACTGTGCACTGTGTGAAGAAGAACTTCCTTTTATTTGTTTTAAACCTGCTGCCCACTAATTTCATTTGGTGGCCCCTAGTTCTTATATTATGGGGACAAGTAAATAACTTTTCCTTATTCACTTTCTCCACATCACTCATGATTTTATATACCTCTATCATATCCCCCCTTAGTCTCTTCTTTTCCAAGCTGAAAAGTCCTAGCCTCTTTAATCTCTCCCCATATCGGACCCATTCCAAACCCCTAATCATTTTAGTTGCCCTTCTCTGAACCTTTTCTAATGCCAGCATATCTTTTTTGAGATGAGGAGACCACATCTGTACGCAGTATTCAAGATGTGGGCGTACCATGGATTTATATAAGGGCAATAAGATATTCTCAGTCTTATTCTCTATCCCCTTTTTAATGATTCCTAACATCCTGTTTCCTTTTTCGACTGCCTCTGCACACTGCGTGGACGTCTTCAGACAACTATCCACGATGACTCCAAGATCTTTTTCCTGATTAGTTGTAGCTAAATTACCCCCCATCATATTGTATGTATAGTTGGGGTTATTTTTCCCAATGTGCATTACTTTACATTTATCCACATTAAATTTCATTTGCCATTTTGTTGCCCAATCATTTAGTTTTGTGAGATCTTTTTGAAGTTCTTCACAATCTGCTTTGGTCTTAACTATCTTGAGCAGTTTAGTATCATCTGTAAACTTGCCTTCCTTCCCGCCCCCCTCCCCCCAATGCCAGGAAACAGCTGATTGGGAGGTGCAGGGAGGGAGGGGGAGGTCCTGATCAATGCGGGTGGATGGGAGGTGCTGGGAGCAGGGGAGCTGGTGGGGGGTTGCTGACGTGTTACTGTGGCTCTTTGGCAATGTACATTGGTAAATTCTGGCTCCTTCTCAGGCTCAGGTTGGCCACCTCTGTAATAAACTGTGCAATCTTCTCCCCAAGGATGTGGTGGCAGTTCCCTAGCCTGGGACATTTAATAATAAACCAATAAAAACACTAGAAAATGTACTGTGGGGAACAATCCTGCACTGGGAGAGGTCTTAGGTAAACTAAAAGGAACTTTTCATTTCCACTTTATGATTCTTTCCTACAGGATCAAAAGGTGCAACAGCTATTCCTTTTTGGTTCTGATACGTCACCTACTGGCCTCTAACAGTAACAACAAGATAACATCATATTCCTTCTTCAAATATACTACTCTAAGATTTCTCATTCCCATGTCATATTTGGAACCTCTTCCAAAGATAGAAAATGTCAAAATCAATTCCTTCTAAGAACCATCTCCTCCTCGAAATCGAACAGAAAAGCAACAGTGCCCAGTTAATGTGTATCTCCACACCCTTTAGAAGCTGCATTATACTCATCCTAATGTAAGAAGTGGCATTTGTTGAGTCAGTGAAATTATGCTGACAGAAAATATTACATATTACACTTAAATCTGTTAAGGGAACTGACATTCAAAGTGAAAGAATGAGAAAGTCACTGTCAGCATTTACAAACTAACATGCAGATTTACATGTTTGCCATGAAGATTCATGGAGTCTAAGTAATGATTTATAGTGAGATGTGGTGCTCTTCCCCCTTCTCCCCAACAGCAATAAATAAAGAAGGCTTTTATGACCCTGTAAACCATGAAAGGGAGATTATTAAGAGGACAAATTTCTGCTAGACTGACAGACTTGACCTTTCTAGACTCAAAGCACTTGTGATAAAACTTCCATTAAGCCATGTTATATATTATGCATCCACAATCACATTAGCACGCAGATGAGGCAAACTGCAGTGCCGTTAACACATCTAATACATTTCTTTCTTTTCCACAGAAGCACAAAGGTGTACTGGAAAAGCATAAACTATTACTGAGAAAGAATCTCAGAAGTACCACTCAGAAACCATTAAATGTTAAAGGTCTAAAGTGTAGAGTTCAATTATACGGATATTCCTCAAGCTAGCAGCAACAACAAACAAACAACAACAAAACATACAAATGTACCCAACCCTAGATATATGGATAGGCAGAAGAACAAGTGAGAGTGAGGTTATTGGGTTTAGTCAAAGCACTTCAGGGCCTGTCTAGAGAATACTGGTCAAAACTACATTTAGACTGAATGAAGTATGGCACGGACACTCTCCATTAGCCTGCTTGTTAAGGAAGTCCTGTGATACTTCAAATAAGCATGTGAATTGTTTGCAGGATGTGTGTGTACATATTATTGACTAGGCAGAAAGTATCCCCTTATTGGTAGGGCCCTGTGTGTTCTGCCACTGCAGAATTCCTGAATACACCCCTTTGTACAGAACTGCGCTCTGGGATCTAATTAGCTTTTAAATTAAATTAATTAATGTTTATAGCCCTTATGGTTGTGGAGATTACTTTGAAAATGTTAAGTAGCGAAAGGGCATATCTACACTTAAAACACTGCAGTGATGCATCTGCACTGGTGCAAATGCACCACTGTAACGCTTCAGTGAAACACTACTATGCAGATGGGAGAGCTTCTTCTGTTGGTGTAGTTAATACATCTCCCTGAGAAGCGGTAGCTATGTCGACAGGAGAAGCCCTCCCGTCGACATAGCACTGTCTACTCCAGGGGATAGGTTGTTATAACTGCATCGCTCAGGGATGTGGATTTTTCACACACCCCGAACGACGTAGTAATACTGATGTAAGTTTATAGTGTAGACCTGAAAGGTCACTTTTCAAGCATACCAGTCCATTTTAAACATCTCATCACATATGAGACAAATTTTGTTAATATAAATTCAATCTCTGCATTCTCAGTTTACTCAGATTAAGATGCTAAAAGCTCTCCGTATAAAGGCTCAGGGGGCACCTTTTTTGCTGGAAAGAACCAACTTGCAAAGACATTCTTAAGAGAAAACGATGGCAGGGAATGTGACCACAGAAGAGCCTTACAGGAGTACAAGTGTACAGGGAGAGAGGAAAGGAGCATCATGATGTTTACATTCCTAGCAACTTCATTTTTGTGTTTGTCATGTTTTTCCAAGGAAGTTCCAATAGTTCTTCAATGTTTCACAAAAACTCTGAAACACTAAAACAAATTCCACCCATTTCACAAAACTCAGAACTTCTCCAGATTGTCATTCTCTATTAAAAATGATCCTTTAAAGAAAGGGTTAAGATTTCATCTAAATCATTTTAAGTAGAAACACTTTTAATAACCACAGTATTTACTTTGCTGTCTTTCAATTATTTGTCAGTTATAAATACTTGCAAAAAGGTTTGCCAGAACAACTACACAGATGTAACTTAACAGATTTATTCTTCAATCCAAACACTTCAGTGTTCTTATACTAAAGATACTATTGCAAATACATTGTTGATCTGAGGCAGTACTCAAGATAAACTGAAGTACAATTTTTTTTAAACATCTAAATTGTTGATCTCTTTGGGTCCAGCTCTGCCAATGCTTTACACACAAGGAATTTTGCTTAAATGAGTGAAGTTACCAACAAGCAAAAGAGTTTACAGGATAGGGTCTTTAAAAAAAAAAAAGTCACAAATTACCACAGAAGAGCTTGGGTTAATGTACAACAGCGATTCTAAAACTGTTGATTAATCTGCACCTGCTGCTCACAAGGCACTAGCTTCTTTTTGGTTTCTGATTCTTTTACAGTATTACAATGCAGGATATTCAGAGTGAAGTGGGTTTTCATGAATGTGCAGGGCACAAATTGTAACAATATATCACGTAACACAAAAGGGTCATGTCTTTATGATGTAAAATGTACAATACTCTTTTTTTTAGAGACAGCTTTGTGACAGCAAGTCCTCACAAAACAGGACTGCTATGATGCCATGTACTGGCACCATAAATTAACCATTAGTTAATGGTTACTTTTTCTATCAAATTCCCACTACAACATTTGGAAGCCAAAATATATTATCATAAATCATATCTGAAATATATTTGTCCTGTGACTACAGAGGTGTTAACAGGCCACTTCACCTTGAACAGTCCCTTAGAATATGTGCTACTTACACTAAATTATCTGTTCGATCTTGTATTTAGCTGTGACACTCTTAGTACCTTTCCCAGACCTGAGGAAGAGTTCTGTGTAGCTCGAAAGCTTGTCTCTCTCACCAACAGAAGTTAGTCCAATAAAAGATATTACCTCACCCACCTTGTCTTTGAAATGATTTAGGTAAGGTGATCATACATCCTGTTTTGACCTGGACAGTCCCCTTTTTAACCTTTGTCCCAGACGTCATGACTTTTTTGCAAAACTGGGCATTTGTCTCGTTTGCTCTTGCCCTAAGGGGGTGCAGAGGAACGTCTGGGCAATAGCAAGTGGGACAAATGCCAAGTTTTGCCAAAAAAGTTGTAACATCCGTGACTTCAGCTTGGGAGAGCAACACCACCAGGTGGTTCAGGCCAACCCAGTGCAGTGGGGCTCAGGCAAGCAGCAACGCCAGGTGACGCGGGGTTGGCCCGAACCGCCTGGCACTGCCACTTACCCGTGTCCCATTTTCAGTTTAGGGAAACATGGTCACCCTAGATTCAGGGCATGTAACAAAATGTAATCCAGACCAACAGACTGGATGCTACATATGGACTCTGATCTTGCAAACACTTAGATGCGAGCTTAACTCAGAGGCACAAGCTAAACTTTATTTCAATAGGATTATTCACATGTGTAAAATTAATAAGTGATTGTGAGACCATGGACATTTTTTTTAAATCATTTATCAATGTCTCAGTGCCATATCTTCTCAAGACTGTGGGTGGATTGTTTTAAACACTTATGTCACGGCACTGCAAATAGAACAGGACTTACATTTAAAAGCAACACCCTTCTAGATTAGTATATATTCGGTTGCCAGTATGCAAAAAAAACAAAAACTGAAAAACAATATTGAATATACACCATCAATTTAAAAAATACAAACCACATGTCTAAAAATGTTTAACCCTATTATATAGTTACAAACATCACCTAATATTTCCACAACGGAAAAGGACGAAAATTATTTCTATCTTTTCATTTGTTTACTTCATGATATTGACAGTACATTGTCTACAGTCATTTTCTCCTGTTTGTGTGGGCATTTCACGCAGAAACAGGGAAAAGAAAAATGATTATTTTTTTTTAAATTAAGAAACCAGTGATTGAAACACCACAAAAGCTGGCAGAAGGGAACTAGGCTATGTCTGCATTATGAACTAGGGGTGTGGTTTCCCAGCTCACGTGACAGCTCTCATCGAGCAAGCCAAGTATACATAGCAGTGTAACAGTGCTAGCACTGATTGGTATGTAGTCAGCTAGGCTCAGCCGTTCCTCCACTGCCACTACCTGTGCTACTGTGGCTACACTACTACTTATACTCATGCTATCTCAATGACAGCTAGCGTGAATATCTGTAAGTGAGCAGGGGAATCACACCCCTAGCTCATAGTGCAAACATAGCCTTGGGGGCAGGTGTAGTACCTGAAACTATTTTAACTAATTTTTAGATTTTACAAGATTTCAAGTTGACTATCCCTTTAAGGAATACCTAAGTCAATCACATGAGAAAAAGATATTAAGAACTACCAAAACAATACTGTGTCAAAATACTGTAGTGCTAACATCACTCACCAGTATTATAGTATCTTTTCAGCTCTGTGCGCCTGATATCTTTTAGCTGATTATATTTTTTCTTTTTCTTCTCTTCTTCGGTGACACACTCCTCCTTTTCCTCAGCAAGTTTGCAGTTGTCTTCAGAACTGATTTGCTCCAAAATGACCTTACTGCCATCATCCTTCCCAATCTGAGTTCTGGAAGCAGTGGTTCCACGAGAATTAGTAGTGACTGTCTCAGCATTTTGTTTGGCTTGCTTTTTCTTTTTCAACCTAGATAAAATACAAATTACAAAAAAAAGAGAGTGAGATGTGGTCTCTTACTGGGAACTGATTTGGCCAATCTTGTTTCTGCAAATGAATTTATTATATGCTCTCTCTCTCTCACACACACACACACACACACACACACACTCACTCTCTCTCTTATAAGGAGTAGGGGGGAAACAAAGCATGGAGTAATATTTTCTAGATGAGACATGGGATGAAATCAAAACTATTCTAGGTCTAAATGTATTATAACACAACAGCTAAAGTTATAATTTCACAGTTGACTGCCTCTGCTTTATGAGCTAGCTTGTTTTGATATAAACTTGTTATTTATTTACATTTTGTTCAAGGTTATTTATCAGCAGCCACTCATACTCTGTTCTATAAAGGTTGTTATACCACCCTCACCACCACCAGTTTCTGAATGCCTATTGCATTAAGCAATATAACTACGGTTCTCTCAGGACTGTTCATACAGGGCAATGTTCTCAAGCTGTCACAGTTTCTACAAGAGAAATCTTAATGCCCTGCCTGTAACTCTCTACAAAATCTTTTATCACAAGAGATTTTTTTTTTCAAAAATGCCTTAAAATATACCCAAAATGAGAGATATGTGGCAGGTGTCACAACTGCTGTTCCAGTCGCCATCTTTGGCACTCAATTTCAGTAAGAACAGTGCTTAACTGAGAGATCATCACAAAGATTATCAATGGTAATGTAATCCTTACAACAACCCTCTGTTACCACTGATTTACAAATCATTGACACAAACTATATGAACAGAAAAACAACTAACCTCAATGATCTTTCCTTCTAGTGCATTAATAGCTTTTCAGTTACAGGGATACTAAGGAGGATGCTATATGTTGTTCTCTGCAGCTGATAACAGTCATTATGTATGTGCATTGAGAGAAGATAGCCATAAAGCTACAACTATTAAGGATCCATTACAGTTATGAAAATGTTTCATGAGCTTGCACAAATGGAATAGGATGGGAAGGGAAAACTCAACATACATACAAGTATCAGGGGGTAGCCGTGTTAGTCTGTATCCACAAAAACAACAAGGAGTCCGGTGGCACCTTAAAGACTAACAGATTTATTTGGGCATAAGCTTTCGTGGGTAAAAAAAAACTCACTTCTTCAGATGCATGGAGTGAAAGTTACAGAGGCAGCCATTATATAATGACAAGATCTAAATCTGGTGCAAAGGCAGCAGTACACTATGATCAGATTGCAGACATATGGCTATACAGTACTCAGTCCTTGGGTAAACTTGTGCAAAGCTACTGTCTATGCTGAAATTGCAACCTCTTACATCATGGTTGATCTTAGCTCCAGACTCTTAGTGACTTGCATTTTCTGCTCTGGAGAAGGTGATGACCGTTATCTGTGTGTGTAAGATTGCATCACTTTTAGGGAGACCTGAATCATCTGGTTCAGTAAAAAGTAAAACTAACAACAGCCTACTAATGGCCCATCTACAATTCAAACCCACCAGGGCTTTAGTTTTCAGATTCGCAGTTTATTTATTTTTATCAAAACCAGATCGCAAGTTTTGAACTGCGTATGTACAGTCTCAAAACTAAGAAAATGGTAATAGAAAATTACAGACGATTACTCACATACACCCACCAACTAACTTTAAGAAACCCTCAACATGTACAATGATCCTCAGAAACAGAGGGTCATATAAAGGACACTATAAACAGATTCCTCCAATTAATGTTTTCTTATAATATTCTTGTGTCCTTATTTAGATAAACTGTAGTTAATAAAAAGAAAAAGACAAAAACCAAAGATTATCAGGCCTGTTCTACAGGCGGTAGCAATGGCGAAAGCAGTAGCATGAATACAGAGTTGATGTGGTTTTTTATCACCACATCTAACCCTGAGTCCTGAGCACTGTACTATAAGTGCATGATTCATACCAGTCTGGCACATAACTTCCTTTGCAAATGGGATCGTTTAAGAAAGACACCATAAGATTAAAAATAATGGCCAAATTTTCCAAAAATGACTAGTCTTCTTACTGAATGCGGAGCGTGCCAAGCCAATTTGAGGCAGCCTCATCAGCGAAGCATAGAGCCTTCAGACCACCGTCAAATCTGGGCAGAAGGCAGTGATTTGGGGTGAGTCACATTTTGAATTCCCAATCTTTGACACCTTAGAAGGGCTTGCTTTTCAGATAGTGCTGAAAAGCAGAGCCTTTTAAGGTGTCTCAAGCTTGGCATCCAAAAACTGAGGCACTACAAATCAGGAGTCACTTTTGAAAATCCTGGTCTATATATTTAAAAAAACAAACAAAAAAACCAAATCCCTTTGCCTGGGCTAGCGACACTACCTAGCATTATACACAACAGATTATTTGAAAAATCTCACTCTCTTTTTTCTCTCTATGATTTTGTTTACTATTTGCATTTCTCTCAGCCTGGCCAATGAAAAACGCTATACAAGTGCTACGTATTATTATTATGCACTAGCACAGTGCAGCAGAATGTGTTTGCAACTCTCACCGTTACAGGCCTAGCTTCACTTTTGACCCCTCTCTAGTCCCTTTGGGTATGTCTACACAGCAACTAGACAGGCATGGCTGGCCCATGCCAGCCAACTCGGGCTCATGGGGTAGGGCAGTTTCACTGCTTTGTAGACTTCTGGGTTCAAGATGGAGGCTGAGTTCGGGGACCCTTCCCCCCTCACAAAGTCTTAGAGCCCAGGTTTCGGCCCAAGCCCAGAAATCTACACAGCAATGAAACAGCCCCCAACCCTGAGCTCCACAAGCCTGAGTTGGCTGGCATGGGCCTGCTGCAGGTGTCTAGTTGCTGTGTAGACATACCATTTGAGTGCATGCATTCAGGTGAGTAGCCCTGAGACTTCACTTCACTCAAGGTGGAATCCTTCAGTTCTCCAACTCACTGCTCAGCAGGTCTGACTGGGACCAGCTGCCTGTGGTTCTTCCCATTGGGAGTAGTGGTGAACACAGTGACCTAACAGAGCCTTTTCAAAACAGAAGTATTGTTTAATCTCATCAGGAGGAACAAGGCCTAATCAGAGAAAAGGGTGTGTAACACAATAAAAAGTCTATATGCAGGTCTATGTTACCTAAAGAATAAGCGTAGTTTATCCCAGACACTTCAACCTCTTGGGATTGGAGTTTAGTCTGCTCCCCAGCAGTTTGCTGCCTACTCTCCCCAGTCCTTCAGAGACTATCATAAAATCATAGAATATCGGGGTTGGAAGGGACCTCAGGAGGTCATCTAGTCCAACCCCCTGCTCAAAGCAGGACCAACACCAACTAAATCAGGGGTTCTTAAACTGGGGGTTAGGACCCTTCAGGGGTTTGTGAGGTTATTACCTGGGGGGTCGTGAGCTGTCAGCCTCCACCCCAAACCCACTTTGTCTCCAGCATTTATAATGGTGTTAAATGTATTAAAAAGTGTTTTTAATTTATTAGTGAGGGTCACACTCACAGGCTTGCTATGTGAAAGGGGTCACCAGTACGAAAGTTGGAGAACCACTAAACTAAATCATCCCAGCCAGGGCTACCTTTTTATCCATACAAAAATCTTTGTTCCAGTTTTTCCTATGTGGAGTTGGATCCCCCTGTGGATACAGGCTGGGACCCGGCCCACTCTGCCAAACCAGACTGGTGAGCTCAGCATGGTTAGAGGTAATGACACCTGCATTGTCCTTTAAGTATCGGTAAATGGGAGGCTATCTGAAGTTATTGTCCTTTTCCTGGGTACATGCCACTACCTCCTGCTTGAATTAATCCCTTGTAATCAGACAGCAAACAACACAAGAACCATCAATAAGATGGAACATATAATATTCATTAAATATTACAGATCACTCCCATGTCCTTCACAGCAGCCACTCAGGGGAAGATTTATTAAACAAAAAATGTTTCCTTTGGAATAATTTGATAGAAACATTTTTACCGTTTTCAATTCTGCAGAACTTTTTTTTTTTTTTTGTGAAAAAACAAAACTTGGTGCCAGATTTGAACCCCAGAATCCAATCCAGAAAGTTATTCTTAAACTACATTGAGTATGAGCACTGTACGGCAGGTTTCTGTGGTTAAACAATAGACTTTGGAACAGCAGTACATGACCTTTCTGGTGAATGAATAGATTGCTATTACAGGAGATACCTGATTAGCCACATCACACTAATGGATAACCTATCATGTTTCATTGGGCAGGCTGGGAGAAGAGAAAAGATGCCACTCAGCAGACAAAAAGAGTTTTCGCTATGTGTATTTCCATGACAATAGAACCCACATCACTCAGATGAGTGTCTTTCACAGCTTTCTTTGTATTTAAGCACCAAGAAAAGTATTTCATACAAGGCAGTCCTGACACGCAACACAACTATTTTATTTATTTACTTACTTACAGGCATCTCTGTAGTGCTCCCACACCATGGCATTTGCACACCGTGGCATCTATTTCCCACGTCTAAATGCATAACAATGATTTTCAAAGCCAAAGCCTCCAGTCTCCATTGGTTTCCACCAATTTTGATGAGGGGGGGTTGGATAAATTCCCACTAAAATAAGGGAAAGATTCATATTGATTCCTGTATGAGTTAGCTATGGTTAATTTGCTGGGGGGTGGAGGGGGAACCTTATAAATAGAGATAAGGGAGCAGAAAAACCCTTACAATTCCTTTTTTGATATTATATTATATATCTATATCTATATATAATAAAAACAGAAACCCTCTTCCATTTTCACCCTCCATACATATCAATTAACAAACAAATAAAAAAATCAGCCAACCAGAAACAACTTCCCTTTAAGCCCTCAAACAGATATGGAAAGAGAAAATAGGGACAAACTGCTATGTTCCCCAGCACAGATACAGCAAAGCAGGATAAAAAAAACTTCAAATACTCTTGCTGGAAGGTTGGAATGTAATATTACTTTTATTATTAGAATCCAGAACAATAACACACAGTAACCAAAATCAGAGAGAGAGAGAGAAAGCAGGTTGCTCCCTAAAACAAAGAGGCACAATTCACCCCAACTTACTATGTAGGCCAGGGGTAGGCAACCTATGGCACGTGTGCCGAAGACGGCACGCGAGCTGATCTTCATTGGCACTCAGACTGCCCAGGTCCTGGCCACTGGTCTGGGGAGCTCTGCATTTTAATTTAATTTTAAATGAAGCTTCTTAAACATTTTAAAAACCTTATTTACTTTAGATACAACAATAGTTTAGTTATATATTATAGACTTATAGAAAGAGACCTTCTAAAAACGTTAAAATGGCACGCGAAACCTTAAATCAGAGTGAATAAATGAAGACTCGGCACACCACTTCTGAAAGGTTGCCGACCCCTGATATAGGCTGTCTGTCAGCAGACTGAGTGCTGCTAGGCCAAGATCTCACATGTCCCTGCAGAGCCCCTAGCCCACAAGCGGAACCAGAAAAAAAACCTTGATATTTATAGTGTCAGTTTACAATTTTAACACAGCTCTTAGTAAATCACACAAACCTTCCCTCTTCATTTCACTTTTAATGGACATCCTTTTCCCACTGGGAACAGTACCACAATGTGCGTCCTGTAAAAGTTTCCTTGGCAACTGGTATACAATCAGCATAACATCCTGTGGCACATGCACATTATGCTCCACAGATGGGGTCACTGGAAATCCAGCAACATGCATACAGGCAGTAAGGTGTTTTTTGTTTTTTAAATTAAGCCAATAGCCATTTTAAATCACTTTAAAAGAATCTTTATCTGTTTGTGCCCCCACATGGAGACATGAGATTAATATAATAAGAGTATTATCTTACTTACTTTGTATCACCTCACAACAATATAATTAAAAGAATACTCATCCTAACTATATTAATCTCACCTCACCACAATATTAATGTTAATTCTCCTCTCTAAGAGGAGTCCCCCATAAACTTTACACTATCCAAATATATTGCACAGAATTATTCTATTAGAAGCCTACATTAGATTTCACTAGACAGACACTTCCCAGGCTTTCCACTCTAGCCTGCCCAACATCTCCCCTTCATTCAGCTCAGTGCCGTCGCAGCTCAATCAGCTCTGGGCACAGCTATCCTCTCATCGGATCTGATGTAATCTGATGAATAAGTGATTTCAGGCTAAATAAATTATAGCTGCTTGCAAAGCTAAGGGAAGTCAGATGCTTTGCCAAAGCATCACACCTTGCTCCAGACTTCCGTTGCGGAGCCAGCAATCTTTCTTTTCAGATCAAAACTGGTGCAAACAATTCATCTTGGGTGAAATGTCTTCATAAATCCACGTATCAGCCACCCTGCAGGAAAACAGCTCTCTGAAATGGCAACAAGTGCCCACACTGATACACATCCTGCAGCAGAAACAGAAAAGCCAAGAAGCTTGGTATCCCTATGCTTAAACTGACTCAAGGCAAACTTGGGGGCTGGCACACTATTTTGTACTTTATTTAAAATAATGAACATGTTCAACTACCACTGAAACACATCTATAACAATAATCTCTACTAGCTCTTTCAATTTTCAAAACAAACCTTATTGTAATTCAGTTAAACAAACTCAGTTATCTATTAAAATGACAAAATACACTAACTATGTAAGAGAATAAATTAGCAGCATAGATCATTACAGGAAATTCCCTCTTTAGTTGAAATTAATTACTAATTTGCAGAAACAGTCTTCACATAATTTGATTTTTATTTTTTTATAATTTTGATGGATACTGTTTGTTTTTAAGCTTTTTTGATATTTATACATTTAAATGTTTACAGCTGCAAGGAATTGGGAGGATGTCAGACAACAAGGGTGTCAGAAAATAATTATTTAGTAACAGTAGACACAGATTCAAAAAGTTCAAGCTTTATAACTATTAAAATACAAATTGTCAACATCACATGTCAAAATATACAAAGTAAATATCCTTAAATCAAACACTAATAAGTTCTCAAGTTGTATTTTTCTTACTTTGCCTATCTGTACATTTTGATTATCATCTATGGAAAGATCTTATCAGTTTGTGTGTGTATGGTAAAAATCGACAGTTATCAATAAAAATCTAATCCTTCCACGCCTAAGTAAACAGCAGATTCAGATTTCACATACAGTCACTCGTCAACATCACCAAAAAGGCAGCACGATCCAATGGATATGGCACTGCATTCATGATACCTCAGTTATGACTCTGATCAAGTCACTGCACCTCTGGACTTCAGTTTCCACATCTGTGAAATGGTGCTATGGATATTTACCCTCCTTTGTAAAGAGCTTTGAAAGCTCTGAACTGAAAAAAGATGTATAAGAGCTCCTTATTATTACTTTAGTAAGACTGAAGAACCTAAAAACTCAGTATATGTATAAAAACCCTAACAATCTATTTGGAAATTTATAAGATAACCCCAACTTTTGCCTACGTGTACATAGCAGCTGGCAGTGTGTGATTCCCAGCTTGCGTAGACACACATGCACTAGCTATGCTCCAGCTAGCGTGCTAAAAATCATTGAGTGGCTGCAGTGGCACAGACAGCAGCTCAGACTAGGCACCTCTAAGTACATACATAGGATTTGGGCAGCTAGCCCAAGCCACCTCGCATGCTACCACAAGCATACTGTGATAAACTCAGGACAGACAGTTGCAAGGGGGGGGGGGAGGAGTCAGTCCCAGAGGGTTAAAAGGCCCTCCTCCTTATCAACTGAGAGGCAACTACAGGTCAATCAGGTTCAGCTGAGAAAGGGTTACCAAGGTAGCAAATTAGAATCAGCTGAGGGGAGCTACCTGAGGGTAATTAGGATCAGCTGATTCCAACTTGGAGCTGCCTGAGACCTTTTTTAAACCCCTTCCTGGGCGGGAGGGAGAGAGGAAGGGGGGGGGAAACAGAGAGAGAAGGAGCCTAGCTGCCAGGAGTGTTGAAGCAGCAAGCCTCCCCAGGAGGAGCGGCAGGACGCTCTCCCACAAGGCAGGGTAAAAATACTTTAACTAAGACTGGTGGGAAGACAGGGAACAGACTTCCCCTGAGTCCTAAGGGGGACTGCATTACCCAAGCCAGTCTCACCAGAGCTAAAAACAGCCGAGGCTGGGGAGACTGAGACGGGACTTTGCCACAATACTGATATTTTTATCACACGAGCACAAGCAGAGCTAATGCATATACATCTACCCTAGCTGGGAGTCCTACCTCCCAGCTGCAGTGTTGACACACCTTTTCTGTTTACCTAAGGAAAAAAAAAAGATTATAATGCATTCAGGTCTACATTACCATTACAGCAGGAGTTCTCAAACTGGGGGTCGGGACCCCTCAGGGGGTCGCAAGGGTATTACATGGAGGGTCGCGAGCTATCAGTCTCCACCCCAAACCCTGCTTTGCCTCCAGCATTTATAATGGTGTTAAATGTATAAAGTGTTATTAATTTATAAGGGGGGGGGTGTCACACTCAGAGGCTTCCTATGTGAAAGGGGTCATCAGTACAAAAGTTTAAGAACTACTGCATTACAGCAATCTAATAAATCCCCTCACAGTGGAAGGCTTTTATAAGGATATTTTTACTTTGATTTACAAATCTACGTCATGCCTTCTTTTATAATGAGTTACAGCTGGCTCTCTTGGGAATTGCTCCTTTAACATTCTCTAAAGGTCACATAACCACAGGTGCCGACTTTCCAAAGTACCAGGGGGGGCTTGACACCCAGCTCTGCCCCAGGCCCCATCCCCACTCCATCCCTTCCCCCAAGGCCCCACCACGCCTCTTCCTGACCCTGCACCACCCCCATCCCACCTCTCCCTGCCCAGTTCCGCCCCCTCCCCCCCATGCGTGTCATCCTTGCTCCTCTCCTCTTGCCCCCGAGCCTCCTGCATGCTGTGAAACAGCTGATTGCGGTGGGCGGGAGGCGCAGGGAGGGATGGGGAGGCGCTGATATGCGCGTTCTGATGGCAGACAGGAGGCTCTGGGGGGAGGAAGAGGTGTTGATGGGGGGCTGCCATTGAGTGCTCAGCACCCCCATTTTTTCCCTGTGGGTGCTCCAGCCCCAGAGCACCCACAGCGTCAGCACCTATGTACATAACCCATACTTGTTCAAGTAAATCCATATTACAAATCTTTTTTTCCAAATGCAAAATTAGATTCTCTAACTGCATTCCCATCCCAGCCGCCACCTCTGCTCTGCCAGTGATGTTCTCCTAATACCAGTTCCACACATCATTACGCACTGGTCCTGCATATCAAACACTTTCTAAATGGGCAAAGTAGATCACTCACTCTCTCCCCATTCAAATACCTCCTTTAGCAAAGGATGGTCTTGTAGTTGAGACACTGGACTGGCACTCAGAAGATCTGGGTTCATTTTTGCACTGCCAAAATTTCTGGTACAACTTTGGTCAAATCACTTAATCTCTCTGTGCCAGTTCCTCATCTGTAAAATTATAACAATAATTTCTTGCGCTCACGTTTTGTCTGCCTTATCTAGTCAGTATGTAAGCTCTTCAGGGCAGGCACTGTCATACTGTATATGCATACAGTGCCTACCACAATGGAGCCTGATCTTTGGTGGAAACTCTAGATCAGGGATTCTCACGATAAAATTTTTGGTGGCCTCAGAGTGCAGCCACCAACTCTGACAATTTTTCCTAAAATACTTAATTAACTTTAGGAAAAACAAATAAATATGCACATATGCACATCAAAATCATTGTAATATATTTATCGCTAGCTAGTAAGTCTGCTGCTGAGAAAAGTGACATTTGTATGTTTGTTAATATTTTTACAGCCTCCCAGCCAGCCACTAAGTCTGCCATGAAAAATGAAATTAACAAACATACAAGTATCACTTTTCACAGCAGACTTACACAGCCCCAGCAAGCCCAGGGACAAATTAATCCCTCGATGGGGAGGCGGATGGATAGTCTGCAGGGGTCACGGGAGATGAGGGCCCCAGGAAGGAGGATGGGGAGGCAGTGGGGAGCCAGAGCTTGAAGCCCTGCAGCCAGGGGATGGGGCCCTGTGGCTGGGGCCAGAGCCCGAAGCCCTGTGGCCTGAGCCCTACCGCCCCTGGGAAGATGGCAGCCCCAGCAACCAACACCAAAGTGACACATCCAGGAGCAACAGGGAAGGGGAGGGGCAGCTGCTTTGCCCCCCAATCACTTCCCAGGATGCTGTGGCCACAAGAAAAGCCCATGGCAGCAGCCATGCATTTGAGAAATGCTGCTCTAGACACTAGTGTCACAGTTCAGGCCAACTGCACCTGCATTCCCCCATCGTGGTCCACCAAGGGCACCCATTTTAGGCTCCTGGCTGCTTGGGAGACCCATGTCTTTTCCTTCTGACTGTTTTTCCAGGTTGTACAGTTCCCGGCCTAGACTGTGATATTTCCAGCAAGCCAGACTTCCTAAAAGGCCAGTGGCTGCACTTTGCTTTCTTTCCAGAGACTGTGCCCAGGGTGTTGCCCGCAGTTATAAGTTACCACACAGCTCTTTATAAACAAGCACATTTATTTTTAAGGTGAAACATATCAAACAACAAAAGAACCTATACGCATGCTAAAAATCTTATCAGAGGTTATCCCAACTCCAGCCTCAGGATGTGGTAGCTGTTAGTTCTTTAAAACCCACAACTGGGTTTTCCCCATGGCTACAAGTTTGTAAGGGTCTTGGATTTAGAACCAGAACACAGGCTAGTAGAGTAGCCAGTTCTTTATATGGCTATTGATTGTTACCTTTGGTAGCAGGTAATTAGCAGACAAAGACCCTTTCCTTAGGGCATAATTTTAAAAGACTGAGATTTTGCATAACCAAAGGTGGAAAAATTTTTTTTGCAGCGCTGTAAAGCCTCCACCAGTGCTGCAACTCTCCAGTGTAGCCAAGCCCTCATTTTTAGTCTTTTTTAAGGTATTTTACGGGAAATTCAACTTAACACTTATTGTTCCAAAAGTCCATTTTTGTCTGGCACATTTTTAATATAGTTCTTTGAACTTTCAGGCCTTACTCCCTCCACCCCATTGCCCCTGCTAGAGAGGTTGCATGCAATCCCAGCCCACAATCCACAATAATACATAAACTTTGCATCTAACACAGAGGACCCTAAATCTATTTTAATTCAGTGTAATAAGTTTTTCCAAGGATATGCAGGAAACTGCCATATTTGTTATTTAGCATAACACCACCTAATATTTAAGACCCACTACTATCATGAAGCCTATGATAGTAGTGGGTCTTAAATATTTGGTGGTGTTATACTATGTCTTTTCTGATTTTTGATATAAAAACCTAAAACTGTCACCAGCTTTTCACTTAAAAAGAAATCATAAAAATGTCACTTGACATTAAAATTTTCTATGCAAATATTCATTTTGGGGAAAAAACAATTTTCCAAGAAAATATGTCTCAATTAAATTTATTTTGACCATCTCTAAAAAGCAGGAAGAAAATAGGGCCATACCAGTGGCAGTGTTCTGCACTAGTACATAATATATTCTGCTTTCCTTTCCCTGCATATATTACTCTCACACAATCATTTGCAGGATCAGAACCATATTCTGCATTTTTTAGAAATCTTATTAGGGTTGTCTAGCTGTGCCTTTGGCAGCATTAATACTATGAAAGCTTTCCATGGTAACAAAAATGTTGCTCGTTCTGAAACAAGTTGAGATGTGATAAGCAACCCATATTTTGTTTAGAAAGAATGAAAAACTGCTACTTTTAATAACCATATTGGACACAAAAAAAATCTGAGAAATTTTCAAAATTAGTCAGAAGTGTTGCGATTTAATATCAATAACATATGAGTTAAGTAATTAAAGCCATTTTATGCAAATACCTGTTACAAGCAAGTTGCACTAAAAAGCCTTGTATTCTTTTTTAAATCTTATTTAAAAAAATGTTTTCATTTGGACAGTGACTGGATGTGCTCCAAATTCCAGCCTAAAGAAGAAAACCCACCCAACTACCAGACTGGATAAGAAGGCAAAAATTTAGGTATTGTTAAGGTGCCAAGTGAGCTTGGTTCTTTATAAGTAGAGTGACCATAAGTCCCGTTTTGAGCCCTGTCCCAGCTGTCCCGACTCTTCTGGCAAAACTGGGCATTTGTCCCATTTGCAGTGGGGTGCGACCCCTAGCGGGGTGTGGAAAACGTGTGGGGCAGGGGGGTCAAGCAGCAACACTAGCCCTACGCGGGAGGGATGGCTTGGGAGAGCAGCTTGCTCGGGCCTGCCCTATGGGTGGGCGAGCAATAGGGGGGCCTCAGGACGGCCCTGCGCTGGGGGGGCTTGGACCAAACCCACGGGGGAAGGGGGACATAGGCTGGCCTCACACAGGTAGGAGGCAGGGAGGCCTCTGGCCAGCCGCACAGGGCGCGGTGGGGTACTATGGGGGGCCTCGGGCTGGCCCATGGGGTGTCCCATTTTCCCTCTGGAAAGAGACAATCTCTGTTTACACAATCTAAATAGACAAACACATGACACACTGGGGCACCCAGAAGGCTAATATTAATTTAAGGCTTTCTGGGGTGTAAATCTATCCCACACTTGCAAGCTGGGGTGTAACTCTATCCCACACTAGCCTGCCATGCACTAAGTGTCGGTGTGGATGCTGCTGCCACACACTAAAAGTTCCCTAGTGCACTTTAATGTCTCCTGCTTTAAAACAGGAATAGATTAAAGCATACCAGGGAACTGTTGTTGTGCAGCAGCAGAGCCCACACAAGTATTGTGTGGGGTAGACTTATACCCCAGCTTGCCATGAACTAAATGTTTGTGTAGACAAGCCCTTTGGGTGATTCTCTCCTATCCAATTCAAGGGCAAAACTCTCACTAACTTCAATAGTGCAGCTTCAAGATCTTACAGCATATTCCTAAATCCTATTGCATCACTGGGATTTAATCACATGCTTAAATGTAAGTACATGCTTAAGTACTTTCCTAATGTAGGGTCTTTATTATTATTATTATTTTAATCATTCATAATTACACAAGTGTAACAGTCAAATTTTAAGACGTTAGCCAACCACTAATTAGTGGCTGGGGGGCTAAGGGGAAAAAAACCTTCCTCCCTGGGCATGCTATTGCATAATTGTTCATTACAGGAGTTTTAAGCCTTACACTGAAACATCTGGCACAGGCCACTGTCAGAAACAGGATACCACACTAGATGGACCAATGGCAATCCCTAGTGAAGGGTGTGTAAAATTTTTAGGACAGCAAATTTACTGGCAAGGGATAATATTTTTGGTACAGATATACATTTCCACAGGAAGTATTTCAGTTTCCTGCCAAAACAGGTTATTCTTGCATGCACATAATTTACTGTTGCAGACCAGTTTGATGCAATCTCTGTTGGGTGAGATTTACAGGCATATTGCCCTGCTTGTCAGGAACAGTCCTGTTTTTTGGGACTTTTTCTTATATAGGCGCCTATTACCCCCACCCTCTGTCCCGTTTTTTCACAGTTGCTATCTGGTCACCCTACCATTATCATGTGCGAAAATGGCCTTAAAGATTTTATTCCAAAATAAGAGATCTTTCTATCTGCTTGTTTTATTAGATTAAAAAAAATATCAGGTATGGATTTCCCTCTTTTTCCCTATATCCTTTTGGCATTCTCTAGCAGACTGGGAACACCAGAGGCTGAAGCCTGAGCTGCAGTGATTCAAGTCCCCAGCTGAGGGGAGATAAAGATCTTGAGTTAATTTAATTTACTGTGGGCGCACAGGAAAGTTTGTTTAAGGTCAATATTCCCCCATCACCACCACCACCACCACCACCACCACCACCCCCTTTCAGTTGAATGCCAGGGGAGCTGCAGCTCAAGGTTTAGGGTTCTGCAATGTCACAGTCACAGTCCTCCTAAAGTTTGCAAAGTCCTCCAGGAAAAAAAAAGGGAAGTCAGGACCTGATCATTCTAACGTGTGAAGAAAAATCAAACAAACATAGAACTGTATGTTGATTTTATATATCACAAAGAGCAGTAAAGGATATACATGATTTGGTGATTTGGCTTGGTTTACAATTCAGTCTTCATGCCTCTTCTTATTAGGTTGCCATCATAGCACTACCAAAGCTTGTATTCCACTGCAAATATTGTTAGGTAAATTGTGGCTTCCCAAAATATTTGATTGAATGAGAGGCTAACAACAAAAAACAAAAGAAACAAACCAAAAAAACCCCCACAACCCTACCACAACTCTGTACTACTAAATGTTTGTTTATTAAATTGCATTTCTCAATGCTAGGATTTAAACAGCTTCATCTTGAATTTAAATTTCATAGAGGTCAACAGAATTGTTTGTGGGGTTCCCTACTGCAATTTGGCTGCACCTAGTTTTCTGTAAGGTGAAGTTAACAGGACAATAGTACACTGGGAAGGCTATTTTCAAAACTGAAAAAAATAAAACTGCAATATTTTAAAATTAAAATCTTAGATTCTGCAAAGTACAGAAAGAGCCTAAAACTGAGGAATCAAACAGGTCTTCCCCTATTGTTTTCCGGTGCCCTCCCTTATTTTCTTGAGGGTCACTAAGATGTACGGCTATTTAACTATCCCAGTGACAGGATCAGTTAAATTGTGCAATATTACATAACCTTAAGGGATCTCCAGGGACAGCTCCGAGACCCTTCCTATGGTGGAGGAAAATGAAGACATAATATATTATGACTACAATGCCACCAACTCTTATCAGAACTGCACAGACTTCTGCATCAAAGCTGCATTATGCACACTGTTTACACACTAAAGGAGGGACAAGTTCATTTTTTTCTAATGCTTTCTTTTTAAAGACAGATAAAAGTCACCAAAGGCCCCCCTTACAAAGGCAAATAGAAGGTCATTGTATGCTTACTGCATAACAAGTTAGTACTGCACATATTTTTCAGGATAAACAATTTGTGAAAATCAGCTATGAAATCTCTAATGTACCACAGTATGTTTTGAAATTAAGTAATCACACACTTTTTACTCTGTATGTTTATAATGGTGCCCCAACAGAATTCAAAACACTCTTCATTCTAACTTTCTTCCTTCTTCCCTTTGCTAAAATCTCTGTACACTAAACTTGGACTATTCCCTGGTCTCTCTTCCTTCACTCCCCTCTCACTGTGCATGGTGACTAGACATACAGCACGGAGAAGCTCCTCTCTTCCAGAAAATGGCCCAAATGACATAAATAAATACTCCCACTATCCCCGCATCTAGTAACAATGTTTGTTCTGCACTCCTATAAGGTACCTACTCATATGAATAAATACATTTCTTAGTCTCTCAGGTTCCACAAGTACTCCTGTTCTTTTGCGGATACAGACTAACACGGCTGCTACTCTGACACCTACTCAGTGAAGGCACACATATCAGTATAAACTCACTAAGACTGCACAAATCACTGTTGTTGCTTAGTCTGCCCTGAAGAAAAACGTGTATGTTGGGAACGTTGTCCTGTGACTGATTGCACAACTAGTGTTTAGGTAGTTCTTATACACACTCTTATCCTGTCTTACACAAAGGATATAACAGAAATACAAAGAGCTCCATGCTGGTAATGTAAAACCTCACCTATAGTTCAGAAATCAGAAGGACACAGTTCCCAAGCTAAGTTCTGCCTCAATATCTCCTAAAACCTTCACATTCCATATCTACTTCCATAACAGATTTTTTTATGCAGTAATTAGATAACTGCAAACTGTCACACTTTTCAGATTTACACATGCAGTAAAAGCTATTCTTAATAAATGCAACAGCAGCATGATGTGAACAATGAACTGCAGATACCACCTATCCATACTAGAGGATCTTCTCAGTTTAGCAAAGCCCCTAACAAAAATCTAAGAATTTCTTATACTGTTTGCGCAGTTCTAGACATTCTTCAATGTCTGAAAGCTAAAGCCATTGTGCAAGGGATTCAAAATATTAAAATTGGATTTCATTAAAAAAAACACCCTAAAAAGTTATATAAAACCTTATATAGTTATATAAAAGCTCTGGAGCGATGTATTGCTATAAGGCACGCTAGCAGGCAGAAAACCGGCTACAATCATTGACATTTCTGCTCCCCATAATATCACAAAGGTCTAAGTCCCAGAAGTTCCTTTATGGTATCTCTTAGGCCAGGTCTACACTAGGAAATCAGGTTGGCATAACTACATTGCTCAGAGGTTTGAAAAATCCACACCCCTGAGTGATCCAGTTAAACTGACCTAACCCCCAGTTTCGACAGCGCTAAATCACATAGCTACCGCCTCTTGGGGAGGTGGTGTACCTACGCTGACAGAAGAAGCCTATCAAGTGTAGACCTGCCCTTAGCATCCAGAGCTTCATCCACCACTACATAGAGAAATCTTCAGTTATAGGGCAGATTATATGGGTTATAGATATTCATAAATCTGAACAAGTTATACACCGCTACCTCTATATAACGCCACCCGATATAACACGAATTTGGATATAACGCGGTAAAGCAGTGCTCGGGGGAAAAGGGGAGGCTGCGCACTCCGGTGGATCAAAGCAAGTTCAGTATAACACGGTTTCACATATAATGCGGTAAGATATTTTGGCTCCCAAGGACAGCGTTATATCGAGGTAGAGGTGTATGTCTGTAGTTATTTTTTTGAGAATGAAGCTTCTTTGGCATACATGCCATTGGTCATGACAATGGGACTAAAATATAATACTGTTTATAGTCTGAATAGCAGGATACTGAGCTGATAAGTAAGCTGATACAAGACAATATTTCCCCCACAGTAATTTATAAATTCCAACTTCTGCTATATGTTGGCTTTGAGACTATTCATACTGCAAGGATAAACCGCCTAGTCACTATGCCTTAACAATATGTGGAAACTTCCCCTCCTGAAAACACATAAAAGACTGGGGACAAACAGATGATAAAGAATACCCAAGCTTGATATACCTGTGTAGATGCATTCTGTACAGTCAGTTTCTGAGTTTTTCCAAGCAAAGGTGTTAATGCTGGAGGGTGAATGTGAAAATCTAACCACTGATTTAATATTTCTCAAATATTTTAATTACACTGTCGGATACTATTATAAAACAAAACTATCTAAATAATCAACTCCTTCTTTACTTACAGATTCACAGATTCCAAGGCCAGAAGGGACCATTGTAATAATTTAATCTGGATAACACAGGCCACAGAACTTCCCCAAAATAATTCCTTTTGAATTAAGCAGATCTTTTAGAAAAACATCTAAACTTGATTTTAAAATTACCAGTGACAGAGAATCCACCATGACCCTTGGTAAATTCTTCTAATGGTTAATTACCCTCATTGTTAAAAATGTTCACCTAACTTCCAGTCTGAATTTGTCTAGTTTCAACTTCCAACCATTGGATTGTGTTATACCTTTCTCTGGTAGATTGATGAGCACTTTATCAAATATTTTGCTCCCCATACAGGTATAGACTGTGATCAAGTCACCCCTTAACCTTTTCTTTGTTAAACTAAATAGACTGAGCCCCTTTAATCTATCACTATAAGTAAGGCTAAGATTTTATCATGGATATTTTTAGTCAAAGTCATGGACAGGTCACAGGCAATAAAGAAAAATTCACGGAAGCCCGTGACCTGTCCCTGACTTTGACTAAAAATATCCATGATAAAATGGGAAGGGGCTGGGCAGCTGTGGGTGGCTGAGAGCTCAGGGGCCTCCACCACCCATACGGAGTTAGAGCTCCAGGTCTTCCTGTTCCCCTATGGTGGCGGGGAGCTGCAGAGTCCCCCTCCCCCATCCCCAGTGGTGGGGAGCTGCAGGGATCTCCCTGCCGCTGTCGCCACCATGGCCAGGGATTGCGGGGGTCCCCCTGTTGCCTGCGAGGTACCTGTCACCCGCAGCGGCCAGGAGCTGTGGGGTACCCCTCCTGCCCACGGTGGCTGGGAGCTGCGGGGTACCCTCATGGCTGCTCAGAGCTTGGGGGCCAGCTGCCTCAGGCAGCAGGGGCATCTCACAGCTCCCTGCCCTACGGGAGGCAGCGAAACCCTGAAGCTCCCAGCCACCGGGGCTGAAGTCATGGAGATCTTTGGAAATCACGGATTCCATAACTTCCGCAACCTCCATGACAAAATTGTAGCCTTAACTATAAGGCATGTTTTCTAATACAGTAAAAGCTGTTTTATCTGTCACTTCACCAACCGGAAAGCTCTATAAACCGGCATTTCTGATCTTCACTGAAATTCCAGTTTATAGTCCAGTTGGTTCGGGGCCAGCAGGGGATTCAGGCGTGGGAGGGGATGTGATGCGCAGGCTCTTGGAGGGAGTTTGGGTGCAGGAGGGGGTTTGGGGCATGGGAGGGTGTGCCAGATCCAAGGGTCACTCACCTTGGGCGGCTCCCCGCAAGCGGCTACCTGTCCCGGCTGCTCCTAGGTGGAGGTGCAGCAGGCAGCTCTGCGCGCTGACCTTGCCCTGCCTTGAGTGCTAGCTCCGCAACTCCCATTGGCTGAGAGCCACAGCCAATGAGAGCTAAGGGGGCGGCGTCTGTGGATGGAGGCAGCGTGCACAACCTCCTGCCGCACCTAATGAACCCCAAATCATTTTCATCCTTATCCTAGTTTAAAAACCCCTGTGGAGGCTCTCTTATTTTGGTTGAAGAGTGGCTTATTTCAGATTAGTTTACACCATGTCCTCAGTCAATTTAGGCTATTTCTTTCTGTAGAGAAGGCCTAACTTACAACTGACATTTCTTGTCAATCTTCTCCAAGTTCTCCTCAGTGTCACTGTTCCTCTCAGCAGAGGAATGGAACTTGTAATTCCCTCCACAGCCATCCCATGCATCAACCACGATTTGGGAGAACAGAAGCTAGTGTAACTAGTACCTTAATAATCAATGTCTCTTGCAAACAAAGAGGATTGTGGAATGTGGAACACACAAAGCCTTCATTAATTTAAGAGGTCCTGAGAGTAGTTCCAGACTTTGGGAGAGGGAGAAGAGAACTACTCAGGGGCGGCTCCAGGCCTCAGCACTCTAAGCGCGTGCTTGGGGCGGCAAGCCGCGGGGGCGCTCTGCCACCGCCGCCAGGGCGGCAGGCAGGCTGCCCTCAGCGGCTTGCCTGCGGAGGGTACGCTGATCCCGCGACTTCGGAGGACTTCCCGCAGGCATGCCTGCAGAGGGTCTGCTGGTCCTGCGACTTCGGAGGACCTCCCGCCGGCACGTGCTTGGGGCGGCAAAATTCCTAGAGCCGCCCCTGGAACTACTGCCATAGTCACCACTTAGAAACTTTTCAAAGCTGAAGCTCTCAAATTATCACTACTGTGAACTTCCACACTACTATTACGTCTACATTCCATCTCACATTCACCTTAGGTTTTGGCTAAACAGCAACCAAACATTGTTGCACCCTTTTTCCCACTCCTGTTATTAGGGAGGGGACCTACTTTATTACAAGTCCACAAAATACCTAGTGCAGTTTTTGGTGCAGTTGGTTAACAACAATTAGGCTTGGCAGAATTTTATTTTTATTTTTTTATAATGTCAGATAATGTCAATGTTTCTTTGTAAGTATTTTTTTTATTTTTATCGATTTAAAGTTGTGCAGAATTATGTGTTTAAGCATTTGTTCCTGGTTTTTATTCATTTAAATTTTCAGAGTTGCAGGAAATTATCAGGAGAGGTCAGACAATAATTATTTAATGTCAGTAGATGCTGAGATTCAAAAAGGTAAAACTTTATAGACATTAAAACACAAACTGTCAACAGCCAATGTCAAAATATACACGGTAAATATCCCTAAATCAAACTCTAATATGAGTTTTCTTATTAGCATTTTTCTTACTATGCCTATCTGTAAATTTTGATTATTATTGACAGAAATATTTGTTGATCAGTTTCTGTACAGTGAAACAGACATTTACTGAGAATCTAATCCTTCCAAGCCTAACAATAATTAAGTACAGACTGGAGAGGGAAGATGGAAAGGCACCTTTGTGGTGTATTTTCCTTCCCAGTAATGTTACAGCAGCTATTTTTATATCTCTGTTTGAAAGCAGAGTGAAGAATTTTTCTAACTGAGCTTTGGCACTTTTTCTCCCATACAGCTCATAATGGATGACTATTTATAAAATGTTTATTATATTAACAAAGAATTAATTTCCCAGCAACTAATTTTTATCCTTAAAAATCACATGCCATGGCTCCCAGATAATAAAAGTAGTTGGCAAAAATTTAATGCTGTCTTTATAAATAGTAATATAATCCAACTACTAGAGTAGTTTATAAGTATTAGCATAGAACATCATCTCATCTTTTAAATTATTAGGGTGATGGTCTCCAATAATTTACCCACCTTCCCACTATGAGAATGTACTGCTGAATCATTGTCTCTTTAGGAATCTGAAGTTAAACTTCTGTTGTGTTGCAGATTTACAGTCATTGCAGGTTTATCCAGTTCACCTTAAACAGGAGCCAGGCAAGTCGCTGATATGAGATTCAGAGAATATTGCAACTAAGTTCAGTGACAGCTCTGTACCGTAAGTAACATTTGTAACTGGTATTGCAGCACTGCCTCCATTACCGAGAAACAGCAGGAAAAGGACAACAAATCATTACTCAGACTCAAGGGGAAAATGCAGATAGAAATCCAGGTCCCACTGAGGCACCTGTGGATTCATAATGCGCTAGATTATAATTTTAAAATGTGAAAAACAAGCCTATTACCAATGGCAAAGTCCACAGGTACATTTTTATCAGCACTGAAATAATAATGCACACTTACCGGGCAAAATAGCCTTGTCTCCGCTCCTTCTTCTCCTCCTTAGTCTCCATGGTATACAATGAAAAGTGCCAGGTGAGTGTTTGGGGTGTGTTTCTCTTTTTCGCAGTGCCTCATACCCATGTATAGTTCCCTGTATTTATCATTTAAAAACAAAAAGGAAGTTCATAAATCAAAATGTCAATAACTTCTGCAGCAATTTACAGTGCGGAGATAACACACATAGCCCCATGACAAATGGCAGTAAACTTTAACCAGTGAAAACACGTCACATGATACAGACCTATTGTACCCAAAACACCAGACTACGAATATGGCTGGGCAAGTCACTACAGAAAAATCATATCTGAGATTTGTTTGTTTTTGTTCTTTTTTTTTCTGAGGGAGAATCAGAGGGAATCTGAAGAGCGTTTGATATGAAAATCAGTGACATAATTTACAGTGGCATACTATGGGGATTTATTCAAAGTGCTGTAACAATGTCTTAACAGCCTGTAAATATTTTATCCTTTACAGATTTGTAAATTGGTTGTATATACCAAAAAAGCCCACGCGTCTTTTATTTCCAAGTTATGACCCTAATGATCCCAAACTGCCTAGAAATCTTATAATATGAGAAGCAAAACCTGAAATTATAATTTAAATTGCATTTACTGAAAAATGCTGACAAAAGCAACAAAGCGGAAAGTTTGAGTAGGTACCCACTGACAATTCAGCTTGAAATAGTAAAAAGCAATCTCTTTTCTCTTTAACAGCACTGGTATTGTTTTTCATTCCTCATTAAACCAATACAGAAAATCACAAATAACGATGGTACAGGTTGAACCTCTCTAGTCTAGCATCCTCGGGACCTGACCGGAGCTGAACCAAAGAATTTGCTGAACCACGGGAAGTCAATGCAGAGTTCCAGTGGGTCTCCATAGGAGTGGGAATTAGGGGTATGGGAGGTGCTGCAGCACCCCCAGGCTTTACGCCCAGCGTAGTCCCCCACCAGGGGCCCCACTGCCACCCGGGTTCCCAGCAGGGGCGGCTCTAGCAATTGCGCCGCCCCAAGCACGCGGGGGGCGCTCTGCCGGTTGCCGGTCCCGCGGCTCCGGTGGACCTCCTGCAGACATGCCTCTCATATTACCGGAGCCACCTGCCGCCCTCCCGGCGACAGGCAAAGCGTCCCCCACGGCATCCCGTCCCAAGCACGTGCTTGGTGTGCTGGGGTCTGGAGCCGGCCCTGGTTCCCAGCCACTGGCCCCCTGCCTGGGGGCTTCAATGCCGGCCTCAGGTCCCAGCCGCCAGCCCCTCGCCCGGGGTCCTAGCCACTAATCCCAGGTCCTCTTCCTCCCTCCCTCCCAGAGCTTGAACCCCACAAATCAGCTGGTCACGGCGCTCCGGAAGCGCTGGGAGGAAGGAGGAGGCGTTGGGGTCACCTGCGCGCAAGAGGCACAGGGGGAGGGTGGCAGAGGGGAGAATTTGGCACCAGTGGATACTCTGCACTGATTTTTCCCCATGGGTGCTCCAGACCTGGAACACCCATGGAGTCGGCGCCTATGCCGGACCACGGATGTTGCCGGACCAGGGAGTGACGGATTAGAGAGGTTCAACCTATATGCTGCTTCAGATGAATTGTAGCCACCTTGAACAAGGAACCAGTGACTTTTCTGGGCTATACGAGAAATGAAAAATATACCTAAAGAAGGTCAAAGTAACATCCAAAGTTTTAAATTATTGCAAATTAACATATCAGTTTTGGCTAGATATCTGTTTATTGCATTATGCATTGGATCACAGCTTCTTTACACAATGCAGGACCAAGGCACTTTTAAGCCAGAGAGTAGGATTTTCAAATGGGCTCTGCACTAGAGCTGGGCAAAATATTAATTGGAGCAGGAACTTAAACACAGGTGTCCTCCCCACCCCCTAACTGCCAGGCTATAGAGTCATTCTCAATGAATATTTAATTATTTACACAAAATGGAACCGCTTCTATGAAAGAGGTTCAGAGACACCTATCCCAGACTAGCCAACAAATAGCTTGGAGGTTAGGGCAAAAGCACATCTTCTACCAAGAGTCCATCACCGCTCTTAGTAATGGGAGACATACAAATGATTTCTCATGTAAGCAACAGAAAATTTACCCCTTAGCATAATCTGTTCCCACCAGTTTTGTTTCTGCATTAAAATCACACTCCTCAAACTAGTAGGCATCTATCAGAGTAAATGTATCTAAAAGAGGTCAACTTGATTGAAATACCAAAGAAGAAGATATTTGGTAGTGTGTAATATTATATTCTATCAAAACATTTGGAATAATTTTCCCATCCCCATATAATGAGCGCTGAACATCATCAGCCCATGTTCCTCAACATGTACTGCATCAAAATGCACTTTCTATTCTTACAAACTCTTTGTGGTTAACTGATCATATTCCAAATTAAAATCTTCTTTCTATACAGTTCTATGCAGCAGTCATCATTGCAGTCTGCTAACAGCAATCATTATAAACCCTAAATTGAATTAGATAGATTAGACAGATTTACCATTTTAAAAAATGCTGGACAATCCCGATCAAGTGCTCTGCAAACTAAAATGATGCAAAGTCTTCACTAGGATACTAGGAGGATCTATGTGACAGTAGCATAGGAAAAACACCATAACATGCCATTCTGTCCCAGATACTTAGGGCCCAATTATGCAAGATGCTGAGTGCCTCCTGAAAAATTAGGAGCACCCTTACATCCAGCCACTTTGGAAGGCCCTGAACAGCTTTCACAACCAAGTCCTCAATACTTAGATGTTTAAATGTAAGGCAATAACAGTCACTTTTTTTGCTCGTGCTATATTTAGAGTCAAGCTTGCACTTGGAGTTCAAGTGCCATCTAGCCAGTAAATTTCAAGAAGTTCAAGTCCAGAAGGAGCCTATTCTTCTTCTCTAACTTTGACCACACGTTAGGTAGTAAAACCAAAAACATTCTGTGCAGAGTGTCACATAGCAAAGCTACGCATGAGAATGCAAGGCCACAGGCTACAATTTGCTTCCCATTTCAGCTCCATCCAACACAAGTAAAAGCAGCAGAACGTATCCCTTTGGGCAACTTCCAAAATCAAGACTAAATACAATAGAAGTGCAGTATTCTATTCAGGATAAATGAACTACCCTGAAAATGGGAACATAATATATAATGTGGAAGTGAAGTGAGGGCATTCAGATAAAATTGAGGGATTCTTAAAAGAGAAGTAAAGTGTTTGTTCTTTTTTGTCTTATTGTACTGAGAGGGAAATAATGAGCTCATCTCAACCTTGTTAAGAATTGCCCCAATCAGTGAAAGTTCACATATAACTGACTTCACACTGTTTAATTTCTTCTTCTATTGTTTTGTTTAGTTTTAAATCTTAGCTCACTTTCTCTGAAAGAAATCTGAGTAATTCCAGACAAAATATTGATGCATCTTAAAGGTATGTTGTAAGGTTAAAATTCGTAGTTAAAAAAATTCCTTCTTAATATTACTATAAAAACAGATATTAAAATGCATATTTTAAAAAAATCCAATTTAGTTTTCACCATTTATGTCTGGAGTTTTTGTGTTTTACTTGAACAAGGAAAACAACCTAGGCGAGAGGTTCTGAAACTTTTTAATACCACGGATCACATCACAATAGCGATAGTGTCTCATGGACCATCTCCCATCATGAGCACAAAACAATCTACAGTAATTACTACCAAAAAGTAATAGTTGGGAAAGAAAAGCTTCCATTTCTGGTTCTCATGCACTAGTTCAATGCTGCAATGCTTTGGTTACAAACACTAAAGGGAAATATTAATGCTAAATAATACAAATTTTTACTTGAAATTTAAAAACATCTGAAAATTCTTTAATAATTTTTTATAACTTTTATTAAATAAAGAAACCCCATATTTTTCACGGATAGCGTCCCTTCAATACTGTCAGAAAAGAGATTAGATTAATTTAGGTTACTACAGATATTTAAAAATCCACTTTATCTTGTACTACAGATAAGGATTAGATCATGAAGCTTCTATGGAGGCCCAAAGATAATATTTTTATTAGGGAGAAAGATACTCATATTCCCAAATACTGCCAGCATGTCCCAGGCTCAAAAACACAGGTATGACAGAGTTGAATTTGTCTTTATAGGTATTTCAGGTTCAGTATTATTTCCTACTAAAATGCACTTTTCAAAAGATGGGAGAAAGTTTCTATTTAATGACTCTGATGATGCTAGGGTATTTTTGCTTTGTTTTGTTTTGTTTTTTGGACACAATTTTCTAAAGAGGAAAGATCTGGTTGAATGATCTCATACATTGGATCTCAAGATGAATTATTGCTAAACTCCATGTTGAGAACAATTAAATCAGTGTTAAATAACATAGCCAAATAAAATATATACCAATATGAAATATTTAAAACTATACTATAAATTTGGGTTAGTTATGTGTTTAGCCTTCTTGCTTTTGGTTTATTTTCTTAATACCTAAACAGTCCTCTAAACCCTTTTCATTGACAACTTTTAACTGAGCCTTAGGGACTCTTATTTTCTTCTTTCTTTTCACCTCTCGATCTATCAAGATGAACTGATTGATTTTAACAAAAAATTAATTAAACATTAAGAACAGTTTGTTATTTGTGTTCCAAGTCATTTGTTTTCTTTAAATAAGTCTGTTTGGTGCACACCAGTGTAACAACCTATTATCACTTTTTGACTGGCTCTGCGGCAGCAGTTCTCAAGCATCAAGTACTATTTCCCTGAGCTGTGCACCATGCTGATAGTATATTCAACAATATTAGTACACAGATGAGCATGAAACAGATTCTGGTATGTTGATATGACATTCAATTTATCTGGTGCTTTATCTGGTGCTTGTCACTTTGTGCAACAAGTTTAAGAATCACACACACAAAAAAATGTTACCACACACAGACACATCCCACAGAGAAACTGTGAAAATCTAAGGCCATTGTCTACACTATAAAGTTAAGCTGACTTTATATAAGTCGACATCAACCTCCGATTTAAGCAAGTCGATCCTGCGTGTCCACACTACGCTCATTGTGTCAGCGGAGTGCATCGACACACGGAGCACTGCACTGTGGGTAGCTATCCCACACTGCATGTAGCAGAGTGGAATTTTGGGTGGGACTTGCAGTGTCTTATGGGACCAAAATATTGGCACAGGTGGTTATGGGAACATGGCATTAGCTTCCCATGATGTACTTACCTATTTCCCTCCCAGCCTCTATCCCTTGCTCCCATGGCTCATGAAGCCGTACACAGGAAGCCTGGACAGTAGTAAGGACTGGTTCAATCATACGCTAAGTGCAGAATGATGGTGGAATGTGCCTTTGGATGTTTAAAAGATTGCTGGTGTTGTTTGCTTACTAGGTTAGACTTTAGTGGAAGCAGTATCCCCACTGCTATTGCTGCCTGCTGTGTGCTCCATAATCTCTGTGAAACAAAGGGAGAAAAGTTTCTGCTGGGGTGGGAGGTTGAGGCAGATTGCCTAGCAACCAATTTTGAGCAGCCAGACATCAGGGCAATAAGAAGAGCACATCAAGGGTCTCTGGGTCTCTATGATGCTTTGAAAACCAGTTTCAGCAATAAGCCAGAATAATGTGACCCTTATGTGTTCCTTACCAAACTGTCCCCTCCGTTGCATTTTCTCTCCTGTAAATTCCACCCCTGCCAACCACCATATGTTGAATGAATAAAGAGTCTTTTCTCCTCAATCCGTTATGTTTTATTATGCACACAAACACACAGAGACAGCAAAGAAAAGTAAGATAACCTGGGGCAAAGGGCTGATAACCCTGTGGAGGGGCGGGGGGATAAACAAGGAAAGTTTGCTTATAAGTGCACTGCAATAACAATCAAAGGTGTGGGAACTGGGAGCCTTCATAATCCGCAGAATCCCTTCCTGTGTGGCACGCTCCTGTTCCCTACATGCTCTCCTGTCCTCCCTGTCCATGTCCTCAGACAGTGTAATCCTTCATGCTCTGAGCTTCATCTTGTCACTCTCAGAGGTGCGCATTAACTCACTGAACATGTTCTACCGAGTCTTCGTTTTCCGCCTTCTAATCTGGGAAAGTCTCTGTCCCGGTGTGGAGGATGCGCCAACAGAGAAGGTTTCAGCTGCAAGGAATACAAAGCACAAGGATAGCACTGAAAGTGCATACATTGTTTCTGATGAACGGTTAATTTTTTTTTATTAAAAAAACATCCCTCAATATACTTCACTGCAAGCCACCACATAATCACAACCACTGACTATTGCAAGAGTTGGTTTGCTGCTCCAGCCATGATAAGTAAGGACATGAGGCATGGGCAAGAGGTCTTGTGATGTTGCTTTTGTGAAGACACCCTTGGGATCACAGGTTAGAACTTGAGAAAAGCACCCTTTCCCCTACCAACCTGGATGGTGCTTGAGGACAGGCACCAGTGTAAAGCCTTCCCCGAATAGACTGTTTTTTATGAAAGCAGCACCAAGGGAGGGGGGGACACAAACAGGAAGCCACTCACCCGCCTGTTTTTTTGTTTATTTTTTATAATGCTGCTTCCAATACGTGGTGATCCCTTCCAACCATAACCATGGCATGTTTGGGAAAGCGTGGTTGTGTGACCCAGATTTCACCAAACAGGAGGAAGATTACTTATTGAATTGTTTGCAGTTTAAGGGCTAGCATTGAAAACTTCCCCTGTTTCCCCTAGGTGACCCTATGCAATATCACTCTCCTGAGGGTAACTGTCAGAGTCTACCCTCACTTGAAACTGGGCGGTTTCAAAGTGAGGACCCGCATGTCTTCCCCCACCCCAAAATCCTAGGGTAGGTCTCCCCTTCGGCTGCCACCACCCGGTCAATTCCGTGGGCCGGGACACCCCTGTTTCCCCCCTTGGGAACACAGATCAATTCACAGAGGAGGAACCTCCCCCCTCCTCCCTCTCTCCAGCCTGCTCTGGAGACAGAGGTGCCTGGATTCAAACGCCTTGAATCTCACACACACAGGGAAGCAGCCCACTTCCCCCTCCCCTTCCCCTGAATTTCCCCAAGGGAAGGAATTAACCAAGTCCAAAGAAAAGAAAAGAATTTATTAAGAGAACAAAAGAAAATATAGAATCTCTATGAATCCAAGCTGGGCACTCATAGGGTATAACCTTGCTAAGTTCTGGAGAGAATCCTCTCTCTTTCTCAGTACAACCAGTACAAGCAGAATTAAGAATAATCAATAACAAACACACAGAATTGCAAACATAGGATTATTAGATAAGGACACAAAGTATCTTTCTAATACTCACTATCTTGACTAGAAGAAATTAGTTCAGAAAGGTGGGACTTGATTAACTCGTCTGGTCTCTTGAACTCCAACCGGCCAAAGACAAAGACCCCCCCAAACAGAGGGAAAAGTTCCCTCCTAGGAGTTTCAAATTCTCTTCCCTGATTGGCCCTCAGGTCAGATGCCCACCAGGTACTATGCTTTAACCCTTTACTAACTATTCATGACACGCCCCCCAAATCGTCACAGTGGGATCCACTGGCGGCGATTTCCTCCTAGAACTGTAAAACAACCAGAGTAATAAAACACATGCACTATTACATCGACTACTAAGCATGAAAACATATTAAGAACAGTTTTTAGCCACTTGATTCTGGGAAACTTTCACGAGAGAGTGCATCAGCAACTTTGTTGGAAGCTCCTGAAATGTGTTGAATGTCAAAGTCAAAGTCTTGGAGAGCTAAGCTCCAGCGGAGAAGTTTCTTGTTGTTTCCCTTGTTGGTGTGAAGCCACTTTAGCGCAGCATGGTCAGTTTGTAGCTGGAAGTGCCGGCCCCAAACGTATGGGCGTAGCTTTTCCAAGGCATACACAATGGCGTAACATTCTTTTTCACTGATGGACCAGTGGCTTTCCCTCTCAGACAGTTTCTTGCTGAGAAACACGACAGGATGGAAGTTGTGATCCGGTCCTTCCTGCATTAGTACCGCTCCTACCCCACGTTCAGATGCATCGGTGGTAACTAGGAAGGGTTTGTCAAAGTCTGGGGCCCTTAATACAGGGTCCGACATGAGCATCGCCTTAAGCTGGGTAAAGGCTTTCTGACACTCATCAGTCCACTTAACTGCATTTGGCTGGGTTTTCCTGGTCAGATCAGTTAGTGGGGCAGCGATTTGGCTGTAGTGTGGTACAAATCGCCTGTAATATCCGGCCAAACCTAAGAAGGATTGGACCTGTTTCTTTGACCTTGGGACAGGCCACTGTTGGATAGCCTCCACCTTGGCCTGTAGGGGGTTGATGGTTCCTTGACCCACCTGGTGTCCTAGGTAAGTCACTCTGTTGTGGCCTATTTGACACTTTTTGGCCTTAACAGTTAGTCCTGCCTGCCTGATGCGCTCTAAAACCATTTTCAAATGTTCTAGGTGTTCGGGCCATGAATCAGAAAAAATGGCCACATCATCGAGGTATGCAACTGCACAGTCTTCCAATCCTGCTAGTAGACCATCCACCAGCCTTTGGAAGGTGGCAGATGCATTCCGCAGTCCGAACGGAAGCACAGTAAACTCATACACCCCTGCATGGGTGATGAAGGCAGATTTTTCCCTGGCGGGTTCATCTAGTGGTACCTGCCAGTATCCCTTGGTTAAATCAATGGTAGAGATGAACTGGGCACGTCCCAACTTTTCCAATAGCTCATCAGTGCGTGGCATTGGATAGTTGTCTGGACGAGTTACAGCATTTAGCTTACGGTAGTCCACACAAAAGCGTATTTCCCCATCTGGTTTGGGAACCAGAACCACTGGAGATGCCCATGCACTGGTAGAAGGGTGGATGATACCCATCTCCAACATGTTGTCAATCTCCTGTTTAATAGCAACTTTGGCATGAGGTGACACCCGGTAGGGTGGTGTTCTAATCGGGTGAGCATTACCTGTGTCAATGGAGTGGTAGGTTTGCTCAGTCCGTCCTGGGATGGCTGAGAACAAGGGGTCGAAGTCAGTGCACAGTCCCTTGATCTGTTGCCGCTGTAGACGTTGTAGGGTTGTGGAGAGGGTCACCTCTTCCACACCACCATTTCTTTTACCTTCGTAGTAGACACCTTCAGGCCACTCGGTGTCATCTCCTTCCTGAACTGTAAAGTGACAGACCTGTAATTCTCTGGGATAAAAGGGCTTTAGAGAGTTAACATGAAACACTTTAGGCTTTAAAAAGGAATCAGGGAATGTTATGAGGTAGTTAACAGCTCCCAGGCGCTCCTGGACCATGTATGGTCCTTCCCAGGACGCCTCCATCTTATGGGCCTGTTGCGCCTTCAAGACCATGACCTGGTCTCCTACCTTGAAGGACCGCTCCTTGGCATGTCGATCATACCAGACCTTTTGCTCCGCTTGAGCATCTCTTAAGTTCTCTCGAGCAAGGGCCCAAGAGTCTCGGAGGGTGTTTTGAAGGTTGCTTACAAAGTCCAGAATGTTAGTCCCTGGAGGAGGTGTAAACCCCTCCCATTGCTGCTTTACCAGCTGTAATGGCCCCTTAACCTCATGGCCATACACCAGCTCGAATGGTGAGAATCCTAAACTGGGATGTGGAACAGCCCTGTAGGCAAACAGCAACTGTTGTAACACTAGATCCCAATTATTGGAGTGTTCATTGACGAATTTGCGGATCATGGCCCCCAAAGTTCCATTGAACCTTTCCACTAGGCCATTAGTTTGGTGATGGTACGGGGTGGCAACCAAGTGATGCACCCCATGAGTTTCCCACAGGTCTTTCATGGTCCCTGATAGGAAATTTGTTCCCGAATCTGTAAGAATTTCAGAGGGCCAACCCACCCTGGTAAAAATGTCAGTTAAGGCCTGGCACACAGTGTTAGCCCTGGTGTTGCCTAGAGCTACTGCTTCCGGCCATCTGGTAGCAAAGTCCACAAAAGTCAGTATGTACTGTTTTCCTCTGGGGGTCTTTTTTGGGAAAGGACCCATAATATCCACAGCTACTCGCTGAAATGGGACCTCCATTATGGGGAGTGGTTGGAGAGGGGCCTTGACCTGGTCTTGAGGTTTTCCTACCTTTTGGCATACCTCACAAGACCGGACATACTTGACAACGTCCTTGCCCATCCCCTCCCAGTCAAAGGACCTTCCCAACCTGTCTTTGCTTCGTTTCACCCCAGAATGGCCACTAGGGTGATCATGGGCTAAGCTTAAGAGCTTTTCCCGGTACTTGGTCGGAACGAGCAACCGTTTTTGAGGATGCCAGCCCTCCTGGTGTCCACCAGAAAGAAATTCCTTGTATAACAGTCCTTTCTCCACAACGAACCGGGATCGGGTAGTAGAGCTGAGAGGCGGTGGGTTGCTGCGTGCCGCCGCCCATGCTTTCTTGAGGCTGTCATCGGCTTCCTGCTCTCTCTGGAACTGTTCCCTTGAGGCGGGAGACACCAGTTCCTCTGGAAGCGATGTAGGTGATGAGGTTGTTTCCGTTGACTGTGGACCGCTCCCCGCTGGTGCACAAAGTGTCATTTCAGGCTCCAGCTGAGCCTCTTGGGTAGGGTTGTTTGCTGCTTCTGCCAGTTCAGGCCCGTTGGCGCCCTCTGGCGGTGGAGTTGCAAGCGCTGGCGCCGGTGCTGGCGCTGGTTGCTCTTCCAGTTCCGGTTCTGGGACTGGATGTACTATGGCTGCTGTAGGTGTTGGCCTGGGATCCGGTTCCACCACCTCTGTCTGGGTCTCTGGTAACACAGACGGGGTCCCGGTGGATGGCTCAGGAACAGGGATGGGTCCGGCAGCTCGTCTGGCTTGGCTGCGTGTAACCACTCCCTCTGTTTTTTGCTGTTCAATGTGTCGGGCCAAGTCGTTCCCCAGTAGCATGGGAATCGGATGGTTGTCATAGACAGCAAAAGTCCACTTCCCTGACCAGCCCTTGTACTGGACAGGTAAACGCACTGTAGGTAATGTTACAGGTTTTGACATGAAGGGTCGAATTGTCACTTTGGTTTTCTGGTTGATGAATTTGGGGTCCACGAAGGTTCGGTGGATAGCTGACACATGTGCTGCAGTGTCTCTCCATGCGATGATCTCCTTTTCGTCCACTCTCAAAGTTTCCCTATGTTCTAAGGGTATTTGAGATACATCTATGTCCGGCTTTCCTTGGTGTGAAGGTGCAAGGAGTTGCACTCGGTTTAGGTTCTTTGGGCATTTGGCTTTGATATGCCCCAATTCATTGCATTGAAAACATCGCCCAGTTGATGGGTCACCGGTTTGTGTTGGTCTACTGGAGACTGGTGAGGTAGAAGAAGAGGTAGAGTGTGACTGTCCGTGGGTTGTAGGTGTGGGTTTGATTGGTCCGCGACGGTAGGGTTTAGTGTCGGTGTGTACCCTGTTGGATTCGCTCCCCTTGGCAGTAGCTTTCGTGTTGTCTACCGATGCCATCCATCTGGCTCCAATCTCTCCTGCCTCAGTGAGAGTTTTTGGTTTACCATCTTGGATGTAGCGTCTAATGTTCTCAGGAACACAATCTAGGAACTGTTCCATCAATATCAGGAGGTGTAGGTCGTCTAGCTCCTTAACCTTGGATCCTGATATCCAGGAGAAATAGTGTTTTTCCAGGTAAGCAGCGTGCTCTGGAAATGACATCTCTGGTTTCCATTTCTGGGCTCTGAAACGCTGACGGGCGTGATCAGGGGATGCCCATTCTGAGTCTGGCCTTGGTTAGGAACAGTGGAAAGTCGTCCATCAGGTCTCTAGGCATTTCAGCTGCCACCAGGGATAATTGTCCGCTGAGCTGTGACCTCAGCTCCAGCATGTATTGATCTTTAGGAAGATGGTATCCAATACAGGCCCTCTCAAAGTTTTCTAAAAAGGCCTCAACATCATCCCGGCCCTGTAGGCGGGAAATTTTCTCCGAGAAGGTTGATCAGTAGGTTGAAGAGGGATTGGGTTGGGTGGAGTTTGCTGTTTAGCTTTTTCTAATTCCAAAGCCTGTGTCTGGATTCGTAGCTCTAACTCTTTGGTTTCCCGTCAGCCTCTTTGGCTGCCATCGCCCTCCTGTGTTCTGCCTCTTTGGCTTTTTGGGTAGCTTCTAGTTTTTCCATCTCTCTCTGATGGGCAGCTTCCTCCTTCTCTTTTTGTGCCTGTAGGATTTTTAAATTTACTTGAGCAATTTCCAGTTCGGTCTTTGAGTCAGTCATGTCTGTGCCTTCAGGTGCTGGCCACACCCCTCTGCAGTCAGTGAACCGTATGTGTTGCTTGACAGTCCCTACCCCTGCCTATGATAACTTGAGTAAAGAAAGAGAAATCAATCCTTTGTATAGCAAATTGTGGTTTGTGTAATGTTACTGGTTTGTACTGAGAAAGAGGGAAAGAGTTAAAAAAAAATTTCTCTGTCTCCCTCTGCTCTGAGTTGCTGTACCCAGCAGCCCAGCTGAAAGGCTGCTGCTAACAGTACCCCTGAGAAAAATCTGGTCTATTCCTCAGGGATTTGTGTTCTCCTGTCTTCTGATCCTTTCAAAAGACACAGGGAGAAAAAAAAAAAAAAAACCTGGCTGGAGGGTTTGTCTCTTCCCCCCCCAAACCTGTTTTTCCTGTTGGATGGGAATGTACTTTGGCAAGCACTTCCCCCCACCTTAGGAATCCTGAGTGATACCTGATATCACAAAGGAAGGACACACCTCTAGGGAAGAGTTTTTCCTCAGCATAGCCAGCAGAGAAAAAAAACTCCTCCCAACCCTGAAAACTGCTTGAAACTTGCCTTTTCCTCAAGCTGCCTCAAGCAAACAGAAGAAAACTGCTTCCAACAAAGCCTGCTGGAACTTAATTCCCTCCAGCCAACCTGGCTGAAACTGTAAACTCCCTCTTCTGTCAGGTTGCTTTCCTGCTCTAGAAGAAGAGAATAGCTCCCTTCAGCGTAGCCCAGCTGAAAAAAACTGCTTGTAACAATGGGTTCGAAACTCCGCTGCCACCACCCGGTCAATTCCGTGGGCCGGGACACCCCTGTTTCCCCCCTTGGGAACACAGATCAATTCACAGAGGAGGAACCTCCCCCCTCCTCCCTCTCTCCAGCCTGCTCTGGAGACAGAGGTGCCTGGATTCAAACGCCTTGAATCTCACACACACAGGGAAGCAGCCCACTTCCCCCTCCCCTTCCCCTGAATTTCCCCAAGGGAAGGAATTAACCAAGTCCAAAGAAAAGAAAAGAATTTATTAAGAGAACAAAAGAAAATATAGAATCTCTATGAATCCAAGCTGGGCACTCATAGGGTATAACCTTGCTAAGTTCTGGAGAGAATCCTCTCTCTTTCTCAGTACAACCAGTACAAGCAGAATTAAGAATAATCAATAACAAACACACAGAATTGCAAACATAGGATTATTAGATAAGGACACAAAGTATCTTTCTAATACTCACTATCTTGACTAGAAGAAATTAGTTCAGAAAGGTGGAACTTGTAGGGACTTGATTAACTCGTCTGGTCTCTTGAACTCCAACCGGCCAAAGACAAAGACCCCCCCAAACAGAGGGAAAAGTTCCCTCCTAGGAGTTTCAAATTCTCTTCCCTGATTGGTCCTCAGGTCAGATGCCCACCAGGTACTATGCTTTAACCCTTTACTAACTATTCATGACAGTAACAGAGTCAGCAAAGGAGCAGATTCTGCAAGTGTCTGGGTACAGACCTGGTCCTTATGCTCCAATGCTGTGTGCTGCAATGATGCCAGCAGAGTTAATACTGGAGTGGTGCGGGAAAGTGTCTTACCAGGATGAAATAAGGCAGCCCTTTCCAGAAACCTTCTGCAAAAGATTGCAGAGTACCTCCATGAAAGCTTCCTAGAGGTCTCCATGGAGGATTCCTGGGCCATCCCTATGCACATAAACAGTCTTTTTCGGCGAGCACCCTCTGCATAGCTGGACTGGCCACCGATACCCTCTACACCTACTTTTTTGTTCAGATTAAACATAAAAAAGATAGCATGTAACCCCTATGGTTTGATTGGAAATGTGCACTCACCGGAGGTGCCTTCCCCAGCATCACACTCTGTTGCCAACTGGTCCTGTGTAGGGATGGGCTCCAGGGTTAAAACCAGTTCTTGGCTGGCAGTGGAGAATGGATCTTTCGCTTGCCTGCCGCGCATTCTCCTCCTCCTCAATAAAATCCTCCTCATTGTTGCTCAAGGCCACACGGGGCTCCTGGGAGGTATTCACGGAGAATTTTGGGGTAATGGTGGGATCACCGCCAAGAATTGCATGCAGCTCCTCATAAAAGCAGCATGATTGTGAGACAGAACCAGAATGACTGTTCACCTCCCTTGTCTTCTGGTACACTTGCCAAAGCTCCTTTATTTTCACACGGCACTCCTGCATGTCCCTGGTGTAGCCCTTCTCCCCTATCATGCCCCATGAAATCTTGGCATAAATGTCAGCATTTCATCTGCTGGATCGGAGCTCTGTTGGTACAGACTCTTCTCCCCACACAGCAATAAGATCCACCACCTCCTGTGTACTCCATGCTGGAGCACATTTGCGGCCTTGAGTCTCCAAGATCAGCTGTACTGGTGGGCTCTACATGCAGATCAAACAGGAAATGAAAATTCAAAAGTTCCCGGGGCTTTAACGGGGAAGCGGCTGTTTCCTCTGTACCTGGCTGACGTGCAGTGGAGTTGAAATGCTCTCCAAAGCACTCACAGGGGAGCATTGTGGGACACCTCCTGGAGGCCAATTCATTCAAATTATACAGTACAGTGTCTACACTATCCCACGTCAACTCGTGGATGTCGAATCAAGCACTACGCCTCTCACAGATGCCCTCCTGATTCAGAAAAAGCAGAAAGCCTACAAGGAGTGGAAGATGGGCCGGATTAGCAAGGAAAGTTACCTTATTGAGGTCAGAACAGGTAGGGATGAAGTGAGAAAGGCTAAAAGTCATGTAGAATTGGACCTTGCAAAGGGAATTAAAACCAATAGTAAAAGGTTCTATAGCCATATAAATAAGAAGAAAACAAAGAAAGAAGAAGTGGGACCACTAAACACTGAGGATGGAATGGAGGTTAAGGATTATCTAGGCATGGCCCAATATCTAAATAAATACTTTGCCTCAGTCTTTAATGAGGCTAATGAGGAGCTTAGGGATAATGATAGGATGACAAATGGGAATGAGGATATGGAGGTAGATATTACCACATCTGAAGTAGAAGTCAAACTCGAACAGCTTAATGGGACAAAATCCGAGGGCCCAGATAATCTTCATCCAAGAATATTAAAGGAACTGGCACATGAAATTGCAAGCCCATTAGCAAGAATTTTTAATGAATCAGTAAACTCAGGGGTTGTACCATATGACTGGAGAATTGCTAACATAGTTCCTATTTTTAAAAAAGGGAAAAAAAGTAATCCGAGTAACTATAGGCCTGTTAGTTTGACATCTGTAGCATGTAAGGTCTTGGAAAAAATTTTGAAGGAGAAAGTAGTTAATGACATTGAGGTCAATGGTAATTGAGACAAAATACAACATGGTTTTACAAAAGGTAGATCGTGCCAAACCAACCTGATCTTCTTTGAGAAGGTAACAGATTTTCTAGACAAAGGAAACGCAGTGGATCTAATTTACCTCGATTTCAGTAAGGCATTTGACACGGTTCCACATGGGGAATTATTAGTTAAATTGGAAAAGATGGTGATCAATATGAAAATTGAAAGATGGATAAGGAACTGGTTAAAGGGGAGACTACAACAGGTCGTACTGAAAGGTGAACTGTCAGGCTGGAAGGAGGTTACTAGTGGAGTTCCTCAGGGATCAGTTTTGGGGCCAATCTTATTTAACCTTTTTATTACTGACCTTGGCACAAAAAGCGGGAATGTGCTAATAAAGTTTGCGGAGGACACAAAGCTGGGAGGTATTGCTAACACAGAGAAGGACCAAGATATCATACAGGAAGATCTGGATGACCTTGTAAACTGGAGTAATAGGAATAGGATGAAATTTAATAGTGAAAAGTGCAAGGTCATGCATTTAGGGATTAATAACAAGAATTTTAGTTATAAATTGGGAACACATCAGTTGGAAGTAACAGTGGAGGAGAAGGACCTCGGAGTATTGGTTGATCACAGGATGACCAATGTGATATGGCTGTTAAAAAAGCTAATGCAGTTTTAGGATGCATCAGGCGAGGTATTTCCAACAAAGATAAGGAGGTATTAGTACCGTTATACAAGGCACTGGTGAGACCTCATCTGGAATACTGTGTGCAGTTCTGGTCTCTCACGTTTAAGAAGAATGAATTCAAACTGGAACAGGTTCAGAGACAGGCTACTAGGATGATCCAAGGAATGGAAAACCTGTCTCATTAAAGGAGACTCAAAGAGCTTGACTTGTTTAGCCTAACCAAAAGAAGGTTGAGGGGGGATATGATGGCTCTTTATAAATATATCAGAGGGATTAATATTAGGGAGGGAGAGGAATTATTTAAGCTTAGTAACAATGTGGACACAAGAACAAATGGATATAAACTGGACACTAGGAAGTTTAGACTTGAAATTAGACGAAGGTTTCTAACCATTAGGGGAGTGAAGTTCTGGAACAGCCTTGCAAGGGGAGTAGTGGGGACAAAAGACATATCTGGCTTCAAGACTAAGCTTGATAAGTTTATGGAGGGGAGGGTATGATGGGATAGCCTAATTTTGGCAATTGATCAAAGATCAATAGCCAAATTATCAGCAGGTAAGTATGCCCAGTGGTCTGGGATAGGATGTTAGATGGGATGGGATCTGAGTTACTACAGAGAATTCTTTCCTGGGTGCTGGCTGGTGAGTCTTGCCCACATGCTCAGGGTTTAACTGATCGCCATATTTGGGGTCGGGAAGGAATTTTCCTTCAGGGCAGATTGGCAGAGGCCCTGGAGGTTTTTTGCCTTCCTCTGCAGCATGAGGCAAGGGTCACTTGCTGGAAGATTCTCTGCAGCTTGAGGTCTTCAAACCACAATTTGAGGACTTCAATAACTCAGACATAGGTTAGAGGTTTGTTATAGAAGTGGATGGGTGAGATTGTATGGCCTGTGTTGTGCAGGTCAGACTAGATGATCATAATGGTCCCTTCTGACCTTAAAGTCTATGAGTCTTTGAGTACAGAAGTTGACTTTACAGGCCACTTAGGTCAGCGGAAGGGATTTGGTAGTCTAGAAACACATTATTAGATTGATTTAACGTGGTTTATGTCAACCTAAGTTTGTAGTGGACCAGGCCTACCCCATACAAAAGCTAGCACTTTTCTCTCTTCCATGTCCCCCATTACTGTAATATGTACATGCTTCACCATCTTTGTTGCATGTTTCCTGACAAAATTCTTGAGAAGTAGGAAAGTGCTATTATTTCCATTTTACAGATGGGGAACAGAGGAACATGGAGACTAAATGACTTGCTGATGTCATACAGGAAGTCTATAGCAAAGCAGGAAACTGAACCCAGGTCTCCAAAGTCCCAGGTTAGCATGCTAACCATTGGACCATCCTTCTCTCTCTAGGTTCTCCAACAAACAATGGAAGACATAGCAGGTCTGAGCCTACATTTCAACAGCTTTCTGAATTTCTAGCACAGAATAACCAATATATTATTAACTGGAGGACAGATACATTTGATTGCTTCCTATTATTGTTAGGAGGCCTGAATCAGGGCTCTACTGTATTAGGTATTGCACACACATGTAACATAGAAGAGAGATTCCCTGCTCCAAAGAGCTTACAATCTAAACACATGGTTCTGTTTGAATCTGCTTCCTTGGAGAGGACTATTTTTGAAATGTAAGAAAACATGCAGGGTTTTATTTGTTTCTATGTCAATTTGACATATATAAGGACACAGGGATAGCAGCAAGGATATTGCCAATAAAACAGCCAGAAAATAGGTAGCAAAAAGGACTCAACATCATAAAAATGATGTAGCACTGTGTGTGTGGGTGGGTGGGTGGGTTCTTAAGGAAAAATTATATATAGCACTTTGAGAATGATCTTGAAATATGGATCAGAGTGAAAAAGGGAAGAGTTCAGCAAGCTAGAGCAATGCAAGTAGAAGTATTTACTCCATTTTACTAATTAGGGACCTGATCCTGCAACTGGCTTCAAGAGGGCAGATCTCTGTGCCCACATGGAACCCAGTAAAGTCAATGGGCTCTATGCGGGTGCAAGGATCCACCTACACATAGAAGAAGCTTATTCAATACAGACTTATTGTGAAGCAAGTAAGTTTGGAATGTGAGGATTCTGATTTGTTATCAAGTCATGGAAATGAGAATAAGGTTTACATGCTGTGGGTTACTGGGCTGAAGCACGTATATTATCAAGTCGTTAAAGAAATATTCATTTTAAAATGCCTTTCCATTTATTCAAACACTACAACAAGCAGATGTATTTTAACACTATACCTGCAAAGTGAAAGGCGATGCCAATTTTCATTAAGTTATTCAACAATGACTGGACCAATCAGGTTTACTTTGAATTACTGTCATGATCAACTAGTTCATTTCATTTGCTGCAATCATAAAAACCGAAGCAGAAGAACAACACTGCAGTGTCTCAGGATAAAAAGGCAACAGAAATGCATAGCCAGCAAAGATTACACTAAGCCACAGTTTATTTAGTTCTTTCTTCAGGCAGAATGCTGCAACTACAAATAAGATTGGAGACTTATAAGTAAGCTCCAGCACAGCCATATGATTTAGCCTGAGCTACATTTTATTAAATTAGATTTAAGTGCCTTGAACAATAAATGCAGAAGTTATTAGGAGGTTACCTTAAAGAAAACCAGGGAATTTTTACCCTCAATTATGTAATCAAGGTACTAATTATCATGTGAATTTTAAAGAAATTTCCAAAACAAAAATATGAATAAGCTCTTTGTCTTTGCAAAATCTCATGGTCCAATCAGCTTACTAGCCAGTTTAGACTACACAGGAAAGCTTCCTCATTGTGGGGAGATTGAGTCTGCTCATGCAATCCTTGCTCATGAGAGTAATCCTTACTTATGCAAATAGGTCCATTGATTTCAGTGTGTTGGGCGAGTAAGAGTTGAAGCAGCAGGACCTAGTGTTTCTTGCACTGATACTGCACTTTTAAAATCTAATAAAGAGGTTTTCAACCTGTGGTCCACAGACTATGTCTAAGGGGTCTGCGAAAGATCGTCATTATCATAGAACAGTGGTTTTCAAACTCGGGTCCGCAGACTATGGCCAAGATTTCCAAAGGGGTCCATACCTCCATTCAAAAATGTTTAGTGGGCTCACAAATGAAAAAAGGTTGAAAACCACTAATCTAATACAACTCAAAAACACACAGAGATATAAAAGACTTGAAAATGAATACATGGAAAAGATTTCTGTGGGGATTTTGTTCAAAATAAACCTAGTTGGGTATCAGACTAATGCAGACTTGTACTTCTAAGGCTAAATGAAGACCAAGGTTCTCTATGGTAGCTCCATCTTGTGGGATTGCTATACCTTCTACTGAAAATCAGAATAAAAAATATGTCGACACTGTTTCCAATCCAAAGACATGATCCTGCTTCCAGTTGACTCAGCAGAAAAACTTCTATTGACTTAATTGGGAGTAGGATTGTGCCCCAAATCAAATCACTCTGTTTCCTCACAGAACATGAGTAAGTGAATAAAAATGCAAGGAATTCCATGCTGTGAGTAACAATGGTATTTGTCAAAGATAAAAACATCTTGATTTAGTCTCCTGTGCCCTTAATACTTGGCAACCAAACACCATCAAGTTATTTTCCACATGGTGCAATACATCATGGGGTGCAATTCAGTTGTTTCTGTTAGAAAAAAAAAACTGGAAAATAACACAGTAATTCATTAATATGGGGTGAGTTGTATAATATTGAAGGTTAAAAGTAGCTCTCAACAGACTAAATTGTAAGGGTTTTGGCAAGTCTTATTGTAGAAGTTCATTCCCATATAGGTTTAAAGGGAATCTTCACTCCCTTGCATCTTGTGTTTGCATGTACACCAGTGCAAAGCTGGTGTAAAACACCAATATTCTGTTTTGGCAGCATTTCACATCCATGTTGCACAAGCGTACATGGCAACACTAGGCAACGCAGCAAAGAATCAAACCCTGTATGCTTTACAAAGAGAAAACTCTAGTGTTTTCTTATCAGATATCGTGTAGGAAGATGAATGTTCCAGAAAAACCCTATATAACATTTTTATAAACAGAATGAATGATATACTTCTTAAAGTCAACAGGACTACGTGCATGTGTAGTGATGCACGTGCATAAGTGTTTGAAGGATTGGGGCTCTGGTTACTTCTCAAATGTTGAGTAAATCTTATTTACTTTACATACAGCAATAGTTTAGTTATATATTATAGACTTATAGAAAGAGGCCTTCTAAAAATGTTAAAATGTATTACTGGCACGCGAAACCTTAAATTAGAGTGAAAAAATGAAGATTCAGCACACCACTTCTGAAAGGTTGCCGATCCCTGGTCTAGGATAACTGGAATGCCTACTGTATCAAATGAATGTTACTGACCTTGTTCCTAGGCTGGAAAGCACCACCATGTAGCCTGGTAGCAGGCTCTGATAGAATCTTTTCTACTTTGGTTAAGGATTTTCTGAATAGGGATAGAGAATGAACATTTTATTTCTGACACCCATCCAAATGCCAGGCCGTGAGGTGGAGTCAGCCTGAATTGGGGTGCTTGATTTCCCCCCTATTTGGCTTAGGAGATTCTGAAATGGGTGGATCCTGATTGGTGAGCATGAGGACATCATTAGTAGTTCCGTGAACCAGAGTTCTCTGAACCAGTAGGGTGCAAGGAGGATTATGGTGGCTTTGTCATGCTGTACAACTTATGGTAGCAGGGGGAAGGGAGGATAGGCGTATCTGAGGTCATCCCATCAGGAGAACACTGTCCTGGGAATCATGGTCTCTGGTTCCCCTGGAGCAATAGATGGGAAGCTTTCTGTTTGGCTGGGAAGCAATGAGATCCCAAAGCAGTGTATCCCATTGGGCAAATATGTTGGTTAGAACTCTGTCGTGGATCTCCCATTCGTGGTCTGCTTCTGCTTAACCTGTCTGCCAGGGAGTTGTGAACACCCAGGAGGTATGCAGCCTGTTTCATAATGTGGTTTCTGATGCACCAGTTCCAAAGTCTGACTGCTTCCAGGCTGGGGCAGGACGAGATTTTGCCCCTCCCTGTTTGTTTATATAGACCACTGTGGTGATACTGTCTGATATTATCTGTACATGGAGTGAGTGTTTGAGGGGAAGAACATAAGAATGACTGTACTGGGTCAGACAAAAGGTCCAACCAGCCCAGTATCCTGTCTGCTGACAGAGGCCAATGCCAGGTGCCCCAGAGGGAGTGAACCTAACAGGTAATGATCAAGTGATCTCTCTCTTGCCATCCATCTCCACCCTCTGACAAACAGAGTCTAGGGACACCATTCCTTACCCATCCTGGCTAATAGCCATTAATGGACTTAACCTCCATGAATTTATCTAGTTCTCTTTTAAACCTTGTTATATTCCTAGGCTTCACAACCTCCTCAGGCAAGGAGTGCCACAGGTTAACTGTGCGCTGTGTGAAGAACTTCCTTTTATTTGTTTTAAACCTGCTGCCCATTAATTTCATTTGGTGGCCCCTAGTTCTTATATTATGGGAACAAGTAAATAACTTTTCCTTATTCACTTTCTCCACATCACTCATGATTTTATATACCTCTATCATATCCCTCCTTAGTCTCCTCTTTTCCAAGCTGAAAAGTCCTAGCCTCTTTAATCTCTCCTCATATCGGACCCATTCCAAACCCCCTAATCATTTTAGTTGCCCTTCTCTGAACCTTTTCTAATGCCAGCATATCTTTTTTGAGATGAGGAGACCACATCTGTATGCAGTATTCAAGATGTGGGCGTACCAAGGATTTATATAAGGGCAATAAGATATTCTCCATCTTATTCTCTATCCCTTTTTTAATGATTCCTAACATCCTCTTTGCTTTTTTGACTGCTGCTGCACGCTGCATGGACGTCTTCAGAGAACTATCCAAGATCTCTTTCCTGATTAGTTATAGCTAAATTAGCCCCCATCATATTGTATGTATAGTTGGGGTTATTTTTTCCAATATGTATTACTTTACGTTTATCCAAATTAAATTTAATTTGCCATTTTGTTGCCCAATCACTTAGTTTTGTGAGATCTTTTTGAAGCTCTTCACAGTCTGTCATTCATTCCGGCAACCAGACCTTGCATTTCTTTGTTGCACTGTTTGCATTTTGCATGCATGCCTGTCTTACCCACAGGTAGAGGAACTTCATTAAAATATTTCTAAACTGTGTCTCTTTTAGGCCTGCTGCCATTATAGGTTTTCCCTTCTAGTAAGAGAATGGTATGATAGATCTCAAATCAGTGAAGGCTACACTCAGAAAGACCTCAAGACTTCTGGAATATTCTGCTCAAACAGTTTCACTTTTGTTTCTACTGCCTGTCCCTCCCTTCTCACATTTATTTCCACACTTCTTCTCCTTGTCCAGATCTATTCCGCCCCCAACAATCTTCTATTCATTGAACTTTTTGAAACTTTTCACTTTTAGAGAGAGGTAAGGAATTGACCCTATGTACACGAATTTGCAGAGGGACAATAGGGTTGAGGTCTGTTATGTCTCACCTCTATATATTATTTATTTGTTTATTTTAAAACATTTTTGCTATTAACAAGCATGTTATCTCTGGAGACACAAATCCACAGTTTTATAACTGCAAAACTAAACATCTCTGATGGTATCTTCTAGACTGAGCACTGAGTCACATTGGGTAGATAGAAAGATTAACCTAAATAATCTATACAGAAGCACCTAGAATCCCATAAGATTGTGTCTCTAATTTACATACAGGCTGTATGTTTTATGAGAGTGAAGTAGGCAGCATTGGTGGGCAAAAATCCACCCATTAACCCAAGAGCCCGGGCATGGGGCTGCCATGCTGACTCCCCTTCCCAGGACCACTAGTCCACTCTGTGGTGATAGCAGCAGCCCTCCTGTGTCACGTGCATATATTACTTTGGGCCAGTGGATCCATGTAAGCACAGATCTCATGGCTGGCTAAACACAACAATTGCTTCTTTTTTGCTAGTCTATGTGAGAAAACTTGGAAAAAGTGCCTCCATGATAGAGACGGTAGGGAGAATCCACTGTGCAGCAGACCCACCACAGGGCATTGGTGGTGCAGAGGTGGGGGTTTGGGCCTTCCTGGCACCAGGGTGAAATTCACCAAGAGCAAGGTCTGAGCCTGAAGAAAGCATAAATTTGTTCCACGCCTCCCTATTTAGTTACACGATAGCTATCATGCAGATGTCTGCCTGTCTCAATATGGTGCCCTTTCCATTCTGTGTTAGTGACTAGGGAAAGCTATGTACTCTGAGTTTCACAGTAAAGTAAGCATTTATGGGGGTTTTTTAATTTATTTTTTCACCCCTAACCCAATAACAGACTTTACTCTGTGGAGAAAACAATGAAAAGGGAGGGGGGGGAATATACTTGGCTCTTCAAGGTAAGAACTTTTAAAGAATAAAAAGTTGTAATACAGTTCAATGTTTACACTCACCAATTACTGTAACAATAATATTTTGCATTTATAATTAATTCCCACTCCTGCAAATACTTATGAATGAGGTTATTTTTATACATGTAAATAGTGCCAATGGATTTCAATGGGAGAAATCAGGTGTGTAAAGTTAAATATGTGTGTAGTTTGCAAGACTGAGGCCAGTCAATATGTAAATTTGAAAGAAAGTTTTAAAAATAAAATTATAAGCTACTTAGATACTGACTTTAATGGGAGTTGAAGATACTCAGCATCTTATCGGGTAAAATTTTAAGTGCCTGATCCCACCCCACTGAAGTAAATGGAACCTCTCTCATTCAGGATCAAACATTTATTACAAAACCTTAGTTAAAAAAAAAGAAAGAAAAAAAAGTGCCCCTAAATGAGGTTACTTCCTGTGGTATTACAGAGTTTTACAACCTCCTAGTACAGTGGTTCCCAAACTGGGGTTCATGAACTCCTGGGGGTTAGCGAAATGTTACAGTGGGTTCTCGGGAAAAAATTCTCTAATGGCAGACAGAGCCCCTAGACTTCCAAGAGCTAAGCAGATCAAAGCAAGCATATCTATCACACTGAGGAGATTTAAACTTCAAGACGCCTTATAAGAAACGGAAAGGGAGGTGAATATTTTTTGCTGTTTTAAAATTATTATGAAGAACAAGTTTAAGCTTTGTTGTAACGTGCATTGTTTGCCTGGACTGCTCAAGACCTGAAAACTTGTGTAGGAGGAACTCTTTTGAGTTGGCTTCTTAAATACCTTCATGCTGTTTCACATCTGAGGGCTTGGCTACACTTACGGTTTGCAGCGCTGGTAGTTTGCAGCGCTGGTCATCCAGCTGTGTAGGAGCAGCGCTGGTGTGTGGCCACACTCACAGCTACCAGCGCTGGTGTGTGGCCACATTTGCAGCATTTCCAGCGCTGTTGGGAGTGATGCATTATGGGCAGCTATCCCAGCATTCAAGTGGCCACAACGTGCTTTTCAAAAGAGGGGGGTGGAGTGGGGTCTAGTGTGACAGGGAGCGGGGGGAAAGAGAGAGGGGTTTTTTGGAGCCAACACTGTGTGTTTAGCTTCCTGACTTGAAAAATCAGAACATTTTTCTGACCCCTTAGTCTTAACTCTTAATTGCAAACAGCCTGCACGACTCCCCGCTGTTTCCCTGCCTGCCTCTCATTTGATTGTTTACAGCCAGGTACAGATGATCACAGCAAACAGGAGCTATGTTTGTTTTTTAGATAGCAGCAGCGGCAACGGAGGAGCTCCACAGAGCTGTTCACAACAGGGAGGAGGATCTCATTTGATTGTTCACAGATTGATCACAGCAAACAGGAGCTGATAAGCAGCTCCCGTACGGAGCGAAACGAGCTCCGTTCGCTCCGGAGGTTCACAACAAAACAAAGACAGGCTGCATAACAAAACAAAGGGAGTAATTTTAGTTAAAAGCATTCTGGGATATCTCCTTATTCCCCGGAGGCCAATAAAAGCGCTGGTGTGTGTCCACACTTGATGAGCAGCGCTGGATCACCAGCGCTGCAATCGCTACACCCCAACCTGGCCAGGTGTACAGCCAGCGCTGCAGCCAGGGAGTTGCAGCGCTGGTTGTGCCCTGCAGGTGTGGACGGGGTGTAATTGCAGCGCTGGAAAGCCTCTACCAGCGCTGCAACTTGCAAGTGTAGCCAAGCCCTGATACTCCTTGATGAAACATAGGAGACTTGTCTTATAACAGGCTTATTCAAAGTGATACAAGCTACGAAAGTGAGATCTTGGAAGAGTGCTGCTGTTTTCATAATGTAATAAAAATACTGTAATGATAAATAATAATTAATAATAAAGTGTGTGTAATAAGCATGGCATAAAAACAAATTTTATATTTCCAAGATAATTGCTTTTATAATTTATACTCAGGTAAAGGAGAAAATCCCAGGAAATATTCATTGTTAAGAGGGGGTTCACAAGACTTGATGTGCTAGTGAAAGGGGTTCACAGGCTGTTAAAGTTTGGGAACCACTGCCCTAGTACTATACAGTGAAACTCAGGGCTTGTCTACACCACCGTGCAGGGTCGATCTAAGATATGCAACTTTATCTACGTAAATAGCGTAGCTGAAGTCGACGTACTTAGATTTACTTACCGCGGGTGTCTTCACTGCGGTAAGTCGATCGCGAGCGCTCTCCCATCAACTCCGCTTGCACTTCTCGTTCTGGTGGAGTACCGGAGTCAACGGAAGAGCGCTCAGTATAGATATGATAAATCAATCCCCACTGGATCGATCGCTGCCTGCCGATCTGGCGGGTAGTGTAGATAAGCCCTTGGTAGTAATGCAGCTAGATCCTTCATTCTTCCATTGAATACTATCTAGAGCTGGTCAACGTTTTTTTTCCAATATTGAAAATGTTCATGAAAAATTGTTTTTCAAAATGTGTTATGACATTATCAAAAATAATTTATCATTTGCCATTTTCAAGATAAGAAGTTTAATGATTTTTTTAAAATGTAATTTAAAAACCCACCCTGTGACTAAACTGACACATTCTTAAGTATTAAATATTTTAAAAACAAAAAAGATAAATGAAAAATTCCAATTAAAAATGTTTTTAATTCTCTACTATACACCCCATTTTTAAACTAATCCAAGTGGTATATTTTACAACCTATTGTACTCAATTGTGCAATTCCAAAATTCTCTTGTCTTTTTTTTTCCTCCTTCTTAAATAAAAGCAAAGGACTCCAATGAAAATAATCTACAATAATGCAATACAAATGTTTCATATTTGATCACACAAGTTAGGAGAAGCAAAATTTAAGGTTTCCATAGCAACATTATTTCTGCCAGATTGCATAGTAACTGAAAATACTATATAAGTATAATGTGGGAGACTTAGCATTGCTATAGAAACCTTAATTTTGTATTTCTGAACTTGTTGAAGTTGCATTAGAGTGTTTTTAATACTGTATCACATAACCCTTGCCGCTCAACAGATGCTCAGATGCAGCAGTGCTGGATGCATTATACTCAAATACTAGAGTGTGAATCATATCATTTACACACTGTGCACTCTGACACATCTCTTAAAAAAAAAAGGAAGACTTCTAATTATTTCCCTCCTCTTTGCAAAATTCCTCTGTGTATTATAGCCAATAATAATATTAAACACATTTAGTTCTCTTGCCTTTCTTCATGAATCTATTCTCTCTAAAGCCTTTATTAGCCTAGCAGTTTTCCCCTCTATCTTTCCATAGTAGAGGGCTGGAAATTGCATGTAGTATTCTAGGAGTGGACCTGTGCAGTGTATAAAGAAGAAACATCTCCCTAGTTGGGAACTTAATTCACCTACTTATATAATATATTGTGTGACTACATTTGCTTTAATAACTATAGTGTTACACTGAATACTAATTCCTTTAAGAATAGATATAACCAGGTCTTTTCCACTTTACTGCTGTCCAGCCACTTGTACACTGGTGCAAACTGCATTATATTACTCCTCTGAATAAGTGTTTGGGGGAGCCACAGTTCTACTATGATATTTCTTTGTAGCTGAGGAAGACAACTAGCCATAAATGCCTCTTGTACTAATGCCAGAAAAGGCATGAAGAGGGACTGCAGGCCTAAAAAAAAAATAGAATGTTTACATCTGAGTCAGTGGGTTATCATACTTTTTCTCCCCTATTGCTCCCCCCTTCGGCATTCCCCCTCATTTTCTGTGAGCTACAGACGGGGCAGCTCTAGGATTTGTGCCACCCCAAGCAGGGCGGCACGCCGCGGGGGGCGCTCTGGCGGTCGCCGGTCTGGCGGCTCCGGTGGACCTCCTGCAGTCATGCCCGCGGAGGGACCGCTGGTCCCGCGGCTCCGGTGGACCTCCCGCAGGCACGCCTGCGGATGCTCCACTGAAGCCGCGGGACCAGTGGCCCCTCCGCAGGCACGTCTGTGAGAGGTCCACCGGAGCCGCCTGCCGCTCTCCCGCGGGACACCGCCCCAAGCGCGCGCTTGGCACGCTGGGGTCTGGAGCCGGCCCTGGCTACTGAGTAAAGTTCTTACATTGAGGAGATATCCAGCAAATCCCTACATGGTTTATTTTTTAATATCTTGTCTTCAAAAACAGTCCAAATTTTAACTTTTTAAAAAGCGACCCGAGTCAGCTGATTCAGGTCGCAGTGTAGATATACCCATAGGAGCTAAACCCAACTGAGTGGTCTGCCAAAGGTATAAGCACCCTGGGGCCAACAAGGAATTCCATTTGGATGGAAAAGATTAAAGTTGGAAGCAGGCATTTGAGGCCAGTTTTTGGGCAATACATATGCAACTCCACTGGAACTAAATAAAGTGCCACTATCAATCCCACCAGCAAAAGAATCAATTAGTTTAGGAGTTGAGGGCTCAGTTTAGCCAATGCAAGCAGTATGAAATTGTTCTATCATGAAAGAACAAAAAAAACCTGTTTGGTAAGCTTCCTGCTTCTATTGTACCTAACAGTCAGTTGGGCCACTGGATGATCGAGGTGCTAAAGGAACACTCAAGGAAAATAAGGGCACTGCAGAGAAGCTAAATGAATTCTTTATAATAATAATAGGAGATATACCTATCTCCTAGAGCTAGAAGGGACCTTGAAAGGTCATTGAGTCCAGCCTGCTGCCTTCACTAGGAGGACCAAATACTGATTTTTGCCCCAGATCCCTAGATGGCCCCCTCAAGGATTGAACTCATGACCCTGGGTTTAGCAGGCCAATGCTCAAACCACTGAGCTATCCCTCCCCCTCTTTGCATTAGTCTTCACTGCAGAGAATGTGGGGCAGATCCCCACACCTGAGCAATTATTTTTAGGTGATAAATCTGAGGAACTGTCGCAGACTGAGGTGTCAACAGATGAGATTTTGGAATAAACTGATGAACTAAACAATAAGTCGTCACCGGGATCAGATGATATTCACTGAAGAGTTCTAAAATACGAGATTGCAGAACTATTAACTTTGGTATGTAAACTATCGCTTAAATCAGCCTCTGCACCAGGTCACTGGAGGTTAACTAATATAACACCTATTTTTAAAAAAAGGCTCCAGAGACAATCCTGGCAATTACAGGCCAGTAAGCTTAACTTCAGTACCAGGCAAACTGGTTGAAACTATAGTAAAGAACACAGTTATCAGAGACATAAATAAACATGATATGTTTGGGAAAAGTCATCATGGCTTTTGTAAAGGGAAATCATGCCTTACCAATCTTACTAGCATTCTCTGAGTGAGTCAACAAGCATGTGAACAAGGGTGATCCAGTCAATATAGTGTACTTGGACTTTCAGAAAGCCTTTGATGAGGTCCCCCTCTAAAGGCTTTTAAGTAAACTATGCAGTCATGGGATAAGAAGGAAGGCCCTCTCATGGGTTAGTAACTGGTTAAAAGAGAGAAAACAAAGAGTAGGGGAAAATGGCCAGTTTTCCCAATGGAGATAGTAAAAAGTGGGGTCCCCCAAGGATCTGTACTGGGACCTGTACTATTCAACATATTCATAAATGATCTGGGAAAAGGGAAGAACAGTGAGGTGGCAACATTTGCAGACAATACAAAATTACCAAAGATAGTTAGGTTCAAAACTGACTGCAAAGTGTTACAAAAGGATCTCACTAAACTGGGTGACAAAATGACAGACGAAATTCAATGCTGGTAAATGCAAAGTAACGCACATTGGAAAACATAATCCCAACTATATACAAAATGAGGGGTGCGTAAATTAGCTGTTACCATTCAAGAAAGACGTTGGAGACATTGTGGATAGTTCTCTGAAACCATCCACTCAATGGGCAACGGCTGGCAGAAAAGCTAACAGAATGTTAGGAACCATTAGGAAAGAGATAGATAAGAAGACAGAAAATATCTTAATACAGCTATATAAATCCATGGTATACCCACACCTTGAATAGTGTGTGCAGTTCTCGTTGCCCCATCTCAAAAAAGATATATAAGAATTGGAAAAGTTGCAGAGGACAATGAAAATGATTAGGGGAAATCAAACAGCTTCCACGTGAGGAGAGATTCAAAAGAATGGGACTGTTCAGCTTAGAAAAGATGACTAAGGAGTGGGGATATGACAGAGGTCTATAAAATCATGAACGATATGGAGGAAGTGAATAGGATGGAAACTTACCGTATATACTCAATCATAAGCCGATATCCAAGAGGGATAAGTAAAAATGTGACCTGTTCATAAGCCGACCCTATAATTCAGGGGTCGGCAAACTTTGGCTCCTGGGCCATCAGGATAAGCTGCTGGCGGGCCGAGATGGTTTGTTTACCTCGAACATCCGTAGGCACAGAGGTAAACCTAAGTAAACAAAGTGTCTCGGTGCGCCAGCTGCTTACCCTGACAGGCCGGGACAGCAACTGGTGGGGAAATTTTTTGGGGGGCAGAAGCTGGTGTCAGGGGAGTAACCCCTGTGACCACCGCCCACAGGACCCCACCCCTAGCCTGGGACCCCTACCCTCTCCTCATCCCATCCCTTCCCACCTTATCTGGGGAGGGCCAGTGGAGGATGTCTCTGGTCTGGCTGGAGATGCTCTGGCAGGCTGGGCAGCGCGGCCGCAGCCTGCTCCGCGGGCCAGACCGGGCGGTGCAGCCACAGCATGTTCCAGCGGGCTGAGCCGGGCAGCACAGCCACAGAGTGCTCCGGCGGGCCAGGCAGTGCGGCCACAGCCTGCTCTGGGGGGCGGGGCCAAGCAGCACGGCTGCAGCCTGCCAGCCCCAGAGCTGCAGCTGCTTTGGAAGCTGGGGGGAGAGCAGCATGGCCAGAAGCGGAGAGACTCTGGCCCCGCCTCTTCCCTTCTGACTCTACTGCCTCTCCTTGCTCTCTCTGTTTGGGGGAGGGACTGTGTCCCACCTTTCCCTCTGTATACCCGTTCATAAGCTGACCCCCTTCTCTGGTGCTTCCCTTTTTTACCAAAAAAATTCAGCTTATGAGTGAGTACATATGGTAATTTTCAAGCTGTCAGAGTCCCTTTAAACTTCTCCACCAGGCCATTGGTTTATGGGCAATACACTGAGATTCAAATGGACTTACATTTTGTAGAAGTTCCAAAACTCCTGCATTAAGTAAAACAGTTAGTTCCTTGGTAAGTAAGAACATCAGTGGGTAGTCCAGCAGGCCAGGAGAATTGTATTAATTCTTTGGCTTCGCTCGGGCAGTATTTACAAGGGCAGCTAACTACTGCAAGGCTCCATAGCTGTACAGAGGCCACACAGTTCTGATGTCATCTGTTTTCTGCCTGTGTACCTACATCCCATATAATCACACTGAATAACCAGGCACACGCAACTAATGGACCTCAGTTTTCTATGCTGAAAATAAATTATTGGTGGGTCAAATGGATTTTCCTCGGCCTCATAATATGACTTCCTTAGACACTGTAGCTAATGACTCCTTGTGAGAAGCAGGAGTGCATCCAGGGCTCTCTTTGGTAGTCCGTTGTTCTTCTCCTACCAACTCTGATGGCTCTTCTGATTGCCTGGTATTCAGCTCCTCCATTCTCACTATATGGCAAGGAAAGCTGCTAACTAATCAGTCATTGTGTAGTTTTCAGTCACTTGGGCCAGAGGTGGCAGAGCCTGCCCAAAAGTGGGGGGGAGCTAGGGCCCTTCGCCCTCCTCTTCTGCCTGAGGCCCCACCCCCAGCCAAGCTGGAAGCTGGAGCAGGCCGGGAGCCATGGACCCAGGGCAGAAGGGTCCGCAGCTCCCCACAGCTGCCCACGTGGCTCTTACCATAGCCAGACTGCGGCCCCCCAGCTGGTGCCAGGTCCAGGTAAGAGCTGCATGTGGCACGCAGGCAGCTGTGGGGAGCGGCGGACCTTCTTGCCCTGGGCGGGGGGGGGAGGGAGGAGGAGCCCCATGGGGCAGAGACACAGGCCGGGGGCTGCTCTCTATTCCCCCCCCCCTCACTCCGGGCAGGTGGAGAGGCTGTGGCGCCAAAACGTGGGAGGGCCATGGCCCCCTCGCCACCCCCTTCTGGTGTCCCTGACCCAGGCTGCATCTGACTGACTGTTTCTACCAGCAAATCCTACTTTACACACGTGACAGATACGAACACAGGCCTAGCTTGAAACTATGTTTTCCACTTTATAAATGTTACCTCTCCGAGCCAGGGATTGTATGCTGGCTAGTTGGGGAAGATTATTGAGCTCTGCCCAGGAACTAAAATGGAGAAGTTTAAAGGGTCTCTGACAGCTTGAAAATTAAATTTCCATCTGAAAGTTTTGTACACACTCTTATTACAAGTAACACTTAAGATTAGGGCTGCTGATTAATCGCAGTTAACTCATGCAACTAACTAAAAAAAATTCAAGTGGAGAAGTGATGGTTCTTGGGGCACTGTACCTATTGGGTTCCGGGAAGTTCTTGGGGCACTGTATCTATTGGGTTTCCAGGTCTTGGGGCACTGTAGCGGGGCAGTTACCCTGCTCCTAGGAGAAAAGGTTAAAGGCAGCTCAAGTAGGCTGATTGGGGAGGCACCACAGCTGTGGCCACACCCAATCAGGCCACAGCTCGCCCTGATATAAGGGCTAAGGGAGGCACTGCATCAGTCTCACTCCAGCTGGGAGTGGGAAGGACTTAGCTGTCTGGCAGTACAGGATACCTGGCACAGAGCAGTGCTGGAGACAGGCAAGAGGAGCTGGGGAGCTCCAGCCTAGCAACTCCCCAGGCTGAGGCTGGGGCTACAGAGATGCAGGCTGGGGATAGGCAGCTGGTCCAACTCCCTTGCCAGTGATGAGTAGCCATTACAGACTGCAGTCTGCCCCAGAGAAAGGGGATAGATGATGACTGGCAGTAGCCACTGAGGCAAGAAGGGCATAGGGATGAGGGGAGACCCAGAGTGTGGGGTACTGCTGGGGGGCAGAACCCCAAGGTAAAGGGCACTGGGGTCTGGGAGGGACATGGGGGCCTGAGACAGGGGAGACACCAGCCAGCAGGGGTTGCGCCAAGTGCTGGAATCAAGCTAATTCCTGGATAACCAGCAGGAGGCGCTGTACCAGTGAGTCGGACGTGTTACAGGCACTCTGGACTGAGAGTCACTTTGTTATCCTCTGCCTCTCCGAGAGGTAACCTTCCCCATGATGGCTGGGTGTTAGGCTAGTGGTGTTAAGGACCTATCAGCCACTCAAGCACTTCTCTGGGTAATGCCAGCCCTGTTTCACCTTGCAGGTTAACAATAGGTGCACCTGAGTCTCTTTGAAGTGTTCCCCTGGATATCCAGCCCCTGACACTGTCTGCTCACAGAAATCCCAGATCCACTGTTCCTGTACCCAAGTTTACTAGCTTAACCTTAAACTCTCACTCCTGTATATCACACAGCACTTGTAATAGAACAAAAGAAGATTTATTTAAGAAAAAACAGATTCGACTCAAACAAGAGTGATGGAAACAAATGGTTACAATACAAAACAATAAAACGCAAACATGGGCCTACACTTAATATATCACGTTCCCACACACAAAGTTTGGACTATTATTGCAAAGCCATCAGGCTTCACAGGAACTGGAATCTAATTTTTAATAAAAATGCCTCTGTCCCTCAAAAGGTCTGCCCAGTGAGTGGATACAGAGTGTCTCTGCCCCTCAGTGTTCTACAGAAACAGTCTTGTCAGTATTCATAGGGTGATTTCCTAGTTTGCAGCTGATTGGTAAGCTTAAGTAGGTGCTTAGATCTTTTATTGTTTTATTATACATTTCATCTATAATGTTTTAGGACAAAAACATTGTGCTCTGTGTATGGCTGTCTGGTCTCTGGTAAACCATTGTCTTTCTTTATGACAGAAATAAAGAGTGAAACCGCAGGTGCAGAGCTAAGTCACACCTAGTGAGATAATCACAGTAAGTTGCAGGGGGCTGCAGCCTAAAACCCTTGTCTGGAGGGAAATGGGCAGGGTTGGCTTTAGGAAGTGTGGGGCCCAATTCGAACATTTTCGGCGGGGCCCCGGCAGGGATGACTTAAAAAAAAAAAAAAAAAAAAGTAAAAAAAAAGCCTTTCATTTCTTCCCTATAAAAAGTTCTGATTTAAGGGATGTGCCCCAGTATGTATTTTTTGTACCAATAGGGTTACCATACGTCCGTATTTTTAAAAATTCCTCCAGGATGGCGATTTAAGAACCAAAAAGCTGGATATGTCCGGGAAAATACGGATGTATGTTAACCCTACCTAAAGTTCTTTTAAAAAAGATGGGCCTGAACTAGAAATGAGCTCCATTTCACATGTGTGGGTCCCCACCACTCCCTGGGGGTGTGCTAGGGTGACCAGATGTCCCAATTTTATAGGGACAGTCCTGATTTTTGGGTCTTTTTCTTATATAGGATCCTATTACCCCCCACCCCCTGTTCCAATTTTTCACACTTGCTGTCTGGTCACCCTAGGGTGTGCACGTGTGGGTCCCAGCTGCTCCCTGCCCCCCTCATTGAAGCAGGTGTTACTGCCCTGGGAACTGCAGGGCACCAGTGGACATGGGCTGGCTGAAAGCAGGGCAGGGGCTGACTGGAGGTAGGGTCTGGCTGCAGGCAGGGCAAGGGGTGCGGGGCTGGCTGGAGACGGGGATGTGGGGGCGGGGGCCTGGCTGGCTTCAGGCAGGGCCGCAGGGGGCGTGCAGCATGGGTTGGCAGGGCTGGAGACAGAGGAGTGTGGGACTGCTGGCTTCACGCAGGGGGGTGCGGCAGGGGTTGGCTGGAGACAGGGCAGGGTGTGCGGGGCTGGTGCGGGCAGGACTGTGCGGGCAGAGGGAGCAGGGCCTGGCTGTGGGTGTGGGTACAGGGGGTACAGCCCACTCTGTAGGGTAAGTGCCCCCTCCTTCTCCCTCCCCCACCAGGGTAGCAGCAGCAGCCCGGAGCTTGGGGGCTATTTAAAGGGCCCAGGGCTCCCCTGCTTCTACCGCCCTGGCCCTTTAAATAGCCGCAGGAGCCCTGGGAAAGCGGCGAGGCTCCAGTGGCTATTTAAAGGGCCGGGGCGGTAGAAGCAAGGGGAGCCCCAGATTTTTAAAATAGCCCCCAGAGCCCCGCAGCCATACCCCAGAGCTCCAGCAGTGGGGCTCTGGTGGCAATTTAAAGGGCCTGAGGCTCCAGTCCCTGCTGGGAGCCCCAGGCCCTTTAAATTGACCCCTGGGGAAGCCAGGCCACCCCGGTACAGTGCACCAGCAGGGCTTGGGCGTGGGGCCCTCTTAGGCACGGGGCCCAATTCAGAGGAATTGGTTGAATTGGCCTAAAGCTGGCCCTGGAAATGGGCATAGGTCCCTGTCCAGAGGGATGTGACAGTTAGAGGCCTGAGACCTTAGGGGGCATCCCTTGAGCAGACCACAGATGGGGTCAGAGGTGTATTTACCCCAAAATTGATAAAACATACCTGGACATGTGCCAGCAAGTTCTTCCAGAACAAAAGAAGAGTCTAAAACAGGAGTCTCAAACACGCAGCCCGCAGGCTGCATGTGGCCCGCGAGGTTATTTTCTACGGCCCCCGAGGTCCTCGTCCCCCCCCCCCCCGCCCTCCCCCAGAGTTTACCTAGGAAGCGGAAAGAACGTTCCCTGTTCCCGGCCAATGGGAGATGCTGGGGGCGGTGCCTGAAGCAACAGCAACACACACCCCTGTGCCCTTGCTCCCCCACGTTCCAGCCGCTTCCTGGAGCAGAGCAGCGTGGGGGCAGAGCAGGCAGGCAGGGAGCCTGCCCTGCCCCCAGTGCGCGCCAGGCCAGAGCCCGCCCCCGGTGTGCGCCGGGCCAGAGCCCGCCCCCCGAGAACCTCCTGCAGTCGAACCCCCTGCCCTGAGCCCCTTGCTGCACCCTGACCCCCTGCCACATCCGTCCTGCACCCCAACCCACTGCCCTGAGCCCCCTTGCTGCCCCCCAACCCTGCATACCCTGCACCCCTGCCCTGAGCCCCCTGCTGCACTCCGCACCTCTCCTGCACCCAACCCTCTTCCCTGAGCCACCTGCCGCACCCCTCCTGTACCCCAACCCACTGCCCTGACCCCCCTGCCGCACCCCGATCCCCTGCCCTGACCCCCGGCCACACCCTCATCCCTCCTGCACCCCACACCTCAACTCTCTGCCCTCAGCCCCTGCCACACCCCACACCCCTCCTGCACCCCCTGGGGGCAGGGAGGGGGTGGAGTTGGGGTGAGGATTTCAGGGAAGGGGTTGGAATGGGGGCAGGGAAGGGGTGGGAAGAGCCGGGGCCTCATGGAAGGGATGGGGTGGGGCCGAGGGCAGCAGGGCGGGTGTCAGTAATGCGGCCCTCAGGCCAATGTACTACTACTCATGTGGCCCTTGTGGTCATTTGAGTTTGAGACCCCTGGTCTAAAAGGTCTTTTACTAGGCAGTTCTCTGGCCAGTGCCACCAAGTGGCCTATTACTTCAAGTGCTGGGCAATAACTCATTGTCAGAACCCTGGGGAGTAGGGGAAATGGTTCTCACTGGAATTAACATCAGTAGCTCTCACTTGTCCCTAGTCAGAAACATACTGCCAGGTTCAGACTCTCAATCGTTAGCAAATTCATCATCCAGTTGGATGGCTTGGTTGGCAGCTTGAGTTTTGCCAGTCAGAATGGGTACCACTTGAGGAACTCACCATACCCTTCACCCACAGTAGCTACCTGCACAGAAAAGACTGGGTAAGCATCCGGATCATCATAATATCCTAGCTGGACAGGGTGGGGCTGGGACTGGTAGTCAGAACATCAGCTGGGTTGGGTTGATGACCCAGTGAAGTAGAAATTCCTGGAACTGTTGCTCCTACTTCTGCTAGATGGCCAAATGACCTTGCTGAAACTATTTTGGGGCTCTTATTAGGGTCTAATGCTGTTGTGCCAAATACTTTGTGAGACTTTCCATTTTTCTTCGCTTGTGTAGAGTGTCTGCAATTCCACTTCTAGTGCAAGACTATGAGAGACAGGTAATCTGAACAGCTAGAGCAAGGCAGTTCAAGGGAGATTCAGCTAGAGAGACAGTTCAGAGTTTGTGTAAACACAAGAAATGTTCTCTGGGATTTCAGTTTTATCTCAGAAGTTCTGGTTTAACCAAAACAACACATACTTTTTTTTTTTTTAATATATAAACCAAAAGTCCCTGTCTGTGTTTCTTCCATGCAGCTCAACACTCAATAAAACTCAAAACAACATTACCAAACAACCAACAGGTATTCTATTCAGATGAGGGTGACCAGGGGTCCTGATTTTATAGGGACGGTCCTGATTTTTGGGTCTTTTTCTTATATAGGCTTCTATTACTCCCCATCCCCTGTCCCAATTTTTCACATTTGCTGTCTGGTTACCCTAATTCAGGGCTTAGCTACACTCGAAACGCCAAAGCGCTGCTGCGGGAGTGCTCCCGCGGCAGCGCTTTGAAGTGCGAGTGTGGTAGCGGCGCCAGCGCTGGGAAAGAGCTCTCCCAGCGCTGCAGGTACTCCACCTCCCCGAGGGGATTAGCTTACAGCGCTGGGTGCCGTGCTCCCAGCGCTGGGGCACTGTTTACACTGGCGCTTTACAGCGCTGTAACTTACTGGGCTCAGGGGGGTGTTTTTTCACACCCCTGAGGGAGAAAGTTGCAATGCTGTAAAGCGCCAGTGTAGCCAAGGCCCCAGATTCTTATGTCTCCTCAAAGCTCCCTGCTAGTCTCCTCTCCTCCACTGGAGTAACCCAGACTCCCTTTAAGAGATGATGTACACAAGAGGGAAAATGGCTTTTGCCCTTTTTTGCTTCTTTGTGAGACAAAGCCGGTCTGTATTTTTTCAGAAAGGTGAATGGAGAACCAGTAAAATGGTAAATCCAGGAGAAAGAGTGAAAACTAAACAACTGACAGAAGGAGTTTTAGCCAGACCTTTTAAAAATGAAAAAGAAAAGGTTTTAATTCAGGGGTAGGCAAAGTACGGCCCGCGGGCTGGATCTGGCCTTCCAACCGTTTTAAGCTTGCCCTCGATCTCCCTCTGGGGAGAGGGGTCTGGGGCTTGCCCTGCTCCAGTGCTCCAGCTGGGGGCCGCTCCACTCAGAGGCAGATGCATGGCTCCGCTCCAGCCGGGGAGCCAGGGGCCGCTCCATGCGGCTCCCAGAAGCCACGGCATAGCCCTCCTTTCGGCTCCTACACACTCCACTGGCCCCCTCCGGCACACCAACAGAGAAGGGACATGCCACTGTTTCCAGGAGTCGCTTGTAGTAAGTGCTGCCCCGAGCCTGCACCCCTGAGCCTCTTCCCATGCCCCAACTCCCTGCCCCAGCCCTGATCCCCCTCCCGCCCTCTGAACCCCTCAATCCCAGCCTGGAGCACTCTCCTGCACCCCAAACTCCTCATCCCCAGCCCCACTCCAGAGCCTGCACCCATTCCCGCACCCCAACCCCCTGCCCCCACCCTGATCCCCCTTCCACCCTCCAAACCCCTCTGTCCCAGCCCAGAGCACCCTCCTATACCCCAAACTCCTCAATTTACCACCAGGTTGGGGCATTCCTTACCCAAGAGATGATTTCTTACTACATGAAACAAATGCCACTTACTATTTTATTTACCTGATGTTTTTTCATAGTGCCCATCACCACAGTACTCACATACTGCTGAATCATCAACTCTTCTTAGCTGTTCCTGGCATGTGTCCCATCCAAGTAATGGCCCAGCCTGACCCCATTTAGCTTGAGATCACAGAACCAGCTGGTATGGCAGCAAGCCACACCGGTTCCCCTTGAAACTTAAGTGACAGCACTAGTCTCATAAATATTAATGGTTTTAGTCTTTTCCATTATTTTGCTGGTTTGGAATATAAGAAAAACAGAAAATGAGACAGATGGTGTGTGGGACAGAAAGTACAGAAGTGAGAGTGACTGCAGAAATGGAAAATGTCATTGCTAGGAAACATTAAATTTAGTTTGAAAATGAGTCAGGTGCTGGTTGACATTTTCTGGAGATAAGCAGATGCCTGTGCAATTAATCCACATCAGGCTGGAATTCCACTAAGTATTCACTCCTATTATGTATTTTTGTGAGACAGCCTAAACAGTATCCTCTCTTCTCCATTTAGGCTTTGCCTACACTAGACAATTAAGTCAGTTTATGTTTGGTCAACATACAGCCACCGCAGTAATTACTGCAGTTTTTCATGTCCACACTACCCTCCTTCTGCCAGTGGTGCACGTCCTCTCCAGGAGAGCTTGCTCCAACTTAAGTGCAGGGCCGTCCCTACCCATACACAAAGTACGCAGCTGCGTAGGGCAACAGGAAATTTGAGGACTGAAGCAGGGCCAGGCATGCACTCACCGGCGGCAAGTGCAGCAACCTGGCCCCAGCCGTGCCGCTAGTGTGTGCTGGGGCAGTTTCCCCTGCCCCCCAAGCCAGCCCCGCCCCGTGAGGGGGCTGCGTAAGGCCCCAGAATAACTAGGTATGGCCCTGGAAGTGTGAGCCCTGCTGTCAGGTGCTGGAGCCTCACTGCTGGGCACTGACAGACCAGACAGCAACCAGCAGCAGGGCTCACAGCTGTGACCTCCATGCGGAGCTGATAGGCGATGTAAGTAATGCAGTGTCTACATACACACACTGCATCGCCCTAACTACATCGACCTAAGCTCTACGCTGCTCATGGAGGTGGAGTTACTTGGTCAGTATAGTGGGGGGACTTACAGCAGCGGGCGCAACGCTGCAGTGTAGACACTTACACCTGCCTTACATCGACCTAACTCTGTAGCGTAAATCTGGCCTTAGTCCTCATCTTCTAGGTGCAGGAGCTGGTTCTTTGCCTATATCTGAGGAAGGACCATAGGGGATCCCTGGGCAATTGAGATGGTAAAGGGTTCTGAATGAAACTATTTCCCTCTCTTCTCTCCTCCCAGAGAACTGATACTACTCCATCAGAATCATATAACTGACTGTGTACAGGGGAAGATCCAGAAACAAGCCATAATTTGGGGAATCTACAGAAAGCGGGATTACAGCCTGAAAATTAATTAATCTGAAAAAAGACTTAGGGATCCTGGTAGATAACCAGCTGAACATATCTTCCCCGTGTGAGGCTGTGGCCAAAAGGGTAATGACAACTAACTGAAGTTTCCAGATCACAGTCCCTGGTTCTAATGGGGGACTTCAATCACCCTGACATCTGCTGGAAGAGCAATACAGCAATGCACAGACAATCCAGGAAGTTTTTGGAGAGTGTTGGGGACAACTTCATGGTATAAGTGCTGGAGGAACTGACTAGGGGTCGTGCTCCTCTTGACCTGCTGCTTACAAACAGGGAAGAATTAGTAGGGGAAGTAGAAGTGGGTGGAAACCTAGGCAGCAGTGATCATGAGATGGTTGACTTCAGGATCCTGACAAAATAAAGAAAGGAGAGTAGCAAAATATGGACTTTGAACTTCAGAAAAGAAGACTTTGACTCCCCTAGGGAACTGATGGGCAGGATACCCTGGGAAGCTAATATGATGGGAGAAAGGAGTCCAGGAGAGCTGTCTGTATTTTTAAAAAGCCTTATTGAGGGCGCAGGAACAAACCATCCCGAAGTGCAGAAAGAATAGCAAATATGGCAGGCAACCAGCTTGGCTTAACAGTAAACTCTTCAGTGAGCTTAAACTCAGAAAGGAAGCTTACAAGAAGTGGAAATTTGGACAGATGACTAGGGAAGAGTATAAAAATATTGCTCGAGCATGCAAGGGTGTAATCAGGAAGGCAAAGGCACAATTGGAGTGGAAGCTAGCAAGGGATGTTAAGGTAACAAGAAGAGCTTCTACAGGTATGTTAGCAACAAGAAGGTGGTCAGGGAAAGTGTGGGAACCTTACTGAATGAGGGAGGCAACATAGTGACAGATGGATGTGAAAAAAGCTGAAGTACTCAATGCTTTTTTTCCCTTGGTCTTCACAGACAAGGTCAGCTCCCAGACTGCTGCACTGGGCAACACATTATGGGGAGGAAGTGAGCAGCCTTCAGTAGTGAAAAAACAGGTTAAGGACTATTTAGAAAAGCTGGACATGCACAAGTCCATGGGTCCAGATGTAATGCATCCAAGGGTGCTGAAGGAGTTGGCTGATGTGATTGCAGAGCCACTGGCCATTATCTTTGAAAATTCATGGTGATCGGGGGAAGTCCCAGACAATTGGAAAAAGGCAAATATAGTGCCTATTGTTAAAAAAGGGAAGAAAGAGAACCTGGGGAACTACAGACTGGTCAGCATCACTTCAGTCCCCGGCAAAATCATGCAGCAGGTACTCAAGAAATCCATTTTGAAGCATCTGGAGGAGAGGAAGGTGATCAGGAACAGTCAGCATGGATTCACCAAGGGCAAGTCATGCCTGACCAACCTGATTGCCTTCTATGATGAGATAACTGGCTCTGTGGATATGGAGAAAGCAGTGGTTGTGATAGATCTTGACTTTAGCAAAGCTTTTGATACGGTCTCCCACAGTATTCTTGCCAGCAAGTTAAAAAAGTATGGATTGGATGAATGGACTATTAGGTGGATAGAAAGCTGGCTAGATTGTCAGGCTCAACGGGTAGTGATCAACGGCTTGATGTCCAGTTGGCAGCTGGTATCAAGCGGAGTGCCCCAGAGGTCGGTCCTGAGGCCCGTTTTGTTCTACATCTTTATTAATGATCTGGATGATGGGATTAATTGCACCCTCAGCAAGTCTGCAGATGACACTAAACTGGGAGGAGTGGTAGATACGCTGGAGGGTAGGGATAGGATCCAGAGTGACCTAGACAAATTGGAGGATTGGGCCAAAAGAGATCTGATGAGGTTCAACAAGGACAAGTGCAGAGTCCTGCACTTAGGAAGAAAGGAGCCCATGCACTGCTACAGGCTGGGGACCAACTGGCTAAGCAGCAACAAAGAGTCCTGTGGCACCTTATAGACTAACAGACGTATTGGAGCATGAGCTTTCGTGGGTGAATGCCCACTTCGTCAGACGCATGTAGTGGAAATTTCCAGAGGCAGGTATAAAGATGCAGGTAAGTATCAGTCTAGAGCAGTGGTTCCCAAACTTTAACAACCTGTGAACCCCTTTCACTAAAATGTCATCTCACGAACCCCCTCCTAAAAATGAGTATTTCCAGGGATTTTCTCCTTTACCTGAGTATAAATTATAAAAGCAGTGATCTTGGAAATATAAAATTTATTTTTATGCCATGCTTATTACACACTTTATTATTATTTATCATTACAGTATTTTTATTAGATTATTAAAATGGCAACACTCTTCCAAGATCTCACTTTCGTAGCTTGTCACTTTGAATAAGCCTGTTATAAGACAAGGCTCCTATGTTTCATCAAGGAGTATCAGATGTAAAACAGCATGAAGATATTTAAGAAGCCAACTCAAAGAGTTCCTCCTACATAAGCATTCAAGTCTTGAGCAGTCCAAGCAAACAACGCACTTTACAACAAACTTAGCTGCCTATTTAATTTTAAAAAACAGCAAAATATATCCACCTCCCTTTCCATTTCTTATAAGGCGTCTTGAAATTTAAATCTCCTCAGTGTGATAGATATGCTTGCTTTGATCTGCTTAGCTCTTGGAAGTTCAGGGGCTCCAGGCTGCTGGCCCCATGCTGCCCAGGGTCCCTAGGAACAGCTCTGTCTGCCATTAGGGAATTTTTTCCCGAGAACCCCCTGTAACGGTTCACGAACCCCAGTTTGGGAACCACTGGTCTAGAGATAACAAGGTTAGTTCAACCAGGGAGGTTGAAGTGTTCTCCTACAAGATCTTCACCAAGCATTCTCAAAACTACAATACCTGCACAAGGAAATAAGGAAGCAAATCAACAGAGCCAGACGTGTACTCAGAAGCCTCCTGCTCCAAGACAAGCCCAAGAAAGAAACCAGCAGAACTCCACTGGCCATCACCTACAGTCCTCAGCTAAAACCTCTCCAACATCACATCTACATCAGTGATCTAGAACCCATCCTGGACAACGATCCCTCGCTTTCACAGGCCTTGGGTGGCAGGCCAGTCCTCGCCCACAGACAACCCGCCAACCTTAAGCATATTCTCACTAGCAACCACACACCGCACCATAGTAACTCTAACTCAGGAACCAATCCACGCAACAAACCTCAATGCCAACTCTGCCCACATATTTACACCTACGACATCAAAGGACCTAACCAGATCAGCCACACCATCACTGGTTCATTCACCTGCACACCCACCAATGTAATATACGCCATCATGTGCCAGCAATGCCCCTCTGCTATGTACATCGGCCAAACTGGACAATCCCTACATAAAAGGATAAATGGACACAAGTCAGATATTAGGAATGGCAATATACAAAAACCTGTGGGAGAACACTTCAACCTCCCTGGACACACAATAGCAGATTTAAAGGTAGCCATCCTGCAGCAAAAAAACGTCAGGACCAGATTTCAAAGAGAAACTGCTGAACTTCAGTTCACTTGCAAATTTGACACCATCAGCTCAGGATTAAACAGAGACTGTGAATGGCTAGCCAACTACAAAAAGCAGTTTCTCCTCCCTTGGTGTTCACACCTTAACTGCTAGAAGAGGGCTTCATCCTCCCTGATTTAACTAACCTTGTTATCTCTAGACTGATTCTTGCCTGCATATTTATACCTGCCTCTGGAAATTTCCACTACATGCGTCTGACAAAGTGGGTATTCACCCACGAAAAATTATGCTCCAATACGTCTGTTAGTCTATAAGGTGCCACAGAACTCTGTCGCTTTTTACAGATCCAGACTAATACGGCTACCCCTCTGATACTTGGCTAAGCAGCAGTTCTGCAGGAAAGGACCTAGGAATTACAGTGGATGAGAAGCTGGATACGAGTCAGCAGTATGCCCTTGTTGCCAAGGCCAATGGCAGATTGGGCTGTATTAGTAGGAGCATCACCAGCAGATCGAGAGAAGTGATTATTCCCCTCTATTCGACACTGGTGAGGCCACACTGGCGTATTGCATCCAGTTTTGGTCCCCCCACTACAGAAGGGATGTGGACAAATTGGAGAGAGTCCAGCAGAGGGCAACAAAAATGATTAGGGGGCTAGGGCACATGACTTAAAGGAGAGGCTGAGGGAACTGGGTTTATTTAGTCTGCAGAAGAGAAGAGTGAGGGGGGATTTGATAGCAGCCTTCAACTACCTGACGGGGGTTCCAAAGAGGATGGAGCTAGGCTGTTCTCAGTGGTGGCAGATGACAAAACAAGAAGTAATGATTTCAAGTTGTAGTGGGGAAGATCTGGAATGGGTTACGTAGGGAGGTGGTGGAATCTCCATCCTTTGAAGTTTTTAAGGCCTGGCTTGACAAAGGATGATTTAGTTGGTGTTGATCCTGCTTTGAGCAGGGGATTGGAATAGATGACCTCCTGAGGTCTCTTCCAACCCTAATATTCTATGATTCTATGTGTTCCTTGGGTGCATCAGCAAAGAAATATCAAGTAGAAATAGAGTAGGGATTTGACTGTAAACAGCACTAGAAAGACCATTACTGGAATACTTTGTCCTGTCCCAGTGTCCACACTTCTAAAAGGATGTTGAAAAATTGGGAAGGTTTCCAAGAAGAGCAACAACAATGATTTGAGAATTTGAAAACCTTCCTTACAGTAAGAGATTCAAAGAGCTCAATCTATTTAGCTAACTGAAGAGAAGTTGAGAGGTGACTTAAGCATGGTTAGTATACACTTACATGGGGAGAAAACACCTGATGATAGAAAGCTCTTTAATCTAGCAGACAAAGGCATAACAAGATCCAAGAGTGGGAAGATGAAGCTAGATAAATTCAAACAGGAAATAAGGCACACATTTTTAATAATAAAGGTAAATAACCATGAGAATAGCTCACCTCGGATGTGATAGATTCTCCATCACTAGACATTTTTAAATCAAGACAAGAAGTCCTTCTAAAAGATATGCTGTAGTTCAACTATTAGGCTTGATGCAGGAATTTCTGGGCAAAATGTTATGGCCTGTGCTGTGCAGGAGGTCAGATTAGATGATCACCACGGTCCCTTCTCCTCTTTAAAAAAACAAACAAACAAAACAAAACAAAAATCTAGGAAACCTCCAAAGGGGAGCCTCCAAGGTGTGAGCGTATGCCCTTCTGGTACCTAGACAAACAGAAATTGCAGACCCATGATCAGTTTAAGAACCCTGAACAAATATATGGTGAATTACTACCTTCAAGATGGAGCAAATTCAGTTGATAGGTGACACTGTCCAGTGGCAGCCTGGCTCAGTTTCAGCAGCTTACCCCTGAATGGCATTCCAATCAGCAGCCAGCACAGGAACAGAGGATATTTGGTGTGTTTTCCTCATGGACACAGAAGCATTTGTGATTAATAGGAAAAATATACATGCTGGAACCCACACTGGGAACAGCTTCCTTCAGATTCAAGGTGGACTTTACCATGGCCCTGATAAATCTCTCTGGGAACAAACTAGGGGAAATAAGGAAGAAGATAAAGAGACTCCTCAGACTTCAAAAAATTCCTCAAAAACTAGGCTCAAGTTCAGGGGTTACTATCTCTACCATTCAGTCAAACCTCCCAAGTCTGGATTCGTAACTGGGCCCTCTGAAAACTGAAAGCTAACCTGCCTCACAGTGGTAGTTCATATGACAACATCTTTAGTGGAAAGTGAATAAGGAAGTCCTATGGTGTCTAAACCACATGAAGATATGGAACAGCAATGTAATCTGTCTGTCTTCCCCAGTGGGACAGTAGAATCAGATGCCAGTCTGTCAGGTTAGGGAGCAAAAGCTGAAAAATATCAAAAAGGGGACAATGGTCCCTTAGAGTCAAACTGGTACATAAACTCACTGAAGTATAATGACTGGAGTGTTTGCCATCATGATTTTTGCAAACAACTGAGACAGATTCTGGGTCCTTCTAAAAAAGGGCAATGCAACCAATGTATAGTATATAAATTGCATCAGGTGGTCCAAAATCCTAGAAAATGTCCAACATTGCTGGAGGCTTTGGATCTATACTGTCTGCTGTGCCAAATCTTGGTTCAGGTCCAGTATATTTCAGAAGTGACTAACCTAATAGCAGACTGTTATTCTTACCCTCAGCATGATGCCTGGTGGAAACTACCCAGTTATTAATACAAGTCTTGGGCCCAAGCAATAGTCAAATTTGCCTCACGTCAGCTCTACTAACCCAGTGAAACAAGTATAATTATTCCAGAATTGGAAGAATAAAAACTCTTCCCCTTAATTACCAGTAAGCAAACCTTGGCTATGCTGCTTTGTCTGACATAGGTTCCTCCTCTCTAAGATAAAGGGAGTGGTAAAATTTTCTCTTATCAGTTGTGTTCCAACCTTCCTTCAATGCCTACTAGAGTAAAAAGGGAAACTGGGCTCTCCTGTCCTCTATTTAGATCACAATTATCCTTTTGTAAAAACCTCTTCTGCCAGGATCAGCAATTAATAGGATCAGACAGATCATGTTGCAAGCAATATAGATACTTCCATGTATGAGATACCCATTGGCCCCGCTTTGGTCATCCATCTAAAGGAGATGTATCAAGTCAGACAATTAGGTCACAGAAGAGGTCCTGCTTTAACAATGTTATCATCTACTCTATTCTCCAAATGAATGCAGCTCTATATCAGCACTGAATATAGAAGCTCAACCCCTTGCCTTAATATTGTGATGCTTGCTGGCACCACAGTGTAGGAAAATCAGGACTTAAAGAAAGATATGGAGGTGAAATATTGTATACCGTCACTCCCTAAGTAATTCTGCTTGTATTCTCCAAATCTTAAACACGGAGTATAACAAACAGAAGCATTCTTATTGATTCACTTCAAGTTCAAGGGATGATTTATCACTTCAACATTAGAGATGACGAATCAGAATCCTAGCGGGATGAGATGAAGTGCTGCAACTCATAGGAACAGGGACATCACAAGGGAAGAGCCCATTGAGGCAAGAGAGGGACAGTGAGGCATGTATATACAAAGTGTTTTCTGGAAATGTTCCTTGTCTGATGCTGTGCTACACAATGAAGAAAAGGAAGGCACTGAATATAGAGCCTCCATGTTCTTTAATAAAGAACAGAATTTCCTGCAAGATCCTTTTGCAAAATTCACAATACTGAATCATAAATGAACTAAATAGACAATGGACTCAATCCTGCAAAGTTTTATGCCTGGGAGTAATTTAGCTCATGGGATTGCTCCTGTTGCAGTCAATGGGACTACTCACAAGAGCAAAGTTACTCACAGGTACAAAACTTGCAAAGTTGAGTCCATTGTCTATTTAGTTCATTTATGGAAATCTTCCAGGTAAGAGGATTTGAGAGAGAAAGAGGACTGGAAAATGGAAGCATTTTTACTTTGGCTTGCTTTCAACTTTCAAGATCTGTGTGGCTGCTTATTCAGTTTTTCAGATGCAGTATATATATATATTTCTTGGTGTTTCCTTTTGCAAGCTGCAGTAACTTTTTTTCTAATGTTATATTTTGTACATATAATACTAGTATTCATTTTTTAAAATATGTAAATATTTGTGTAAGCAATAGACTGGAAAGACTTCTTCAATATGCATGCAAAATATTATCCAAATACAGGCACTCAAAGTCGTTCATAGCAGCTTCCAATAAATCATAATCGATTAGTGCGTAAACATCACCCATTTAAAAGTCCATAATTATGTATTAAGACAAGCATGTACCATGACCTCATGGAAGTGCAGTATTTACAGACCATTAAGTAAATAACACGTGATAAAATTACATTACTGAGTATTTACTCTAACAAGACTAATGTCAAGAAGAGAGCTGTTAAAAATCTGTAGCCTTAATACTGCCGGCAGATCGATACAGGTGAATCCCTGTATCCACTCAAAGAATCGTACTGAAATCAGTAAGGATGTGAACAGGTGTAGGAGTCCAGTTGCTCAAATGAAATTGAAAGATCTGGGCCCAACGTATCCACTCTCATACACCCAGTATTGCTTATTAGCTATTGTCTTCTGTCTGTTTAGAAAAGAAAATTAAACCATAAAATATGTTCTGATATCATGAGTCGGATTAGCAAACCATCAACAGACAGGAAAATCAGATGTCGGGACTATAAATCCAGGATAACAATCCATCCACACTTAAAACTGTTTAAAAAAAATACAATGGCACAAGTCTGAGTCCAGATTTGTAATGTTAACTCTAAGCAGCCTCTATTCTCTTTGTCAAATCTTTAATATGTTTGTGACTAATGTTGTTTGATAGTTAAAATACATCTATTTGTTTTAAATAGAACTATCACAACCAACCCCATTTTCCAATAATTCACATGTTGGGAATCTTACAATTGCCCCAAATCCAGACTGACACAAGAAAATGAAAATCAGCATTTGTTCTTTATTTCAAAATTATATTTGAAACCAAGTTCCTAGTTCACCAATTTCCCTGAATAACAAAGGATATCCGGTATAAAGTTATGTCAAACACACTGGAATATGATCGTTGCCTATTGCTGGATGCTTCGGTGCATCACTGCAGTGAATACCCACCCCACATCACCCAATAGCTACGACAGATTTCATGCTCCCAAAATATCATTTAAGGGCCTTTCCTCAAATTACCACCATCGTCTCCTCTTCCTCCTCCTCATATTACAAAAAATGAAACCTACTTCTTGGAGATATATGTAAAAATTCCATAATCCTAACTGGAAATATATTTCAGAACCTGTTAAAAGTGGGAGAAGAAATAATTACACTATTAGCAACAGGATTTTGATTGCAGAGAAATAAATAGAGACTTGGATTGTAAAATCTTTGAAGCAGGACTACAGAGATTGAAAGCAGCTACCTCACTGTGGGTGTTACCAAAACATAACCAGTCCAGTGAAGAATTCAAGCGAGCTGAAGCCCCCCTTCCCCAAACACAGGCTAGCTGTACATCTACAACACACAATCTGCACCTTTCAGTCCCGCAGCCCCTTCTCTAAGCAGCTTCCTCACGCCCGATGTTCCCCCTCTGGTTTTGCTGTCACAGACAAGCCAAGGGACCCAGCGTTTCTGAAGCCAGCCAAACTAATGCACTTCCCCATCTGCCCGCCTCCTTCTCTCCCGCCTCCTCCTCCCCCCTCGCCGGCTGTGTTGTTGTGTTGTGCCTCTGAAAAGGCAGATTAGTTGTTTGTTATGAGGGCTGCAAAATGTGAGCCCCCGATGGAGCCCCCTTCCCCTCTTCAGGCTGCTGCTGGGTCACCCCTACCCCAGCCCGAGAGGGGCATCTGCCGCCCGCTGATACCCACCCAGCTGCACCGGTTCCTTCAGCCGCGGGCCGGGCACTTGCGGTTGCGGCGGGGTCGGATCCTCTCAGGGATGCTCAGCGGGGCCCCCATGCTCCCCGGGCGGCTTCAGGAGGAGGGGGTGGGAGTCGCTGCAGAGGGGCGGATGCGGCAGCCCGGGAACATCCACGGCCGCCGAGGAGAGGTCCCCGGAGAGACCCGGCCGCTGCAGGCAGCTCAGCCCGCTGCAGAGAGCGCGCAGCTCCCGGCCTCCGCCAGCAGCATGGTCGCCAGGCACAGGCACAGGCACAGCCCGCGCCGCCCCGCCCCGCCTGGCCTGCGCCGCACTCACCCAGCGGCCCTCGCCGCCAGCGCGCCCAGCTCCCCCGGCTCTGCCTGCGCTGCCGGCACGGCCCGCAGCTCCGCCCTGCCGGGCCCCTCCTCCAGCCCCGCTCCGCGCATCGGCTCCCTCTCCCCCGAGGGACGGGGGCAGTATTAGCCCCTTCAAATGTCACCCGCAGCTTTCGGCCCCACCGCGGGGGCCAAAATCCTCCCCCCCCATCTTTCTGCTGCCCTGTGGTTTGTCCCCTTGACCACACCAGGGAGCCGGCCCCCAGGTTGCTCATTTTCTAGGCAATTTGACTTGTCTGAGGTTTTTGGGGGGAGCGGGGAGGGCGAGGAGGAGAAACAGTCTCACATGTTGTAACATAAAGGGTTGACACCCCCACCCCAGTACCCCATAGAGTCCATGGCAGGGTCAGCACCTTAATCTGAGCAAGTTGGTGTTCGCTTAGTTCTCTTGGATCCCCCCCTCCCCAAAAAAGGTACATATACTTTCAATTTGATCCAAACAGTTGACCCCTTGCACCCATGAGGAGCCCCATTATAGAATCAGGGCCCAAATTTTAAAATGCATTGAAAATTGATAACGTTAATTTCAGTGGGAAAATGAAAAACCTGAGCTACTCATATTCCAGGCCTCCCTACACTCCCAGCCTCCACCTTTCTTCTTCTTAAGACAAAAAAGTGTTTTGTTTTAAAATCAGGAAAATAGATATATTTCCCTGCATTATTTGACTTTGGGCAACAGCAGGTCTTGAGCACACATGATTTGTAATCTTTGCAGATATTCCTCCTTTAGACAGGGTAATGTTCACCCCCACTCTATTCCTCTCTTAGTCTGTTTCACATTCACAGTTAGTCTGCAGAAGAGAAGAATGAGGGGGGATTTGATAGCTGCTTTCAACTACCTGAAAGGGGGTTCCAAAGAGGACGGATCTAGACTGTTCTCAGTGGTAGCAGATGAAAGAAGGAGGAGTAATGGTCTCAAGTTGCAGTAGGGGAGGTTTAGGTTGGATATTAGGAAACACTATTTCACTAGGAGGGTGGTGAAGCACTAGAATGGGTTACCTAGGGAGGTGGTGGAATCTCCTTCCTTAGAAATTTTTAAGGTCAGGCTTGACAAAGCCCTGGCTGGGATGATTTAGTTGGGGATTGGTCCTGCTTTGAGCAGGGGGTTAGAATAAATGACCTCCTGAGGTCCCTTCCAACCCATGGGAAGGAGACTCTGGAAAAATTCCACCACGATTTCAACAGCTTCCACCCCTCCATCAACCTCAGCCTGGACCAATCTACACGGGAGGTCCACTTCCTAGACACCACGGTGCAAATAAGTGATGGTCACATCAACACCACCCTATACCGAAAACCTACCGACCGCTATGCCTACCTTCATGCCTCCAGCTTCCATCCCGGACACACCACAAGATCCATTGTCTACAGCCAAGCACTGAGGTACAACCGTATCTGCTCTAACCCCGCAGACAGAGACCAACACCTAGAAAATCTCCACCAAGCATTCTCAAGACTACAGTACCCACACGAGGAAATAAGGAAACAGATCAACAGAGCCAGACGTGTACCCAGAAGCCTCCTACTGGAAGACAAACCCAAGAAAGAAACCAACAGGACTCCACTGGCCATCACATACAGTCCCCAGCTAAAACCCCTACAACGCATCATCAGGGATCTACAACCCATCCTGGACAATGATCCCACACTTTCACAGGCCTTGGGTGGCAGACCAGTTCTCGCCCACAGACAACCTGCCAACCTGAAGCATATTCTCACCAGCAACTGCACACCGCACCATAGTAACTCTAGCTCAGGAACCAATCCATGCAACAAACCTCGATGCCAACTCTGCCCACATATCTACACCAGCAACACCATCACAGGACCAAACCAGATCAGCCACAACATCACCGGTTCATTCACCTGCACTTCCACCAATGTAATATATGCCATCATATGCCAGCAATGCCCCTCTGCTATGTACATCGGCCAAACTGGACAGTCTCTAAGGAAAAGGATAAATGGACACAAATCAGACATTAGGAATGGCAATATACAAAAACCTGTAGGAGAACACTTCAACCTCCCTGGCCACACAATAGCAGATCTTAAGGTGGCCATCCTACAGCAAAAAAACTTTAGGACCAGACTTCAAAGAGAAACTGCTGAGCTCCAGTTCATCTGCAAATTTGACACCATCAGCTCAGGACTAAACAAAGACTGTGAATGGCTTGCCAATTACAGAACCAGTTTCTCCTCCCTTGGTTTTCACACCTCAACTGCTAGAACAGGGCCTCATCCTCCCTGATTGATCTAACCTCGTTATCTCTAGCTTGCTTCTTGCTTGCTTATATATACCTGCCCCAGGAAATTTCCACCACTTGCATCCGAAGAAGTGGGTATTCACCCACGAAAGCTCATGCTGCAAAACGTCTGTTAGTCTATAAGGTGCCACAGGATTCTTTGCTGCTTCTACAGAACCAGACTAACACGGCTACCCCTCTGATACCTGATATTCTATGAAAGTCCTGAGACTTCAGAGGCAGGGCTGAAGGCTTTAGCAATCCCACAAAATCATGATCTGCAGACTAAAAGCCTGAGGTTAAGCAGTTATATATAGAAACACCATGGGTGTCTGGTATCATAGGCTGGGGGAGGCTGTGCCTCCCCAAACAGCCAGATGTGGCCCTGCACACACTCCACCCCCAGGTCCCCTCACCAGCTTCCACTAGGTGCAGCTCCAGTCTCCCTGTGGGGTGGCCCCAGCTCAGGCTGCACCACCCACTCTCTTGGCATTCTGGGCCTAGGAAGGCTGAGGCCACGCCACCCACCCTCTCGACACTCTGTGGCTCGGGGGCTGTGGCTATGCTGCCCACCCTCCTGCCAGGTGCTGAGGGGGGCTGCAGCTGCACCATCTACCTCCTAGTGCTCTACGGTCAAGGAGGCTGCAGCCACACCGCCCGCTGTAGGGCTGTGAGGGAGGCTGTGGGCGCTCCGGGGCTGGAGGCTCTAGCCTGACGCAGATACTTGCGGCTGCCATGGGGGAATGGCTCTGGCAGGGGGTGTGGAAGGGTTGGGGCCTCAGGCGGAAGAGGCAGGGCTGGGAGCTAGCCTCCCCCAGCCAGCAGTTCCCACGCCACCCATGATAAACACACAATATTCCCTACACTTGTAAAATGAGACTCTCATAACGAAATGCCAGATAAAGAATAAAGTGCCATAGCACGGCAGCTCTTTTAAGATAAGAAATATTATCACGACTTCCATATGGGCCTAGCCTACTTAAGCCGCATTCTTGGATGGTCCCCAGACACTACCCTAATAAACATAATTCACAATGAAAGGGAAACACTGTGGAGAATAAACTGGGACATTTTTTCCTTTCTCTCTTCTCTTTGTTTCCATTGAAGATGTACATCTCCCACTCAAAATGGTGCAAAGCCTATTTAATTCATCTCTACATTTGGCTGACTAGGTAAAGGCAGTGACTAGCAACACTTTCTTTCAGCTCCAAGGAAACTTCACCCCTTCCTCTTGGCCAAGGACCTAGCCACCATGATCCATGCATTTGTCACTCTCAGGCTATATCACTGTAATTTACTGTATCTGAAGCTGACTTTAAAGAAAATGCAGAGGCTCGCAAGATGTAGCTGCTCACCTTTTTGTGGTTTAGGTTGTTGTGGACATATATATCCACGCTCTATTACTAATAGATTTTACCTAGGAGGTGCTCAGAAACTACAGTGATGATAGGGAGCTGCATAAAACCTTAGTTGAAGCATCCTGAAGATTATGGTCCCACTCCTCCACGATGATCCAAGAGGATATACCCCATACCCCCACAAAACTCCTTGTAAGAGCAAGGTCTAAGACTCCACTTAACCATATACTGGGCTTCTACAGTTAGAGATAGTAGCTCACATTAGCAGCTACTCAGATACTGTGGTGATGAGGTTACATAAGAACTAAGGGCTTGGCTACACTCGAAACTCCAAAGCGCTGCAGGTACTCCACCTCCCCGAGGGGATTAAGCGCTGGAAGCCGCGCTCGGGCACTGTTTACACTGGCGCTTTACAGCACTGTAACTTGCTGCGCTCAGGGGTGTGGGTTTTTTTTACACCCCGGAGCAAGAAAGTTGCAGCGCTGTAAAGCGCCATTGTAGCCAAGGCCTTAGATATCAATTTTATTTTTGTTTTTTTTCCCCTGCCACACAGGATAGAAGATAAGTCTGAACTCTTCCCTTATCATGATTATAGAGTCTGTGGCATTCGTTTGCACATGACCAGGTCACGGGTGTAACTTTGATCAGCTCATCTTCTGTAGCAAATGGCTATTAACAGTGGACAACTTTTTACCTGTAAAAATCCCCCAATTCCTGTGAATTGCTTCTTTTAGAGTTAGACAATTCGGTTCCGTTAGTGGTTACACTAGTTTGAAAAAAATATATATAACTATTTTTCAGCCACTGACAAAATTATTCTGTGGATTGTGGCCTTGCTGGGATATCTGGGGAGATTTGTACCAAGTCGGGACAAAACTTTAAATTACTGCTTTTGATACATGCAAAATAAACAAACAGCATAACTGGGATGCTAGAGTCAAATTTTGGATTTAAATTTCTCTTTAGGCCCTGATGTTTGGGGGAATATTACTGGAAATGCATACTTTGCACAGAGTTAAAGCCACAGGTTATATTTTGTGTTAATTGGAAGTTTTAACTATTAATAGTTAAGGCTGCGATTCTGTCACGGAGGTTGTGGAAGTCATGAATTCTGGGCAGCTGGGTCTGGGGACTGCCTGAGCAGCAGCCAGTGCAGCTGGTCCCGGGAAGGGCCCGAGCTGTGGTCCTAGGGGCTGCCCTGGAGCCAGCTGCACTGGCCGCTGCTGGAGCGCCCCTGTGGCCAGCTGCTTGGGCAGTCCCTGGGGCCATCCACACAGACTGCTGCTAGAGTGGCCCTGGGGCCAGTCATTCAGGCAGTCCCTGGGGCCAGCCACACTGCCTTCTGCAGGAACAGCCCCAGGCAGCTGGCCCTGGGGAGCACCCAAGCAGCAGCCATCTCTGCCTCCAGGGAGAGCCCAAGCATTGGTCCCGGGGACTGCCCCAGCAGCAGCGGTCCCTACATGGCCAGAGCAGCGGCCCTGGAGGCCATCTGGAAAGCGGTACCCGGAGACCAGTGGCCACTGGCGGGGAGAGGGGGAGCAGTCAACCCCCAGCACTGGAGCAGGGGCCCCGGAGCAGGACCCCACCCCAGAAGCAGAGATTTAGTCATGTGTCTGTATAGTAAAAGTCATGGATGGGTCATGAGCCATGAATTTTTATTTATTGCCCGTGAGCTGTCCATGACTTTTACCAAAAATATCCATGACTAAATCTTAGCCTTATTAATAGTATTATCTGAATTACTATTAGTCATTAATACCTAATCCAATGCCCATTGAAGTCAACAGGACTCTTTCTATTGATTTTAATGGGCATGGGCTCAAGCGTTTAGTAAAAACTAGAATCATATACATTTGCACACTAGACAACTTAAAAGGGCAATCTGGGACTTTGAGGTACAGAAAAGGGCTTCTCACGTCTAACACAGTGAGGGAGAAAGAAAAATAGGAAAAAATATTAAAAATTCTTCACAAGAAAAATTTAGTTGAGACTTCCTTCCTCCCCCAATTTTCTTTTGAAAAAAGGCTAACAATTTTCTAATCAGCTGTAAATAGTAGCCATACATTGTACATGAACATGATTTTCAAACGGTCAGATAGCACCCTCTAGCTCAGCTGAAGTTTAACAGCATGTAATATAAAAATATAAAGGAAATTAAACTACAGGAAGGTACTGTCAGCCAACTCACAGCTCATAAACACAACATTGGGGGCAGAGGGTGGAAGCTTGTTACAAAGCTCTGGACAATGTATTTTGATGTTTGCTTGTTTTTAAAATCACCTTTATGCTAAAAAAAAAGTATAACACACTTCAGCTGTAATGGTAATTTTCAGAGAGTTATAAGGGCCTGACAATGAAGTCTCTTCTCCAGTTATCTGATAAAAGAGGCTTAGAATGAAAGGGCAACTGTAGAGATGTCACTCAGAGCCCCTGTACAAATCAAGATATGTTAGTATTGAAGTAGGTACTTAGAAAGCACTATATAGAGAGCACACCAGAATTCTACAGAAAGTCATCTTCTACCCAATGTATCTTATCTAAGAACATCAAAATAATTCTTTACTTTGCTTAGGCTTTTTAAGAACCACAATCAAATTAGAGTAATAACTTAACCCATATATTAACTTATAACAATCACATTAGTCAAATGTGGGTACACAGCCATGTGAAAATAAAGCCACTTATTAGGTGCCCATATGTGAATTTGTGTACCTAACTCTGAACATTTTGGCTACAGTGCCTTTGATGAAAAGCTGGGCTTTATTAATTTTGATTGCTCATGGACATTTCCTTTTTAAAATTAATGGATGGAAGTCTCTTTTTCAGACTTTATTCCTCCCCCTCCACCAACATCCCTCCCGGCTCAGGAAAATTGTACATCTTTCTTGGGTGTTCTTGATTGCTAGTTGGAGCTGAAGAGACACGGAGCCCAACTGGCTGCTTCTGTGCCAGTAGCAGCTGAGAGAAACCGAAACACTGACAGAACAACACATAGTGAAGCTATCTTAGATAGGGAAGGGGGAAGTGAAAGAATAAAGAGGAGTCACATGAGTTAGTCCCAGAAGAAAAGGAAACCTACATATGTAAACAAAAATTTACAACCAAGTGTGTAATAACATTATAATTTTTCCCTGGTGGTCTAGTAGTTAGGATTCATTGCTTTCACCACCACTGACCGGGTTCCATTCTTAGTCAGGAAAGTACTTTTTCTCCCCTCCACTCATCTTTTACTACATGTTTAAAAGAGTATTTTTCACAATTCACATCGCAAAACTAAAATCCTCACTATAAGTAATTAAAGTTTATTTATATTTTTGAATATCACTTCTTTTGAAAAATACTCTGTTTGCTTATTGTGAAACATGCCAGTGAGAGAATTTAACAGTTTTACTTTTTAAAAGTTTCCCTAAACACACACATCAAGATCTTTGTAAACATACAAGCAATCAATTAGAGCAAGTTAACTGTACATCAATTAATCATTCTTGCTCAAGCTTTCCAAATGTGAAAGCTTGCTAGCTTTGGGATGAAGCAAGCTATCGATTCTTTAAAAAAACAGACAAGGCTGGTACTGTGATGCCAAACATTCAATATTGCCAATCATGAGTCAGGCCCCAAAACATCATTACATTTCATTTGTAAGTTGCTTGGACCGTTTTATATGCCGTTTTACCCAATTCACATTTTTAAGTTATCCTCCACAACTATGAGGGCAAGAAACTTAGCTTTCATTTTAAAAAAAGGGAGGGAAGAGGGTAAGATGATCACGTAGTCCCTTAACTTCAGTAGAAAGGCCTCTAAGGCCTAATCAATATTAGAGAGTTTCCTGGCATAGCTATATCAGCAAGCCCTCCTAGGGTAGACAATTTATATCTGCAAGAGAATGCTTTTGCCAATATAATTATGCTAGACTACAGCTTTTGCTGGCACAGAAATGTTGCAAAAATAAATAAAATCATAACTCTACCTGAAAATGCTATGCTGACAAAAGTTTCTAGTGTATTCCTGGCCTAAGAAAGCCACCACATAGTATAAGAATTCACAACACTAAACATGTGCACTAGGTTTCCATTTTTTGATGTATAGTTCCCCACTGTTGGCCTGTATGATCCGGTCAGTTTCTACCAAAAGACTGGATATGGAAACAGTCCCAGTTCTGCTTCCACTGACATCAGTGGCAAAACTCCACCAATATTACTAGGAGCAGGACCAGACTTATATTTCATTTCCATATTCTGTCTACTCACAAGGACAAAATAATTACCTGCATGCACACTTCCTGTAGGTTTGTGTTGTAGGGTCCCTCTGCAATGTACACATTAGTTGGCTACAAATTTTACTGCATATGAATTATGCATCTTTGAAGTAAAGCTAATTGTATCATCAATGTTTAGGATGAGATCATATGAAAATCTAGGCAGGGCTTCAGGAATCTGCTCTCCTTTTATTATGGAGGCAGCAGTAGCAATTCCATAATAAAGGGTGAGCTGACTCTTGCATGTAACACACAGATTTCATACCTTTTATATATGAAAAAGACAATATATCCTTCCCCAAATTAAAGCACTTACTCTCTGAGCACAGAATAGCTTTTCTGAGAATGTTTAAGTACCACTGTTCTTTGCTGTGTTGTTGTATCCATGTCAGTCCCAGGATACTAGAGAAACAAGGTGAGTGAGGTAATGGACAACTTCTTTTGGTGAAAGAGACAAGCTTTCAAGCTACACAGAGTTCTTTATCAGGTCTGGGAAAGGTCCTCAGTGCCACAGCCAAATAAATGAACTTACAAAGGAAAATGATAAAAGACAAAAACACCATCACCTGTGGGCAAATACTTTTCACAAACAATCACTCCGTATCTGACCTCTCAGTCCTCATCTTCAAAGGAAACTTGAACAACACCTTCAATAAAATGAACCTAGGAACTTAAATTAATAATTCTGCTAGGCACTAAGAATCATGGTCTTAATAAAGACACTGGATTTACAGTTTATTACAACAATCTGTAACCCACTAATGTCTCTACCCCCTTTTTTTGTCTTATGACTGCAGAGTTGTTAATGGGGTACTCACTTTGAATGCTCTCTTAGAATATGTGTTTACTTATGCTGAACAGTTTGTTCCATTTTGTATTTAGCTGTGACAACTCTGAGTACCTTTCCCAGACCTGAAGAAGAGCACTGTATAACTCAAAAGCTTGTTTCTTTCACAACACAAGTTGGTCCAATAAAAGATATCACCTCACCCAGTTTTTCTCTCCAATGTATAGCTCAGTGGTTTGAGCATTGGCTTTCTAAAACCTAGGTTGTAAATTCAATCCTTAAGGGGGCCATTTAGGGAACTGGGGTAAAAATCTGTCTGGAGATTGGTCCTGCTTTGAGCAACAGGTTGGACTAGATCATCTCCTGAGGTCTCTTCTAACCCTGATATTCTAAGTATATCTGTTAATTTAGGAATTCAAGTTAATTTAAATGGGTTCTTTAAGGAGTTTAGCACCTAGCATTAGGCTCCCCAACCTCTTAATTTCAGTAAGAGAACATCACAGACTCTTCAAGCTTCCCATATAGTTAAAACTCACTAAAATCTTATGCACAGGCTACACCTGAACTTAAAATCAATGGTCTTTTTTCCTGTTATTCTTCATATAAGTCTCTTCCTCAGCAGAAGCTGTGAAGGACACAATGGTCTACCTCAGAATTCCACAAACTGCCCTCTTTCACAATGGCTGCCATTTCCCATTGAGAACAATGGGACTGAAGCCACAGCTGGTGGCCATTTTGAGAAAGTGTTCTCATTCTCTTACAATGTTCTCAATGGAACTGAATGTCTTCCCCTCTTTACAGTCCAGGGGAACAATCATGTTCCCCTGCTGGCAGCTGTGGCTTCAGTCCCACTGAGGAAAAAAATGGCAGGTTGTGGCTATTATGAAAGGGGGCAATTCTTCATGGCAAATTTTCAATTATAAAAATTATGGCAGTGACCATCATCTTAAAAATCTTTAAAAACAAACAAACAAAAAAAACCCTACCACACCAAAACTACTTAAGAGGTAGGCAGAGGGGAAAGGAAACATAGGATGAGTAGGCACATGTGGAGATAAACATAAGGTGAAGCAAAATGCAGTGTGAACTCATGCAACTTTATGCTGCTCCCCCAAAACAAAGCAGCTGTTAACTCAGTTTAGTTGGTCCACATGCTCTGACTGCTGTACCTCACTTTGGAGCAGCACAATATACCAATGAATCGGTCCATAAAAGTTTTTAAAAATGATTTAAAGTTGATGCTTCATATCTTCAAATCATTAGGAATATTACATGATAGTATTCTTTCAATTTCTTGTTTATTGTTCATATGACATTAATAAAAATTCCCAGACAAAAAATTTAAAATAGAGTTACAGCTGAGTATATAGCTGTAATTTAAGGTAAATTAAGCTACATTAACAGCTGTTGTAATCATCCCAAAACCAAGCATTATAAATCCAGGAAACCAACAGCTAAGGTTAATTTGAAAAGAAATCTAAACACGTTCAGGTATGGAAATGCAGTTAAGGAACAAAAAAGCAACTTAACTCTGCCCTGTCACAAATATTTCAAACTTCACATGTAGTTAACACTAAAAATGCCTTACTCCAAATTGTGATTTCTGCCTTATGTCACTACAGGTCAGAGTTGAGGTTTCTGCTGAAAAATTATTTTTTGATTATGAAGAATAATGGAGGAAAGATTGACCATTAATTCTTTTTTTTCGTAATTAGTCTATGCACAATATTTCAGTGAATGTTAACTATACGGGGAGCTTGAGGCATCTTTGACAAGCCAGAGTTACAGCACCCAAACAACTCTTACTGTGCATTTCACCTTAATTTGCTGGATTTCTTTTCAGTTTAACATTAGCTGTTAATTTTCTAATTTATAATGTTTGATTTGGGGTTAATTACAACATTCCTGTACCACTGTTTATCTTAAGTCACTCTTAACTCCATTTAACTTTTAGTTATTGTCAGGTAATATCATACCTGACATACCATAGTGTGCTTGAAAACCATTAAGATGAAAGATCTCTTATTAGCAAACCCTCAAAAAAAATATTACAGTCTTCATGGGCAACCAGAGGGATGTCAGCTAACTACTTCTTTTGGAACTGTAAGGCAACAACAAGAACATTAAAATAATTCTTTAATCCAGGGGTTTTCAAACTTCATTGCACCACAACCCCCTTCTGACAAAAAACAAAAATGACTATACAACCCCAGGATGGGGGACCAAAGCCTGAGCCTGCCCAAGCCCAGCTGGGAGGAATCTAAATCCCAAGGGCTTTAGCCTGTACCGGGGACCTGTAACCTGAACCCCGCCACCCAGGGCTGAAGCAGTCAGCCTCTGACTAATCAGGGTGGTGGGGCTCAGGCTTTAGCTTCAGCCCCAGGCCCCCGCAAGGATAATGCCGGCGCTGGCAACCCTATTAAAATGGGGTCCAGACACACAGTTTGAGAACTGTTGCTTTAATCAAACTCTTGACTAATTTTTTACATCTGACTTTTCCCCATGACATCCTCAAAGCCTTGCTCTGATCAGAGCCAGGCTTTAAGACCGAGTACCCCTACAAGTTTAAGCCCCCACAATGAATTTTCCATCTCAAAATATCTTAAGATATTTTATGAATTCTGGCTGCAATCCTGTAAGGTCTCTATGTGAAAATGATTTTGAAGTCAATGGGAGTTCTGCATGTGGAGGACTTGCTGGATCACACCCTCTCTGTGGGGTATTTTACCCATCACTGAAATTCAGCTACCTCCAAGGTCAAGCATTTAACTGCATATACCAATACTGCACAATAGTTTCCTATTGGAGTGATGGAGAAACTTAAGCACATACAATATACCCAGTGATGAGCTGCCAAATTTTTAACAACGGGTTCCCTCCTCCCTCCAAAATTTTAACAACGGGTTCCCTCCTTCCCCCCCCCTCCGTGGGGGGGGGGTCGTGCCCCATCCAACCCCTCATATTCCTTAACACACACACTCCGAGACCCGTGACCCATCCCCCCCTTCCCTGTCCCCTGACTGCCCCTTGCCGCCCCACCCAACCCCTCCTCTCATTCTCAATGGCCCCCCAGAACTCCTACCCCATACAACTACCCCTTCTCTCTGTCCCTGAGTGCCCCCACCACCTCATCCAACCCTGCTCTTTCCTGACTGCTCCCCGGGACCCTTGCCCCCATTCAATCCCCCTGTTCCCTGCCCTCTGACTGCCCTGACCCCTATCCACCCCCCCACAACCCACCCCCTCCCTGCCCCCTTACCACACTGCCTGGGGACCGGGTCCACTCTGCCAGGACCACGACCGGCGCCCCGGGGCCCGACTCCCCGGGCCGGGCCGGCCCGACTCCGGGGCCCGACTCCCCGGGCCGGGCCGGCCCGACTCCGGGGCCCGACTCCCCGGGCCGGGCCGGCCCGACTCCGGGGCCCGACTCCCCGGGCCGGGCCGGCCCGACTCCGGGGCCCGACTCCCCGGGCCGGGCCGGCACCGGCGCCCGGCCGCTCGGCCCCTCGCCCCGGGCCGGGCCGGCTGGGGGGCCCGGCCACTCGGCCCGACTCCCCGGGCCGGCGCTGGGCTGGAGGGAGCCGCGGTCTGGGACCGGGAGCTGCTGAGCCAGCCGCACCTCCCCTCCCCCTCCGCGCCCCAGATTACCTGCTGGCTGCCTCCATGCTGCTTGTTCAGGCTTCCCGCGAACATCTGATTCGCGGGAAGCAGGGAAGGGGGAGGAGAAGGGGGCAGAGCAGGAGAGGAGTGGGCGGGAACTTTTGTTAAATTTAGCAGCCCTTAACAACCGGTTCTAAAATGGCTGCTAAAATTTAACAACGGGTTCCCGCGAACCCGCTGCAGCTCACCCCTGAATATACCTGGCCAAACAGAAATATAGCCAGGTGTTTACCATTACACTTGTGATAAGTAACACTGCAGTTTAAAAAAAAAAAGAATCAGAAATCCAGGTTTTTTTTAATGTACTCCACCTGCAGCTTTCCAAGAACCCCTTGATTTTGATTTATTTGTGGATTTATAACCATTTTTTCTTATTTGTCAACATGGTTTTCCCCTTCTCTCTCAAGACCTGCAAAGCTTCCGGACTATGCAGAGGAAGCAATAAACTAAGAACTGACAATTACACATCACAGGCGGAGAATAAACACGAGGGAGGAAAAATAAAAGGAGGGGAAGATTATTTCCCAACCCCTCAGATCCTTTTCGCTTCTAGTCGTCTCAGGCATTTACCCGCGACCGACCACACGAGGGAGAGCAGCTCTCTCACATTGGCACGCGCCCGATTCAGGTCTCATCCCAAGCCAAGGGCTCCCCCTGGAAGGGCAGCGGAGTGACCTGGGCTGTGCCCCAGGAGAGATGCAGGTCACCCACCCACGCGCCTCGCTACTGCCCCCGCCGCACGTGCGCAGGACACAGCGCCGCCCCAGCCCCGAACGCTTGCCACGCGCGCGCCGCAGGCCCGGCGACTCCTCGCAGCCTGGGGAGGGAATGGATTCTCCCTGGCTCGGTCCGTCACACACCCCCTTCCATCCCCGCAGGGTGGTACCGGCCGAGAGGGGGGAGGCAAAGGGGTAGGGCTAGGAAGTGGGAGGGATACAAGTTACGTATGGGCGTGTCTACGTGTCGAGACGGGCGGGTTTTACGTGAATAGGCGGAGTTAGGAATGCGAGCCCGGCACGGCGTAGAGTGGCAGAAGCGGGGCTACGTGAGAAGGCGGGTAGAACGCCTTACGTATAGCGCTTACAATGATGCTCAGGGAACGTATCTATCAGTTCCCTGGTGGTCTAGTGGTTAGGATTCGGCGCTCTCACCGCCGCGGCCCGGGTTCGATTCCCGGTCAGGGAAGCAAGCTTTTTTTCCCCCTCCTTGCGGCTGGTTTGGAGCTTGAAGCAGCGAACACCTGCGTCTTGCGCAACCCCGCGGCCGCCCACCTTTGCCATACACGGCCCTGGCAGATGCAGGCGTGGTGGGGCACCAGGCCTGGAAGGTGGCTTTCACCCCCAAACTACAAACCCTCGGGAGTGCACCAGCATGGCTCCGCCTGTTACACCAGCGTGTGCAATATGGCCTGTGGGCACGCGCAGGGGCCTGGTACTCTCCTCGCCAGGCCTGGGCCCGCCCGCTGCGCCCCAGAGGCGCCATCGCCCTGAGACGTGTCACAGGTTTCCCTGTTTCTGTCATTTCACAGGCTCAGTGCTCGGGATCGCTTCCTGCGCCCAGCATCCAGCCCTGGCACGTGGACTTGGATTGGTGGGGTCCGCAGCAGCGGGGCGAGGAACAGAAATGTCCTGGGTGCTCCTTGATCCCTTCTGCATCCTCCCCTAGCCTCTACACCAGGGGTCGGCAACCTTTCAGAAGTGCTGTGCCGAGTCTTCATTTATTCACTCTGATTTAAGGTTTCGCGTGCCAGTAATACATTTTAATGTTTTTAAAGGTCTCTTTCTATAAGTCTATAATATATAACTAAACTATTGTTGTATGTAAAGTAAATAAGTACATGTTTAAGAAGCTTCATTTAAAATTAAATTAAAATGCAGAGCCCCCCGGACTGGTGGCCAGGACCCGGGCAGTGTGAGTGCCACTGAAAATCAGCTCACGTGCCGCCTTCGGCACCCATGCCATAGGTTGCCTACCCCTGCTCTACACACACACAGGGGAATGTGTCACTTGGTGGTAGGGTTACTACCTGAGTGGTATTTGACGAGCCTGGCCTGTTTTTTTTATGATTTGCCAGTTGCCAGCAAAATCTACTGTACTGGGTTGTTGTTTTTTTAACATGGTTCTAAAGATTTGCATTTTTATCACACTAGACTGGGATATCTAGTGTTAAAAGTTTCTTTGTCCAGCTAAAGATGCTGAGATATTCCCACATCTGCAGTTTAAGCAATAATAGCTCAAAACTATTGAAAATACGGTAGTTGGCTGCCCACCAACCATAGGTGCCGACTCCGTGGGTGCTCCGGGGCTGGAGCATCCATGCGGAAAAATTGGTGGGTGCTCTGCACCCACCGGCAGCTCCCTGCCCCACCCCCCACCCCAGCTCACTTCCGCCTCCTCCCCTGAGCGCACCGCATGCCCACTTTTTCCCCCTGGCTCCCAGCACTTGCGCCGTGAACGCGGCGGCAAGCGCTGAGAGGGAGGGCGGAGGAGGGCGAATGTGGCGCACTTGAGGGAAGAGACGGGGCCGAGGTGGAGATTTGGGGAGGGGTCCAATAGGGATGGGGGGGAGCTGGGACGGGGACTTTGGGGAAGGGGTTGGAATGGGGGCGGGGCAGGGCCGGGGGATGAGGAGACACCACCACCCACCAGTGCCGGGAAAAGTTGGTGCCTATGCCACCAAAACGGAAGCACAGTGCACCTGTGTGTGAGAGAGGGTTTGACTCATGCGAGAGTGAGGAGACGTGCTAGGCGTATTAAATAATGGACGATCATGGTGATGCTGTGAGTGATCCTAGTACACCCCCAAGAAAAAAGTTTACATTAGAAACTGCACATTCAATGACAACTAGCTAAATGAAACACTACGAAGACTGGCTGGCAAAAAATACGCTCATAAAATAAATGCCTGTTTTTGTTATCAGTCTTATCTAGATATATTATCTCTCTACATACTAGAAGTGACTGTTGAAGTAGGGGTTGCAGAGTTGCCTTATGGTTGGGGTTGTAGCAGGCGTGCCTTGTCGGGTTGGGGGGTGCTGGTTTCTTTGCATTTCAAAGGTGGTAACCCTAATTGGTGGGTTTATACCCTCTTGGATTCACTGACTATGCCCCAAGCAACCAGCTGAGGCACATGGCACTCCCCACACCCTGCCCTCCTGATTGCAGTGCTTCTCTACCCATTCCACTGCCTATTGAACAATATGTGCTCATATAATAGGTGGAGGCAGGATTTGTCCCCTAAGGCCTTGTCTTGACTGGCAAGAAGTGTTTGTTTTTCAATTGAGTTAGGTCAGTTGAGTTAGGTTAATAAGATTGAAAAGCTGCTCAACACTTGTTAAAACACAGGTTAACACATTTGGAGCTTTGCTAGCTGATAGTGTTTTAGCACAGCTCCTCCCTGCCATTGGCCTGTCACTGAGGTAGCTGTGCCAGTGCAATTCTTTAACCTTGACAGGCAAAGCCACTCTTTACACTGAGGGAGATTGAAAGCACCACTACAAATAGTGGCTTTGCCTCTCCACTACAGTTTGCATTGTTGTAGCTACAACAAGGGTTGGGTACAAATTGATGTAATGGGGACACGGCTCTAATCTAGTTACATTGTGTGTATGTTTAGTTAAGTATATTAACCTACTTTTATGACAAGGAATCACCAAGACTGAGCAAACAGAAGGCTGGGATCTCCTTCACTTTTCTACCCCAGAAAACAGGTGCAAGCCAAAAAAAAAAAGGGCTGGTTGCAACAAAAAGAATATGGGCTTTCAGCCATTCCCCCATTTTACCCTTTTTCTTTTGGACACCTGCGTCCATATACAGTAATCTACAATTTACTCCTGCTACCTCTGTTAGAGTGTCACATTTGTAACATCAGGGATTGCAAGGTGGCTCCCATACTTGCTGGAGGATTCTCTGCAGCTTGAGGTCTTCAAACCGCACTTTGGGGACTTCAATAAGTCAGACATAGGCTAGGGGTTTGTTATAAAAGTGGATGGGTGAGATTCTGTGGCCTGCGTTGTGCAGGAGGTCAGACTAGATGATCATAATGGTCCCTTCTGACCTTAAAGTCTATGAGTCTATATTCCACTCTCTCCCTTGGATCTCAGTGCAAAATGACTAATGTAATGGTGTAGTGTTACTTCCTGCTTTTCACTTCAGGGAATGATGGTTAGTTTCAGAAGTGGTTGAAGTGATTTCCATCTAATGACAGCTCTCAGCAGAGATGGTGATATATGCTATATATTTTAAAGAATAACTAGGGTAGAAATATTTTAAATATTTGAGCATTATTTGTTATTGGTATAACTTTCACATACCCAGTGGTAAAGTCAGAGTCTTTTAATACCAAGAGTCCAGCTTTACAGGCATCAGAAAGAGACTAATTATAACAAAGAGACCTTAGACACTTCTAAAAAAACCCCCCAAAATAGCTTTTGCGTGCACAAATGGTGCAATTTTAAGGCCAGATATTTTGTATTTTACTAGGGCTAGAAATTTATGCCTCTAAAAAGTGAGATTCCTTCCTTTCTAATGGTATAAAGCTTCTCTTTCGAGCATTAATGAGTTACAGAGTATCAGACCTTAAACTTATTACAGGTCCAGGCATGAATCTAGACTTTGAGCCAATGTCATTGCCCATTTAAACCTTGGGCCAATGTCATTCTGGGAGGAAATTCCACATTTGGTGGTAAGAGAAGGAAACATTGCTCTGGCATGTTTTTTGTTCGTTTGTTTTAAATGAGTGAATCATGTCATTGGAATGTTAGAATGGGTCCCAGAAGAACTGGCTAATAGAGCAGGGAGCTCAAGAGGCAATCAGCGATGAAATAAATTGATTACATGGCTCTGCAGTTTAGCATATGGATATTGCCATCATGTAGAAGATGAACAGAAGTTTTAAACTAATTGAAACAGCAGATTCCCAGCATTCAAATGAGATATACAGTACTTGTTTCTCAAATTCTGAAATATTGGACTTTAACACTGCAAGATGATTATGTATAGAAAATCTTTTATGAGTATTTGTAGACGTTTTAAAATGTATCATTTCAATTTTTCTCTCCATCCAAAGCCTATATAGTTGGGCATCATGGAACCACTATAGCTGGCAGATGCATAGGATGGTAGGGATATGAAAATAGAGTTAAGGAAGGCCGGTAAACAGGTGGTATAAATCTGTAAAGATCTAATTAATTCAATGGCTGAGAATCTGGCCTAGATTTGCATGGCTACCTTAACTCTTATTATACATACTTTCCAATATTTGGGGATCGGGGGTAGAGGCTGTTCAATGGGACCTTTATTTTAAATTTCCTGGTATTCAGGGTTTGTTTGTCTCATTTTTTGGGTTTTTTTAAAGCTACAACCTTCTACTAATTTTCTCCCCCCTTTAGATTGTTGGTATATATTGTGACGGTGCATCCCATAAGGCTTTATGGACATATGCTTATGAATGTATACATATGACAAAACTGGAATATGTTTTATGCTACATATGCCATGTAACATATCTCTGTAAAGGTTAGGATCTACTGAATCTATTCATCCTATTCTGAATCTATACTGAATCAATACTGAATCTATTCAATGACACATGTCTGCATGTGTCATTGTTGTATTCAAACTTATGAATATTAGCTTTGTACTTGCTTGATTTCGAAGTAGCCTTAGTAAAGCATTTGGTCAGTTTCTTGAGAAAGTCATATGTTTATTGATAAAAAATATTGTTTTAGTATACCACAAGGTGGCATCCTAACTGCATGATCTCCAGATCTACTCCTATTCACACTCTGTACAGGTTGCTGTTAAGGGGAATAATCATTAAATATCATAAAGTAAAATAGCTTGGTTTAGCGAGCTATGCACACAAAGTAACAAAGCAGATATTCCTATGATATTTCCTGGTAAAATACATTAAATACTAACATATATCTGTTACCAAACCCAAACACTTCATGATGATCATCAGTTTTCTTGACAGCAACATACATAACAATGTGTGTAAACATCAAATATTTCTCTTGAACATTTTTTATTAGAGGGTATTGTTTATAAAAAAGAAAGTACAAAAGGTTATCAGGTGCATTAGTGTGTTTCTAGAACAAATGTACCTAGTCAAGGTACTTATATGGCCCGGTTACCCTAATATCTGAGAATCTCACAACCTTTAAGGCATTTAGCCTCACAACAACTCTTTGAGATAGGGAGCTAGTAGCATCCTCATTTTACAGATGGACTAAAAGAGACTGTCCAAGACCTCACAGGAAATCAGTGTCAAAGCAGAGAAGTGAACCTCAGTCTCGGCATTCCAGGCTAGCATAGAATCATAGAAGATTAGATTGGAAGAGACCTCAGGAGGTCATCTAGTCCAACCCCCTGTTTAAAGCAGGACCAATCCCCAACTAAATCATCCCAGCCAGGGCTTTGTCAAGCCAGGCCTTAAAAACCTCTAAGACTGGAGATTCCACCACCTAACCCATTCCAGTGCTTCACCACCCTCCTAGTGACATAGCGTTTCCTAATATCCAACCTAGACCTCCCCCACTGCAACTTGAGCCCATTGCTCCTTGTTCTGTCATCTGCCACCACTGAGAACAGCCGAGCTCCATCCTCTTTGGAACCCTCCTTCACGTAGTTGAAGGCTGCTATCAAATCCCCCCTCACTCTTCTCTTCTGCAGACTAAATAAACCCAGCTCCCTCAGCCTCTCCTCATAAGTCATGTGCCCCAGCCCCTAATCATTTTGGTTGCCCTCTGCTGGACTCTCTTCAATTTGTCCACATTGTTTCTGTAGTGGGGGGCCCAAAACTGGATGCAATGTGGCCTCTCCAGTGCTGAATAGAGGGGAATAATTACTTCCTTTGATCTGCTGGCAACGCTCCTACTAATGCAGCCCAATATGCCGTTAGCATTCTTGGCAACAAGGGCACACTGTTGACTCATATCCAGCTTCTTGTCCACTGTAATCTAGCTTCTTGTCCTTTTCTGTAGAAATGCTGCTTAGCCAGTCGGTCCCCAGTCTCTAGCGGTGCCTGGGATTCTTCCATCCTAAGTGCAGGACTCTGCACTTGTCCTTGTTGAACCTCATCAGATTTCTTTTGGCCCAATCCTCCAATTTGTCTAGGTCACTCTGGACCCTATCCCTACCCTCCATCTTATCTACCTCTCCCATCAGCTTAGTGTCATCCATGAACTTGCTGAGGGTGCAATCCATCCCATCATCCAGATCATTAATGAAGATGTTGAACAAAACCAGCCCCAGAACCGACCCCTGGGGCACTCTGCTTGATACCGGCTGCCAACTAGACATCTAGCCGTTGATCACTACCCGTTGAACCCGACAATCTAGACAGCTTTTTATCCATCTTATAGTCAAAGATGAAAGTGGGCCAGTACAGCGTACTGGTAAGAAGTGGCCACTGGTATGGGCGCATACGCAGCTGACAAAGACCCTCCTTAAAGCGCTGCTGCTGCAGCTGCCCCACTCCAGTAAAGGGGGGTTAAAAGCAGCCCTGGAGAGGGCTGCAGCTGAGAAAAGCTAGGCTGATTTGGGAAGCTGCCACAGCGGTGGCCAGCTCAATTAGGGCCCAGCTGGCCCTGATAAGAGGGCTGTGGGCCAGAAGCTGGAGGAGTCTCTCTCCAGACCTTGAGAGAGAGGGCTTAGCTGTTGGGGAACATACAGTACATACAATACCCGAAACTGGTGCAGTGCTGAGGAATAGGGCAAGGGAGCTCCAGCCTGGTAAACCCCTAGGCTTCAGGCCTTAGTAAAGGCCTACACAGGTACTGGGGTTGCAGAGGTGCAGCCCAGGGTTAGGCAGAGGCAGCTGGTCCAACCTCCTTGCTGATGATGAGTGGCCATGACAGACTGCAGTTTGCCCCAGTGAATGGAGGCTAGATGGTGACTGGCAGTAGCCACTGAGACAAGGTGGGTGAGAGGGTTGGGGGTTCCCCTGGGAGGGGAGACCCAGAGAGTGGGGGTACTGCTGGGGCAGAACCCCAGGGTAAAGGGCTCCGGGGTCCAGGAGAGACATGGGGGGCCTAAGGCAGATGAGCCACTGGCCAACAGAGGGTGCTCCGAGCTGGACAAGAGCTAATTCCCAGGATGACCAGCAGGAGGTGCCACACCGGTGAGTCTTGGTTCGCTGCATGGATGCACCTAAGGATGAGGATGGGATGAGGTCCATATCAAAGAGGAGAGACCACAGTCTCTTTGCCAGACAAATATGAAAAAAAGACTATGGTCTCATCTCCCTCTGCTCTGACCTATGGGAACCAAGGGCCAGAGTGAGCAATATCTGCCATAAAATGACATTGATCCATAAAGGGATTTAGTTTTTTTTACATTATTAAAGAAAAAATTAAATGGTATATTGATTTATTAGAGAAAGCAATTACTGTGGACTGGGCTGATTATTTGGATCTGGTCTGATTACTATATTGCCTGATTACCACAGTGCTGGGTATCTAGATAGTGCATATGCTATAAGTGGATGCTGCTGATATAATAAGATAAGCTAAATAACATTTTAGCCTTATATACCCGTCACTCTATGACTGTAGGTTGGAGAGTTGTTCTGGTGCATGAAGAAAAAGAGTCAGGATGCACTGATTTTGATTAAACAAAATGCATTTTATTTAATCTGACATCATAAAAGAAGAAAATGTTGTAGCCATACTGGTCCCAGGATATTAGAGAGACAAGGTGGTGAGGTAAAATCTTTTATTTGCCCAACTTCTGTTGATGAGAGACAAGCTTTTGAGCTTATACAGACATCTTCTGTCAGAAAGCTTGTCTCTCTCACCAACAGAAGTTGGTCCAAGAAAAGATATTACCTCCCCCACATAGTTTCTATCCTAAAAGAAAGATGGATTGAATAACCATACATAAAACCAAGTAATACAGTCCAAGCACTATTTTCCAAGAGGTCCTTCAACAAGTCCTGTCAAGTTACTCCAGAGTTCTGATCCTTTCAAAGGCCTAAATTGACTTTGCCTTTGGGCTGAAAACCTATTTTATAGGTTTCTGTTTCTGCCTCCTTTTGGCTTCAGTCAGCCCCTTCCACCTTTCCCTGCTTTGTTTCCCCCACAACTTTTTTCTGTTATGTATTTATTTTTTTGTAAACCATATTTAAAAATTAACATGCCCTGCCAATCTTTGCCTGGCTTTCAGGAAGCCAGGAAACCAACACCAGCTATACAAGAAAAGACAAAGACAAAGTAAAACATGAACTGATAATATATGACATGGGAAGGCAGTTTCCCATTCAGTGCTGCAGTTTCCTGTTTGTGGCAATGAGAGACTACAGTACTGCATTTCTGCCACTGAAGTGATGCTGTGGGAGGCTATAAATCTTAAACTGTCTCAGATGCCTTTATAGGATTCAAAATGGTGTCTCACACATGTGAGGTGGTTTTGTGAACTTCTGCATATGGCATCCAGCACAAATAGATGGCTGATTCCCTCTCCCCTCAGGTAAGAGACTACCTGGGTGTAACTGTAGTAGCAAGAAAATGGCAAATACTAATTTTGCACTAGGTAGTCAGTAGCGGGTTCCTTCTTTATTTCCACCTTATTTCAAATTCAGGCCAGCGGTATCATGAATGTATCTAAAGAGGCTGGTACAGTGGAGAGGATGCAGGACTGGGATGTCTGGGTTCTGCCCTTGGCTCTGCCAATGACCTCTTGGATGACCTTGGGCATGTCACTTTACCACTCTGCGCCTATATTGGGCAGGTGAGGCTCGTCAGCTATGGCAACCAATCCATCTAGAAGAAGGAAAATTCTGATCTCAAACCAAGAACATCAGGCCTGGCCCGCTTGCTTGTAAAAAGTTTTGCCAATCCCACATCCTTTATGGGTCTGCACTGCTAACTCTGGCTAATGGGACAAAGCAAAGCAGTCCACACAGACAATCCTGAATTAACTCTGTCATTCCTCCCACCTGCTTTCTTTTCCTCAGTAATGGCTGAACATAAGAACGGCCATACTGGGTCAGACCAATGGTCCATCTAGCCCAGTATACTATCTTCCAACAGTGGCCAATGCCAGACAGTGGCAGATTAGCCACTGGGCGGCAACAGGGCGTGTGCCCAGGGGCCCTGGCCAACTGGGGTGACCGCGTGTTTCTACCCATTCCATCTGCCCGGCGCTCCTGCCGGGGAGTGGGGTTGGTGCACAGGGGCTTGCCCTACTCCCCTTGTTCGGCGCTTCTGCCAGGGAGCAGGGAAAGCCCCTGCACCCCAATCCCACTCCCTGGCAGGAGTGCTGGGGGGAAGCAGGGGGACGGCAGGTGGAAGGGGTGGGGAGGGGTCCCCATTTGCTTTGGCTCAGGGCTCCACAAACCCTTAATCAGCCTCTGATGCCAGAGGTTTCAGAGGGAGTGAGCAGACCAGGGCAATTATCAAGTGATCCATCACCTGGCATCCAGTCCTAACATCTGAGAGTCAGAGGCTTAGAGACACCCAGAGCATGGGGTTGCACCCCTGACCATATTGGCTAATAGCCATTGATTGACCCATCCTCTGTGAACTTATCTAATGCTTTTTTGAACTCCACAAAAGACCTAATAAACCACATATGTGGCATGTGTTGTATATGGCAACAAATAATTCAGGGATGAAAGTAACATCCTGAATTTACTGGCTTTTGTGAGCATTATGCAGTCTTAATATTTTTTTAAAAAAAAGTTAGCCTATAGGTACACACATACACACACAAACTAGATTTTAAAGAGTCTACTAATTCTATGTGCTTCAGTTTTTGGGTGCCCAAGCTGACACATCTAGGGTTTGATTTTTCTAAGGTAGTGAGTAAGTATAGTTGCTAATGACTTCGCTTATAGTTGTAGCTACACAGCACTTCTGAAAACCAGGCTTGTGGTGACTCAAATTCCTCTTTAACTGACGGTTATCCAATCTTGTTTCTGAAGAAAAAGTTAAAAATAAGTTAAAGGCAATAATCCCCTACTCCACTTTTGCGGACCTGAGGACCATTCATTCTATTAACAGGATCTCCAATTCAGTTTTTTCATGGCCAGTTCCCACTTCCATTAGAAATTTGTTGGATCCACAAAAACAAGGAGTAAGAGTTTTTAAAAATACTTTCAAAAACAACCCCTCCATCACGTAGACTGTTTTCACCAATCCGACTTCTGTGTCCATGGAAATGAGACTAGAAAGCCCAACCGCAGCAACTGCAAATGAAGTGCTTCATTTTTAGATTTTAGCTACTTGCTCACAGGTTAGATCTAAAAGTGCTGGTATTGGCTTACAATTTTAGAACCCATAAATAATTTAAATGATGGGAAAAATTAAAAAGGGAGAGGGAAAAAGCAGGGAAAATATCCTAATGTCTTTCCCCTTTGTGTATAATTTTCTGGGAAGGCTAATTGTTTAATGCATTCCAATATATTTGGATATGACAGATAAGCACACTGTCATAACTTCATGAGCCAATAAGCCATCTTTTTCAAAGATCCATATTTTATAAATATTCACATGCACTTACATAAATAAATAGCATTATTATATTTTGATAGGGCCTATACTTGACTCCATTTGCATCCTATTATTTCAATCTGCTCCTTCCCCCCCCCATTGTCCTTTATGCCAGTTAGGAATTGGACTCCTTTGTTGGGGATGGCTTGCCTTGAGACTTGCTATTATCCTTTATTAGTGGTAGCGTTACAATAAACAAACAGAGTCTCGAGCTGATCTTAGGGCCGTTAGTCTGATAGTCATTGAATACACACATAGTACGAGATAGTCTCTGCCCCCAGAGCCTGCACTCTAAATTGGCAAGACAAAGGATTGGATAAAGGAAGTAGTGTTATCCCCATTTTACAGATGGGGAAACTGAGACACAAAGCCTAAGATCATACAGGAAGTGTGTTACAGAGTCTGAAACTGTACATTCAACTCCTAAGTATCAGTCCAGCTTTTTAATCACATGCTGATCCTTTGTGGGAAGATTCCTGACTACTCGGTTTCTTCCTGGGCCAGCTTTCTGGGCATTTGGGCTCTTGTTTGTTTCTTTTTGTTTGTTTGTTTTATACTTTAGTGTTTAGTATTTTGCTTTTCCTTGTTTACGGCAATTAGATGCCTTGAGACAGATGTTCTATTAACATGTATCTGACAGTCAGAATTGCACACTAAGTTACACACATTATAAAAATACAGAAAAATAATGTATTCTCCCTACCTCTGAGCAAACACTTAATAGCAGATGCTGTAATGAGATCTCATTACAATTTTTTTTTCAAAATACACTATATTACCTTTAGTAGTATATTTTTAAGTCCCAATCCTGCAAATACATGTGAGTAGAGCCAGAGAAATCAATAGGGCTACTCACATGAGTAAAATTACTCATGTGTGTAAGTGTTGACAAGGTTGGGGCTTACCCTATACATTCTTAGGGTCAGGGACTGTCTTACTATGCGTTTGTGGAGGAGGTCACCAATCCTTTGCAAACGACTGCTGTGCAAGTAAAAATAATAGGTTTATGAATTATAATAAAGCTAAACTACAATATATTTAAATTTTTTATTTACTTGCTAGTTCACAATAGATCTCCTGGCCATGCAATTTAGCATGGTTCTGCTATGTTTGTGCATATGTCTATGCTGAACTGTACCAATACTGTACTTGTCCGCATAGGAAAAGCAAATAAGCATTTCTTCCTTGAAGCTCTGGTCCTACAAAGGGTTAAGAACATATATAATCATTTACATGAGTAGTCCTAGTGAAGTCAATGTGACTACTTCTCTGAGTATTGTTGCCTGTGTTCTTAAGTCTCTTTGCAGGATTGGCCCTAAGCATATTGTGACTTCAAACTATTTGATAGATATTTAAAAAAAAAAAAGTGCGTGTGGGGACACATCCCCTCTTATGAAAGTCACGGATATCCATTATGGCTGAAGAAGATTGATACAATATGTGCAGCCTTTCTTCTCTTAAAGGGTTATCCACAGAAAATACTGCAATTACCATGAACTTTATTTATCCTTAATCTCCAATTTCATATACCCAGGGAGACATGCCCTGCTGCAAAAGCTGAGCATTTTGGGAGGCAGGCTTTACATATGTATATTGAATTATTACTTCTCTATTGTTTTGTCTGTGGCTATTGCTTTTGGGCATCCTTGGGTTTTGATGGTCACATCAAAGGAGCTGCTCTGGCGTGAGAACCGGTCAATGTGAGCCAGATAATTCATGGATTTATTACCGAGGTTGGTTCCCATGATTGTCAGTGGGCAGCAGGCCTTGGGTGTCATAATCCTCATTCTCTGGGTAAAGCACATACTGGCTTTAAAAGGTTTAATGATCCAACAGTGATTTACTAATGGGAATCTTTCTTCTGAGTTTACTAGGCCTTGAAGGAGGACAGGATAACATATAAAGGTCACTTTACCAGCAGTATCAAAAAATGTTTTCCACAACAGATAATTGCTGCCCACAGTATCTTATCTGCACAGATCAGTGTGCACAGCTTAATTTACATTTTTTTTAGCAGCACATATATTTGGAAGCATTATAATTTGCTTGGTTTTATGTGGTGCCAGATCATGGGAGGGGGAGGGGGAGAATACGGTGCAATTATTGAAAACATACATTTAGTTCATAACAGTAAGACAGATAAAAAATAATAATGGAGAGACACACATAAGCTTCTAGGACAGCCTGGCATAACTGCAAACTTATCAGTGGCTGGCATTTAAAACTAGCTGGTATTTAGGGTTATGGCTAAAACTTTCTAGTGTCTGGTGGATCGGCAGTTTTACAGTGGTTTCAGCAAATTTTTGGCTTTCATTTTTGCCAGAAATGAGGGTTGCATTTTGGAGCAGCTGCCCAGAAAGGGGTAAGGTTACGGTGAAAAAGAGGAAGTATTTTTAACTAACTGAACAGTGCAACAGGAGAAGACTATTTTCATGGTTGCCATTTCCTCTTACCAGTGTTGTGGTGTTTCAGAATAACACCACCAAATGCCCCAAACAAAATAAACTCCAGGGTCTTTGTATCAAAAATACATTAAAAATGTAATAGGACTGGGGGGCGGGGAGTAAGGATGTTTTCAGGTTTGTATATATTACAAATGTTGTGCTGGAGAATATCATGGAAATGTTAAAACCATTTAAACTTTCCACATGCAGTGTATATACCGGTGTTCATCTGATTACAAATATAAATCTTAAAAAATAACCATTTCGTTTAAAGCTCCCCAAAGGAGCACCCCCAAAAAGAAAAATTCCCTGGATCCCTGATATATGCAAAAAATGCAGCATTAAGACTGAGAGTTTAATCAAAGTCAGAAAAATTAAAGTATAGGTCCCTAAAATAACCTTCATTCTGCCCCTTTGGATAACCAAATAGTCATTTATTGATTTGTCACATAATATGCAATAATATAAAATACATATGTCCATATATTACAGAAAAAACCCTTTCCTTTATTTTTGCCAGAACTATATTGTTTCCTGGATTAGTGTGATCATTTAATACAAGGGACTACTGTAGTTAATGCACATGATGATAGAGCAGAGTTAGAATTTCCTGGCTGTTTTGTGATTATAATCAACTGTAACATTACATTAATGTATTTTTCCCCTTCATTAAAACTTTTCTTTTAAAAGGTACCCAAAATGGAATACATAAAAAACAAAATACAACTAACACTTCATAAAAGGTTCTATAGATTAAACAATGGCTCTGTTCTAATGCACAAAAGCTACACATTGTCTATAACCTTCAAGTTTGCTTGAAGACAGTATTGCCAGCCCCATGAGTTCAAATATGAGTCTGGTCTCCAAAATCATTAAATCTGTTTTAAAAATCCCAAGACTTTTTTTTAAATAGTACTTTTGGGTTCATTTTATTTGCCTTCTGGTTTCTGAGCCTTTAAGGTGCACTCAGTTCACATTTTGAGACTATTCTTTGCAATCAGGAGAGCTAGAAATTTACTTTTTCCCCTAAGACTCCAGCAGCTAGGGATTTAAGAAAAGCAGCAAATACTGCTGTAAAGGTGCCCCATTCAAGTGTAACCAGGCCTTATCTTGCCAAGGGCAACATATGGCAGCAGATGGCTGCTGGTTAATCCTTTTTTGTTTATGTTCACTTACTCCTCTGAAAACATAAGAGCAAGAATCAAACTCAGGTCTTCCTCTCACCCCAAGATAGACACATAAGTACACTATATTATATACAGTCTTAAAGGATAAATATGGTATGGTATTATTAATAGTAGCCCTTTAGCAGTAACCATTAGTACCACAGAAGCAACAAAGCCTTTTCTCAGGTGATACCTACTGAAGCCAGGACCAAATCTGTTTAGTTTATCAAGCTGGTTGGGAATTTTCTGATTAAATGCTTTTCTTTGGAAAATGTCAATTCATCAAAACCAAAACTTTGCAGGAAAGGGTCAGTTTTGAAAAATCTTCTGATTTGAATTTTTTTTAAATAAAGTTTCAGAATTACCAGAATGCCCCATTTTGACATTTTCAAAATGAAAAGCTTCATGTTCTGATTCAAACTGAGCTTTTGTTTAAAAAGTGTAGTTAATTCAAAATAATAAAAAGGTTAAACAAAAAAAAGTTAAAATATAAATCAAATGTTTTAAGATGACTAAAATGAAACTTTTCAATTAACCCAAGCAGAAAAAAGTTTTCAGATTGTTGGGTCATGAAAAAATTCAAGAGTGACTTTTTAATCCCAGTTTGGGAGAGGAAAAAGTTTCAAACTCTCAAAATCTCAGGAGACAGGAAGCTGTATTAGCTTGTAAAATCAGGAAATATTGGGCATATAGTTAGACTGATAAAGCCCCCTGCTGCCAAAACCCCAACTACTGCTCCTTTATTTACAATTTACTGTGATTCTTATAATGGACTCATTCAGGGTACATATATACATCTACACTGTTGTTCTTTGAGATTTTTAAAGCTAATTGGTGAAACAAAGTACAAATCTTTACAAACATGTAAAGTTTAAAAGGTTAAAGAGACTCATAAGTGGGCTGCAGCCGCTTTGAGTAAAAATTACACCCAAGCTATTTACAAAGTGTATAAAACTCATGGATAAAATATAAAAATCCTTTTATCATTTTGTAAAGTTGAACAAAACTGCCTGTGGCTGTTAGAGTGATCACTTAATCAAATTCTCATAAATGTGATATTTAAAATATCCAAACCTATGGGAGTGGATAGCTCAGGGGACTAGTAATAATAGAGGGAGTAAATAACCCCTATATTTAGTTTTCTTAACACTTTCTCTTATAAAATATGCTTGCAACTTTTTGTTGTTGTTAAGAAAATGTAACACTTTCATTTTTTTGCAGAAGTCCTCTGAAAGTCCTGGGGCTAAAGACATGACCTTCATTTAGCTCAGGAAATTTTGTTCATGTTTGGTTGAGACACAAAGTGTTTAAAATTGCCATTTCTCTTCTGTTATTTGTGTTCTGCAGGAAAACACTGTCAGACTGGTAAAATAATCACTGAATGTGAATGTTCTAAAAAGTCAGGCCCATACTACTGCTAAAGCAGCAGCAGAACCTGCACTGAACTGAGAATGTCTGGAACAGATGTAGCTGCAACTGAGCCAGGCACAACTCCTTCTGACTATACCTGCCCAGAACATGGCTCCAGCCTCTGGGACACTACATAAGGGAGGAGTTCTCTTGACTCCCAAGGGGTGGGGATGGGGAGATGGGCCAAGTTCCCCCTAATTTCATCACTTGCCCTAGTCCATAGCCCCAGCAGCCCATCTCCCTTCAGCAGGAGAGTAGCTTTCCCTTGCTGCCAGTTAATGTAATTAATTATACAGCTCAAGTGGTATGGGGTCAGGGAGGCTACAGTTGTACATAAAAGTACCTTTTTTAAAACCTTGTTTTCTCTTAAGAAACATCTTAGGAAATTGCATGCAATCCCCCCTTCCATCTTTAAAGAACATTAAGGTTGCAACGTTAAGCACTGGAAAACTCAGAAAAGCCAGATTTACACATGATCATACAACCTTAATTCATCCCCTTTGTATTATGTGTTATGAAACCATCTCCGATTACATGAGCATGTTGTTTTTTTCCACAGGACCACTGTCTATTGCAGTACATAGAATGGATGGGCAAAAGGACAGAATTAGGGTTGCACAGATAATCATAAATCTGGCATTTTTTAACTTTTGAGTGCTTTATTTTGCAATCCAAATAGCTTTCTTTTACTGTATTTTTTTTAAATGTAATAGCTATATGGACCCTTTAACTTAGCTATATGGATCTTTAACTTATTAGTATGAACAGAACCAAAGTCATCAGACAGTGGAAATTATTACTCTCCGCTGGCTATTAAGCAGCGTACATAAAGTATGACTGATTTCAGTTAAGTTCTCACTGGGCAAATGTCCACGTCACATCACTATTGATGGCACCCTTGTTAGCATTCTAAGCAGAGAGGCCAAAGACTAAATGGGCATGAAGACTGAGCTAATGTCTCATCCCCAGAGTTGGTCCCTCCATGTCAGCTTTCACAGTGGTCCTATTGAAAATTCCAGGGGAAGTGGGTGGGCATAAGCCCCCCATGGCTAAAGACCCTCCCCCAGCCTTTGGGGAGGATCCACTGAGCCTGGGAACTCAACTGATTACGGGGGACAACAAAAAAAGGGTGGGTGTGAAGGTCAAAGGGTCAAAATGAGAGAACCTAAAGGGGACACCGAGCAGAAAACCCTGGACAGCACCCACTGCTCCTCAAAGGTGTCAAGGGAGCCAGCGGACACCGCCCAGAGGACCTCTGCCCAGATGCATGAATGGAGGGCGGACCGGAAATAGGCCCCCCAGTCACAAAGAACCCCCTCAGCCAACATCCTCTCCCTGGTGTTATAGATGGCCACTTTGGCCATCGTCAGGAGGAGGTCCCACGACTTTGTGGGGCCATGGATAGGCTGTGCGTAAATGAGAAGATGGGGCGAAAAGTACAGCCAAAAACGTAATAAAAGATCTAGGAGGAGCCAGAGTAGGGTCTGTAACCTAGTGAACTCCAGATAAACATGTGCCGGGGTTTCCCTCATGCCACAGAAGGGACAGGGGCGAACCACGCCAAGTACACACCTGTGCTCACGGTTCTGTGAAGGAGCTGCCAACCGATATCCCTGTCAGGCTATGGGACTAAGGTGGAATACAGGCTGGCCCACTGGGGTTACCCACCCTCAATGGGTGCTATTAGGTCCTGCTGTTTGGTATCAGGGTGGGACATGAGGATGAGGAAATGAGAGTATCGTGCATAAGCGTGTATAGGTGTGCCCTTAGCACAGATTGAAAGCATACCAGCTGCAAAACTTGTAGATGACTCAGGGTATGTGGATGGGGTGGCCGAGGGAACTTCACAGTGGTGCTGTCATGGCAAAGTTGAGCACTTTGCACTACCACTGCCTGTACCATTTTTGTTGCATGTATCAAAAAACAGGATTGAAACACTCTGAAACTGGCACTTCATGTGAGCTCATAAATCCATACCTGTTTTATTTCTGAAATTAAGGTAAATATGCTGCGTGCGCTCAGTTTATTTTAAAATATTCATAACTAAAATGTAAAACTCAATTTCTTCAAATACAGAAAAGGAGATACTTCTGATTCAGAATTATGTATTCTTATCTATGATTTGGAGGGCAGAAAGTGGTAGTGGTGGGGAACCAAAATGAAGCCTCGGGGCAAACAAAGCCACTGGTTACTTTCATTTCTAGTATGCTTGTGTGACTTGAGGGATACTTAATGTCCCACATGGTTTGACTGGCAAGGCTAATAGTTTCTACATTAAAGATATGAGTGAGATGCTGCAATCTGCTTTGTTCTATGCAGAAAAGACGCAGCCTTCCACCTCCTTGTAAGGTGGCATAAATTTATTCAATTTAGAGGAAAATTCAAGGTACTGGAACTGAACATTGGTAAAAACATACTTAGAACAGAGCTTGTGTTTCCATAAGGAAAAATCTGATTCCCTCCTCAAACAGCAGACCTTGAAAGAACATCCAGTATGTTATTACATGTCAGAGATAAAATGTCTCAACCACCCTTTGTTCATTCTTTAATATTCTACTATCCAAGCAAACAAAAATCTGCATAATAGGCTAGTTTATTCTCTTTAAGACTGGAAGTGTTTGTTACTGCTTGGATCAAGGGCCAGGCACAGTGAGTCAAGGTGGAGGAGTTGTAGTTCAGACTCTGATACTGCCTCAGGCTGTTTGCCCTTGGGCATGTCATGTCTCTGTGCCTCAATCTTCCTATCTGTAAAGTGGGCATCATAATATTTTCTCCACTTCACAGGGATTTTGTGGCTTAATGTTGGTTAAGTGCTTTTAAGCACATGAGATTAAATGAATAGAAGTTATGTTATGTTATCTTCTTGATTTGAGATTAAATGCTAGGTACAGCAAACTCAGGACAGTGGCTACTTTACTAATCCATGAGGATCTGCAAAATGGAAGACTGGAAAGTAGTGAAAAACAACACCACACTCTATTAACATGTTTGTGGATCTTCTGGGGTTAGTACCTGGCCACTCATTCCAAATAATACCACATCTTTAGTGTTTTAACAAAAGAGACATCTGCAACCCACAGCTGTTTCTTGTTGCTGCTGGGGGTGGGGTGGGGGAAACGGACAGGACCGGTTCATATTGTAAGGTTTACTGTCAACGGACACGGAGCCAATTTAGAAGCCTGAAAACAACACTGTTTCAGTGGTAGGATTATTTTTCCATTCCCATTTCAAGCACACTACGTAGCAGATGTGCTTTTAGAACAAGCAAAGAGGTCAAAACAAAAACAGCAACTTATGGATGCTTGTTATCAGAGGTAGACACTGAACTTCAAGTCCATTTAGGCTTTCCACTTCCCAAAGGCAAGCAAAACAAACTGCAACAAATCTATAAAACGCAGTCAAAAAGGACTTCGTTTAATTAGTGATATGTAAAGACTTTTGCATAGAAAAAGGTTAACAAAGTAATGCACAAAAAAGCAACTAGGTATAGTATTTTTAAAACAAATATTTTAAAGTATATTTTGCATAATGTTTAACATTCTCCATGTTTATTGCTTTCTCCACACAGCAGAGAAATCAAGTGCATAATACATGCTGTGTTTTATTTTCTCATAAAATCTCTAGCTCTTGAGTCAATGTACTAAAATATTAGGTTATTTTAAGTCACTGTAATAAAAAAAGAAAGCAGAACTTTTAATGCAGCACTAGTTGTCTGGGTACTGACAAAATAATTTACTGATATGCCCTTTAGTACATTCATTTTGGTTTGGAATCAAACCCACATTTACAACGTTGGCATGTAAAAAGCCAGTTTAAAATAGCACCCCCACAGTAACTTCATTCAGACCCAGAGAAATCGTTACCTCCAGAAGTTGATAGTGAAGAGAGGACAGATCTTGCACAGAATGTGGAGGCTGCTAAAAATAAATGTCCAAATGCAACTAAATAAGTTAATCTGAACTCTTTACACCATTGAGTCTCGTGTATTGGCATGGATCAACTGTCTTGACGTGTGCACGCTTTTAGTAGGCAACTACTTCTGTGTGCACTATAAATTCATTGCTTGTACAGAGACAAGCAAGCACCATAGTCTAAGCCATTTAAAAACAAAACCAAACCAAAGTGCCTCAAGGCTCACAGACAGTGCTGAAATGTTCATCAATCCAAGCGCTGATAAGATAATTGCTTTTACCAGTGCTATGCTAGATGTCACCATTTGGCAAGTCTGTACAAAGAAAGTCAACTAGGTAAGATAAAAACTAGGCCTGTCAAGCTGAACATTCTTTCTCAGCAATCCTTTTGGCTAAATAAGCCTGTTGGTTTAGAGTTCACTCTTTCCTGGAAATGTATCAAAATGTCTGTAGCTTAATGCAAGATTCTCCCCCTTCCTGCTCCCCCCCCCCCATCTCTTTTTTTTCTCTCCCATACTTGCGCAGTGTGATTTGCTTCAGAAGAACGCATATGCATGTCAGGCACTTATGAAACTCAAACTTTTTGTCTAGCTCAGGAGAAATGTAGAGGTGCTAGCCCCCATCTGTCTGCCAAATAACGGTGCATGGCTGGAGGATTATTGGGTCTAGAGTCTACCTATTTCCCAATAAACTTCTAAATGGTCATTGGGGTACGATGTTTCTGAAAGCCACCGTTGCTCAATGTGCCTTAAACAAAACAAAGAAAAATATACCCAATACTGCCATATGTCCTCTTTGAAGTCTGACGCTAGAATAGCTTTACTGTTCCTTGATTGGCTTTCAGGCATCTATAAGGCTATTTGTGTGGATACAGACCTTCAATCTGACTGAATAGGAAGGACACTGAGTTACTACTGCATGAAGTCCAAAGACGGCTTGTGTGTTTGTGTCTGAGGCTTAAAAAGCTCCAACTTCAGTCCCCCAAGGTCGGTAGGGTTTACTATTTCCACCACTACTAGTTTGCTGAGGACTGGAAGCTGCTGATACACATAATGGTGGGCTGATTGCTGTTGCAGCTGCCACTGCTGCTGCTGCTGCTGCACTAGGTGGAAGCATTGGGAATGCTCCAGCAAAAGACAGAGGGAAACTCTGAGCAGCTGCCGCAGCAGCGTGTACAGTGGCAGAGAGCGAGAGAAGAGAGGTAGAAAGAGGTGGGACACAGGGAGCAACACTGCCAGCAGAGGGCACTCTGAGTGCGGAGTCAGCATGGGCAAAGGTGGCTGTGAGAAGAGCAGAGCCATGAGGAGGTACTTCTGACGCTGTTGAAAGTCTACAAGGAGTGGTGTCAGAGGAATGAAGTCCATTCTGCTGCAGTAAAGCGGCAGGGAGATGGTGAAATGCTGCTGTCCAGTGGTGAGGATGCAAGGGATGATGGTGATGAGCCATGGATGAGGTCATTGCAGCAGCTTCCCTTTGAGACGCACAAGAACTGAGATGAGACACAAGTCTAACTCTTAGCGGATCAGATGTGTCCAGACCTTCCACTGAGCTCAGATATCTTGCAACTTCAGTTAAACATTCTCGGAACCCAATGCTCATGAAATCCATGGCCAGTGCGTGAGCATCAAAATAACCTGAAAGGAAAGGTAAAAGATGCATGAGTATCAGATGATTTCCTAGCCTCTCTTAGCTAGGAGTCAGCTAGCATGATCCTGGCTAAATATCTGTATCTCCTATTTATGGTTTGAGATTTGGTGGGAGGAAAGTTTGCTTTGTAAATTGTGTGTGAGATTATCTCTGGTAATGTAATATGCTACAGTTGTTCTTGCAACCAAATATTACAGTGGAGAAAAATTAAGACCATCAGTGTTTGAGGTTCTTCAAAAAGCTTTATGATGCCTCTCATCTTGTATTGTGGGAAACTGAAATTCCACAGCAAGCTTTTCCATGGTAACACTGACCCAGAGTCTGTGTGTATGTCTCACGCACATACGCACAAAGGAATGGGTTGAAGATTAAAGGGCTTGTATATAATATCCTGCCTTTTCTCCCCTACATTGGCATTTATAAAATAGTTCTTAAAATCTACCGCTCGACAGTTTGGAGACAGTCTTTACAAACTCTGCTAAGTAAATTCATAAAGGCTTCATGACATGTTGTGTTATTTAACAGCAAACTCAAAACATCTTGTCATTGCTTCTGCATGAAAAGGTTTGCAATAAAAAATGCTTTACATAAAATGTTGTAATCACTTAAAGACATACTATGTAGGCGCTATGGTCATATGACCTCTGAGGCACTTCAGCAAATGATAGCTGAATCTATAGCACATTGGATGGAGGGAGAGAATTAAACAGGTATCTAATTAGTTGCCCAAAACATGGTAGACACTTTCTAAACACAGAGGAAATGACATTCGCCTTCCCAAAGAGTTTATCATCAAACTCAATTTATAGCCTACAGCATTTTGTTTACTGAGAAAACTATTGCCCTTCAGCCGCCAGTGGGAAATAATGCCCTATGGCAGTAATACCCATTCAGTATTATACCAGCATGGTCTCCCATTGTCAATCACTTTCAGTTCAAAACAGGGTAGTTTTTCACTATATATCTCAATTCGAGTCAGAGTATTTAAGGTAGCCCTCAGGGCCTTTTATTGTCCCATGAAGGGTATGACTTCACTGCTGAGTAAATTTGGGCTTTTATTCTGAAGTTGCCTCAGACCCCTTTCTTGTCCAAACATAACACCCCGCCTCCTAGTTTAGTGATGCTTTCAACCTGGGCTAGTTGGCTTGTCTGTGGCTGTAGGCTAAAACCCACGCGAAGCTTTCAGTTGGTCTGGTAACTCACCCACTGAGCAGCAAGTACATAGGCTAAATCATTCGAGTACTGATAGTCCTCCAATGCCTTCCCATAATTCCCCATGTGCCAAGAAGAATAGACAAGTTCTCCCACAATTCACAAGGTAAGACTCAGAGCAACTCAGGGCTTACTGAAAGAAACACAGATAACCATAGGCTGTGCCCCCAGAAGTCCTAGCAACACACATGGGGGTGGACAGCACCAGTGAGGACAAAGTAACTCAGGAGGGGATTTGTAGAGTGGCTGCTCGGGAGTTCAGACCTGGGTTAACTATGCAGTGAAGACATAGCTCAACCTTAATGTAATTTTGGGTGAGTTATAAATTGTTGGAAATTGCCATTTCCTGTTTCTTACTTTCCAGCCCCAACATCATCTCAGTGCCAGCTAATAAGGAATAACTGAACACCCTGCCGTGCGTTACTGTCTGCATAAAAGTATGAGTCTAAATATGTATTATCTGTCTATCGTCTGATACCCAGAGGTGCATGTAATAAGATTAGATTTTGGTCTGGTGAATGAGACAGTCTAATCTTGAATTTAAAATAGTCTTTCAGAACAAAGAAAATATATAAACAAAAATGAACATTTCTCTGGATCCACTTCCTTTGGTATAACTGCTGTATAATGAGTTTTAACATTTTTTTTTTGTGCTGCACAATTGTTGCCACAAACCTCCTGTTTATGTTTGGATGTTTGTGTATTTGTTTTGTCTCCCTGTACAGATTTCAGTGCTCTTTGGAAACCCCAAACAAATCTCTGACTGGGCTGCCTGTGAATGAAGCCTTTACTCCCACAGTGTTATGAAAGCAAACACAAGCCCAGGGTCAAGTGCTTCTTTTGTCCCAGCAGTTCTTTCCCACGAGTTCAATCCTGACATTAGCATTGATTTCCACTCCTTTAATCTGGAATCGCCTATCATAGCTCGTCAAAGGACCGTTTGCTAAGATTTCCCCAAATATTAGGAAAAAAAAGAGTCAACTCCTTACCTTTACCTCCTGTTGCCTGGAGCATCTTCAAATGATCCACTGTCATTTGCAGTATTTCTGCTTTTTCTAATTTTGCAGATCCCTTTGAGATAAGAGGTTCAAATAAATAGAGGCTTACAAGTACTGTAAGCTTTAATTTGGTATACTTTCCTTTGAGTTCAGTCTTATGGTTTCAATTTTCCCTACCATTAGAACATTCTCAGCTTAATGCTTTCACTGAGCATCTGCATCCCAGACTTTATTTAAAGACAAATACCACATCACGTCTAGCAAATGTGTATGTGTCTAACACATTAGTAAAGAAATAGTGATACCACAAAAAAAATTACAGTTTAGGGGGTTCACAGTCTATTTATGCAACAGAACGGATCATTATTAAAGATGTATAAATAATAGAATTGCTTGACAAGGGGATTGGCCTAATGTATCTGTGGACTAAAGTCAGTGTAGACATGTCACATATTACACTGCTGTGCAATGGATTAAGTAGGTGGCTCTTCAGAGGTTTGTTCCCACAAAGGCATAGAAATATAACAAATGGCAAGCAATGTGCAATTATTGATGGGAGCCTATCACAGCATTGTTTTCCGCTTTTACCAGTAGGTGTCACTGTGTACACCTACAAAAGAGAATCCAGGAATTACACAGACTTTTTTTTAAGATGACCCAACAATTTTTTGATCAGTCATTTGGATGATAAAAATTCTATTCTCATCCTTTATTGAAACATGGTCATTTCTGCTTATACACATACATTGTCCAAAATTTTCTGGATTAGGAAGAGGCCTTGCTTACAGGAAAAGGAAAGACCATCACTGTTAACAGAGAGCACAATTTGCTGTGCCCATGGGACTTGGTTATGCTGGTTCATAGGCTTGTAAATATTGGGAAAATATAAAATTTAAGTTTTACAATACTGAGATAATTAATTTTGTTTGTAGATAAATTTATGAATATTCTTGTGGCTATTAGCATTTCCTTACACATCTGGAGGATGCCTAAAGAACTACACTCTCCTTTAAATATTATGGGTTGGATCCTCAACTGGCATAAATCAGTAGAGCTACAACAGAGCTATGTTGATTTATGCCACCTGGGAATCTGGCTCCATGAGCCAATTCTTCTCTCCCTTATATCCATACAACCTCACTGACTTCAGTAGGTATAAAAAAATCCACTGATTTCACTGAGGTCGTATGGTAGAAATGAAATCAAAAGTTTATTTCTCTGCAACTAAGTCTTATGACCTACAAAACTCTACAACTGAATCTCTAACGAACAGAGATTTTGATTTTGTTGTTGTTAAACTAAGACTACTGACCCTTTACAAGTACGGCAATTTCAGTGATGTTTTGTGGTTAATATATCATGGAAAAACTTTAAGAACCCACTGTATGCTACTTTTTCCACTTATTTTTTTCTTACTAAGTTAATATGCTCAACATCTCAGTATACCAAAATTTGGTGAATTTGTGACTATTGTTTCTGTACATTTCTCAATCTTAATCTTTTTTCATAGATGGAATACAAGCCGTCTCAATGAGAGTGACTAATAGCTCAAAACTGTATGTTGCTGGGTAATTTCCAAGGGCTTTGTAGGACTTGTTTTATAATGTATGTGGTTTTCAAGACATAAACAATAAAATGGGACAAACAATTGTCTCTAGCCTGTTTTGCCTAGCTGAAAATGCCTTGGTCATGCCATGTTGCCAGAGTCTATGAAATGGCACTGTTCTGACTATGAGCTATTAAAGGCATATTGCAGGTAGCACAAGTGCACAATTGCTTAAGTGTTAGCTTTTGTTTAGTTCAGAAATAGTATAAGGCCCAATCCTGGGAGTAGCTAAGCACTCTCAACTCCCACCAAAATCAATGGGAGTTGAGAGCAGTCAGCACCTTGAAGGATTTGGCTCATTGTTTGTTTTAAATGTATTTAAATTACTAAGAGCTTTGTTCTTAAATTTTAGTTGTTCCCCCTCTTGTTGGAACACACTGATTTAAATCAGCAACTAGTTTTGCCATATTTTGAGTTTGGGTTTTATTCTAATATGCCCTAACATTTCTGTTTTACTGAATATCGGGGTTTTATGGATGTTGACATTGCATGAAATTATCAAAACAAGTAAGTCGTCGTTAGCTGGTAAGTTCGATACAGATAAAAACCTAAGGACCTGACCCATAGCCTACAGAAGTCAAGGTGAATCTTTCCATTGAAGACTTTCCCATTGAAAGCCTTTGAAAATCCCTTTGACTTCATTAGGAGCAGGACCATATTCCTACAATCCAATATGCCGCTACTAACTAGACATTTAAACACTGAGTAACCTAGGCAATCTGTTTACTTTTTAGGAACCAGGACTGATTACATTATTCTGGATTTGCGAATTTTGTTTACAAGAAAGCTATTTAAAGAGGTGGGAAAGGGGGATTTTGTTAGAAGATTTAGACAGATGGGTAACTGGCCCACAATTTTTTTTTTTAAGTATATGGAATAAAGCACATTTTTTAACAAAACCACTACTGGAATTCATCGAAAGAACAGAGACAACATGAAAACTGTGACCCTTAAGGGAAAAACAAGCCAAAGAATGGAAATGTTTTTCAGCTTTACGGTGGATTATGTTTTTAATAGTTTTGCCACAACAAAGCATTTTGTTGAAATGCCTGCTCTGTGCCAGATCAGGACACATACAATATTATTTTAATGAGCTTTATGAGAAAACCAACACTGCCAGATGACACAGGTATAAAATAAGAAAAGCTTACTTGTTTTTCAAAAGCAGTTGGCACAAGCCGCCTCAACTCAGATAAACTGTTATTTATACGATCACGGCGCCTTTTCTCTATAATCTATCCCCCAAAAAAACAAAACAAAAATGAGTTTATAAAACCATGAAGGAAAAAAATCAGAGGACACATGCAAATATTACATGGGAAATTAAAAAAAAAAATCCATACCCCTCTTCTTTTTTTTCTGGCCATAATCTGAGATGTTGTTGTTGGGGAATTTGATCGAATCACAGAACCACTACTTTGCCTGTGAAATAGTAAAGGTAAGTCAGGTGTTGCATAACATGACACTATTGCCTTGTAAATCCCTAGTGTCACCACGTTAAATATTCTCAGCTATTTCTCTGTTGTTCTACATGTTTGGAAGAGGTGCTTTGTACAACATGGTTAAGTCTTTCCTTCTTACCAAGGTTTCACTTTCTCCCTATCCTAGCATAGTGTTTGAAGTGGCTGGCAGATAACTTTGTTAGGAGTATCCCTCCCAAAGACACATCATGGTATCAGCTCAGTTGATTTGGCTTCCACCATGACAAATTCATGTATATAATATTCAGTCTAAAAAAATTCAATAAAGAAAACACGATAAATTCATACACTTTGGATTACACTTGTGATGAAAGGTGCTTTAATATACCAGCCATAACCACAGACTGTGTCTCTGTCTAGGTTCTCACACTGGTGCCTATCGCAACAGTATCTAATGGCCACCCACATAAGTGGAAATATGTCCTAATTCCATTCCTTTGTCCAGCTCCAGAAAAAAAAGTTTAAAACATTTGTTTTTAAATCTACCCCCACCATCAAGTGTTATACATTTCATTCAGTCAGGAGTGAACAGAAACAATTATGGTCTTTCAAAGATACATAGAGAGAGAGATTTTTCACATATCTGCAGACACAAATGGACACTGAGACCTGCTTCTCAAAATTGGCAGTATCTTCCAACTTTCAAATCCAGCCCTGTCTCTGCAAACTCTGGGAAACTTCATCCTCATTTTATGCAGGGAGCGAGAGAGAGTGCTTGTAGTGTTTGCTCCATGACTGGAATAGTAGTTTCCGATAGGTACTGAGGTATTTGAGACTACTTATACTGATCACTTTTCAGGATATATCTGTTATCTTTTCAATCAAATCCTTACAAGTAATCATAACTAATTAATTAAAACAGTGCATTTTTCTTTTTTTTAAGTTCCAAAATCTTGGAAATAATTTTGAATCTCTTAGGTGATGTACAGCTTTAGATAAATCACAGAAAAATTTGTGGTAATGCAAATTAGATTAAATTATAACTTGACCTGCCTGGGCACTAAAATTCCTAGTAGAACTTGATTAGTCTTTTTTTAAACAGAGATATTAATTCATGTTTGAATGTTGGTAGCACATGATTTCATGACTCCACATGTACTGATCATTCGGCTATTAAATATATATATCGTGAAACAGATCCTTAAAACAGAATACCATGGTCTAAATCAGATGGTGACTGTCATTCCTCAAAACACACAACAGCGAGACCAAACACACTGAATTGATTTAATTTCTATAATTCAATATCAGCCCTTTTATCATTTCATTTTCAGATGGTGGACTGTTCAAGTGTTTATAATTAGACCAGTAGTGAAAAGAATCTACTGCACTTTATTGTCAGCTTGAAGCCTACCTTGGCTTCCGCCCCCTTCTACCCACCTATAGGGGTGTGACAGCTTAGGTTCAGGTAAGCAAACTGCTCCGAACAACATGGGATCGCAGGAGGGCCCTTAATTCCTCCATCAGCTACAACCCCAACCCCACAGGCTGGCTCCAGGTTGCCGGGACGCTCCACACCAGAACAGTCCCCGTCCCCCCCACGTCCCACTGAGAGAAAAAATGCCGGGACAAGCCCTGAGAAACGGGACGCTGGAACTGCCAGCTCACAAGCCCCCACGTGTGTGTGACCCCGCCTGCCCGGGCATTAGCCGACATCCATTTCTCCCGTTCCCCGGCACAGAGCGCCTGGGTGCCAGCCCCTCGCCCGGGGTGCTGAGCGCCACTGAACCCAATGACAAACTCCGCATGCGAGGGGAACCACTGCAAGCCTGGGGGTGCAGCAGCCCCCCTGGCCCCCGCACCTCGGTCCTTACCCCGAGTAATTATTCTCGCTCCCCACGTCTATGGTCTCGTCCATGTCGCTGTCGGAGCTAGTTTCCTCGCACGGCCGCTTCATGGCGGCGGCACAGCTCCGGCCACGGACGGGGAGCGCGCACCGACCCGACGCGTGGCCCGCAGCGCGGCGAAGCCCCTCCAGCGCCAGCGGCCCGCAGCGCGTCTAAGGCGCTTTCCCACGCCGCCGCTCAGCCTCAAGCGCCCGGGCCCCGCCCCCCGCCTGCCGAAGCCGCGCCCCTTCGGGCGGGGGGCGCCGCCCATTGGAGGAGAAGGCGGTTGAGTGACAGCCCCGCCCCGCCCCGTCCGGGCTCGGCCCTGGCTGGAGCCTGGGGGGCGACCCGGCGGAGCGTGGGAAAGCTCGGCGTGCGGCGAGCGCGGGGCAGGGGGTGCGGGTCCGGGCGGCCTGGCCGGGGCTGCGCTGCGCTGGGGCACGTGCCTAACCTGGGGCGGGCCGCTCCGCGCAGCCAGTAACGGAGCGTGTCTCGCTCTGTCCAGGTGCGCGGCCGCCAGCCCCCTCCTGCAGGGCAGCGGAGCGCTCCCCTCTCCCCTGGCCAGAGCCAGAGCCCCAGCGCCCCGACCCCGCTCGCTCGGTCACGGGCACGACTTACGCGCTAGAAAGGGGATTTGATCCCTTCCCCCCACCCCGCCACCGCCCAGCGGTGTTTCCATTCCGATGCATGATCCGGCTCACCCCATGGCACGTGATGCTGGATTAGTTCACCCCTCTTTTCGCCCCAAATCACAAATGGATGTTTTCCCTTTGCACGTAGTTTGAAGGGAAGGTTAAAAAAATGCAGCCACGGGTCCTGCCTGAACTCGTGTGACTCTGCTGCTTTTAGGCTGCTGTGATCTGAGGAATTTTTATTGTGGGAAGCTCGATCCTGGTGTTAAGGATTTTTATATCTCTGGGGAGATTTCAGCCTGGGCTGGGCCGGGCCTCCCCCGTCCTGCCCCTCGCTTCCAGGACGTGGTGGTGGTGAGTTGAGATGGCCAGTAGCTGCTTCTGAGTGACCAATGTGTTTGTCGGGTGTCTGACATTTTAAAGGACTAGGGAGACAAAGATGGCAGGAATAAGTGTTGAAAAGGATTTGGAGGAGGCTGTGAGGCGGTGGATTTACGAGAGACAGGGTTTGCTAATACCGGGAACGCGGTTTGACTAGATTTATTACACGATATACCATTGGAAAATCTGTTTTTCATAATTTCAAGTGTATTTTAACAGTTTGGTTATTCTCTCCCCCTCCCCTCCCCGTTTTCCTGAGATCATTGTTCTACAGTCATTGTTTCGAGTCGTTTTCTCTTCAGGAGGGAGATCTGGTCCAAACGGGGAGCACTCAGCATGCTGGGGACTGTAGCGCCGCCAGGTTGAACTCTTTTGTGTCCGTTTTGTAGTGGACAGTTGCCAGCCGAAAGCTGCCTGCGTGAAGCCCTGGGGCACTAGACCTGGCTGCTTTGGATTGGACACACGGAGTCAGTTTAAGAAAATAAAGTGCTTAAAACAGAAATAGCCTTATGCCCAGCCTGGCAACCCGAGGGGCGGAGGAGAAGGGGTTTGCTTTTTTCTGAGGGCGGGAAGAGAGGGAAAGGAAAAGAGGAGAGGGAAGGAGGAAAGAAGAGATGAGGGGAAGCGAAGTGGGAAACCGATGGGAGCAGATGAAAGTGATGGGGGGGGGGAGGGGGAAGAGATGCAGCGAGAGAGAGAAGTGGCCGAAGCTCAGGGGCGTCGAGCCTGTTCAGCGGGCGAGTTAAGCTGTCTCATCGTCCCCCGGCGGCGGCGGGGCTGGGCTGGGCTGGGCTGGCTCCCCGCGTGGGCAGACATCTGAAACTTGTCATCCTGGCTTTTGAAATGTAACCTGCGCCAATTACACGGTGTCAGGGGCGGGCAGCGGGGCGGGGGGCTTGCGGAGCGTGGCGAGCTCCCGCTAGACTGTAACAACTCCCCACGAGCGGTAGGTTTCATCTGGCCAGGGCTCCTAAGAGATCGGGATAGTTTTAAGCACATCGCTTCTTGGCGGAGTTGTGTGATAAGACGGGAAACCACAGACAGGGACAATACCAGGGTTTGTTGAGCTTCGATCTTGATTTCCAAGCAAGCTGGAGCAATTGTACTGACCAGGCTAAAATAATTAACTGGCGCTTAGTTAAACAAATATACACACGCTATTCACTAGAGTCTGAGTCCAGACGTTAAGCTGAGTTGTTGGTGAAGGGCAACATCGATATATTGATTTTATGTTTGTTTACCTCTGTCTATTTATTTTAAAGCATAAGAATAACAGTAGGCTAAAATATCCAATGGAATAAACGGATTGAAAAAACAGTCGTTTGCCTTTCTTTAAAGTATCACCAGTGACAATCTAGAAAATGTAGTAATTTCTTCCGCGCCCCTCCAAGCGTCTTAAAAAGACTACAAAGGATGAAGCAAAGGAAAAGAGGGCCGAGTAACTGCGAAATTTTCTGTTACACCAAAGTGCTTTTTCAAATTAAAAACAAAATTAAAATATTTAACAATAAACTGTTTTTCTAATTAAAAAAATAAAAGCTTGATTTCCCTGGAATATAAAGTTCCAGCACCTACGCACTTATTGATCATTCTAAAGAGAAGCTATGCTGAAGAAGGTTTGTGAATCTTTAATTCAGAACGCATTACCCCATTTCTTTTTAGAAGAGTGCTCTTTGCTTTTCTGTTTTTTTAATATTATTATTATTTTATTTTAAGATCTGGAGCGGGTGGGGAATATATCCAACGAAAGGAAGAAACACAGAAGCAAATCACACCTGCCCGCTATATTTAAGGGTGTGTGAATAAACCAGAGGATATTGTTGGAGGATTTCCATTCGAAAGTGTATACTGTAATTATTAGTTAATTAGACCCCGTTCCTGTAGTTTTTAACCAAGCAAAATAACCACCCGGGTTTGCTTGGACTTCATGTTCAGTCTTATTTAATATATAATTCTACAAACGACTAATTTCCCCATTCAGCTATTCCCCCTCTCCCCCTGTAGGGGAGAGAGACAGTGTGTGTATGTGTGTGAGTGTGTGTGTGAGAGAGAGAGCAATACACTGAAAGAGAAACCAGCCACAGCTAATTTTTTACGGACATTTCCAATATGTGTTATTGTATCTAGTGACATGGTGTGTGCTAGTCTTCCATGTGGATATTGTTATTGTGTAAAGGAGCTGCGGGATTTCATGCTTCGTTGCCCTACAGGCTACAGGGGCATCCTTTTCATGCTAATGTTCGACACAACAGAGGCAAGCACCCACAGGAAAAACAAATTGCAGTTCTCAGGGATTTAAAAAAAAATTCTCTACAATGGGTTGATTTAAGGAAACAGACAGAAAGGTATGAGGGCCTTTCAGGAAAACTGAAATAGTAGAAAGGGTAACGCGTGGAGACTGTCTGAACTCAATTGAAGGAGGCGATTTAGAAATCTTGGACAACGCTGGGCGTTTCTTCTCCAATGTGCAGTTTTCCAGATTGTTTTTTTTCCTTTACAGAGCTCTGACAGTTTGAATGTGATATATGTAGACCTGCAGGCATATGCTTTTATGCATTTTAAATCTCTCTGAAACACCGACAAAGAAAATAATGGTTCATAGGAGTGAGAGCGCTTTAAGAACGGCACGAACATTAATCTAGCTGAAGAAGTCTCCCTCCAAATAAATGAGACTACTATTCTTAGACACTCTTGTAGCTGCTTCAGGTGCTTGAGGAAATACTTACAAACTTGGTTTATGGGGGTGAGTGTGTGTTTCCATTGTGCCCAAGAATTTTGTACATTTTTTAAAATTTAATTGGTCAGTGTTTCTGGATTTACACATTTGCTGTATTAATAATAGGTCCCTATTGTGTTTTTGAAATTTTCTATGGCAAAACTTTATTCTGCTGCTTCTGTGGAAATCTGGATGAATGCCTTTTTATTTCCCAACGCTGATTAGTTCTATTTACTGTTTATGGGGCTTCTGAATCAGATGATATTTTGTTTGCAATTAATTCAAAAAATGTATTGCTGTTGTCCAGGCTATTTAGCAAGTCACTCATTCTGTCACCATTTAAATGGATTTACTCAAGTTTAAAATAGGATAGATTTAAAGAATTAACTTTAAATGCTCCTTTAAGAATAAAGTCCATGATTTAAACCAGCCTTTAGGAAAATCACATTTAAAACATCTAACAGCTCCTTGAGAGAAAGTGTATCGGTTTCTCAAATTGCATTGCAGCTCGTTAAAATGACAACTACCCCGCTGGGCGACCTGCCAAGAGCAAATCTAAAGAGCTGGTTTTGTTTGCTTCCGCAGGTACGTGTACACTGGCATGACATAAGCACCCTTGTGCTCATCACGCCGTCCCTCTGCTTTATCAGCCGCCCAAGTCATTGTGAGCAGGCAGGATATTGAAATGTACAAAGAACTCCACACTCTGCTAGCAGCGTCCAAGGGCAGGATTCTTGTACATTTCGTTACCCTGCCTACTCGAAAGAATGGAGCCGACACAGGTCAGCATGACATGCGCTCTTATGCTACCAAAGCAAAGCAAAGCGGGTAGGGTGTCGTTTTAGGCCTGCCATTCCAACGTAACGGTGTCTCTTTGACGGTTAAGTCCTGCAGTCCTTATTCAGGGCATGGGAGTCAATCTGTTAGTCTGAGTAAGAACTGCAGAACCAGTCCCTAGAGAGGGTGCAGATCAAGGAATTATATTAACAGCTCCATCTGTACAATGCATTACTTAACAATGTGTGCCTGTTAATTGCTCCCTTCTGTTTCTCTTAGGTCTCAGGGGGAGAGAAATTTTAAGACACTAATCACCACTTTTCTCAGTTAAAAAACTAGCTTCATCTCTGTTGTTAAAGATTTACTGCTCAGACCTTTTACTTTTATGTGGTTTCCACATAGTAAATGTACATTGATGAGTATTATTTTGAAATGCAGCAAAATATTATCTTCCCAGGGTATTTTTTCCAAGTGGGAAAGTTGCATTGATGTACAAAAGTGTACCTTACTCATTCAAGAATTATTTATTTTGCAATGTCAAGGTAGCTCTTTTGCCAACAACACTTATCATAATTGCATTAACACATATTGGACTAGAATGGAAAACTAGTGAAGAGATTACATCAGCATTAATGTCAAATGTGTTCTTCTTAATTTCTTTTATATAAACAACATCTTAACAATTACATAACAATGTAACAGCCAGCAATGTCTATACAGCTGCCTATTCACAAACAAAAATGCTTAAAAAGATTAAGTTGTAAAATTTGTTTCTTTGGAGTCCTAGTAACACCAAAACAAACAAAATCCCCCAAACCCAGCCCCCCCACCCCCACAACACCTTTAAAAACGTTTTAAAAGCTTGGAAATGAAGTGTTGCACAGCCTTAAATTAGCAATAGATTAGTTTATATTTCTAAACATTTACAGCAATTTGAACATTACCCTTTACACTTGTATGGTTGTAATTTATCCATGTCCTGACCATAGCTACAGATAATAGGAAGGGGGATGGAAGTGCGGAGGGACAAAGAGAAAGAAAATACTGCACCCTGACACTTTAGTCATAAATACTCCTGCTCAAGTGTTTCCCAACTCTGGCCCCAGGAACAGGGAGTTCTTCTATCTGTTTTTTAAACAAAAAGGTGAGGGAGAGGGAAGGGAAATGGATGTCTTGCTTCAGCTACGTAAAAAACAAACTTTCCACAAGGTACAGACAGCCGTATTGTCTTTTCCCAGTTCCTCTTGGTGCTTGGTCCTGGGAACTTGCTGAACAGAGTGGGCAGACACAGAGTGAGAGAATGCACATGTGCAGGAGAGCTTTCCTCTGCCTCTCTACAGCCTGGTAGTTATGACATTTACTTAGGATGTGGGAGACCCAAATTCAAGGCTTTGCTCCAATAGCTATTTAATTAGTTATAAAAAGTGGAACAGATAAAAGGGGGAGGGAATCAAACAAACTAACCAACCCCCCCAAACACAGAAAGCCAATGGGCTGACAGTGTGTTAGTGGTAGGGAAACCAATAGAGAAGTCAGGGCCTGCATTCTCAAAAGGCTAGCCTGTGTTACCTGCCAAATATTTTTATGTAGTTTCATGAGGAAACATTTTTATTGGGTCTCCAAAAAGAGCTGTGCTGAAGACTTAGAATCCTTATCTTACAGAGACAAATTCTGCTCTGATATGCACAAGAAGGTGAACGGGAGCTATGCATGCACAGCTGAGGCAGAATATAGCCAATACACTTATTTCATTTTTCAAAGTGTGACAGCTTGTCCGGATTGACCTGATTGGATACCCTCTGGAGAGGCAGTTTGTTGAGATACAGGGACCGGAGAAGGCCCAACACCAGTCCAAATACACTTTGTTACATTGCTACAACTACTGGGATGAGATGCTGAGATTAGCATATAGGCCTGCAACAATCTTCACAGCTTTTGAAAGTAGAATTTGTTAATCTAAAATGAGCAATGGGTTTACATCTTTATGTTTGATTGACAATTTACAGTATCTGAGGGCAATTATGACAAATAAAAAATATTTGCCATGGGGAAGGAAAAAGGTCCTTTACTTTTGTATGAATTCTCTTTAAAAATGCAAAATAACAAGTCTTAGGGTATGTCTACACTACGAAATTAGGTCGAATTTATAGAAGTCGGTTTTTTAGAAATTGTTTTTATGCAGTCGATTGCGCGTGTCCCCACACAAAATGCTCTAAGTGCATTAAGTCGGCGGACTGCATCCACAGTACCGAGGCTAGCGTCGACTTCCAGAGCGTTGCACTGTGGGTAGCTGTGGGTAGCTATCCCACAGTTCCCGCAGTCTCTGCTGCCCATTGGAATTCTGGGTTGAGATCCCAATGCCTGATGGGGCAAAAACAGTGTCATGAGTGGTTCTGGGTACATGTTGTCAGGTCCCCGCTCTCCCTCCCTCCTTCCCTCCCTCCCTCCATGAAAGCAAAGGCAGACCATGGTTTCATGCCTTTTTTCCTGGGTTACCTGAGCAGATGTCATACCACGGCAAACATGGAGCCTGCTCAGCTCACAGTCACTGTACGTCTCCTGGGTGCTGGCAGACATGGGACTGCATTGCTACACAGCAGCAGCTCATTGCCTTTTGGCAGCAGACGGTGCATTATGATTGGTAGCCATCGTCATCGTACTCCTGGGTGCTCTTTTAGTCGACCTTGGTGAGGTTGGTCAGGGGTGCCTGGACAGACCTGGGAGTGACTCAGCCAAGTCATTCCCATCTTCTGGCGAGCAGCCAGGAGATGATGATGGCTAGCAATCGTAATGCAGCATCTTCTGCCGAGCACACAGGAGATGACGATGGCTAGCAGCCGTACTGCACCATCTGCTGCCAGCCTAAGATGTAAAAGATAGATGGAGTGGATCAAAACAAGAAATTGACTCAATTTGTTTTGTGAAATCAACGGCCTGCTAAACCCAGGGTTTTGAGTTCAATCCTTGAGGGGGCCATTCTGTGTGAAAGTTGTTTGTGTTTCTCCTTGATGCAAAGCCACCCCTTTTGTTGATTTTAATTCCCTGTAAGCCATATTATCAGTCATCCCTCCCTCCATCAGGGCAACAGCAGGCAATTGTTTTGCACCTTTTTTCAGTGCAGAACCAGAAGCTGCAAAAGCAAAACCAGGCGAAGAGGCGACAGCTGTGCGGTGACGAGACTGATGAGGACATAGACATGGACATAGACTCCTCACAAAGTTCAGGCCAGGCAATGTGCCCCAGCAATGTGCACATCATGCCCATGAGCTCTGCATGGTCACCTGTGCTGATCAGCTCCCCACGCTGGCCAAACAGGAAATGAAATTCAAAAGTTCGCGGACCTTTTCCTGTCTACCTGGCCAGTGCATCTGAGTTGAGAGCGCTGTCCAGAGCAGTTACAATGGAGCACTCTGGGATAGTTCCTGGAGGCCAATACCATCAAATTGTGTTCACACTACTCCAAATTTCACCTGGCAAGGCCGATTTCAGTGCTAATCCCCTCGTCGGAGGTGGAGTAAAGAAATTGATTTAAAGAGCCCTTTAAGTCGAAAAAAAGGGCTTCGTCGTGTGGACGGGTCCAGGCTTAAATCGAGGTAACACTGCTAAATATGACCTAAAATCGTAGTATAGACCAGGATCTAGTCTGGATGTTAGGTCTGAAGAAATTAAGAAAAATGTAGGATTAAACATGTGTCTATTAAGGTGACCCAAAATATAGAGTCAACTTCTGCTCTATTACATTGTTGCATTCCTATTGAAATTAAAGGGTTTGATTAAATGTAACAGAAAGCTTAGAGATCTCTTTGAGAGATAAGGGAATAGAGCGTGTTAGGACATTTCCCACCAAACCTCTACAATTTGTTTTCGCCACATAGGGTGCACAAACCTACTATATTTTCTGAGGCAAAATTTCTCCATTGGATGTGATGGTAGCTTTGCCTGAGTAAAGAACTAAAAAAGAGCCACCGTGGCTTAACAACCATGTAAACGAAGCAGAGGGAGATAAAAAGGCATCTTTTAAAAAGTGGAAGTCAAATCCTAGTGAGGTAAATAGAAAGGAGCATAAACACTGCCAAATTAAGTGTAAAAATGTATAAGAAAAGCCAAAAAGGAGTTTGAAGTACAGCTAGCCAAAAACTCCAAAGATAATAACAAAATGTTTTATAAGTACATCAGAAGCAGGAAGCCTGTTAAACAATCAGTGGGGCCCCTGGATGATCGAGATACAAAAGGAGCACTTAAAGATGATAAAGTCATTGCGGAGAAACTAATGAATTCTTTGCTTCAGTCTTCACGGCTGATGATGTTATGGGAGATTCCCAAACCTGAGCCGGCTTTTGTAGGTGACAAATCTGAGGAACTGTCACAGATTGAGGTGTTATTAGTGGAGGTTTTGGAATTAATTGATAAACTTAACAGTAACATGTCACCGGGACCAGATGGCATTCACCCAAGAGTTCTGAAAGAACTCAAATGTGAAACTGCGGCACTATTAACTATGGTTTGTAACCTGTCCTTTAAATCGGCTTCTGTACCCAATGACCGGAAAATAGCTAATATAACACCAATATTTAAAAAGGGCTCTAGAGGTGATCCTGGCAATTGCAAACCGGTAAGTCTAATGTCAGTACTGGGCAAATTAGTTGAAATAATCATAGAGAATAAAATTGTTAGGCACATAGAAGAACATAAATTGTTGGGCAAAAGTCAGCATGGTTTCTGTAAAGGGAAATCATGTCTTACTAATCTATTAGAGTTCTTTGAAGGGGTCAACAAATGTGGACAAGGGGGATCCAGTGGACATAGTGTACTTAGATTTCCAGAAAGCCTTTGACAAGATCCCTCACCAAAGGCTCTTATGTAAATTAAGTTGTAATGGGATAAAAGGGAAGGTCCGTTCATGGATTGAGAACTGGTTAAGAGACAGGGAACAAAGGGTAGGAATAAATGGTAAATTTTCAGAATGGAGAGGGGTAACTAGTGGTGTTCCCCAAGGGTCAGTCCTAGGACCAATCCTATTCAACTTATTCATAAATGATCTGGAGAAAGGGGTAAACAGTGAGGTGGCAAAGTTTGCAGATGATACTAAACTGCTCAAGATAGTTACGACCAAAGCAGACTGTGAAGAACTTCAAAAAGATCTCCCAAAACTAAGTTATTGGGCCACAAAATGGCAAATAAAATTTAATGTGGATAAATGTAAAGTAATGCACATTGGGAAAAATAACCCCAACTATACATACAATATGATGAGGGCTAATTTAGCTACAACTAATCAGGAAAAAGATCTTGGAGTCATCATGGATAGTTCTCTGAAGATGTCCATGCAGTGTGCAGCAGCAGTCAAAAAAGCAAACAGGATGTTAGGAATCATTGAAAGGGGGATAGAGAATAAGACTGAGAGTATCTTATTGCCCTTATATAAATCCATGGTACGCCCACATCTCGAATATTGCGTACAGATGTGGTCTCCTCATCTCAAAAAAAGATATACTGGCATTAGAAAAGGTTCAGAGAAGGGCAACTAAAATGATTAGGGGTTTGGAACGAGTCCCATATGAGGCGAGATTAAAGAGGCTAGGACTTTTCATCTTGGAAAAGAGGAAACTAAGAGGGGATATGATAGAGGTATATAAAATCATGAGTGATGTGGAGAAAGTGAATAAGGAAAAGTTATTTACTTGTTCCCATAATATAAGAACTAGGGGCCACCAAATGAAATTAATGGGCAGCAGATTTAAAACAAATAAAAGGAAGTTCTTCACACAGCGCACGGTCAACTTATGGAACTCCTTGCCTGAGGAGGTTGTGAAGGCTAGGACTATAACAGGGTTTAAAAGAGAACTGGATAAATTCATGGAGGTTAAGTCCATTAATGGCTATTAGCCAGGATGGGTAAGGAATGGTGTCCCTAGCCTCTGTTTGTCAGAGGGTGGTGATGGATGGCAGGAGAGAGATCACTTGATCATTACCTGTTAGGTTCACTCCCTCTGGGGCACGTGACACTGGCCACTGTCAGTAGACACGATACTGGGCTGGATGGACCTTTGGTCTGACCCAGTACGGCCATTCTTATGTTCTTATTTGGCAGTTCATGATACCTCATGTAACATTAAACAAAATGTTTAAGGGCCACTGTCAAAGATTTTACGTGAACATCACAGGATGAATATGGTTCTCCAGAGTAATGTGTAGCTCCTAAATAATGGCTCTGTTCTATGCCATGCAGGTTTTCCAGTAGCTCCTATTGACTGTACTGGTCATTAAGGATGCATAGAATCTTTTTGGATATGGCTTTATAGCCTGTATTTATTGATCTCTCTCTCTCTCTCACCCATTTGATATAACTGAAGAGGGTGAGGCAGGATAATTTTCAAATCACAGTGTCTGCTCTACTAGAGTAAAATAGAGTGCTTTCAGTAAGACCATTTTAGTCATTAAAAACACAGGACTGTAATTCACCACTTATTTTTAAGAGTTTATCTTAAATATCAGTGGCATGATACAGCCCAAAGTTAAGATAAAAAGCAAAGACCAATTTTAGCTACTACAAAATAGTTAAATAAACATTTTTATAATTTTCCCTTGAATAGCAAATAGTAAAGAGCCTCAAGTTGATACACAAGCATTTTATTACCTTCAGTTTTCCTTTCTTTTATTAAAAAATGTAGTAAAAAGTGATAGCCAAGACTAGTGAAAGGAAATTACAAACTTAATAGAATATGGAGAATCAAGTTATCCTCCCTGAACTGGTTCTGGTGTGATCACACCTAGAAGACTGAACTCATTTCTTTGCCATCTCCTTACTGGAAAGGTATTGACAAACTGGAGGGGCTGTGGAGAACAGCAAGAAAAAGTATTAAGAGTCTGAAGGGATTGATGCATGAAGACAGATTAAAAGAGCTAAATGTATGTAGCTTGCCTGGACAATGACTGTGTGTAGGCGTGTGTGTGCATAAGAATCCACAAATATTTGAATATGTAGGAAGAGAAATTTAGTGTGATACACAGGGCGGTCTAGCTAGAACTAACAGATGAACGTAAGGGCTGGTCCATGCACAGTTTTTGTACCACCATATCAGTTTAGAAACAGATACAACTCCCTAGTATGGACTCAGTTATCCTGTACTTATATTGATATCGTTTATTTACATAAATACATAGCAGTAGGAAAACTGTAGACCAGCCTTAAGAAAGGAAAGATTTAGGTTGAATAACAGGAAAAAAGCTTTTTGACAGTGAGATTTATCAGAGTGAAGCATAGCAAGAAAATATTTTGCATTGGCAGGCAGAAGGGTTGGATAAACCAATAGCTTTTACTTTTATGGTTTTATCATTCATTTACATCTCTGCAAACCCAGTGATGTCAGTGGAGTTTCTGAGAGCAGAATTTAGATCCATTGCTGTAAACAGAACCCCATATCCCAGGCAATGTGTCATTCAGCTTTTACATTTTCCATACATAAAATCTGTATATTTTCATGGTTTATAATGACCTTCAAGTTGTTCATTTTCTGGAGGCAGTAAATAGATGGCATAAGGCTCTTCCAGTTTTCTCATCCAATGCCAGAAATGCTCTCCCCGCTCATTGTTATTACTTGACATATGTTGTTGGAAGGATAAGAATTTCTTTTCCAGTCCACACAAGAATGAAGTTTATGCCTTTCTTCACATATGTGCATAGTTTCCAGTGTCATTAATTGGAATTCAACAGGCAGGTGAAGGATGAGGAAAGATAGGCCAGTGGTTAGGGTACTAGCCTGGACTTTAGAAACCCAGGTTCAGTTCTCTGTTATGTCACAGACTGCCTGTGTGACTTAGGTGAATCCCTTAATATCTCTGTGTTTTGGTTCCCCATCAGTAGAATGGGGATAATACACTGTTGCTTATTAAGATTTTTAAGTCTTTGCACATGAGGGGCAATGGAGCACTGGTTGGTAATTTCAGAGTTTTGTCTAATATTCAGCATGTGTGTTCTGAAAAAGTCAGGTCCTGATTCTCCACATCCTTGCACCTGCACACAGTGTGTGCAACATAGCAGTAAAATGCTACCTTTCTGGCCTGATAGCCGCATTGCACATGACTACACAAAGCTTTGAGCAGTGGAGGTCAGGACCTCAATGTACATTTTAAAATTTCACTGCACATTTACATAATGCTGATTCTTTATTTTTTCCATATGACAGTGGGCCAATATTTTTTAAAATAGTACAGCTCTAGGCACCTAAATAAATGGCCTGATTGACTTTAACGGGAATTGCATTGTGCTCAGCACTTTTGAAAATCAGGCCTAAGGAGGGGGTGGGCTTCACAGATGCAAATTCAAAGCACAGTCTATACAGCTATTATTAGAGCACTAATGCCAATCTGTTGACCTGGGGTGGGAGGCTTGCTGCCGTGGGCTGTGTAGAAATACCCTTATTTACGTGCCTAACTTTAGGCATTTATTTTTTAATAACTCAGCCCTGGATTACTTCTCTTTATAAGGAGAATTCCAGTAGTTATTGTTGGCACCTGCAAGTGACAATGAAAATGGAGCTCGCCGCCACACTAGGCAAATAAAAGGACATGCCAAATAACTCACAGCACATCAGTTTATCAGTACGCTTGCTAAGCTTTAGAAACAGAAAGTGAAAAATACTAATAAAAAGTAGGTCTAGCACCAAGTTTAAAAGTCTTTACTATGAAACGTTTAAGGCCAAGGTGAATATTTGGACTGAGGGCCAAATTCAGACCTGATGAAAGCAGGCATAAGGCCAATAAAGTTAGTGGAATTGCAGCTTCTTACAGCAGAGCTGAATTTGGCCCAGGATCTCCAGCCAAAAAGTTAAGTTGCTTTTCCCAAACCAAGAGTTTGAAATACTGCCATGAATGGCAAGGAGAGGAGACACTTTAAACTAGCCAGCATGGTCTGTAGTAAGGTTCCTTTTATCAAAGATCAGGCAGTTTCCCTCAGGAGAGAAAGTAGTGTGCAATGAGATGTTTATCTCCTTTGGTCTCTTTGTCTTGTTTGGATTCAGTTCAGTACTTAGACTTGCAATTGCCTGTATGCAGACAAACATTTGTACAATTCTTTAGCTTAAATAGGACTTGATCCTTCTGTACTTATTCAGGGAAAAATATGTTGATTTTAATATGAGTTTTGCTTCAGTATTATAGAAAATTGGACATAATATGTACATATTCTAATTTTTTCCATATATCCTACATAAAAGGACCCAATCTAGATATTTTTCATATACATTGGTAAAAACATATCCCCTCCCCCGTGAAATGTCACCTTAGAAATAACTTGAATCTAAAATTGTTTTACTAATCATTGTATTTCTTGTATTTTGGGTACATATTTGTTTGGTTTTTGTAGGGTTGTTCATAAATATGATTGTCAAGGTATAGGAAAAAAGACAGCAGTATGGTTAGGTAGGAATCTGGATCTGTAGACTCTGGAGGAAAGTGCTCTGTTATTTGAGTTTGGAGGATGGCCCTCTTTGCTGAAGCCAGTGACTTAAGAATTGTCCATGATTCTTTACAGCTTTTCACTGCTATTCCGATGCAAGAGCTAACAAAAGTATGCAGACTGAAACCTTGCCAAAATGTTACACTGTTTTCCGTTGTTCTGTGAATAATGAGTTGCTGCCTGATGGCAGATGCTGATTTAACTAATGAACATTTAAAAGTATTATTGGTAAGAGAATGCTTTGATTCTTGGTAGATCACCATTTTATGTGGTCTAGTAAGAAGGCTTTCCACCTTCTAAAAGCTGGACTTCCTGCAATGATTTCTGAGAACCTGCAAATGAATGCTTGCATTTTCAGAAGAACCACCAGGTCCCAGAGGGGTGTTTTCTGGTATTAATGTTATAACAAGTCTTGTGTTACTCTCCTTTAACTCCATCCCAGATCCCTTGCAGATGGACTTCACTCCATGGAAATTCTTCCCAACAAAATTTCTAACTATGTTTTCCTAGTGAAATCTAGAATCTCTATTCAATCATCACCTTCTGAAACTCTCCCTGCTGTCTTTAATACCGTCAATCACATCCTCTTGCTTGAAACCTTGTCCTCCAGTAGCGTTTGTGACTTCATTCTCTCCTGGTTCTCTTCCTACCTCTTTCATTATTCCTTTACTTGGTCCCCTCTAGCATTCTTCAAGGGGTCCCACAGCATCCAAATCTTGCCACCAATTCCTCCCCAAAACAGTTAAAATCTGACATTTCTGTCCAGGGAAAACTCTTGTTCAAGCCCACATCTCCCATCTTGATTACTGTAACTTCCTTCTCTATGGTTTCCCCAGCACCTCCAATCCAGTCAAAAACCAGCTTCTAAGTTCATCTTCCATGTCAGTAGCTCTGACCATATCACTCCCATCTTTGAATCCCCACTGGCTCCCAGGGCTGGCCTTACCATGAGGGAAACTGAGGTGGCTGCCTCAGATGCCAGACTGGGGGGGGTGGGGTGGGGGCGCCACTAGGACCCAGAGTTTCAAAGTTTTGGCCCAAGCAAGGGGGCATGGGGGTGTCATTTGAGCTCCCTGCCTCAGGTACTAAAATGTTGTGGGCCGGCCCTGCTGGCTCCCTCTCTTTCACACCCCTCCCTCCCCCCCCACTTGGACACTCTTTTCTCTTGCCAAGTTGCCTTCCCCACTAAGCCAATAATGGCTCTCTTGTCTGCCCACTTTTTAGCTTCTCACATAAATGTCTCAGTACCTCTGTATGCAATCCTCCAGGTGCTCCTGGGGCTACTCTCTTTTTCTTGAAAGTCCTGATCAGTATCCACTTCTTCTGTGATGTCTGCAAGAAACTGGGTAACCGATGCTCACTAGGTTGTGCAGCAATCAGAGGTAGCTGAGGTAATACAGGGCCCTTAAAAGCAGAGGGTTCTGAGAAGTCACCTGTATTACTTGTGCTTAGAGCTACCCCTGCACATCTCCCAGGCCCAGCGGGCACTCCCCTTCACAGAATAACTCCAGCCCTTTCATAGTTAGCAGTGCCACTTCTAATACATTTCCCATACTGCCTTTATTTTTCTTCCTAGCTTAGGGGTAGGCATTGCAGGACCAGGATGCTTCTAGGACTAGTTTGTATATAAGGGTCCCTAAGCAGACCTTTCACCTTAGAGCTACCTTTCCCACCAGACACATTGCTTCTGAAGTCTGTGAGCCTGACTTGGAGGTACTGCAGAGGGCCAGATTTTCAGAGAGTGACATCACAGAGTAGTAGCACTTAGACTCAGTCACTTCCCCACCTCTGCTGTTGATTTCGTTTTACATAATCAGTGAGGATTTTTCTTTTCTGATAGGGGAATTCCAAGCATTAGCTGCAGCTCTGTTGGTTCTGTCACTGAAGAGGTGAGAGGAACAAGCTCCAGAAGCCTCACTCTTGCTGTCCTTCAAAAGCTGTTGGTGGGAAGGATGGTTGTACAGGGCTAGTATTCTCATGGCTGCTTCTTTAATTCAACTATTCACTCACAAGGGGCAGTGTTTGAGCTGGATAAGAGTGGATGGTGATGTTCCTGCTGTGGCAAATGGTTAATAACAAGAAAAACAAAAGGCTTGATCCATTAAATTACTCAAGAAGAAGGTGGAATGACAATCGGTCCCCATGGTGAGAGCAAGGGTTGTGCACAATACAGCATTACAGGTAAGCAAATGTCCTTCCTCCTTGGATGAAAAAAGTTATCACTTATGTAATGGATAAAAGAGCATTGAAATTGGATTCCCCACCATCAACAGGGCCAGTAGATACTCAACAGGGGTCAAGTGCTGACAGCACATTGCCATATGATTTGCTTCTTCTGATGTAATCACAAAGTTAGGATGAAAACCTGTTTTGCTTTGAGTAGCCTGTGTGAAGTCAATGGGATTATTTATGTGATTAAAGTGACCAGGATGCACAAGGGGAATGTGGTAGATGTATTTGGATTTTAATACAGTTTTGGATAAAGTGTCTCAAAGAATCTTAACTCCAAATTAAAATTGGCTTAGATAAAATCACTGCCATGAAGACTGAAATCAGTGAGTGGCCTGTAAACAGAAAGAAACTTATAGTGTATGGTGTGGTGTGTGGGAGGTGACTGAAGAGGTACTGTAGGACTTAGCATTTGGACCAGTTTTATTTAAATCTTCATTAGGGATCTGGAAGAGGCAGTATACAGCACACTGCTGAAACACTAAAAAATGCACACTGGATAGTACTAAATTCAAAAGAGGTGAAAAGAACAGTGAGGTTAGAGAACTAAGGCAAAGGAGACTAGAAAGCTTAGCAGAAACTTGAGCAGAAAATAAAAAGAAATTGAGATCCTGTTTGCGAAAATGCAAACTAATCCATCTGGGGAAAAATAAACCAAAACACACATGGGAAAAGGACACCTGGGGAACAGTCCTACTAAAAGAGGCCTACAGGTGGTAGTGGGCAGCAAACTAGACATGTATTTTCAATGTGATAGGGAAGGAAAAAAAGATCAGTGAGATTTTGTGTTGCATATGTAAAGGTATTATGTTAAAAAGTAATTAATAGTTCCTCTCTAAGGCTATATCTACCCTCTAAAGTAGGGCTCTGATGCCCCTGCTTGTGTACACATATTCGTGCTAACTCATAGCAATGTATGGGTAGCAGCAGTAGAGGCCTGGCTTAACCATGCTGAGTATGTACCCACTGGTCACAGGTGGGTTTGTGCTCAGTATACCTAGCTGTGCCTTAGTTGCTGCTACCCGTGATATCATGAGCTACACTGCTATTTATACTCACACTAGCTCCCTGAGAGCTAGCTTGAGTACATGTACATGAGCAGGGGCGGATGTAGTCTTAGGGTCAGATCTTGTGGTCTGGCTCTGGTAGGGATGCAGGCAATAGGTTAGGGATAGCTGGGGATTGGGCATGTCTCTAGTATAACCTAGAGCAGCATTAGGGCAGCTCTAATTTATGCCTGACTGCCTGCTATGGCAAAGGGTGGTTCCAGCAGCAGCTGGGGATCTTTGAGGCACAGGAGTGTTCTGGGAATGCTACCCACACTGAGAATCAGGGGTGATATTGGCATTTAAGCCAAAACATGCCATCTAAGGATTCCCCTAGACAGTGGAATGATCAGGGAACCGGATCTACTGGCTTTATTTCTGCTTGGTACTGTCAAACCACTGCAAAGATGCCTGAATGGGGCAGGGGATCTGGTCCTGTCTCTCTGGTGCACTTGGGACATTGGTTCAGATCTTCAACTGTGGTCCAACTGCAATGAACAAAAGATGGGGGTACTGTGCGAAGGCTGATGAGGTAACTTCTGACAGGAATTGCAACTGCATGCAATGTCTTTGGGGACCATACTGTGTTAAGTTTATGAATCACTGTGGGCCAGGGATTGTATGGAGCTCCGGTGGGGAAGGTTACCACAGCTCCTCCAGGTACCAAAAACAGTAGGGGGTGATTAAGGTGAATCACTCACATTGTAAACACCTCCAGAGATGCTGGTGTATACTGGTTCAAGCTGGGTTTTCTGAAGGCCAACAGACAAAGTATGGGCTTTTGATATAAAAAGGATGAGTTCAGACTAACACAGGACTTTTTTTTAATTCAGCAAATTGACAGGACCTTCTGTCCAAAGGGGGCGGGGGATTGAATCCTTGTGGAAGAAGGGATGGACTTCAGCTTACTAGGACCCCCTAGGACTGATGGGTAAGCTTTTAACATGCATCTGGGCACTTGATTGTTTTATATGCTTTTCTGTAATGCTTTTACCCTAAGAATAAATGTCTTTTGCTTTGTGAAGGCCGGTTGGTAACTGCTATACAGTGTTTCAGCCCCTGCAGAAAGGTTAACCACAGGTGCTGGACTCTGGTCACACCTGTTGGGGAAATCACAGTGAGGTACAGATGGACTGCAAGCTCTGGAGGGGGAGAGATGAGGGGTTTCTGCCCCAGAGAGATGATGGCAGGAAGTCTGAAAGCTTAAGGTGTCTCAGAGGCGAAGTTACCTCAGAAACTGTGACATAATGATCATGGTTCAATCTCTGTGTATCAAAACCCTCTTACATATGGTGTCATAGGTGGCTGCCTATTTAGGCAGTGCCCAGTACTGCTGCTGCTAAGTACAAAACTAGGAGAGGGAAGAAGATGTTTTGCCTTATGAACTTCATTTCATCCCCTCTTGCACTATCCAGAGCTGGGGCTTGGGATTGCTCTTGCTGTTATGGGGCAAAACCCCATAACACTGTGTTCTTTGTATACTGTGTTGTAAGTGATAGGAATGAAGCGTCTCACTAAGGGAAGGGGAAACCCTCCACTTTCCTCACACATGCATGGAGTTTGTCCTCTTTAGCAATTGCTCATTGCTCAACTAATCAGGGACTGTAAGCCAAAGACATATCTTGGAAAGAAGGGTGTCCAGCTGCTAATGTTGCCACATCACAAGACCAGTTTAAAAGGGGTGTGAACAAAATGGGGTGTGAAAAAATGTCATGGTTAGCTCTTCAGAGGGCTGTTAAACAGGCTACATTTAAAAGCAAAGCTATGAGCAGGAATGTAAAGGGAATATACTGTCGAGAGTATAACAAGCAGTGATGTAGCTGTGCCAGAAGTGTATTCCAGTATCTTTTTACAGGCCAGATTGTTTTAATCGAAGGCAGCCTTCCACAGGAAAGGAGTTTTGAGACAGGAGAGAAATAAGATTCTAGTAGGCTTCCAGAGGTATCTCAGAGGAGATTGTACAAGCTTCTATATCACTTGATCCTTTATATTCCTTTATAGCCACTTAGAAGAGAAGTGTTTTTCCATCCAACCCCTATTTTTTTTCATTAAATGGCAAGCTTTGTTGTTAGAAAGTTTTATATGCAGCAAAGCAAGAGATGGTTAATATTCAACAAGAGTAACTCTTCCCCCTATATTCTCTCCCTAGATTTAGTGGACTAGTTATTTTATGTGTTCAAGGGGAATAGAGTTCCATATGTCCCTACATCTTTTATTAACTTCTTGACTTTCCCTCTATTGTGCTGCAGGACTCATTCATTTCCACTAGGGCTGTCAAGCGATTAAAAAAATTAATTGTGATTAACTGCACTGTTAAACAATAATAGAATGCCATTTATTTAAATAGTTTTGGATATTTTCTAGATTTTCAAATATACTGATTTAAATTACAACGCAATACAAAGTGTACAGTACTCACTTTATATTTATTTTTATTACAAATATATGCACTGTAAAAACCAAAAGTAATAGTATTTTTCAATTCACCTAATACAAGTACTGTAGTGCAATCTCTATCATGAAAGTTGCACTTACAAATGTAGAATTATGTAAAAAAATAATTTCATTCAAAAATAAAACAATGTAAAACTTTAGAGCCTACAAGACCACTCAGTCCTACTTTTTCTTCAGCCAATCGCTCAGACAAACAAGTTTTTTTTACATTTTTCAGGAGTCAATGCTGCCCGCTTCTTGTTTACAATATCACCTGAAAGAGAGAGCAGGGGTTTACATGGTACTGTTCTAGCCAGCGTTGCAAGATATTTTGTCTAGGTCCCTCTGTATCCTATCCCTACTCTCCAGCGTATCTACCACTCCTCCAAGTTTAGTGTCATCTGCAACCTTGCTGAGGGTGCAGACTGACCTTTGGGGCACTCTGCTTGATACTGGCTGCCAACTAGACATGGAGAATTGATCACTACCCTTTGAGCCCGACAATCTAGCCAGCTTTCTATCCACCTTAGAATCCATTCATCCAGCCCATACTTCTTTAACTTGCCGGTAAGAATACTGTGGGAGACCTTATCAAAAGCTTTGCTAAAGTCAAGGAATAACACGTCCACTGCTTTCCCCTCATCCACAGAGCCAGTTATCTCATCATAGAAGGCAATTAGGTTAGTCAGGCATGACTTGCCCTTGGTGAATCCATGCTGACTGTTCCTGATCACTTTCCTCTCCTCGAACTGCTTCAAAACTGATTCCTTGAGGACCTGCTCCATGATTTTTCCAGGGACTGAGGTGAGGCTGACTGGCCTGTGGTTCCTCGGATCCTCCTTCTTCCCTCTTTTAAAGATGGGCACTTCATTAGCCTTTTTCCAGTCATCTGAGACCTCCCCGATCACCATGAGTTTTCAAAGATAATGGCTAATGGCTCTGCAATGACATCTGCCAACTCCTTTAGCACCCTCGGATGCAGTGCATCCAGCCCCATGGACTTGTGTGAAGCACAGGAATGGGTTACCTATGGAGGTGGTGGAATCTCCTTCCTTAGAGGTTTTTAAGGTCAGGCTTGACAAAGCCCTGGCTGGGATGACTTAGTTGGGGATTGGTCCTGCTTTGAGCAGGGGGTTGGACTAGATGACCTCTTGAGGTCCCTTCCAACCCTGATATTCTATGATTCTATATTAATGTGCCAGATGCAATAAAGATTCATGTGTCCCTTCATGCTTCAAGTACCATTCCAAATGACATGCGTCCATGCTGATAATGGGTTCTGCTTGATAACCATCCAAAGTAGTGCAGACTGACACACATTCATTTTCATCATCTGAGTCAGATGCCCCAGCAGAAGGTTGATTTTCTTTATTGGTGGTTCAGGTTCTATAGTTTCCGCATCAGAGTGTTGCTCTTTTAAGACTTCTGAAAGCATGCTCCACACCTCATCCCTCTCAGATTTTGGAAGACACTTCAGATTCTTAAGCCTTGGGTCGAGTGCTGTAGCTATCTTTAGAAATCTCACATTGGTACCTTCTTTGCATTTTGTCAAGTCTGCAGCAAAAGTCTTCTTAAAACGAACAACATGTGCTAGGCCATCATCCCAGACTTCTATAACATGAACTATCTGGCAGAATGCGGGTAAAACAGAGTAGGAGATGTACAGTTCTCCCACAAGGATTTCAGCCATAAATTTAATTAATGCATTTTTTTTAAATGAGCATCATCAGCATGGAAGCATGTCCTCTGGAATGGCGGCTGAAGCATGAAGGGGCATACAAATGTTTAGCATATCTGGCACATCAATAGTTTGTCTCACTTTCAGGTGACGTAAATAAGAAGTGGGCAGTATTATCTCCTGAAAAATGTAAACAAACTTGTTTGTCTTAGCAACTGGCTGAACAAGAAGTAGAACTGAGTGGACTTGTAGGCTCTAAAGTTTTACATTGTTTTGCTTTTGAGTGCTGTTATTGTAACAAAAAAAAATCTACATTTTTAAGTTGCACTTTCACCATAAGAAGATTATACTACAGTACTTGTATGAGGTGAATTGAAAAATACTATTTTTTTTGTTTGCCATTTTTACAGTGTAAATATTTGTAATAAAAATCACAATGAGAAATAAATAAAAATAACAAATAAAAAAGTGAGCACTGTGTACTTTGTATACTGTGTTGTAATTAAAATCAATATAGTAAATATCAGTAAAAGCTGTTTTATCTAACATGTTGAAGGAATGGGGGGTGCCCGTAAGTGAAAAATGCTGGTTAACTAAGAGGGAGGGAGTTTGGGTGTGGGTGGGGATGCTGGGTGCTGGATCTGGGTGCCGCTAACCTCGGATGGCTCCCCGCAAGTGGCGACCTGTCCTGGCTGCTCTAGGCTGAGGCGTGGCAGGCGTCTCTGCGCACTGCCCCTGCCCCGAGTGCTGGCTCTGCAGCTCCCATTGGCTGGGAACCATGGCACCCCCTCCCTGTTGAAAAATATTTTCTGCTGTCAATGCCTCCACATTAGGCATGATTTATATGTCCTGCCTATTATCACAGCTGCGAATGGGACCAGGACCCTAGTATTCTGCAGACTGCAGTTCTATTGGGTGAGACAAATGGAGCCTTTCCCTGGGCATATCCGTAGTAGCTATGCAAAGCTTGTGTCAGGTGGAGAAAGCTTTACCTTACCCTGCATAGCATGAAGGTCATGCATTTAGTTTCTTTGCCAATCTGTCAACAATTTTTTTTAAAAAAGCAGTGATGAAAGGAGCAATTCCAGTTCTGTCATGGGGGTACACATTTTTCAAGCATTCCTTGTGAGGTGGAGCACTCTGTATTTTACTTTCCTTTGTAAAACACTTTCCTCCCCCCTGCTGTCGACTTGGCTGACTCTGCAATTTGTTACACCCAGCAAGTGAGCTAGTCCTTCTTCCCAGAGCCAAACTGGCACTTGGAAAGCCTTTTTTGTTTGTTTTCTTAAAGTCTGTACCCAGTTGAACATCATCCAAAAACCCTGTGAGGAGGAGGAGGTGCAGCACAGAGCAGACAGTGGGGAAGAGGTGGAGAGAGAGAATAATGGGATGTGATTGCTTTGCTACCATAGCTAGGATTGGTGTAGAGGCAGGATACTTTCAAGAGTGTTTAAATTGCTTCATATTTTGGTGGTTATTGCTATGTTTTGGTATTTGTGGTGATTATCCCTATAGCTTCAAGGACCAGAGATTCTAATTGTCTGTCTCTCTTGCTGGTTACCATAAACAGTGTATGGAGAGGATGGTGGGGAGAAAAAAGAGAAGGAGAATCAACTGCATTTAATAAAATGTGACAAGTATATATCATATCTACCAAGAAATAAACAGCCATGCCTTCTTAGCACTATGATAACCCAGTTATACAAAGATCAATGTATTCAAGATTTATATCTATAAACTGGAGGGAAGTCACATAAAAGAAACAAAAATCAGTGAAGGACTTCAAGGACTGGTTTATGGGAAAGATTAAAATAGCTAAACATGTCTGTCTGTCTAGATGTTTATATCACATTCATCACTGTCATATACTATGCTGCTAGGCCTATGACTAAACTGGGGGTGAGGGATCTGGTAACCATCTACAAGTATTGCAAGTATACCAAGGAGCGTGAGAAATTGTTTAGGAAGGTTCAAGGAGTACAACCCAGGAGTAATAGGATGAAATGAGGGGAAAATTAGGCTAAATATCAGGAAATATTCCGCCCAGTGCGAGCTGGTAGACTGTAGCCAGAAGTGGTAGAAGACTTATCACTTGCATGATTTCAAATAGGACTGGAAGAATCACTCTAGAAAATATACTGTAGTAACAATCCTGCATTGGCAGAGGGACAGTGTAGATGATAGGTCGTTTTTGTCTGTTATTCTGTGGCAACTCATTACCAGTGTAGTAAAGCAAAATAGTACCCATCACAGTATATTTGATTTAGAGCAATGGAGCCCAAGCTATAATGGCCTCTGAGAACTGCCAAATGGGGTATGTCTACACTATGAAATTAGGTCAAATTTATAGAGGTCGGTAATTTAGAAATCATTTTTATACAGTCGATTATGCATGTCCCCACACAAAATGCTCTAAGTGCATTAAGTCGGCGGACTGAGACCACAGTACCGAGGCTAGCGTCAACTTCTGGAGCGTTGCACTGTGGGTAGCTGTGGGTAGCTATCCTACAGTACCCGCAGTCTCTGCTGCCCATTGGAATTCTGGGTTGAGATCCCAATGCCTGATGGGGCAAAAACAGTGTCGCAGGTGGTTCTGGGTACATGTTGTCAGGGCCCCCTCTCCCTCCCTCCCTGCCTCCTTCCTTCCCTCCGTGAAAGCAACGGCAGACAATGGTTTCGCGCCTTTTTTCCTGGGTTACCTGAGCAGACGACATACCACGGCAAGCATGGAGCCCGCTCAGCTCACCGTCACAGTACATCTCCTGGGTGCTGGCAGACATGGGACTGCATTGCTACACAGCAGCAGCTCATTGCCTTTTGGCAGCAGACAGTGCATTATGATTGGTAGCCATCGTCGTCGTACTCCTGGGTGCTCTTTTAGCCGACCTCGGTGAGGTCAGTCAGGGCACCTGGGCAGACATGGGAGTGACTCAGCCAGGTCATTCCCATCTTCTGCCGAGCACTCAGGAGATGACGATGGCTAGCAGTTGTACTGCACCATCTGCTGCCAGCCTAAGATGTAAAAGATAGGTGGAGTGGATCAAAACAAGAAATTGACTCAATTTGTTTTGTGAAATCGACGGCCTGCTAAACCCAGGCTTTTGAGTTCAATCCTTGAGGGGTCCATTCTGTGTGACAGTTATTTGTGTTTCTCCTTGATGCAAAGCCACCCTTTTAGTTGATTTTAATTCCCTGTAAGCCATGTCGTCAGTTGCCCCTCCCTCTGTCAGACCAATGGCAGACAATTATTTTGTGCCTTTTTTCAATGCAGACGACATAGCACTGGGATCATGGAGCTCGCTCAGATCACCATGGCAGTTATGAACACTGTAAACACCACGTGCATTATCCTGGAGTATATGCAGAACCAGAAGCTGCAAAAGCAAAACCAGGCGAGGAGGTGACGACAGTGCGGTGACAAGACTGATGAGGACATAGACATGGACATAGACTTCTCACAAAGTACAGGCCAGGCAATGTGCCCTGGCAATGTGCACATCATGCCCATGAGCTCTGCATGGTCACCTGTGCTGATCAGCGCGCCACGCTGGCCAAACAGGAAAAGAAATTCAAAAGTTCGCAGGCCTTTTCCTGTCTACCTGGCCAGTGCATCTGAGTTGAGAGCGCTGTCCAGAGCGGTCACAATGGAGCACCCTGGGATAGCTCCTGAAGGCCAATACCGTTGAATTATGTCCACAATACCCCAAATTTGACCAGGCAAGGCCGATTTCAGTGCTAATCCCCTAGCCGGAGGTGGAGTAAATAAATTGATTTAAAGAGCCCTTTAAGTGGAAAAAAAGGGCTTCGTCATGTGGACGAGTCCAGGGTTAAATCGAGGTAACACTGCTAAATTCGACCTAAAATCGTAGTGTAGACCAGGCCATGATCTGTGGAGCTCCTTCTGAATCAACTATTACCTACCAAGTAGTGGTTCTCCCTGCTCATTGTAGTCCAGTCAATAACTCTCTTAGGCACTCTGAAAAGTTTTTCAACCAACTAAATTAAAACAAATAAACAAACAGAAAATCCAAACAAAGTATCTCTTTGCTCCCAGAATCAAGGGGTAGCCGTGTTAGTCTGTATCCACAAAAACAACAAGGAGTCCAGTGGCACCTTAAAGACTAACAGATTTATTTGGGCATAAGCTTTCATGGGTAAAATACCTCACTTCTTCAGAGTGGCTGCTTCGTGCCTTCCATTTTTTGTTAGTTACTTTGGTACAAGTTCAGAAATGATCATATTTGCTGATGACACTGAAATTGGAGAAGCATCAGTGCAGACAAAGGAGGACAGAACCAAATTGTATATAACTCAGCCTTAGGGGCTTAGGAAGAAACTTTCCCTGTGGGCAAGTCATTTCATAACTGCTGACACACGATTTCTTGCACCTCCCTTTGAAGTGTCTGGTACTGGCCACTTTTGGAGACAGGATACACTCTCACACAAATAGTCCCCCTGAAGTCTAATGTCACACCAATAAGCAGTAATAGAACATACATTATTATAGTGAATCAAATCTAATCCTAGGTGTATTACTGATCAACCCAGAAAAGAATAAGGAGAAGAAAGAGTGGAAGCAAGCAGTGGGATCTACAACTGCCACTCACGTTGGTCAGTGTTTTCAGTGTCCCTTGTCACGTGATCATTCATAGTAGTGGAATGGAAGTTGGAAGAGGTAAGCAGGAGAATTGCTCAGGCTTGACTCTTTTCTTTTCTTTACTCCTCTCTACCCTCCTTTGTTTGTATTCGAGAAGAAAAACAGTTGAGCTGTCACACTGAACATTTTATGTTTCCTCCCTTCCCTATTTTGATGAAGCAGGAGTTATTGCGACCTGAGGGAAAGCTCCATGACAGATGGAAGAAGCTAGTCTGAGAGAAAAGAACAATCAGTCATTTCAGAGCCACCGAATCAAGCGGTAAAGAGAAGGAAGTTGTTGCTAGAAGCTTTACAAAGAGGGTTTCTGTAGCTTACCAGTCCTGCTCCTGCTGAGGTCTGAGAAGATTCTGGAGTTGCCATACAGAACCCCACAGTAAGTGTTTGTTGCTAGATTTCCCATAAGGGCCTTCAAAATCTCAGATTCCTGTTAGACACATCCCTCAAGAAAGTGAGAAAGGAGAACTGAACACGAAGAACTGAAAACCCCCTTGAGAGAAAACCCCCTTGCAGGGGCGGCTCTAGGTATTTTGCCACCCCAAGCACGGCACTCAGACGGCTTTCAGCAGCATGCCTGCGGGAGGTCTGCTGGTAATGGGGATTCGGCAGCATGCCTGCGGGAGGTCCGCTGGTAATGGGGATTCGGCGGCATGCCTGCGGGAGGTCCGCTGGTCCTGTGCCTTCTGCGTACCCGCTGCCGAATTGCCGCCAAAGCCGCAGGACTGGTGGACCTCCCGCAGACATGCCTCTGAAGGCTGCCTGACTGCTGCCCTCACAGCAACCGGCAGGCACCGCCCCCCCGGCTTGCCGCCCCAGGCACACGCTTGGTGCACTGGTGCCTGGAGCTGCCCCAGCCCCCTTGAGAGAACAGAAGCTGTTGCCCCCTTTCCTTTTATAAAGTAGTGATTGCTTGGTTAAACAAATGGCTAAAGTTGAAGGCCTGATGCTTTACTGGCCTATTAACCCAGTCTTTTGCTATACTATTGTGGACTGACATGTCTTCTAGTCCCCAAAAATGTAACCTTACACTGAGTGCTTCCAGTGAATTTGTGATTCTTAATCATAGAGGGTTAATTCTAAAGAAACAAATCCTTAAATTCTGAGGCCTTAATCTGCTGTCTTTGTAGTTTTGCCACAATAAAAGCTGTTACTCTTACTGATCAGACTTCTGAGATCAGGATTATTCTAGTGATGAAAGGGATTAGTTACCAGAATTGATAGGGGACAGGAAGGGGAGGGGGAGTCAATAGTAGCAGGCTTTCTCTGTGATAGTCATAATTTTGGGGCCTCATTTTTGTTAAAGGGTCCTCAACCTGGTATCCATTTTTGCAGGCCCAATTAATTGCACCTTAATTGTGGATGAAAATACTACTAGTATGTAAACATCCATTCCGCAGCATAACATTTTCCTCTTCCCATTTCCTAACCTTTACCCCACACCATGACCTTCCTCTGATTCATCTAGTTATTTCTGTCTGGAGAGTGAAGTCAGAATGTAATCTACACAGTAAATACTGTCTGCATTGCTGAGTTCTATCTATGGTATTTATAGGATTCCAATCATCCCATGTGGGAGAATGGTATAAGAAAGAGGGAATGCTCCTTAGCCTGTGATCTAGTGGTGATATACAGAGGCAGCCCCTTTCCCAAAAACACCCTTCTTGGGGACATCCTGATTTCTACTATCTCTTCTCAGTGCAGGTTTGTCTTCTTATAGGACATGATATTCTGGGGCTGATGCTTTAGGTTGGGCTGAGCCAACCAGCTGCAGGCCTAAAGTATCCATTTTGCAACTGGCTTTTACTCACAGCATCTTAAGCCCTTTCTTATTGTTGAGGAGATGGCACATTCTCTCAAGACCCTTTTACTTAAAGCGCACTCACCTTTTAAGAAGTTCTCTTGAACACTGAGCACTGCCAGACTACTGTAGCCTCCCAGGGTGAAGGAAGGAAGAGATCTGTGGATTGGTGGAAAAATTCAGCCATATGTATTACCTCCCAGCTCTGTGATCTGCACAGCCTGCCTGTTGGTTTCTGGATTGATATTAAGATGTTGGGATTGCCCTGTAAAGCTCTAAATGGTTTGGGACCTAACAGACTCCTCTCTAGGAGACCCCGTTTCTCCCTGTGACATACTGCCACAGTTTTGGTCAGCAGAAGTCCCTGAACTAGAGCCACACTGGTATGTCAGATAGAGGAGGCTGTTGGCAAGATGTTCTCTGACAGGGCCCTGAGGGTAAGTGTACACTGCAATAAAAAAAACCACAGCACCAAGTCTGGGAGCCCGGGTCAGCTGACTCGGGTTCATGGGGCTCAGGCTGGGGAACTAGAAATAGCAGTGTAGGCATTTGGGCTTGGGCTGGAGCCTGGGTTATGAGATCCTCCCATCTCGCAGGACCAGTCACCAGTTCAAGTGCTCTGAGAATTGCCTTCTCTCTGCTCTCTTTCTTGCTTCAACATAATAAAAAATGAAAGATGCCAGTCTTCAGCTCCCAAAATGCAGTGATGGGGTTAAAGACAGAGTGGATGGTAAGGTGCACATAGAGGTGTCTGTATGAGGGACACACAACATGCTGTTTGATTGCAAAGACCCAGCTAGAGGAGGAAAACAAAAGATGTTCTCACACTAGCTGAGATGTTAATGGTCACCACAAGTTTACTGGAAAATTAGTTGGAAGGAGACAGGAGGAAGCCAGGAGCCCACTTAGCTTTTGCCAGGAGTTTCTTTATAATAGGTTCTCTTTATATGGGAGCCATCCTGTGTCAGTTGGTAGTCTGAAAGCATTTCCCCATGCATTTTTTAGGAATGCTGGGATCTTTTAAGCTGCCCAAGAAACACAGACATATGAATATTTTATAAAATTTCACAAATTCTAATTGTCACGTCATGCCCATATTCTTCATAGAATTAGGCTTATGATATGAATATGGCATAACTAAGTTGTATTTGATGCAAGATGGGTCTTGTGAGATATCATTAGAAAGGTTATGATTTATCAAATATGATCATCCTATTTGTGCATGTATCATTGCTGTACCTGAAATTAGGAATATAAACTCTGTATCAACTGCAAAAATGTTTGCATCTGGGAAATGCCCACCAGACAGGAGGCAATCAGCCTGAATCGGCCATTAGGAAGAACAATAAGACTTTGAAGATACTAATCTCTCACCTTCCCGGGTTGCTGCTTTAACACTACAGGGTCAGATGATTGTGTCACCTGGTACTAGACCCCCATCTTGGGCTTTCAGTGTTTTTGCATTAAGGGGTGTGTGCGGGGGGTCAGACTGGGAAACAAAAGATTCCCGCCATATGTAAATTCTATTTAAGACTGGAGAGTGAGTTAATCATGGTTGCCAATTCTTCATGGAATCCTCGCCCAGGATGACTGCTGAAAACTCCTAAGACTGATCTGGGGAGAAGGCCTGGGACCCAGACTGAGAAAGGTCAGCCTGCGAAGGGTATACCTGGAGATTTAAGCTGCAAGCAGTGCAGAGTTTCTTGAAGGTAAACTGCAACCTGCATAAAACAACATTTAGCATGAGAAATTACTATTTGTAGCCAATTTATTTAATGTATCAAGCCTAGTTTGTGTGTTTTGTTTTATTTGTTCAATAATCTGCTTTGATCTGTTTGCTATCCCTTATAATTACATAAAATCTGTCTTTTGTAGTTAATAAACTTGTCTTTGTTTTCTGTAAACCAGTTTGTACAATTCCTATTGGGGTGGGGAGAGGGAGGGAGAGGGGGAGGGGAAAGCTGTGCATATCTCCCTCTACATTGAGTGACACGGTGATTTTTATGAGTTTGCGCTGTACAGATCTCTCTATACAGCACAAGACAATATTATTTTGGGTTTACTCCCCAAAGGAGATGTGTATGTGAGTGCTGGGTAAATCCCTGAGCTGAATCCTCCCACACTGAACTGATTTCAGTCTGTGTCTGCAGCTGGCTGTGGCCTCACCTGTGTGTGTGCTGGAGAAGGCGTGAGGGCCTGGGACCCCAGTATATCAGGTGGCAGCCCAGACAGGGGAATCCAACCCGCCACACTAATGTTAAAATAAACTTCTCTCTATCTCCTGTGATTTTGTTCTGCTTTTTAAAAAATGAAATGTTTATAGTTTGTTTTAGTTTTAACTATGGCTGTCTTCATGTTATAGTAACATGAGTTCAGTTGCATGAGAAGAGCAAACCAATTCATTTGAAACTATTGTATTTACCCCAGCAATTGTGCAGATTTCAGCAAGCCAAGAACAGGGAAAAATTCCTTTGAGAGTTCAACCCCTGTGTTTATGTCCTTTTCAGGCATTTCCTATCTGTCCTTATGAGCTATGCAACTAGCTAGGAAGTATCTGGTAATGAATAATTCTAATTTTTTTGGACATCAGTTAGATGGAAAGTAATCCCTAAGAATTCTCCTTACACTCATAGAATTTGCAGTTGGATGAGCCATTGACAACAAAGACAGCAAAATAGTTCAGAAAAAACATATCTAAGTGACCCTAACCTTAAATTCCTTTTGAACACTAAAAAGTTAGTAGAGCTGGTCAAAAACTAGAATTTCCATCCTATGAGAAATTGATATTTCTAAATTTATTTTTGTCTTGAACTGAGACAAAAAGTGAAAATATCAAAATTTTTCACAGAACAGAAAGTTTCACAAAATGATTCTATATTCCTGAATCAAAACATTTCACACTGGTTTGTTGAACTGAATCAAAACATTTAATTTTGACTTGGTTTGACATTAATCTGTGTTTGCCTGGGCTGCTGCAGTGCCTCCTGGGAGTTGTAGTCTAAGTACCACATGCCACAACTCTTTTCTATTGGCTGAACTCCCTGGCCAGACTACATCTCCCCTGGTACACCATGTGACATGATGCACCACATTGGTTCAACCAGGGATGGAAATTGTGATGCTTCATGGGTGATATAGTAGAACCAGGTAACCCAGCCCATAGAAGAATTGAGCATGAGGCACTCAAACTACAACTCCCATGAGGTGCCCTGGCAGGTTTGGTAAAGACAGATTAGTCAGACTGACCTAAGCCGCCCCACCCCCCAAAAAACAAAACAAAAACAAAAAAAACCCATTTTGATTTGGTTGAACAAACTGAAAGACTTCAGTTTGGGTCAACCAAACCTGAAACAAAATATTTTGTTTAGAGTTCCCACCAGCTCTAAATATAACGTTCTGTTAATAGAAACAGGGCCGGCTCCAGCGTTTTTGCCACCCCAAGCAGTGGAAAAAAAAAAAGCCGCAATCAGCAGCAGCTCTACCGCCACCGCTTCATTCTTCGGGGGCAATTCGGCGGCAGGTCCTTCCGAGAGGGACTGAGGGACCCGCTGCTGAATTGCCGCCGCAGAGCTGGTCGTGCCGCCCCTTCCCCTTGGCCACCCCAAGCACCTGCTTGCTGCGCTGGTGCTTGGAGCTCGCCCTGAATAGGAATGAGGGAGAAATCTACTCTACAAAGACATTTTTAATGTATAATCTTTGTCACAGAGATACCACCCCAGTACACCCCTTCATGGCCAGAAGTGGCATTGTGTCAGCTGAGCCTTCCACAGTGTCTTCTCAGGACACAGGAGTGACCTAGCCTGCTGCCCAAGTCATGCAACAGAGTGCAACCTCTTTCAGGGCTTCACAATCTTAAAGTCCAACAGAAAATAACAAAACAACTGTACCTTCAGCCCAGCTTGGCTCAGCTGCTGGCCTCTTTCTTTGCTGGCTAACCCCAGCTGCAATAAACTGTCCTAACACCAACCTCAGTTTCTGGGCTTCAGCCTCACCACCTAAGGGCTGGCTCACTCTCCTCTTACCCAGGGTTTTCAGGCAGGCTGTAGTCCCTGATCAGCTCCTGTTTCCATGTAAGCTCCTTTCCCATTGCAGGACAGCCTGTCTGTTCTACTTCACCCACCACTGCATCACTGCTGTGCATCCTTCCTCTGAATCACAGTCCTGCACAGGTGTAGTGGGCTAGGCTAATTGAACAGGGCTGACTGGCCCAAGGCTTCTGTCACACTTTCTTAATTTGCATTTGTTATTTCCAAAGATATTTTTATTTTATATTGACTTTACAGTAACATACTTGTTTTTGTTTGTCAGTTTTCAGGGGCAACCATGTCCCTATCAAATCAAGACATGGCAACCGAAATACAGAGAGATATACCATGAAACAATATTTTAACTCTGTTTGGCAGGGATATTAAATGTAACATTCACAAGCTGAATTCATTGTGTTAGGTTAACATTAGAACTGGTTAAATGGTACTAACAATTATTCATGAATATACATGGTGAGTTCACTTTGCTGGTAGTTGTGGGAGGTCAAATTAGTTTTCCATGCATAGTGGGGTGACTGACAGTTTAGTCATGAAAATGTTTTCAAATCCAAGAAATGTCACAAGTTTTGGCACAGATCATTTGTTTTAAAAAAGAAAAATCACAGCAGATGTGAATTACTTGGTACTCTTTATTCTCCTGTTTAAAAGTTTCAGTCATCCAAAAGGGAGAAGAAACTATACCATGTTATTTAGGAGACCTATCATGCACCATGACTAGCAAACAGTCTAAGGGAACCATTTGGAAAGAATCTATAGGCTGAAATTTGTTTGCATAAACTATTTGATGAATATTTATAAATAAGAAATAAATGCGTAGCAATCAGGCTCACCTTGCCAACAGAAAAGCATGCAACATTCACAGTCAATATTATTTGCAATAAATAATTTGAACAGCTCTACTTACTATGAACACATTAACGTAACACATGGAGTATTTTTCTCATCTTTGTCTAGGATTCAGGACCACAAATTTTTCAAATATGTCGGTAAAAAATGTTGCCTTTTTTCTCTTACTAAATTCTACTCTGCTTGTGCAATTGATATCATGTGGCCAGATTTTTGTTCCTCCATTGGAGCCCAATTGTTGTTTACAAGACTCCATGTGTATGCAGCAGTCTGCCCGCATTCCGTGAATTTCACAGCCAGGGCCTAAAGTTGTAAAGCTCTGGAATGGATCACTGAGCCCAGTTCTGCTTTCATTGTAATCAATTGACTTCAGTGGGAACAGGACTAGGGTCATTATCTGCTAGCATAAATGTGGTTGAACTGCCTAGGATAATTTACTGTAACAAGGAAACAGTGATGTGCTGTAGGGAAGAAGCCATGGAAATTATTCTCTTGGGACCTGCATGCTTAACTTTACAGATGAGTAAAGCACATGCATAAATGTTTGTAGAATTGTATCCTAAACTATTTTCCTGGGCTCTAGACAGTCAATAACTTCCCAGATAGGGAATGTCTCTGTCCCCTCAGGCAGCAGAAAGTCTGTAATGATAGTTAATTAAACAAAAGGGAAAAAGAAGAGTAGGTAAAGAGGGCTATCCTTTCACACAACTATTTAAAGAAACTGGTAGTTTGAAAAGACGGCTGGAAAATAAGAACAGCAAAAAGCTTTATGAAACGGGTTTTGTTTTATCATTTCAAGTCTGCAAAGCAGAAACAAGGAGTTAATTGTCAAACAAAATTTTTATAAAACTGTCTAATGTGTTAATGAGGCCAGTTATTTTAAAATGGCATCAACATGTTAAATATTAAATTGAAAAAAATGAGGCTGAATAGCTGGCCAAAAAAAAATCACTTGGGCCTCTTTTTTTCCATGGGTAAATGTAAAGTCTGTGATCTTTGTTCAAGAGAATGATCAAGAAGTGAGGCTTGGGCCCAAGTTAAGTTACCATGAACAGCAAAATCCAATTGGAATAGAAGTAATTTATTCATTAAACTTCGATAATCCCTTTGGAATTTTTCTTAGACTGGTAGAACTTTCATCTTCAAAATCTCTGTGACACAAACACCACTAGTGTGTAGATTAGAAAATTAAAAAAACAAAACAAGGTGGTTAAGATACCACCTTGGGGCAGGGGAGGGATAGCTCAGTGGTTTGAGCATGGTCTGTTAAACCCAGGGATTGTGAGCTCTAATCCTTGAGAGGGCCATTTAGGGATCTGGAGCAAAAACCTGTCTGGGGATTGGTCCTGCTTTGAGCTGGGGGTTGGACTAGATGACCCCCTGAGGTCTCTTCCAACCCTGACATTCTATGCTAATTTACAAAAAACTAGCAGCTTCAAAATAAAGGTTAATACTCCATCTTTGGGCTTTGATCCTGCAAAGATTTATGCACACACTTCACTTTATGCATTGATTTTCCACTGTGGCTGATATCCTGAAGCCAATAGCAAAACTCCCATTGACTTCAATAGGACTACTCACAGTGCATAAAGTTAAGCATGTGCATAAGTGTTTGCAGGATCAGGCCTTTATTTTGTGCCATTAGGAGAATGAGATAAAACAAAATATAGAAGACATAGCAGCAGGACTTAGAGGAGAAGGCATTTGAGTGTCAAACACTTCAATGCTGAATTTCCTGGATTTGTCAGGTTGTTTGACATCATCAGTATAACTAAATATTATGTGTTTGTTAAGCCTTGACAGGGTGCTTAGTACTATAGAAGACATCAAATGCAGATAGAACCTGCCCCCAAAGACTTAACAGTTTCTCAGCAAGGCAGACCAAGGAGATGGGAGACACTAGAAAGCAGAGGATAAATATATTAGGATATATTTATATTTAAAACTTAAGTAGCTTATGTTATATTAACTAACTTCTCCTGGGCAACAAAGTAGTACTGAGTCATCAGGGGAGCTGTGAATGAAGAGACGGCACTAGCATTGTGGAAGGGCCTCCTAGCTCCAGTCCATGCACTGGGAGAAGCCTAGAAGGCATGCTGCTGGCTGGGTGAGAAATAAATGAACACGGCCTCCTGGCCGATATTGGCAGAGTACAGGTGATGGGGGAATGATTCAGTATGTGGCAAGGTTTGAGATGAAGGCTGAGTCAGATTTTTTTCTTGTCATGTAAGGATTTGCATGGGAATTTTTTGGGTATCTAGATCACTTAGTATAGAAAGGCAGACCTTTCATGTAAGTTTATGGAACATTTAGGGTTAAAGTCTACCCCAGGTATTTGCAGTGGGATTCCATTTCCCTCAAGGAGAGTTGCCACATTCATCTGGATTTTGAAAATGCTCTGCCCTCTTCATTTTTCCTTCCTCGATACTCTCATTTGTACACATCATGTTTAAAAAGAAATCATGTGAGAAGTACCTCCTTGCTCCCCCCAATTTATTATGCTCCTTCTGACTAAAACCCCATTCTTAAATATCTCATCTTATTACTTAAAAAACCCCCAAAGAGTAAAAGTGCACATTATGATCAAATAACCTGAAAAGTTTTGATTTAAAAACAAAAACCAAAGACCCCTACAGCCGGAGGTCTGTTCCATTGACTTCACTGGATGTTGGATCATAGATTCATAGATTTTAAGGCCAAAAAGGATCATTTTGGTCATCCACTTTGCCTCTTGCATAGCAGGCCATAGAATCCCACCCAGTAATCTCTGCATGAGACCCATAGGTTCCTAACTGTCAGGGTAGTTAAACACTGGAATAAACTGCCTAGGGAGGTTGTGGAATCTCCATCTCTGGATATATTTAAGAGTAGGTTAGATAAATGTCTACAAGGGATGGTCTACACAGTATTTGGTCCTGCCATGAGGGCAGGGGACTGGACTCAATGACCTCTCGAAGTCCCTTCCAGTCCTAGAATCTATGACTAATATCTCTTTAGAAAGACATCTAATCTTGATTTAAAAATTCAAGCAACAGAGAATCCACCACATCCCTAGGTAAGTTGTTCCAATGGTTGACTACCCTCACTGTTAAAAATTTGCACCTTATTTCTAGTCTGAATTTGTTTAATTTCAGCTTCTAGCCATTGGACCTTGTTGTATCTTTTGCTGCTAAATTAAAGATCTGTCCGCGATCAGAAATCTCGACTCCATCTAGGTACTTGTAGACCAGGGATTGGCTGTTAAAGAAGAGAGGAAAAACACCTGAGCTTTAAATAGATAATTAGATTTTGATTTAAATTTTGTAATATCTGTTAAAAATGTATTTGCTTCTTGGCCAACAGCAGCAGAAAGTCAATTTATAACCAGTTCTAGGCTTCATCAAACTGGGAATTTAGACCCTGGTCCTGAGATATGTGCTAGGCCACAGGAGTTGAACTCTTACAATTTCCATTCAGACTTTTTATAATAGAAATAATCGTTAACTGATGTTAATGTACCCAATGTAATTATGATACAATATTGGAAAATAGTCCCAGCAAAATTATTTTATCAAAGAAGTCCTATTTACTCCTATACAAGCAATCATACACCTCTCAATTTTGCTTCCATGGTGACACAAACATTAGAATATATAAGATAATTTGGTTATGAACAACTACAAAATATAACCCATCACCTGGTATTTCTTACCCACTCATGGGCTATTACAAATTTTGGAAGTAATGTTCAATTTTGAAGATATGAAATCTTGATTTTCAAAATGTATTTTAATGGTAACACTGATGAAAGCGATAAAGTTCAGATTTATTCTGAAACTCCATCTTTAAAGGACTTTGGATGCATTAATTAAGCACATGTCTAAGTGCTTTGCAAGATAAAGGCCTGGGTGTTTAGTCACTTGAAGGATTATGGCCCTTGGTCCTCAGAGCCCAGATTTTGTTTGCACGGCTGTCAGTTGGATCAAATGTTTTCCTTCTTGTAAACTGAGTACATTTAATACAGAAATAATGAACACAATAAACTTGGAACTCTGCCAGGCCATTATTAATGAATCTCCTTTCACAACAGAACAGTACTTTAGGGTATGTAGGAGAAAATCAGAGTCCTTCTCCCTTCATCCCATCCCAGCAGCCAAATATGCCTCAATGGGAAGAGTTAAAAGATTTAAGAAATCAAATCTGATTTTCCTTTTAATGGGTTTGAGGACAGAGGTATTTTATATACCAGGATAAGTTGTATGGACAATAGGTGAAGGACTTCATGGGAATTAAATGCTTGCCTAACTGGCCGGATTTCTGAATTTTCCTCTGCTAGAGCTTACTGCTCGCATAGTGGCTAAATGCACCTCTTTCCATTTGAATGTTTGGCCCAAAATGTTTTCCTGGCTGCCAAAACTTTGACAGGAATATAAGTGTCCTAAAAGAATGCACTTTATGGGAAGAATGTTCCTTTTGTACCCTTAGATTAAACTACTGAAGGTGAACAAAGAGGAAGACATATCTAGAAATGCAGAAATAAGTTGAGTTAATTAAGAGAGCTCCCACTGCCCCCCTTCATATGCTTTTGAAACACTGGAGATGGTTTCACTGTGAATTTGTGAGGTTAGGATACAGCTGGGATGCTGAGACTGTGGGCTGGGTGGTATGTATAGAATGTGTTTGATCCGTTTCCCCACTTGTATTAGATAGAGATGGCATTAAACAAATGTGGTAGAAATAGGCAAAAGGGATGAGCAGGTTTCTATGGGATAAGACTGAACTGATTTAGATTTTTGGAGAATAATTTTTCTGTTCAAATATTATTTGCTTCAAAGACTTCAGTGAGAAGACTTTTCTAACCTCTGTAAATGACACAGGAATCATTTCAGTGCTTCCAAAAATCAGGCTTAAACTTTACAGTATATTGCTTGAGATCAGTTACTAGGTGCTTCAGTGAGAGTATTCTGGGTATTAAAATACAGGAGAGCACACCAAGCCTTCCATTGTCATGCCAATAGTATTTTCTGTAACATACACACCAATGGGTACCTTAGCATTACACACATGCTAAATACATATGCTCACAGTACTTTGAAATAGCACTGTGGGTGAGCCAGAACTGAGTTCATCCAACCATAAGTAACTGGAGATAAATAATCAATTCCAATTGCACTCCATTAAGCCCTCCAACACTAAGGCTACCAAATAGGTAAGTCTCCCCTTCGGCCTAATTCATAGACAATAGCTCCCTCATAAATACAGTATGTATTATAAGAATGAATCATTTACTTTGTCTTGAAGTACATTACAATCATTCTTTCCTCTCTTTTCCCTGGTTTCAGAGTAGCAGCCGTGTTAGTCTGTATCCGCAAAAAGAACAGGAGTACTTGTGGCACCTTAAAGACTAACAAATTTATTTTTATTTTCCCTTTTCCCTGCAAGTTTCATTCTGATCATTTGATTCCAGATCCATTGTGGAAGGATTTCTTTTTGTAAAGAACCATGGACAAACTTGGCACCACATTCAAATGTAAAACCACATTAAAAATAACAGATGTAAGATGTTTTCCAAAGTTTGCAAGCTCTCCTGCCAGTTGCTTTTTGTGCCATTCACATAACACTATGGATTGATTTTCATTCAATAAATATGTGATCAAACATTAAGGGAATAACCCAAAACTGTCTAAAGAAAGCAAAGAAGTTCGGTTTTGTCTGATAGATTCCTGACCTGACCAGACTCTACACATTGAAAACAGGTACTGGACTAAATGGGGGACAATCTCATTTTGTCTTGTGAACCGCTCCCCCGAGTTCCGTCTCTCATCCTGGAAATAATATTTTTTGAAAATGTGAGCTCCATTGGGCTTTCTATGGGGATAACAATACTCATTAACCCTAAGGAAAAACAACCAGTCGAAGCTAGAAGGCACCAAAATCTTTTGTTTGTAGGAAAAGAGACAATACTGCATTTATAGCTGGCCTGCCCTCTTTTTTTTTCCTTTTTTTTTCTTTTTAGTATCCCTTCACTCTGGCTCTGGTTCAGCAAGGTAATTAAACATCTGGTTTATCTTATTCAGGGAACAGATTAAGTTTCTTGCAGTCTTGGGGGTCTGTAGATGGTAGTAGCGGTCAGCATGAGTAAATAATTGTTGGTGTTAGAGCTGTGTGAGATTTTTGTAACAAAAACCCAGGAACTCCACGATGAACGCAAAATACTTTGAGTTACACACAAACTTTTCACTAAGGGGGTCTATGCCAGTGTGTTGTGTACTAGGGGTATCTGACTTCAGAAGTAGATAAGACAGAGGTTCATTCCCTCCTGTTTTCTGTGGATCATTCGTGGTTGATTGAGCAATTGCTGGTGGTCCATGGAGAGCTGAATTTTCTGGGCCCATGCAGAAAGAGGGAACAGGTAACACAATACCAGTGGATTAAGTGGGGGAAATGGACTAACTTTGCTCCCTCTACCCCCGGGGGACATAGGCTTGCTGGCTAACCCCTTTAATTATCGGGATGGTAAGGAGGCAGCCATCAATCCCCTGAAGACTGCAGAGTACCAGAGCATGTAGCAAGTCACCAGTTCCCTCTTACTCTTCCAGAAGACAGCATCAGGTAACAGTTGTAGGGGAAAGTGGGGTAGGATTTGTGCAACTTTCCGCTCAAACCAAGTGAGACCCATCTGTTTTGCAGGTTTCATTTGAATTAACATATTCACAACAGCTTGAATTGTAAGGTACTAAAACCATGTAGACTGAATTCACTGAAACCCACTGAACCAAAACCAGCAGGTTTCCCACAACTCCATGTGGTCTGCATAACACAGAACAAAAATAAAATGTAGAAAATATTGTGCAAGTGCCCATATTTCCCTCTAACCCTTCCTGTATAGGTTTGATTGAGGCTGAAGCCTGAACACACTGCTTACAGCTCCACTGTTGATCTGTGTTAGATTATTAGGGCTTTACTTTCCAGTTGCTGATTAGCTTTCTGATGTGCACTCTGGATAGCCTAATACGGGGAGAGGTGGAGCTATTACCAATGGCAGAATAAACACCTGAAACAAAGTAAATTACTGCCCTGGATGCCAAAATGATGGATATTTTGTTTTAAAATCTTCTTAAAGGAAATCTAGCAGTTGAACCATCAGGCTGTTTGAAATTCCTGAAAATAAAGTGATCACACTTTTGTTATGCCTTCTGATCTGAATAGAAATGGTAAAGACGATCCCATAGGGTTTGAAAAAGTGCACAGGATTCCACTGTGACCATCCAGCTAGGATTTCAACCCAGGAAGACTGCTGCAGAGAGAAACCTAATTTTGCTGATGGCTCTTGCTACCAAAAGTCTTGATGTGGATGATAAAATGATTTTCTTCATCCTGGAATGCAGTCTGATCACACAGTCCAAAAGAAAAGAGCATGCTGTGCCTTCGGAAGAGCTTTCAAGCTGAGGATGATGAATTTACCATCCTATTTCCAGCCAACTTTAGAGTAGTACATACCCTTTCTGGGATTATGTTAGAGCTCTCAAATTGTTCAAAAATAGTTAAGTCAGCCAGCAGTTTAGGAACTTGGAGGCAGAGGAGCATATGAATCATCAGTAACCGTATTATTTGTGTTAGGTTCTTTGCCTGATTTTAAAAGAAAAATACTCTGGTGCATTAGGCTTTAGTTCTTTTAAAGCAAGTTTCTATGCTATGCTCCTTGTCATTTCCTCCTTGGACTTGTCCTTTCAAAGCTTAACCCCCAACCTCCAAGAATGGGGTATGAAGGTTTGTTGCCTACAAAGTAGCCAGCGAGAAATTTATTCATGAGTGATTGAGCACCCTGTGTGAAGCCCAAAGCTTCACTTGAAGTGAAATTGATTTGGTGAATTTGGGGTTTAGTGAAATACTACCCTGAGGCTGGTGGGCTTTGGGGGTGCATGATATGTGGTATTTCAGAAGAAGGGTTTTAAATAGAGGGCACAGTTTTCAGTATACAATAGGGAGGGTAACAGAAGTTCAGTAGTTAGAATAGGAAACTGAGAACCAAGACTTCGGTTTTTGTCAGTGTCCCACTCACTTTGTGACATTGGACAGGTGACTCAGTTTACTATCTGTAATAACGGAAGTGCCCAGAGGCCCCAATCAGGATGGGAGCATCAATGTGCTCAGTGCTGTATAAGTGTCAAAGAAGACAATGTAAATGGCAGAGCTGGTCTAAATTTTCCAACTTTTGAAATTTGGTTGGAATTCTTTGTCAAAATCTTAACTAAGAAAAGGAGGATAACATTTCATGAAAATGTTAATAACCTTTTCTCCTTTTTTCACCCAGTTCTAATAAATAGCATGACACAAAGAGGGTGTAGAAAATAACTGAGTGAGGAGGGAGAAGGGAAGAGCAACAGTAATAGGAACATTGGAGATTTTTACCTATTTGCTACAGGGTGCTGAAGTATAGTTAATTAACATAAGTAATGTGTTTCAGGATCCTTAGATAAAAGGTGCTATGTAGTAGCAAGATACTATTACTTCACTTGCTAGCGATCATCTTCTCAATTGTGTCTGAGCCACAGCCAATGGATGAACGGCAGGCAAAAAAAAACACTTCAAAGTCACCCTCAAAGCCAACATAAAGAATTGCAATGTTGACATAAACTCACGAAAAACCCAATCCCTCGACCAACCAAAATGGAACAGGAAATGGAGAAACTGGAAAGGAGTAAAGAATGCGCCACAGTCCGACTCAACAATCCAGATCCGCCCCATCCATCAGGAAATGTCTGCCCCAATTGTGACAAGATCTATGGATTCTGGATCAGTCTCATTAGCCATCTGCAGATCCACCAGTGATAACTGGCTATCATTTATGGAAGACAATCATCCTTGAACTCCGAGGGATCGCCAGCACATCATCTTTTATCTTAAGCTTTCAGCTTCTTCTACTGAACTTTTGCTGTGAAATCCCACAATCGAGTTCATGCAAAAAAGGAATGAACAGACCTAATAATGAAATCAATAATTGTCTGTCTCTCAAGAGAGAAAAACACCTATTTGGCCTGACAATAAAGATTTAATTGGCTTGACAGACTTCCCAAAGATAGATAGATAAAAAATATTAGCTAAATCCTAAAACAGAAATGGTCATGAGCCAAAGCTCTGGAATAAAGCCCTTAATTCCCCTTGCTAGGAAAGTCTGGATCTGGGTGTGTATATAAATGTTGTGACTGGCCACTACGAACTGAAATGGTGTGGCTGACCACTATGGACTAGATCAAACCTTAGCTATTTCGGTACTTTGTGTCCAAATTTTGAAACTCAAGCCTATCTTTGTCCTAAAGCAACAAATGTATGGCCTAATTTGAGGAAGTGATGAGCACTTGCAGCTTCTATTGGTTTACGGAGGCTGATCATCCCTGATTAGTGGTGTTCTATTAGGATAACATTTTATTAGAAGCATTCTTAGGCTTATCTAGTCTCTGCAGTTGGACTGGGCCCTCTGCTTCCAGTTCCCCGCACAACCCCCTTTTCCCATCTGCACTCACACCAGACCTACCAGCTAGAATCCTATACTTGATTCCTCATCATGATCCCCACTGATGCTTAATGCTATTGAATTCTGTTACTGCCTTTGCCTGTGCCCTACTTGAAATGTGGCACTTTGGCTCTACCTTCTAGTTTCCTGATCCATCCTATGCTCTGAATGAGGCAGGGTCCTGTATGCACTCATGTCATAAGGCTGTAGCATAATGCATGCACACAAGGGGTCCGAATTAAAGTTGTATGGGCAACCTTATTTATTGAATTTCCTAAATTTCGAATATTTGACTTTGCAACCTTAACATTCTTTCTCTGTATGGAAATATGAGGGTCCATCTAGTACTACAAGCTGTACTGACACGCAACAGGTGACTGGGAAATGTATCGATTTGTTCCAGGCTGCACTTTACTTATCACTGTCACTTTCAGAAGCCGGCATTTTAATGCTGGTTTGCAAATAGCTTTGGCATGTTACAAGCCACAGGTGTGTGTAAGTACATCTGTGTATGCCGGTGTATCGTAGATAGAGATGTGTGTATTGTACCAAACATTCAAAAGGGCCACTTGAGAAACTTGAGATTTTATTTAGGTTTTGACAGCCTGATAAGTATTTGTTTTAGCTACATTTTAATAAAGTAACAATGACATCAAGACTTTTGTTAAACTAACCACAAGACCAGTATGAATTAACTATGGCTTTCTCAGGGGATAGCCAAAGACTCTACTCCTGCCAAAAGGCAATGTTCTGAAATATTGCAGGGACTGGGTACCTGCAGTGCATCTGATTTAAACTTCTGTCAGACATTAGGGTCTGGTACAGTCATGTGTAATTTAGGATTATTAACTATTCTGCAATGTCCGGTAAGTGGCATACTAATTCTGTGTCACTATTCTAGAGATACAGTGGGCACTTGGATATCTAGCCCTGGATGTTTAGCAGATGCAGTAGAGTTTACATTGCATATATATTCCCTTCTACCATGTAGAATTAAGGTTCAGTATTAAGAACTATTGACACAGTAATACCATGCAAGACCAAATTGCTCTCATTTTGTGAATACCCATGCAAATCTATATTTGTTGAAAAGTTTGAACAGAAGTGACAAGCCCTCTACCAGCTTATAAAAGCTTCAGTCAACCAACCAGGTAACAGAAACAATACCATGTAAGTTAGGTGACCTGTCACACAGCACAAATAGAAACACCTCCAATGGATAATTATAGCAAAGTATTAAAGAGCAACCTGTACTCTGGAATTTCTTTGCGTAAATTATTTGTTGAATAAGTTAATGCATAAAACCTACAGTCTGAGAATAATTTGTGAACATAAAAAAGCCTAAATTTGTTCTATTATTAGTGGTCCAACTCTAATCTTGAGTCAACAGTTAGGCCACTTAGATTTGTTATTTAAGTCTGTTCAAATCATGCCAGACTCCAAAGATCCCTGAAACTACGCCGAGTGCAGTGAGGCTCTGTGCTAATCTTGGTGAACTCCTCTGACTTACATCTCACAACTGAAAACTGCCAGATCCCAGCATACCCACAGCCTTTGTTATGGATACACAGAGCATTGCTGCTGAAAGGAAAGCTGCTGCTGATCCTTAATTGGAGCCAGCCTGTGAAAAGTTAGAGAGTTTGGGGTGCAACTTGTGGTGAGCCTTATTTCACCATTCAGGAGACGGACAAGCTGGTACAAAAGGAAAGCAGCACATTGTGCATGATACAGGGTGATGATGTTCTGATGGGAGGTGGAAGAAGCAGAGTGTGGAACTAGATCTTGCACTTTAATGCAAGGAGGATGAGGAGGAAATGGGAAAATAGAACGAGGGAGTGTGGGGAGGGGAAGAGTGCAGTGCAGCAAAGTAGTCTCATGCATGGGTGGCAAGTTTGTAAAAATTTTGGTGGGGCCCAGAACCCGCCCCCAACTCCGCCCCCCCAACTCCGCCCCCACCTGCCTAAGGCTCTGGGAGGGGGCTCGGCGGGGGAGGTCTGGGGTGCAGATCCTGGGCTGGGGATTAGGGTGCAGGAAGGGTGCTGGGTGCAGGCTCTGGGCTGGGGCAGGGGGTGGGTGTGCAGGAGGAGGTGAAGGGTGCAGGCTTTGGGATGGAGTTTGGGGTTGGGAAGGGGTGTGTGGGAAGGGGGAGGGAGTTTGGGGATAGGAGGGAGTGCAGGGTGAGGACTGTGGGGCTGAGGATGAGGGGTACATGATGCAGGAGGGGGCTCAGGGCTAAGGAAGAGGGTTGGGCTGTGGGTGAGGGCTGTGGATGAGGGGTTCATGATGTGGGGGCGCTCAGGGCTGGGGCAGAGGACTAGGGTGCGGGGGGATGAGGGGTTCATGATGTGGGGGCGCTCAGGGCTGGGGCAGAGGATTAGGGTGTGGGGGGATGAGGGCTCTGACTGGGGCTGAGGATTAGGGTGCAGGGGGATGAGGGCTCTGGCTGGGGTTGAGGATTAGGGTGCAGGGGGATGAGGGGTTCATGATGTGGGGGTGCTCAGGGCTAGGGCTGAGGATTAGGGTGCGGGGGGAATGAGGGCTCTGGCTGGGGCTGAGGGTTTGGGGTTGGAGAGGCTCAGGGTAAGGGCAGCCTGCCTTGCCAGTACTGGCGGAGGGCAGGCACTAGGACCCTGCGGCAGCAGACAGCAAATCTGCTGGGAGCCCTCCGGGCAGCAGGCAGGGGAGAGGCGCGCTGCGTTCTGTCAGGCAGGGACGCAACACAACGCGGCGGAGGGGGGGGAACACGCGGAGGGGGGGTGGCAGGCGGGGGCTGGGACCTGCTCCAGGCAGGGTCGCGGCGGCGGGGGGAGACCTGCGGTGGCTGGGGCCGATCCAGGCAGGACCGGGGGGGGGGGCGGGAAGAGACCCAGCTCCAACTATTGCTGGAGCAGGGCGCCCAGCCCTGAATATTGCTGGGGCCCGGGCCCCACACAAATATATAACCTGCCGCCCATGGTCTCATGGTCAAGTATTTATCATCTTTTCCATCTCTTCCATATGCCCATCTGTTTGCTTTGAGCTTCCCTTGTCATATCTACTTAGATTGTAAGCAATCTGGGGCCAGGATTGGTCTTATACTATAAACACATATATTACACTCCCAAAAATATGCTAACGAACACATCAACAAACACAGAAGTTCATATTCTCTCCTGTAGCCTTGGTCTCCTAAGGGAAGATGGGCATAGCATTGTGGAACTCCACATGCATCTTCTTTCCTATGATGAATCCTTTCCTTCCCTCCCATGCCAAGGAGGGATTTGACTGAGTGGGGCAGTAAGGCGGGTGTCATGTTAGTTTCTTGATTTTTAAAAATCTAGAGACTTTGTTATATATTGTGCATTTAAAACATTCATTGCAAAAAATAATGAAGCTTTGTCTTAAGAAAAGAACAGGAGTACTTGTGGCACCTTAGAGACTAACAAATTTATTTGTTAGTCTCTAAAGTGCCACAAGTACTCCTGTTCTTTTTGCGGATACAGACTAACACGGCTGCTACTTTTAAACCTGTCTTAAGAAAATATCCCTGCCATTTTGAAATGTTTGGAAAGCTCAGTAAAACGTCTTGTCAAAAAATGAAGACTTTTTGTTTTTTTTTGACAAAAAAATGATTCAGTGAAAAATGATTCAGTCAAAAGACAAGGGCTATACATAATCTACACCATGGACTACAGTGCTTACTGTAATAACAACACAGTTATGGAAGATGATTGTTTAGCAGCTCTATGTTCCAACTGGCCAGAGAAGTTATATTTACATAAGTAATAACACATGACTAAGAATGCGCTTATACCAGGCATGGGTTATTACCTCTGTAAACACAATCTCTCTGGCCAGGTACAGCAATAAAAATACACCCAATAAATAAATGTGTATATATTTTTAACAGCATGCGATGCACCCACACATTTTATATATTGGGTGTATTTTTATTGCTGTATCTGTTCCAGGGATGAATAGATTTCAGTCTCCAGAGAGATCAATCTGGCATCTTCCATGAACATTCAGTTCACTCAAAGGAAATAATTCCTATATGTTCTCAGAGATGTTCAACTCCCATAAAAAAACCTCCTTAATATCAAATTCCTGCATGCAGGGAGAGGAAAGAAACATGGAACCTATTTAATTGAATGCCATACCACAGTTTTTCCTATTGACAATAATAGAATTACTTAGTAAAACAAACAATAATTAATCTACAGTAGTGCCCAAGGATTCTGGTCAGAGATCAGGGCCCCAATGTACTAGGCACGGTACAACCAAAAATCTCAAAGGACAGTCCTTCCCCGGAGAACTCACATTCTAGGACTTAGACAGTAAGCACCACATGACCAACCCAACAAAGGGAGAACTAGGTAACAGTCAAGACAGATGCGAGGTGAATATGTAATTTTCATAGATTTTAAAATCAGAAGGGACCATTATGATAATCTAATGTGGCTTCCTACATAATATAGGTGATAGATATGAGATTATGAAGGGTAATTAATGAAATTCTGGCCAACCTATTTTAATATCACTTTCTTTATATCTCACAATTTAAATGACAAAGTGGCAGAATGTGCATCTGTTACAAATGATCCAATTTCCAATTGGAGATGTACGGCTATAGGTCAGAATGATCCCCTGGGTTACATATTGGGATCTCAGCTCTTACTAGCTGCTTTTCCTGCATGCAAGGATCTGCCTCTGGTATCAGTGGAAGTCCCACACATGTAGTTAGAGCGCAATGTTAGAGCTGAGATCTATCATGTGGATCCGAGAGAAGAATTATCTCTCTGTTCCCACTGTGCCTGTTATCAAAAGGACCTCCCCTGCTTTTAATTTTTTAGCTGCTCTTTTAGGGATCATTCTTAATTTTAGCAATTTTTAGACATACGATTGTGTTGTAAACCACAGGACAAATGATGATGTAACCCACACATGCCTGGGGTGTGGTGCTCTGTTCCCTCTAGAGTCTGCTATAGCCTGAGCTAGTAAGCATATGGCTTTTAGCTCATGCTGTAGAAGCTTATACACTAGACACTCGTACACTAAACTTCAGAGGTCCCAGGTTTGATCCTGCCCACAACTAGGGTCTCTTGGCGTTACAACAGCATCTAGTTATTTTAATTATTTTTTACAGCTGTTAGATTTTTTCAAAAGCCAGACAAAAGTAAACAAAAATCTATTGTTGCTGTTTCCCTTCTTGGGTGATATATGTGAAACTTGACAAACAGAGCTGGTGTAAGTGTGACTGTGGCTGCAGATTTTGTCTCCAGGATGTAGTACACTAGAATGTAGGAAATAGACAGGAACTGGCCAAAACAGCATCTTGTATCTCTAAAATGTGTAGAAATCAGGAGAAATTATCTGAATTATTTCAAAGAGCCTGTAGGCAGCTTGAACATGTGTGACAAGTGTGTACTTAGCAGATGACCTTAGGTCACGGTGACCTTGTCAACAGCAGAGGTTGAGAGAAGGAATACCGTGGAGAGATTGTTAAGAATTACTTGTTTGTTTTACTGCAACATAGCTTTGTGGAAAAAAACCCATGTTCAAGAAAATGTAAACTTGTTCAATTTCCCAATGTTCTAAGTTGATACTTGATTTTTTTTCAATATAAGGCACTGGGCACTGATTTCTATGATTTAACAAGCAGATACTTGGCCCAGTCCTGCATGACTTTCACAGGCAACACTCCCATTAAAATCACTCAAAATTTTGACTAACTAGGAGTGCAGGATCAGGCCCATTGAAAGGAAAATAGCACTCCCCTTCCATGTCAGTTTTGTTATACTCCCCTTACAGCATTTCCTGGCAATGATTAAAAGTGGGAGCATCCCCTATTTATTTTTTAAAAAGGACAGTTTCCCCCCTTCTATGGTCTCCATAGGAAACACACCAGATATGAAAGCTATTGTTTGGTATGTCAAATCCTGGTCCCTTTACCTCCAGTGGTGAGCTAAGAGGAGAGAGTGAGAGAGAAGACAAGAGAATAGGAGAAAGAAAGGGTGTGTGCACGTGTGTGTGTGGGAAGCCTAAATAAAAATGTATAGAAATAGTGTTGAGCCAAGGAAAGGAGTAAAGGACAAAAACAAGAGTGAGAGTACAGTCAACTTAGCCCCTAATCATGCTAGATGTTCCCCTAAGAACATAAGAACGGCCATACTGGGTCAGACCAAAGGTCCATCTAGCCCAGTATCCTGTCTTCTGACTGTGGCTAATGTCAGGTGCTTCAGAGGGAATGAACAGAACAGGTAATCATCTAGTGATCCATCCCCTGTCATCCACTCCTAGCTTCTGGAAGTCATAAGATAGGGACACCCAGAGAATGGTTTTGCATCCCTGACTATCTTAACTAATAGCCATTGATGGACCTATCCTCCATGAACTTATCTATTTTTTTTTTAACCTAGTTGTACTTCGGCCTTCACAACATCTGCTAGCAATGAGTTTCATAGGTTGACTGTGTATTGTATGAAGAAGTACTTCCTTTAGTCTGTTTTAAAACTGTTGCCTATTAATTTTACTGATCCCTAGTTTTTGTGTTATGTGAAGGAGTAAATAACATTTCTTTATGTACTTTCTCTACACCAGTCATGATTTTATAGACCTCTATCATATCCCCGCCTTAGTGTCTCTTTTCCAAGCTGAAAAGTCCCAGTCTTTTTAATCTCTCCTCACAGGGAAACTGTTTCATACCCTTAGTCATTTTTGTTGTCCTTCGCTACACCTTTTTCAATTGTAATTATCTTTTTTGAGATGGGGTGACCACAACTGCATGCTGTATTCAAGGTATGGGTGTACCATGGACTTATATGTGGCATGATGATATCTCCTGTCTTACCTGTCCCTTTCCTAATGGTTCCTAACATTCTGTGGTAGGTCCTGGCATAGAGCCCCATGGAAGTCAAGGGGGCTCTGTGTAAGCACAAGGATCTACCCAGGAGGAACAAGTTGCAGGATTGGTGCCTGAGAGGGGAGTAATTAAAATATAAACACTAATAAGAACTGAATAAATGAAGTAGAGGAAATACAAATCAAACAGGGAGAATAAAGACACTGCATGTGTCCTAAATACAGAATGGGGGCGAGAAAAAGAGTTAAGCAAAGTGCTCTGTAACTGACTTCCCATCTAGGGTAAGTCACTTAATCAATCTGTGCCTCAGTTTTCCCACATCTAGAACGGGATTAAAGTATTTGACATCTGTGAATGAAATGTTTGGATTCCTGTTAATATTTATTAATGAAGACAGAAGAGGAACTCTACAGAGGTGGAGTCATCCTTGGGAAAACCAAGTCAAAGACAGGTTTATCATAGAAACCAATATACAGTGTTGAGACGGAGGGGAGAAGGGAAAAGGACAGAACATTAAGAAATATGTATTAAATGGGAGCCTAAATGGCAAGTAAAAAAAAAAATCACAGCTTTTACCTATTACTGTATCTATCAGAATGTTAATATTTTCCCTGCTATATTGCCATAGGTTCTAATCACTGCCGAGTTAATCAAACCCTTTCATTGAGTTCTTGGTCATCTTGAACAGTTTATCCACCCAGATTTCCCATCTCCAAAGTGTGTGTCATAAGGTCTGCATGTTCTCTATCTGTGATGGAAACTCTCCAGAAAGCAGTGTCATGGTATCGCATGAAACAGCCAAGTCCAGAACCATTACAGCAAATATAATTACAGCCTGACAGTCTTGTGTTGTATAAGTGATGCGTGTGAGTATACATGAATGTGCTACAGAAAGCGGTTTGTCTGGCAAATTCTAGATCCTTCCTTTGTGTGAAATTATAAATTTGTGAAGGGGTTTGTCATAGCTGAAAATTGTCATAATCTCTTTCATCTTTGACATCACTGGAAAACACATGGCTTGTTTCTGTTGCAAAAGCCTAATGGCGGCTGTCAGTTGTTTGAAACTTCTCTGTGGCTGGTTATTGATAAATCTTTCTTCCCTCCTTGCAGTATCTAATTTCGTCACCATCTCCTATGTAGTTACATTTTGCAATCTGTTGAACATGCTTATTATTTGTACAGAAGTGACTATGCCTCAAACTCCACCAAATCATTGGAGAGTTTGACCATACTAGATAACAAATTCAGATGGATTTTACATTATATAGGTCCTAGATGATATGTGGTTCTGTTATAGCTAGGGTCCTACCAAATTCAGAGTCATGAAAAATGCATCACGGACCGTGAAATCTGGTCTTGTGTTTTTATCCTATACCAGGGATTCTCAAACTGGGGGTTGGGACCCCTCAGGGGGTTACAAGGTTATTACATGGGGGATTGCAAGCTGTCAGCCTCCACCCCAAGCCCACCTTTGCCTCCAGCATTTACAATTGTGTTAAATATATTAAAAAACTGTTTTTAATTTATAAGGGGGGGGGGTCACACTCAGAGGCTAGCTATGTGAAAGGGGTCACCAGGACAAAAGTTTGAGAACTACTGCTCTATACTATACAGATGTCACAGGGAGACCAGTGTTTCTCAAATTGGGGGCTCTCTGACCCAAACGGGAGTTGCGGGGGGGTGTCACAAGGTTATTTTACGGAGGTTGCCACCCTTACTTCTGCACTGCCTTCTGAGTTGGACGGCTGGAGAGTGACGGCTGTTAGCTGGGCACTCAGCTCTGAAGGCAGGACCCCGCTAGCAGCAGCACAGAAATAAGGGTAGCAATACCATACCATGCAACCTTACTTCTGCACTGCTGCTGGCAGCGGCTCTGCCTTCAGAGCTGGGCTCCTGGTCAGCAGCCACCACTCTCCAGCTGCCCAGCTCTAAAGGCAGTGCCGCTGCCAGCAGCAGTGCAGACATAAGGGTAACAGTACTGCAACTCCCCCGCCCTACAATAACCTTGTCACCCTCCCACAACTCCTTTTTGGGTCAGGACCCCTACAATTATAACACTGAAATTTCAGATTTAAGTAGCTGAAATCATGAAATTTATGATGTTTAAAACCCTATGACTGTGAAATTGACCAAAATGGACCATGAATTTGGTAGGGCCCTAGTTATAGCCAATGAAAAACTCATGAGTGGAGCCTATTCAGTGGCTAGCAGCTAAAATGAGATACAAGAAGAAGAAATGTCCAACTCTAGAGCTATATGTGGATTTCTCTGGGGCATTAAATATGGGTTGTGATGACTGAAGAGCAGATCTGAGATTCCCTTCCACTACTAGATCCGACAACTTTAATAATCAAAGTCTGGAATATGTTATGAGTAGGGCTCCATGTGTGTCATGGAGATCATGGAAGCCACAGAATCCATGACTTCCGATGACCTCTGTGACTTCTGCAGGGGCCAGTGTGGCTGACCCCAGGGCTGCCCAAGCAGCTGGCTCCGGGGGCCAGCTGCTTAGGTGGTCCCCAGGACAGCTGGAGCAGCTGCTGCTCTGGCAGCCCCGGCAGTGGTCTTCCAGAGCAGCCATGGTCTGCTGGCCCTGGCCAACTGGTGCCACTAGGCCTGCGCGCCCCTCCTCCCACCCAGCAACAGCAACCCCTGCTCTTTGCCCCCCCCCCCCCACTCAAGATTTAATCATGTGTAATTTTAGTACCAGTCATGGACAGGTCACGGGCCATGAATTTTTGTTTATTGCCTGTGACCTGTCCATGACTTACTAAAAATACCCCTGACTAAATCATAGCCTTAGTTATGAGTTTTACTGTCCTGGTTGCATATAGACTTAGATATGCCAATAATTTGAGGGTAAGCATTCCGGTCTTCAAAAATTTGGATTTAAGCTATAAAGTTTGGGAAACCTGAGAAGCGTGATGAAAGCAGTTGTCTTCCATTCTGTTGTATATAGTTTCTTACTGCACTCACCATAGTAGCTGAGCACCTTTCAGCAGTGCTCTCTAATCTTCCCCCCCATCCCTTGAGGGAAAAATTTGTGTATTTTGTTTTCTTCAGGGTTTTATTTTATGTACCTGTTGCCGTGTGCTTATGTTAGAGAAAGCAGGGTAAGAAAGTGCACCTTGAATTTGAAGTGGTCTATGATACTCCTTAACTTAACTTCTGTTGGAGTTTGTTCCAGCCTCAGACTGCCCCCTTAAGAACGTTCTGTCTCCTGCCCAGATGAGCTTATGATATCAAATGCCACTGTGCCCAAGAGAGGAAGTCATCGAGCACGGCCTTCATCCCGGAACTTTAGGCAATCTTTCAGATATGCTGGGCGCAGGCCATTGAGCACCTTTAAGGGTTTGTCTTCATAGGAATACTCAAGAAAATTAATCTGAACAAACAAAAAGGGGTGAATTTCAAGTGGCTCCATTAAACCCCTGGGTGAAAATTTCATTCAGATTTCAAGTGTTAGTTCAGTTTAGCTTAATTCACTTCCAAAGTGAACTGAACTAAGGAAACTTTAATTCTATAAGAGTGCCCGTTCAGGGGTTTAATGCAGTTTAACTAATCTACTTTAAATTCATACCTGTTAATTTGATTAACTTTGAGTGTTCCCATGTTAGAGTGACCAGATGTCCCGATTTTATAGGGACAGTCCCAATTTTTGGGTCTTTTTCTTATATAGGCTCCTATTACCCCCCACCTCCATCCCGATTTTTCACACTTGCTGTCTGGTTACCCTATTCCATGTTGGCAAGGCCCAAATTAAGACTGAGACCTTGAATTTGACAGTCTATGGGAACCTAGCATAGGGAGCAGAGGACAAATCTGATATGCTTGTGGATACACCTATGCTACTGGGACATGTTGCAGTGTCCTTTACTAGCAGAAGTTTTGTAAGGGCTTTCTGCCCACGTATATTATATTGCTATAGTCCAGACAGAGACATGTATTATTAAGGCCATGTCAACATCTACTGGTTTGGGACAGAGACTCCTAGCCAACCAGAGGTGACAAAAGCATTTTTCAAGAAAGAGCGAGATGAACTGCAAAAAACTTGTGTTTGAACTGTGATTAAATATACAACCTGAATTTTACTTTACAAACACTTAAAGGGCTCTAATTTCTAGCAGTAAAATCCCCAGAGTGGGCAACTGGGCCCTGTTTTATGTAGCAAAATAGTCCATGATTAATATTGTGGAAATTTACTGGAAGAGCTGAATGGCAAATTATTTTCATTGAAAAGAAAGGATAACTCACAAAAACTAGACAAAATGCAACATGCCTTTCAACAACACAATAATTTGGGATCCAGCAAAGCATTAATCTATGGAAAGTGATATTACAGCAGTATGAGAATTTTTTAAATTTGCAATATTTTAGAAGAAAGCAGCAGTACTCTTGTAATGTCAAATGGACACAATTTCATAAAGATATGGGCAACATTGGGTGGTTTTTGTTTGGCAAAACCAAGGCCAAATCCAGAGATGGTTCAGATTCTTGATCCATTTATCTGGAAACTCTTAATCACAAAAGTTCAAGGATTTAACTATCTAGTTCCTGTTTGCTCATTTCTAGAGCTGCTGCATAATTCATTTTTCATTCACTGACAGTTGAAAAAATTGGTTTGGGCCAAACTGAATCTGAACATTTTTAGTGAATTGAAAAGTGTCAGTTTCAAAGCATTAGTGAATCTAGAAGATTTGTAATTAACAACCAGAAGGGGGGGGGGGCAAGCACCATTACCTTTAGCTCAGTGGCTAGGTCACTCAGCTGGGATGTCTTCCCTCTCCCAGGTGAATGCCTTAACCACCAGGACATTGAGTATTCTGGCCTGGGTCTCTCTCAACTGCTCCTGTTGAAGCTGTTCCACTTATTTTTACAAAGTAACTATTAGCACAGGGGGACTGGCACTGGGCTATAGTCATTCTCTCTCTGGCCTAATGAGCAACTTCAACAGGAGAGATTGAGAGATGCACCTGAAATACTCTAGCTGGGTGTGAGGCACTCTACTGGTAGTAGGGAGACCTGGGTTCCATTCCCTGTCCCACAGTGGAGATCAAACCTGGGTATCCTACATCCTAGGTGAGTTCCCTAACCACTGAGTCAAAAAGCTATAAGGGGGACTCTGCTACTACCACCACCACCTCTTCTGGTGGTTTTGTGAATGGTACTCAAGTCTCATGGTGAATCTAGCCTGACAAAAAAAATTTGGGGTTCAAAACTCTGAATTTGTCTCAAATTTACAAATAGTTTTGGGTCAATGGAAACTGCCTTTTCTGGTGAATAAACTATTTATTCATTCCCCTCCCAAACAAATCACATACAACTTTAGCCTTGAGCAAGGAAGGTTAGCTCAGCAAAGTAATTTGTTCCCTTAAGCATATAATAAAACAGAGGGAGAAGGTGGGTGAGGTAATATCATTTATTGGGCCAACTTCTTGGTAAGACACAAGCTTTTGAGCCACACAGAGCTCTTGCTCAGCTGTGGGAAAGGAACGCTGAGCATCACAGATAAATGCAAGATTTATGCTAAACAATCTGTTCCACCTGGCATTTAGCTGTGATGCTTGGCGTACCTTTCCCACATCTGAGAAAGAGCTCTGCATGGCTTGAAAGCTTGTCTCTTACTAAGAGAAGTTGGCCCAACAATCAATATTACCTCACCCACCCCATTTCTCTAGTGTCCTGGGACTGATACAGCTACAACTATGCTACATAGAATAAAACATCTTAACTGAGATACTGCAGTGATCTTCTGGTTAAGGCACAAGACTGGGAATCAGGACATATTGACTGAATTCATGGCTCGTCCACAGACTTCCTGTGTGACTTTTGGCAAGTGACAACTTCTGTGTCCCGATTTCCCCATCTGTAAAAAGGGAATAATAGTTAGAGCTGGTATTCACACATATTTGCTTTTCTCTTGTACAAAATTGCCCGTTTCCAGGTTCAGGAGATTTCAATGCAATTTGAATAAGTTTACAAAATATTGTGGTAGAGTTTCATATTAAACGTTACTCATTATACAATGTAAAGTTGAAATGCCTCTTCTTCTCCCCCCCCAGGTTATCATTGTTATTACTTTCAGATATCAATTAATTGGGTCATGTCATGTGAGCTGTGTAGTGAGGGGCTGAGTGATCCTTTATTTTTTCTGTATCCCAAAATCCCATTGCAGAAATATAGGCATCTAGCCCCAGGATTGTGGCCATATTGATTACTACCAGAGTATTGTTCATAACTGAAGACAGGAACAACAAAATTGCCTGGAAATATTGCTAAAAATAATAATTAAGGGTCTAACTCCGAGGTAGTGCTGACTGTTTTTATCTCCCATTAATTTCAATTTGGCTACTGTCCCCAGATTACAGGCTTACAGTTAATATATTGCTGTGATGTTACTAATGATAAATCCCACTCAATGGCAAAAAGCTACATTAATGCAGACTTAAGGTTGCTTGGTGGTGAGTTGAGCAAAACTCAAATCTCTGAGTATCAGAGGGTTATTCACCCACGAAAGCTCATGCTCCAATACGTTTGTTAGTCTATAAGGTGCCACAGGACTCTTCGCTGCTTTTTCAAATCTCTGAGAACCAGGAAATGCACAGTTGAGGTTGCCCATGCAACCTTAACTCTGGCCTCTTTCAGCAATGCCCCAATGCGCCCTGTTAACATACATACCTTTACTCTGCCAAGCCCACAGTTGTACAAGTTCTTTACCTTTTTACAACCCACTCATTCTCATCCACTCGATTCCATCTAATATTATTAAAGGGGAAAAGAGTTGCCTATGCCACCTTCCTTCTACCCTCCTTGAGCAATGCCTCCAATATGCACACAGTACAGTAACTCCTCACTTAACATTGTAGTTATGTTCCTGAAAAAATGCAACTTTAAGTGAAATGATGTTAAGCAAATCCAATTTCCCCATAAGAATTAATTCAATTGATTTCCAGGTAATTTTTTTTCCAACCAGACAAAGACTACACACACACACGTTTTAAACAAACAATTTAATACTGGTACACGGTGATGATGATTGTGAAGCTTGGTTGAGGTGTAGGAGTCAGAGGGTGGGATATTTCCAGGGAATGCCTTACTGCTAAATGATGCACTAACAATTGTCTGAGCCCTCAAGGGTTAACTCTCTCACTCTACTGTACAAGGCAGCAGGAAAGGAGGGAGGGCAGACAGAGACAGACACACACGGTGTCTGTGTGTATATTGTGTCTGTGAGAGAGAGATGTCCACTTCCCCTTTAAGTATGAAGAGTGGGGTCAGAAGTACACTGCCTTGTTAATTAGATCAGCAAGCTGAGACTAGACCACAGCTGCAGCTGCTGCTGCCTGGAAGCTCCCTCTGTCATGTGTCCCCCCTGCTCTATGGAAGATGGGGTAAGTGGGGTTCAGGGGGAGGGGGACACCCTGACATTAGCCCCCTTCTTCCTCTCCCCCCCAGCAAGCAGGAGGCTCAGGGAGCAGCTCCAAGGCAGAGGGCAGGAGCAGCACATGGCAGTGGGGGGAGGGACAGCCTCAATTGCTAGCCTGCTGGGCAGCTGCTGCACAGGGAACTTAAGGGAACAGGGAGCTGATAGGGGGGCTTTCAGTCCACTCTGGTTCCAGCCACCCACCAGCTAGCTCCACCAGGCTGCTCTTCCTGCAAGCAGTGGACAAAGCAGGTGGCTGCCAAACGATGTTAGAAAGGAGCATTGCACAACTTTAAATGAGCATGTTCCCTAACTGATCAGCAACAAAAAACATTAACCAGGATGACTTTAAGTGAGGAGTTACTGTACATACTTATACTGGCCCTTGGCCCTATAAGATTCAGGAGCTTCCAGATTCTGGCATATCCTTTCACATGTAGCCAGCTCCCCAGAAAGAATACCACACATTTACAATTAAAGAACCACATCACAGCCTTTTACAGCTTCCTAACGCTTACTCACAGGATACCATCTCAACCTACACTTTCACTTACCTATCATGAAAGCATTAGAATCTTCTCATATTCAGCCAGGGGACAACATACCATCAATCAACCCTACCTCTGTGTTAGAGGCTTTTTGCCATTGAATTTCCTAGTTTTTTAAACAGGAAAATATATGTTGTCAGTCATGTAGGCAGTTGTACATATCATGTGCTGCAACTTGCCTCCCATATGGACCAATACTGTGTCATTGTTTAACTGTAGTTCCCTATCTGTCTGTATCCAGCTGTTCTCGTCTTATACCTAGATTGTAAGCTACTTGGGGGCAGGGACTGTCTTTTTGTTCTGTTTGTATAGTGACAAGCACAATGGGGTCTTGGTCCTTGACTGGGTTGCCTAGGCACTATGACGACAAATAAGCATCACCTTTTTCAGAAATAGCCTTCTAAATGTAGGTTTAAGAAATGGATCAAGCTTTTCCCCTCTCAGACTAGCCAAATTTAAATAAATTACTCCTACTTGTTAGAAATATTCAGTGAATTAGTAAAAATTCCATTCCTAAATACAATGCCCCCCCCCAAGGAAAACTAAAAGAAAAAACCCCTTGCATTTCAAGTAGTTTCATATTTTACTGTGATTATTTTGGAGATCGCCATCTGCTGGCTGTCTAACAAATGTAGAATTTAATTTTCTATTCTCCTGCCCCACCCCTATGTTCACTATATTCTTTGAAGTTTATGTCACATTTAAAATGAATCCTGGAGGTACTGCAATAGGTCAGCATGTGCCAATTGTGACTTTCATTGTAATCTGCATCTCAGTTTCTCTTGGGAATGTTTGACCTAACAATTCACCTAATTTATGAGGGAGAAATCCCTTCAAAGGCTGATGCTGAGAATTTATGGCTTCCAGATCACTTTGTGCAAGGAATTAAATTCACAGATAATCTAAAAAGTGATAGAAAAAACATTCAGCACAGCATCTCCAAAGCATGGCACATGTATCCTTTAATGCACAGCAGCATGATGCAATGCCACTGATGGGATCCGTGAAACCAGGGCACTGCTGTGCCCCTTAACTCTCCAGCCTGGGCTGTCTCTCACAATGCTAGTGACAAGCTGCAAACCCCTCCAGGCGCTGTGATCACTCAGCACAACAGCATGTCAAGCCCCACACCCAGCTAGATTGCATGAATGCTCCCTGAGCCACTCATGAATCCCAGAGAAAGGCATCAGCAAATCTCTCAAGCGACCAGCCTTCTAGAAATGTAATATACCATGTTGCCCTCATCAGAAGCCTGATCAGTGTAAGTTTATTACCCAGTCCACCCCACCCTGGATGTGGAGAAGACACACACACTAGCCTTTGTTCACTGAGCTGAGATTTCCCAAGCACGTCAACCAAAACACACTGTTTTAGGTAAAATATAAAACAGATTTATTAAACTACAGAAAGATAGATTAAGTGATTATAAGTGGTAGGCACAAAAGGTCAGAGATAGTTTCCAAAGAAAATAAAAGGCAAGTGCGCAATCTAAATCTTATTAGGCTAGGCAGTATTTAGATCAAGCAGTTTCTCACCCCACAGGATGTTGCAGGTAGGTTTCAATTTTAATACACAGGCTTCCTGATTAAGCCTGGGACCAATCTCCTCAGTTCAAGTCTTTGTCTTCCCTTGTTTTTGTTGCTTCCACCTTAGGAGGGGGAGGAGAAAGGTAAAAGCCTGATGCCACTGTCCCCTATTTTATATCCTCAGTCTATGTGCCTGGAACTCACTAGCCCAGACATGTCCTGGTGGGCTCTGCTGAGTCAGAGTTCAGCAATCCCCCAGTGTGTGATGCTTGCGCAGCTCTCTTACAGCATTGTAAATCCCTTGCTTACAAACCCACTGCTGATTAATGGTTGTTTAACACCCTCCTGGGAGTGGATCATCACCTTTGTTGTCACTGCAGAACTGGCAGTGGATGTCTCAAATTTACAACATATTTCAGTAACCATTCAGCAAAAATCTCAGCTTCATACACACTAATGATATACATATTCTGACAGAAGAATGGGTTTGAGCAGATCATGACATTTTATATGATATCTTACATGCATGCTCTGTATGAAATATCTCATTCTATGACTTGGTGAATGTGGGGGTTCCAGGGTGCTGCTTTGGAGGTACAGAGTGCCCAGGGGCAGCTCTAGACATTTTGCCACCCCAAGCATGGAGGGTCCGCTGGTCCCGCGGCTTCGGTGGACCTCCCGCAGGCACGCCCGCGGGAGGTCCACCCAAGCCGTGGGACCAGCGGACCCTCTGCAGGCAAGCCGCTGAAGACACCCTGCCTGCTGCCCTAGTGGCGACCGGCAGAGCGCCTCCCCATGGCTTGCCGCCCCAGGCACGCGTTTGGAGCGCTGGTGCCTGGAGCCGCCCCGAGAGTGCCACAGCCACACACAGTAATTCTATGCAGGAAGCCAAAATAGAATTCCTCAAATCAAAACTGCAATATACTAGAAAGTGAACACAAAAGTGAATGTAAAAGCTAGGTTAGGCTCCAAAATTTATTTTTTTAAACCCACCACACCTAATAAATGCACAAACTTAATTAATGATATCTATGACTTCTTTACAAAACCAAACACTTCCCTGCAGCTCATCATAACCGCTTCCTCTATGGTAGCACTAAAGCTCAGATTCAGCAAGGTACACAGTGCCATTGATTTCAATATTGCGCCCCCCCCACCCTGTTTAACCCCTATCTCCAGTTTGATTTCAATAGGATAAGCATATAACTAACTTTAAGCATGTAAGTTAACTACCTTGCTGAACTGAAGCCTGAGAAGGGAAGAAACACCATTCACCCGCCCCCCACCCCATGTATCCATTTTGGAGCATCCATGATTTGGTTCAGCCATGCTTCACCTACAAATAAGCCATGCAACACAGCTGAGGTATAGATGGAAGACTAAACCTTTGTGCTGGTTTGCTGTGGTGGTAGTTTTCTCTCATTGGTTTAGTTATTCATTTTCAGCACACAAGAAGCTGTCATTCAAAGGATTGCAGAAGAGCTAAGTTTTAAGAGTAGACTCGCTAATTTGACATAAATATTCATGATAATACCACCCAGTAATACTAGCAAGTGTTCTGTATCCTCTTTCGTAAAAGAAATTAAGCCCTAATATAGGACCCTCTCCCCTCCTACAATGCGTTGCTCTCAATTCTTTGCTGAGAAGCCCAGCGAGACTACTTGTTTCTGCACACAAACAATCTACCACAGGGATGTGTGAGGGATGAGAACCTGATTGGAGTAGAGATTATAGGTACAATCAGCAGAATGTGAATTACAGTTCTGCTGACTGGTGAAGTGAATGAATGGTGAAAAGTCTATTGAGGGCCAGATACTCAGCTGATGTAAACCAGCCTATTTCCATTGATTATAATAGAGCTATGCAAGTTTAAACCAGCCAAGGATTTGACTATATATTTACAAGACATTTTAAATTTTAAATATCCCAGGTGGGGTTAGTGACAGGTGAGGATATTTATAAAGATATCTATATATCAGTTTTTAACTTGGCTGTGTCCCTTTAAAGTTAACTTTCTATTTGGTTACAAAATGTTTTCTAAGTTATTCATGACAATACACATCTGGTCTCCAGCAGGCATGTATCATAGCTTCAGGGTGTGTTTACTAGTAACCAGGGCCAGATTAACCCATCAGTGGGCCCTTGGCAAACCCCAGCACCCTTCTCCCTGCTGGATCCCCCGTCGGCACTCACTGCAGCTCCCTATCCAGTGCCTGGATGATGGTGGCGAAGCTCAGGCTGCTCTGGTTCAGGTACCGGTGCAGGAGCCAGCCCCATAGCAGTGGCGAGGAAGAGCAGCACTGGCCAACCCACTGCACACTCAGGCTTGGCCCTGCCATCCCTCCATTAGGATGGTGAATGGGGGTACCAGGGGGCCAAAATTGATTGAGTGGCTTTGTGATGTGGTGCACAGGGGGTGCAGCGCTGCTCAGGTTTGGCCCTGCAGCCCCTCCATTATAATAGAGGGGCTATGGGGCCAAACCTGAGTGGGTAGTGAGGTGTCCAGCGTCCCTATAGGGCTGGCTGCTGCACCAGTACCTGAACAAGGCCAGTCAGAGCTCAGGCTGGGGCTCCCCCATAAATTGGGACCTTGGTCTGTAGCTGAGTTGCCTAAACCTTAATCTGTCCTGGTTGGTAACCAACATGTTAAACACACAGGAAGACCTGATGAAGTGACACTTCTGTTTTAAACTGACTCATCAGGGGGAATAAAAAAAGAGGGAGGAGTTTCTGCCATTTCCCCCAATTTCTCATCTTTTGTGGACATCTGTCTTGCTATCCTTGTTCTTCCTGATGAACTGGGTGCTTTCACAAGTTGCTAGTGTAGCTGATCCTTGTGAGATGGATGGAACCAATGCAGGGGATGGACCATAAAAAATACAAGGCACTAGTGGCTGATTTAGAGTTAGTGGGGCCCTGAGCGCAGCTTCATTTTTCAGCCCTGCCCCCCTCTCGGGAACCAGCCAAAAAAGAGAACATTCTCTCTCCTCCCCGTTTTTCATTCTTTTTTCCTTCATCCTTCTATATTATAAGTAATAGGAAGTAAATGAAAATAAAGTGAGGTACCTTGATTGGGGCAGGGGCTTGGGGAGCAGGACAGGGGTGTGTGTGGAGGGAAGACATTTGGGTGCAGGCTCTGGGCTGGGGCAGGGGTGCAGCAGAGGTCGGGGAGACAGTGCTTACTTTGGACAGCGCAGCTTCCCAAAGTGACCGGCTGGCTGCAGCTCTGGCCAATGGGAGCTGCAGAGTCAGCACAACAACCTGTGGAGACCCCCCCCCCCACCAGGGGCTGCAGGGATATGCTGGCCACTTCCAGGTGTGGTGCAGCATGGAGGGAGGCAGGCAGCAAAGGCAGGGAGCTGCCTTAGCTCTGCTGTGCTGGCATGTCTCTGCGCACCCCTTGGGTGTGGGGGAGGGGAGCAGTGGGTCTCCATGTGCTGCCTGGTACCAGAACAGCACACAGAGCTGCCTTCTGGGGCACGCAGAGATGTGCCAGCAGCCAGCTGCTTCCAGGAGCGGCATGCTGTGCTGCTGGCCAGGACTCAGGGACAGCTTGTCAGAGGAGATTTGTCCTACATTTTGGGAGGCCCCCTGTCATTGGGGGCCCTGTGTCACCACATTGTTTCATAGTAAATCCACCTCTGCAAGGAACAGCTGAATGCTGATGCAGCTAAAAACCTAACAAGGATGGGGGTACTGTTCAAAGGGTCAAAACAAGGGATCCAGAGGGAAATGCTGAACAGAGAACCCCAGCCCATGGTCCAGGAAGAATCCAAGAAATCAAGGATGCTGCCTAGAGCAACTCTGCCCAGATGCAGGAAATGACCAGGGAATGGAAATAGGTCCCACCTCAGAGAACCTCCCTGTTCACAGGTTGTTAGTCTGATGGTCCACAGATCAGATCTTTCAGTGGTAATACAAGGTTTCCCCCATGGTGCTGGGCCAATATGCCAGAACCCTTTAGGGACAGCCTCTGTGGGGAAATGCAAGTTCAGTTTCCATACCCATTTAGTCCTTGGCCTTTCTGCTGAGGATGACATCTTAAATCAGACACTTGATTAGAGGTGAACAAATGGGAGGCCAGGACTAGCCATACCAGATCAGCTCAATGGCCCATCTAGCTGTACCAGAGCTCCAGCATTGGACAGCACTAGATGTTTCAGAGGAAGGTGCTAGGAACTCCACAGTAGGCAGTCATGGTATAACTAGCGAGGAAAATTTCTTCCCAATATCCACTGGGAGTTTGGCTTTTGTCCTGACACCTGAGTGTTCACATCCCTTTTGAACATTGTTTCAATCTCTGACTGTAACTCTGGATGTTTTGATTATCCATGTAAGTGTCCAGTCCTTCTTGGAGTCCTCCTAAACTCTTGACCTCAATAATACCAACGGCAATGAACTCCAGATTGAGTCTTGTGTAAAGTTTGTCTTTGTCAGTCTCAAACTTGCTGCCTTTCACTTTCATTGAACGTCCTCTTGTTCTTGTATTGGGAATAGAAGTGCTCAATCTGCCTTCTCTTTCCCATTTATTTTCTATATCTTTATCATATCTCTTTACCATTCTCATCTGTCTCTGAACTGCCTCTATTTCTACTTTATCCTTTTTGAAGCCATGATGACTAGAATTGAAAACAGCATTTTAGGTGAGGCTGCACCGTTGATTAATACAATGGCATTGCAATGTATTCTAGGCTATTCTCCATCCAATCCTGCAAGCGTGCTTCCATTTCATAGCTGCCTCTGTGCATCGAGCAGAGGTCTTCACTGAGTTTTCCACAATGATGCCTTGAGTAGTTCTCCAGAGCTGGTACTCTTCACTAGGTTCTAAATTAATAGCATGAGTAGTTCAGACCAGTAGCCTTCCCACCCAGCATGCATGGTGGTAAAGCAGCAAACTACTGCCTTACACCAAAGTAATGTACAGGGAACAACCTGCATCAGCAAATGTAGAAAAAGGGGGCCACGTGTGTGTGTTTACTAGTCCACTTGACTGCTATACTACAAGCTAGTTTGTTCATGCCTGTTAACTGCTCAAGCAAAAACTACATCAAGATGGAGCTAAGAGTGAAAGTACATATCAGTAACTTAGGGCAATTCAAGCCTTTAACATAATTTTGTTATTTGATTTCTTCCTTTTTGTAATGTCACTATATTATATATTTGTGTTATGTCAGTAAACATGGAGATAGCCCATTATATTTAGTTATCCAAGTCATTATGATGTATTCTGTCTATGAATATTAGGGTAGGTCCATACTTACCTGCCGGGTCGACGCGGAGAGTTCAACTTCTCGGAGTTCGAACTATCGCGTCTAATCTAGACGCGATAGTTCGAACTCCGGACGCGCTCCCGTCGACTCCGGAACTCCACCACCGCAAACGGCGGTGGCGGAGTTGACGGGGGGGCCGCGGACTTCGATCCCGTGGCATCAGGATGGGTAAGTCAGTCGAACTAAGGTAGTTCGACTTCAGCTACGCTATTCACGTAGCTGAAGTCGCGTACCTTAGTTCGACCCGCCCCCCCAGTGTAGACCAGGCCTTAGAAACATGCATGGTATATAATAGACCCATAGTACCAAATAAGCAGTAACCAGTTCTGAATGGTTAGTGCACATGCACATATTAGATGCTATAAAACTCTAATATGCAGGGCCACCCAGAGGATTCAGGCCCCCCCCTGCTGCCAAATAGCTGCAGAAGATGTTCTGGGGGCCCAGGCCCCGTGAGAGTTTTCCAGGGCCCCTAGAGTGAGTGAAGGACCCCACTCTAGGGCCCCCAAAAACTCTCATGGGGGCCCCTGTGGGGCCCAGGGCAGATTGCCCCACTTGCCCCCCCCCCAGGCGGCCCTGCTAATATGTTGACCACAGGATTCAATTAACTCACATCATGGACTAATTAGCTGCAAAAGTCTTATTTTAAGAAGATTTCCTTTTATAGTTAGTGCAACACACACAAATCTGAAATCAGCAAATACTTGACTTTGAAAAGGGTCTTAACTGATTTAAAAACGTTCCCTGACAGATTATGTCATATTCCTGACTGGAGTGAATTTCTTTTATGAACACATTTAAAATTCCTTTAAGATGAGTTTGCTGTGAAGGACTATTATAATAATGTCAGTTAGGGGGTTGATTTAAAACAAAACAATATAGTTATACTGGTGTGAATGTTGTTGTACCAATATAACAATGCTTTATATTGGGATGCCTTATTTCTCTTGACCTACGGGAAGAAGCTATACTACTAGAAACACTTTTACACTGATTTAACTGCATTTACACCATAGGGATTTTTGCCACTTAACTATACCAGGAAAATTTTAGGAGTGCAACTTGTGCGTCTAGTCAAAGCTGAAAGAGTTGAGAGCTTCTTAACAATATCAGTGTCCCCAAGAATCCATTACTTGTGTTTGAGAGTTTTCTGTGCAGCAGCTAAGTACAATTACACAAAGTGAACAAGACATGTTATGTCAAAGGCAAAACACAATTATGAGACATGTTGCATCAATTTTTAAAGCAGATTTCCAGGTGGCATGAAGCCAAGGGAGGATCAGCCTAAAAATGTATGGCATGATATGGTTCTTGGAATTAAATTTATTAAATTGTGCGAGGTGGACATCACAAAGAAATGCACTTTTCATGACATTTTTGAAACTGCTAGACAGCCTTTTCCTTCTGGTCATAGCACATTGGGCTGTGACCCTCTCAGTGCTTGCAAGCTAAGCATATTCAGAACCAATCAGCATTTGGATGGGACAACACCAAGGAAAACTGAAATACTATGCAGGAAATGGGTTTCTGTTGCGAATTAAATGGCCATACTTCCCTGGGAGTTAAAACTGAACCCGTCTCAACATGATGGTAGGGGCTCTCTGCTGTTGGAGGTGCCATTGTTCAAAAGGGACATAAGATGTAGGTCCCAGCCATCAGAGTTCATTATTAAAGATGTCATGGGACTCTTTGTATAACCTGGTGGTCTAGCTACATTTCAATTTGAGAAATTATTAAGTTTGAGAAATTTAGCCACCATGGCTAAACAAAAAAGTAAAAGAAGCAGTGAGAGGCCAAAAGGCATCCTTTAAAAAGTGGAAGTCAAATCCTAGTAAGGAAAATAGAAAGGAGCATAAACACTGGCAAATTAAGTGTAAAAATACAATTAGGAAGGCCAAAAAAGAATTTAAGGAACAATTAGCCAAAGATTCAAAAAGTAACAGCATTTTTTTTAAAGTACATCAGAAGCAGGAAGTCTGATAAACAACCAGTGGGGCCACTGGATGATCAAGCTGCTAAAGGAGCACTCAAGTATAAGGCCATTGCAGAGAAACTAAATGAATTATTTGCATTGGTCTTCACGGCTGAGGATGTGAGGGAGATTCCCAAACCTGAGCCATTCTTTTTAAGTGACATATCTGAAGAACTGTCCCAGATTGAGGTAGCATTAGAGGTGGTTTTGGAACAAATTGATAAATTAAACAGCAATAAGTCACCAGGACCAGATGGTATTAATCCAAGAGTTCTGAAGGAACACAAATGTGAAATTGCAGAATTACTAACTGTAGTCTGTAACTTATCATTTAAATCAGCTTCTGTACCAGATGACTGGAGGATAGCTAATATAACCCCAATTTTTAAAAAGGGCTCCAGAGGTGATCCTGGCAATTACAGGCCTGTAAGCCTGACTTCAGTACCAGGTAAACTGGTTGAAAATATAATAAAGAACAATGTTGTCAGACATATAGATGAACATATAATTTGTTGAGGAAGAGTCAACATGGTTTTAGTAAAGGAAAATCATGCTTCACCAATCTACTAGAATTCTTTGAGGGGGAAGGGGGGGCGGTCAACAAGCATGTGGACTAACAGGATCCAATGGTTATAGTGTACTTAGATTTTCAGAAAGCCTTTGACAAGGTCCCTCACCAAAGGCTCTTAAGCAAAGTAAGCTGCCATGGGATAAGAGGGAAGGTGCTCATGGATTGGTAACGGATTAAAAGATAGGAAACAAAGAGTAGGAATAAACGGTCAGTTCTCAGAATGGGAGAGGTAAATAGTGGTGTCCCCCAGGGGTCTGTTCTGGGACCAGTCCTATTCCTACCCCTATCTAAAAAAAGGGGTAAACAGTGAGGTGGCAAAATTTGCAGATGATACAAAATTACTAAAGATAGTTAAGACCCAGGCAGACTGCAAAGAGCTACAAAAGGATCTCTCAAAACTGGGTGACTGAGCAACAAAATGGCAGATGAAGTTTAATGTTGATAAATGCAAAGTAATGCACATTGGAAAACAATCCCAACGATACATATAGAATGATGGGATCTAAATTGGCTGTTACCACTCAAGAAAGATCTTGGAGTCATTGTGGATAGTTCTCTGAAAACATCCACTCAATGTGCAGCAGCAGTCAAAAAGTAAACAGAATGTTGGGAATAATTAAGAAAGGGATAGATAATAGGACAGAAAAGATCATGTTGCCGCTATATAAATCCATGAATACTGCATGCAGATGTGGTTGCCCCATTTCAAAAATATATATATATTGGAATTAGAAAAGGTTCAGAAAATGGCAACAAAAATGGAATGGCTGCCTTATGAGGAGAGATTAATAAGACTGGGACATTTCAGCTTGGAAAAGAGACGGCTAATGGGAGATATGATTGGGTCTATAAAATCATGAGGAAGTAGATAAGGAAGTGTTGTTTACTACTTCTCATAACACAAAAACCAGGAGTCACCAAATGAAATTAATAGACAGCAGGTTTAAAAAAAATAAAGGAAAGCATTTCTTCACACACCACACAATCAACCTGTGGAACTCCATGCCAGATGATGTTGAAGGCCAGGACCATAACAGGTTTCAAAAAAGAACTAGATAAATTCATGGAGTATAGATCCATCAACGGCTATTTGCCAGAATGGACAGGAATGGTGTCCCAAGCCTCTGTTTGCCAGAAGCTGGGAATGAGCGACAGGGGATGGAGCGCTTGATGATTACCTGTTCTGTTCATTCCCTCTGGGGCACCTGGCACTGGCCACTGTCAGAAGACAGGATACTGGGCTAGACGGACTTTTGGCCTGACCCAGGAGGGCCATTCTTATGTTCTTATTATATTCTGCAAGTCTAGGTTCTTATAACAATTTTATTGGGGTGTAGTATGCTACTGGCCCATAATTGTTTTATAGTGTTACAGCTTGCCATTATAACATTTGTCACATTCCACCACAGAAGTGATTGTTTTTCAATGGTAAGTGAAATAATTTTTGTCTATGCAACATGTAAAGTGCTTTGAGGTTCTTCATGACTGTGCAAGTATTATCCTCCCACACACTTCCTCATGGCAGCCCTGCAAGAGGCCCCTCATATCAGTTTCTCTCTTGGGTAACCCCAAGGACTCCATTTCAGGCTTTTATTTAAACCATACCTTTCTGGGGGTGGGGGGAAGAGAAGGAATTTATTTGAAAAACTTTGTACAAATAGTCTATAGCAAAATCCCCATATCACCCCAGTGTATATACTCCATGTTCTTACCATACTTCTGTATCTTCCATCAGAGGTAGGCTCCTTCTCCAGCCTCTTCCAGGATAGCCACCCCAGCCCTTCCTTCTAGGGTGCACCTCCACTCTTCCCAGCAGGAACTCCCACAGCCTCTCCATTGGGAGAATCCTTGCCAGGGAGCAGTCCTCACACCCCTGGCCCACTCACAGTTTCTCTGAGTCCAGCTCTCCAGCAACAAGACATCAGTGGGGAAGCCTCTGTGCAGTTCCCCTTTCCTTCAGCCCTCTCTGGCCCTTGGATTCAGGGCACTGGCTTAGAATCAGCAGGCATCTCCCTCTCCCTTCAGCCATAACTCTGAGACTTGGGGATACTAGCCAGCAAAAACCCACTTACTGCCCTGCTGCTTCAGCCTTCTCCCTGTAAGCACCTTCTGTCTCTGGCAGCTCTCATCTCCTACCCTTTGTCTGTCTAACTCCTGACCTTCTAGAGCCCACAGGTGCTGCCCCACCCTATTAATTGGCCTGACTGAGAGCACCTGGACTGGAACAGGAGCACTGAGCCCACGTCCCGGTACTCAAAAGGACCCCGTTTAAATGATTAAAAATGCCATATTTTGGAAAGATTATATTGTTGTTTTTCTTTTAGGCTCCAATCAGGGAAGAACTTAAGCACGTGCTTAATTATGTCTCACTGAAGTCAGTATAATTGAAGTCTAGGCAAGGGATTTAGCATGTGCTTCAAATCAAACACATCCAGAAGCGCTTTCCTGATTAATATTTGGGAAAGCACAAAAGGTGAGATATGATTTTTGGCCACTCTTGACAGTTATTTAATGGGAAGCGTGTTTGAAAATGGCCAATTTTATCATGTTACCTATTTTATCTGTGCTGTAGTTTATGGCACTATGGCCCCAATCCTGCACTGAGGACCACCTGGGTGTAGTGGTTCACCTATGCAGAGCCCCCAAGTCAGGGCCTTAAACAGTGACAGGTGACAGATGTGTAGTCATCTTACTTTATGCACTACTGGAAGGCACTCAGAAACTAGAGTGATGAGTGTGGTATAAGAATCTAAATAGAATAGAATTGAAATAGAATAGTAATGCTGAAGATCAGTATTAGCCTGAAGGTGCAGTGAATGCATCAATAATCCCAGAGAAGGGAAGTGATAGGAAAGTGAGAAGAGACTAAGAAGCTCTCAGAGTGGAATTGTCATCATGCAAATTACATCCTTAAGGTCCAATCCTGTAATCCTGGAATAGTCCCTCAGCATGGAGTCCTGTTGGTATTAATGGGCCTACTTGTGAGTGTAAGTTTTTCAGGCCTTTATAACTTGAGGTCACAGGGGAAAAAAATCTAACTAAGGATTAGACCTTGCAGACCAGATCCTGCAAAGTTCCCACTGGATTCAAATATTTGAATTACAATCTACATTCAAGTATCAGAGGGGTAGCCGTGTTAGTCTGGTTCTGTAAAAGCAGCAAAGAATCCTGTGGCACCTTATAGACTAACAGACGTTTTGCAGCATGAGCTTTCGTGGGTGAATACCCACTTCTTCAGATGCAAGTGAAGACTTGGATCTGAAGAAGTGGGTATTCACCCACGAAAGCTCATGCTGCAAAACGTCTGTTAGTCTATAAGGTGCCACAGGATTCTTTGCTGCAATCTACATTCATACTCTCTCTCTCTATTATGAATAAGCAATTATATTTTATTATTCTATATTATTTCATGCAGGGAAAACAAATTTATTGTAGCCTTTTTCTTTCTAGTTTTACAGTTGCCCTAGCTGACTACTAAAAGAAAACCCAAATGAATGTGTTTTGCCCACCTTCTATACTAAATGACAGAGGTAGATCAGTTTCAAAAAGAAAGGTAGTGTCTGGTTGTGCTTATAGGCTTGATTTTTGTGAGGCTGACCTTACAATCATTCCTGTCTCTCTAGGATCTATTACAGTGCCCAACACTATGTTATTGGAGAACCTTGTGTTTTTATTAATGTGAATACAAGAAGCTCTCTGTATCTCGCTCCCTTTCCTTTCTCATTAGCAGAAAGGTGTTGGCATGTTTGTTTTCAAATGTGTGATCTAGGTGGAGTTGCTGAGGGAAAGCTAAGCCAGTGGTCTGCTTTATACATTTTGTTCTGAAGACGCTGAGTTTTGCAGTCATTCTGATCTCTTTGCTAAGCAGGTTCCACAGTTCAGGGCCAGTCGCTGAGAAAACTCTGCCCACAGAGCAGAGGATTCTCACTCTCATGGCTGACAGGTCCATTGTTACAGAGTAATGGAGTTGTCTTGGGGAGGTCTTGATCACATAGAGTGGGGGCAGGCCCTCACAAAAGTTGGGCCAATCTCATGGAAGGCTTTGCCAATACGCACCAAAACCATTGGTCTATGTCAGGATGTACCACAGAGCATCAAAAACATACCATAAAATGAGTAAAGAATGCTATAAAATATTGTAGCTACCACAAAAATAGCTTTCCACCATTGATTTCAGTTCAACAAAAATGAATAGAGCATCCACAGCCGTGAGACTGTTAGTATGAAATATACTTTGCACTAATCTCCCCAAGGATAGGAGGTCACAAAATGTAGATGGGAATGACTCAGTTTATAGGATAGCACATGATGTCACTGTCATTGGTGAATGCGGTTGCCAATCCTCCAGAATTGCCCAGAGTTTCTGGGAATTAAAGATTAATCTTTAATTAAAGAGTATGTCATGTGATGAAACCTCTAGGAACACGTCCAGCCAGAATTCTAGCTAACCAAGTCTATGCTAATGTCAGGAAGATAGGAGACTCTCTTCATCTATGGATTCCTCAGCTACATTTATTTGCCCAGAAACAGAGTTGGCAATTGAGTTTGACAAAGCATGTGGCCACTAAGGTAGTCTAATTTGAAGGAAATAGTAATAGACAGGAGCAGCTCAGCTTTAATTTTTCAAAGTAATTTTCTAGCTCTTTTCTTTGCGAACCCTTGAAAATGTACCCATCTAAGGCACTTATATGGCCCCCTATTACCATAGTAGCTGGGCACATCACAATCTGTAGGGTATTTATCCTCACAACACCCCTTGTGCCGCAGGGTAGTGCTATTATCCCCATTTCAGAGATGGAGAACTGAGGCAGAGAGGGACTAAATGACTTGCCCAAGGTCACACAGGAAGTCTGGCAAAGTACATCTCCCAAATCCTAGGGCTCCCCACTGGACCATCTTCCTCAGTGTAAAGTGGTATAGTTTGATAGCTTGAATAGCAGCCTTCCTTGCTGCAGCAGGAGGTTGGGGAGAAGGAATTTAAAATCCCTCCCACAAACGCACCTTTTATGTCCAAGGAGTCAGGGCTTGTCTACACTTAAAACACTACAGCTGTGCCATTGTAGTGCTTTACTGTAGACCCTACCATCAGCGAAGATAATTCCCTTCCCTGAGAGGCAGTAGCTAGGTTGAGGAAGAATTCTTCTGTCAACCTAGCACTGTCTTTATGGTGACTTAGGTTGGCTTAACCACGCTGCTCAGGGGTATGGATTTTTCACACCCCTGACTGATGTAGTTAAACCTAATTTTCTAGTGTTAACTAGGCCTCAGTTACGCTTAGGGTATATCTCAAAGAATCATCTCACTGCTCCTCCCCAGATTCTGTAAGCCAGCCCTGGGCATAGAGGTGGAAAGATAGGCCCTGAAGCAGCAAAACACTTAAGCACATATATAAATGCTTTTCTGAATTGGGATGGTTTCAGGACCAGATTTTTGAAGGTATGTAGGTGCCTAAATAGGCAGACAGGCACCTAGTGGGATTTTTAATAGCACCTAGGCACCTAGCTGCCATTGAGATCAATGCGCTTTGCTGCATCAGGGCCGTAATAGACTGGAGTCAGTTACGGATGGGGTCTGCAGGAGGCAAAATAATGGTTTGCAGGCCTGTCCAAATATGTAAAGGCTGGCCTTGTGTTCACCTGGAATTATTCCCAGAGTGAGGTTTTGTGCACCTGATAACTTGTGAACTTGAAGACTGCATCTGTATGGTTTTAAATGACTGATAATAGACTGATGCTGAAAAGTCATTTACTGGTGCTGGTGCGATGCCCTCCCCTACTTCTTGTCACTCAACCACTAAGTTTTTGGAAGCTTTCCATGCCTCTCACAGCCAATTCTTCGCCTGGGAGCAGAATGCTCAGCACAATAAGATCCAGGAGAAGAGGCGGGATTTTCATATTTTGCTCTGATGTCAGCAGCAGTAATCTTCAAAAGAGGGACCCCCCTCGGGGAGCTGGATTCTTCCGGGAGGGACCACCCCTGCCATTTAATCAAGCCTGATCAGGGTAGCACAGAGCTCTTTCTGCAGGCCAGGGCTGTGTGCACCAACGAGGCGCCAGCGCCTCCCGCCCACAATCCTCATTAAAGAAAAATAGCAACAGCACAAAGACTGTTTACTTATTTGTAGTATCTCAGCAACAGCGACTCTATCATCTGGTTTTGCTTTGGTGATTTTTATTAAAAGAAATGCCACATGCTGCCACAAGAGTAGCAAAATCACTCTTGCTGGGGGTCAGAGGGTATGCCTGTATGCTGAGACTGGATATGTGGGTGGTTCTGCACCGTTATCCTTTCAGATTTCACCTGGAAGCTCCGGGTGCCGGACAGTGATGAGGATGGGGCTAAAGGTAATATTCAAGTCATATTAGATGGTGAGATCTCTAGGACAGAGACCTTGTTGTTGTTGGTTTTTGTCTGTCTAGGGCAGATGATGCACACAGATGATGGTATGGAATTTTCAGGTGGCTAGTCCTTTCTTCATTTTGACATGACTTTTGCAGCTCGTTTTGCCAATGAAATCTTAGTGAATTGTAAAACACCAGGCAGAACTATGGTGCGACAGCCTGTAAATAACAATCATCAGTCCATCTACCTGTTCTAGAGAGGCTGCTAAGCTATGAGGCATTATTATGAGTTTGACTGGTAGAGAAAATTAGAAGCCTCAGAAAGAGGGTAGGAGACCAATAAGTCTCCTATAGTAAGTAATGTTATCTGGAGAGGATGATAGTCCAGAGTGATGGAACTGAACTTCTTCATAGCAGCTATAGCTACATGATAAAAGAGAGAAAAGTCATATTCTTATATCTATTTATTTATTACAGTAGCACCGAGGCCCTAACTGAGATTAGGGTCCCATTGTGCTAGGCACTGTCAAACACATGGTAAGAGACAGTCCCTTCCGCAAAGAGCTTACGGTCTATGTAGATAAGACATAGGGTGGGAGAAAGCAGTGTTGTCATCCCCAACTTACAGATGAGGCTTGGAAAGAGTACGTGACCTGCCCAAAGTCACAAGTCTCTAGCAAAGGCAACAATTGAGACTAAATCTCCTGAGTCCCAGGCCAATCTCTTAACCACAAGACCATATGTCAGAAAGACTTAGAAGAGCATCAGAACTGTGGCAGCCACCAACTAAAAAACCAGTCAATCTAGGAGCAAATTCTGTTTCAGTCACAATGGTACACTGGAAAGCTGCTGTCCCCATCTTACTTCCTCATAAGCCCCACACTACCACATGGAGTTTACAGACTCCTTCATTCTTTCTTACCATTATATTTTCAGTCTTTGGTTATGGGACTGCACTGATCTAGGTTGTTGGATAAACTCTGGGTGTCATTCATGAAATGTACTGGCTTAACCGGGGGTGAGTGGAGCATGGCAGGAACTGTATCTGAGCAATGAAAAAACTGCTCCTAAATTATTTCAGAGTTGTTACTTGCCTGAATGAAAACACCTCTAAAGCTCAATGGATGGTCATAGAAAACTTTGAAAAGAGATCCCTCTGGCTTTACAGCTTCCCTCCCTCCTCAATCCTAATCCTCCAAAGCAACCAGTTGTGACATAACCATAGACAAGGAGCACTTTGGAAAGGGAAGAATCAGTAGAAGCCAATAAACCCTTAAGAAACAAAGATCCCACTGATGCTGCAAATATCTTCAGATCAAAGGAGAACTTCGGATAATACAATATTGATGGAATTGTTGCTCAGATATGAGGGCCTGATTTTCATGCATGGCCATATGCACATGTGCAAAAGGGATTTGCATGTGCACATGGCTAGCTGGGGATCTGTGGAGGCACAGGCTCACTAGCCTCCTAGCTAGCCATTTGCATGTGCATATCCCTGATTTGTGCACGCACTGCAACATGAAGGTGTATGTGGTTACTGAAAATCAGGCCCTCCTTGTATTCCATAAGGCACCAGCACACTTGAAATGCCCCTTGGCACTCCCTGCTTTACTGTAGTATGCAGCCAAACTAGGGAAAAAATAAAAAAAAAAGTTTGGTGCCCTAGCAGCCCCGAGTGCTGAACTGTCATCTTGAAATGCTACGTCAACAGCACTTCACAAACCCGCCCATTATTTTTCCTGGCTGCAGTTCTCGGGCTAGTGTTGACAGTTTAGTTCACAATAACAGTAAGAGCCACCTTTGCTACTCTTGACCAGAAAGAGGGTTAAGTTCTGTACTTGAATGCCATGCTCCCAAAGGCTGGAACCTTTGAGAGTGAGTGAGTGCTGCGTTGCAATCTCATAAAGTCAATCATACAGAAGAATGTTCTTTTGGTGAATTAATATTTTCCAGGGGATTTGAGATGAACAGGCATGGTTGTAATTATTTCTCACCGTGTTTGTTAGTGAGGACATATGGAAAGATTAGTCTCAAGAATCTTACTCTTGGACATAGTCTTCCTTTGGGGATTACGCTACAATTCCCCACCCCACCCCCTTTTCCCCCCCCTTTCCTTTTCAATACATCAAAGTTTGGTGTAAGAAATTTCCCTTGGTAACATATATACAGATAGTGCTTAGCAGATCCTTCAAAATATGCGTTGTTTTGAGAGAGAGGCTACGCACCAGCATAGAGAGGGTTTAAAAAAAAGGGGGGGGGGCTAATCTTAAAAGCTAGCATGTGGAGGGAAGTTTTAGGCCAAGAAAGACGGTGTGACATGGGTTAGTAAGGATATGCTACTGCTAGTGAAGTCTTCAGGCAGCTGGCCAGGCTGGCATGAAGCAAGCAGTGGCAGCAGGATTAAGGAAGCTGTGAGGAAAATGCACACAGGGAAAGTTGGAGATAGAAATACAATGTATGTCAGAGGAAGAGAAGTGGTTAGTGCAGAAGCAAGTTAATGCAGCTAGCACACAAATCTGCTGCAGGACTTGCACCGAAGGAAGTTCAGAGTTGAATGTCTCATGCATAGCTGCCACTTAGCTCCGTGGGAAAGTGCTTTTAGGGTACATTTGTTAAAATATAGAGAAACACGTTTGTAGAACCACAGTTCTACAAACACTACAAACTACAGCACAAACCAAACTTTGATTAGTGGTATTTCAATCTTAGAAATGTAACAAATATCTACCCCAAACTCTTGGCTGCTTGCAGCCATTTCACCGCCAGCTATGATCTTGGCATACACGGTGTAAACTAATCATGGTTTGGCAGTGGCACAGTCGGTACTTGGATCAGTGATCACCAAGGAAAGCCCAGATACTACGCAAAGTGATGTTCAGAAGGGGATTGAAGTTTGAACCAAATACTGGTGCTAGGATGCACAGTGCCACAAAAGCTGCTGTCTTCAATGTAACATGGCTTTGCCATTTGTGGTCACTAAGGATCCTTCAGAGTGTTTAGTAAATGTAGGGCAGTGAACGCTAGTACTGTGGCCGTATTCTGCTTTGGGTAAATTACTTTCTGACTACCTAATTTCTCCCAGCAGTTCCGATAGAATTCAATATTCTTATTCTGAACTGTTGTGCGGCGTTGCTTTCCTTCACCACTGAGGGGGCAGCACTTCAGTAGGGAGGCAAAGTGATTCCTATATTTGATTTATAAATCCCTTGATCAAAGGTTTGGAAGTGCTTTGGGGTCCTTCTGCTGTGGAAATGTGACATCATTGTATTTAAAACTGCTTGGTTGCCAATTTGTATTTTGTCTCATCAGTCAGCAATCCTAAAGAGTGTACGGAATTTCTCCATCACTTTGGCTCAACTCTCACTTGAGAACTCAGAAACTATTACAAAAGTCAATCTATCAGGAGAGCTCCAGCAGATGGGTGCATAGGACCAAGACAGCAGGTGGGTAGAGGAAGGAATGGAAAAGGAGATGAAGAATTCAGGAAGTAAATGAGGGGGTCAGAAGAAAGATCTCTTGTCTTCCTCCATATACTGCATGCACGCATGTGTGCAGACACACATGCACACATGAGCATCATTTCACAAGGATAAGCCACCTTTGAGATGCGCACAAATAATTTACATAGATTTTAATTTACAGAGAAAAGATGATCCAGGGGTTAGAGGGCTAGCTGAGGCTTAAGAGAGCTAGGTTCAATTACCTGCTATGCCACAGACTTCCTATGCCATAGTCTCGCTGTGCCTCAGTTCCTCATCTGTAAAATAGAGTTAATAGCACTTCCCTACCTCACAGGGGAGTTGTCAGAATAAATGCATTAAAGATGGTGAGGTGATCAGGTACCACAATAACAGGGGTGTAAACTGGGCCAGCCACGTCCCATGAACCCCTTTGTGACCTAGGGTCATGCTACAGGCAGCCTGTCTCAGTTTCTCCTCTTGAACTATTTAAGAAACTCAAACACTTTTGTCCATTCTCATCCCTTCACAGGTTGTGCTTTATTAAATGAACAAACATTCAAAATAAAGTTTTGAAGTCCATTCAAAAGTCCACACAAACAAAGATTTCGCTTCCTCCTTTCTTTGCTTTGGCCTATCACTCCTAGGCCTTACCTAGCTGGGGTATCACTCCTAGATCCTCCTCACTCATAGCAATCGCTAATCCTTGAACATTCCTCCCTTCACTGCAGCCTCCTGATGGTCTTTATGGTACAATCACCTAATCTGTCCCATGGCTCATTCCATAATCAGGTTTGGCTAATGCCATGCCCTGCCTCCAGCCCTTACAGGGTGAGCCACCCTGTTACAGGGAGCCAGGGAAGTACTATAGAGCAGGGGCGGGCAAACTTTTTGGCCTGAGGGCTGCATCAGGTTTCGGAAATTGTATTGAGGACTAGTTAGAGGAGGCTGTGCCTCCCCAAACAGTCAGGTGTGGCCCAGCCCCCACCCCCTATCCGACTCCTCCCCGCTTCTCTCCCCCTGATGCCCCCCCTGGGACCTCTGCCCCATCTACCCCACCCTGCTCCCTGCCCATCCCTGGAACCCCCACTCCTGACTGCCCCCCGCTGCCCCATCCAACCCCTCCTCTCATTCCTGACTGCCCCCCGGGACCCCTGCACCCATTTAATCCCCCCATCCCCGCCCTCTGACTGCCCTGACCCCTATCCACACCCCTGCCCTCTGACCACCACCCTGAACTCCCCTACCCTCTATCCTACCCCACCCGCGCTGCCTGGAGCACCGGTGGCTGGCAGCGCTACAGCCGTGCCACCCGGCTGGAGCCAACCACGCCACCGTGCAGCACTGGGTCAGGCCAGACTATGCAGCTGCGCTGCCTGGCCGCCCAGAGCATTGCACTGGCGGCACGGTGTGCTGAGGCTGTGTGGGAGGGGGAATAGCAGGGGAGGGGCCGGGGGCAGGTTTCCTGGGGCAGGAGGGTCCCATAGGCCAGATGTGGCCCGCGGGCCATAGTTTGCCCACCTCTGCTATAAAGAGATAACTTCCCTTTACTATTTGATATCTATAATGCAGTATCCAAAGGCCTCAATTAGGATTGGGATCCCACTCTGGAAGGCACTTGACAAGCACATACTGTTTGAAGAGTCAGCCTGTGGCCCAATAGCTTGCAGAATTGCAGTGTCACTCCAGTATAGTTCACCAATTATACTTTGAACGTCTAAACAGAGTCCACATGTGTGCTGACTAGTTTGTCTTTTTTTGCAGATTGGAGATAGCCAGTGTTGTTAAATATCAAAGCACCACTTATTTTTGCACATTGAACCAGGTTGCAATAGCTGTAGTCTTACTGGAGTGCTTGAGTCATGATAAAGTCCATGAGCAAGATTTTTAAAGTGGCTAAAGATTTTCAGTGCCTCATTTTTAGGGTGCCCCCCTTGAGACTGCTGAAAGGAGCCTGATTCTGAGAAAGTCCTGAGCACCCACCCTTTGAATATCAGGCCCCTTTAAGGAGTTTTAAAATAGGCATTCTAAATTGGAGGCACCCAAAAACATGTCACTAGTGAAAATCTTGATCCCCTAATAATGGGGAAGTAATGCTTATTCCATAGAATGTATTAGGGCAATAAAGTAGGACTTTTATGTCAGATATACAGTGCATGTGGTAATGCACTGCCTTCCCTACACATCCATATGTCTCTTTCTGCCTTTGTAATGCAAGGCAGACAGGCTAGTAGATAATGCAGTGTATATCATACTATGCAGAAAAGCTGCAGCATAGCATAGCTGGACAAATTTTGAAGGCCCACTAGAGATCCTTGTGCTCTTTTGCTGCCCTGTAGTGTCACTGGAGCTTTGGTGGAGAGTGCTCCTTTGCTGGCTGCTAGTAGACTGATTCATTCCCATAGCCTCCTTCACTCGGATGTAACTCAATCACCGTGTGATAGCGACAAAGGCAGTTACAGGGACACTGAATCAGAAAACCTCTTCTCCTTTCCACCACAGTCTCTCCCCTCATTTATGCAGGCACTTTTTCTTGCAACACGATCAGATGAATTCTAGAGAACTGGAGTTAAGCATATCTCAGTGCACTGGCACTGAACTACTTCCTCCCGGCATTAGTGTCATGCTAAAGCAACAATGGAGCTGTCTTACAGACCAATTACAGAGTAAAGTAGAACTGCATTTTCAGCATTGCCTCTACATCTGTGGACCTATGGCCATAGATACTATGGCAATGGGTGCCTTCACACTTGGTAAGAGACTGGTGTATTGTGGTACAGGCAGGACCAAGAAGCACAGAGAGACATGTAATTGCAATAGAGGTAAGTGCTTTAGCAGTGAGAACCTGGAAGTGGCCCATATACTCAGTATTACTTGTGTGTGTAGGGAGAACCATAGCATGTTAACTCTTTAAGTGCCTTTCAACATAGCTGGATAATTCCCCTTTTAGAAATATAAAAATGTGTGACTCTAAAATGTCAAGTGGAACAAGATTTTATTATGTGATTTTTAGAACTAAAGCTATAGGCCAGATTCTCCACCCTGGGAAAGTCCCTTTTGTGCTGCTCCAGCATGTAAAAGAGATTTACAAGCGGCCCTAAGAAGGCACCTGGAGATTCCTCTGACAAAGGGAATTCCCCAGTGCTGGAAAGTGCATGATGCCTATGTGCTTATTTATTTAGCTATCCTAATAAACCCTCCTATGAGTTAGGGAAGTACTATTATTATCCCCATCTGACAAGGGGAGAAACTGATACATGCAGAGATTAAGTAATTTGCCCAAAGTTACACAAGGAGAGATGGGAAGTGAATCTGGGTCTCCTAATCTTTCAGGATCATCTACCATGTGTTTCACTGTCCAAAAGAGAACAGAGGGAGACTGCCCAATGCTGGTCCTGACATGGTTAAATCATCCCCCTAAGGTGGTGTTGGTGTGATGATTCAAGCAGGTAGCCTAGGGAATTAGCTGTCCTCAGCAGGTTTTCAAGGTGCACATCTCCACTTGCTTCTGAGCACCAGAGATTTTTCAGATTTTTTCCTCCTTGTGATCTGCATCTCTTGAGGCTGACATCAGCATCCCAAGTAATCACAAAGACAAATGTCAGCAGTGGCTCCCATTGAAGAAAGCGAAGAGTAGTGGTAACCACTTGTTTGGAACTCGGCTAACTGGGGGCTCCTCTCCATTTGAAGCTGAGTCTGTTGCATCAAACTTTGATTTTCTTTCAGCTGCGGGGACTAGTTGTGATGCATCCACTCGGAGAGTCTTCTCAAACTCACTCAGAATTCGTTCTCCTTCTATCTACAAATTCAAGCAGCCAAGGCAAAATATTTTCTTTTTCTGAAGAGAACATTTCAGCCAAAGATACAATGTTCTTTGGTTCTGGTCTCACTAACACTGCATAACCTGGCAAGAATTCCTTGTTTCCTGTATCAGTCATTCTTTGGCCTTATTTCCAGTAGAAGAGAATTTGCCCCAACCTCCGGCACCCTACATCCATTGCTACCAGAGCCTTCTTGTCCCCTCTGTGCTTCACAACATAGCTGTGGCAGCAAAAGACCATATGTTTGTCAGATTAGTTACTCTCACATTTTCACATAAAGTTTGAATTTGTGTTCACTTATGCAGTGGGAGACCTTTCACTGGTTGTTCAGATAGGGTATTATTAATTATGTGTGTTTTCCCCTTTCTAACAAAGCATTCTATTTGTTCCAGAGCGTGCTGGTAATTTTGATGGGGGAGTTCAGGAGATGGAGCACAACGTGATTCAAGACAAAAGAGTCTCCATTCTGATTACTGCTCCATTGTGTGACAGAGCAAAACATTTCATTGTGGTTGAGACTGAATTTGAGTCAAGGAAATACAAGTTGCAGGTAAAAAAATGTTTTGTAGTCATTGACAGTTGAGGGTGAGGTGGGAGAGATTGGTAATTAAGTGTCAGAGTTTGAGATGTCATCACAGCCTGGAGATGTTTGTATAGTCTTAGTCACACAGTTTTCCTATGTTGTGGTTTATATATTTGAAGAGTATAAAAATTACACATTTTAACAAGAAACCCCCCCCCCCCGCTTGTTTATTACAGTCACACAACAAAAGTCTCTGCTCTTAGCATGTTTTTTTGGAGAGATTTTGTTTATTAGAGAACAAAGGAAAAGCAGAAAAATAAGGATTAAACTTTTCAGGTTTTTGAATTTAAAAACTTTTTGATTTCCAAGCTGGTTATGATTAACAGTATTAACTGTTTCATTCCCTTAGCTGGAAGGGGACATTGCAGATGTCTTTCACCCTGGTTAGCAAACGTTGTCTTTGGACCAATGTGTATCAGATAAAATTTTCAAGCCCAATTCATGAGGGAGTATTGGGATGGTAGCAGTGAGTTAATTGAACAAGTCACCATATAGCTGGCTTGAGTATATCCACCTACTACAGTTCTCTGGGATGCTGTAAATATACTGTAACCTTGGGGTGTTCTCATACTTTAAAAGAAACCTGATCTTATTACTACAAGTCAGTATGAAATCTAGTTCCCTGCTGACATCCAAGCCACGAAATATTTTGCTCATTGGTAGTAGGATTCCTTTGCATACCCTTAAAAAAACAACTCTCTGTCTAAAAAGGGACAATGGCAAGTTAAACAAGTAAAATAGCCCACTCCCTTTGTGTGGCATTCACTCAGCATGAGAAATGGATTAGCCTTTTGTATGTCAATATTCTCTGTTTATCCATGCCTCAAAAAATGTTTCTATTTAACTGCTACCTACTTCTTAGTGAATCAGTCAGTGCTAGTGGCACTCATTGATCTCAATTGGAACAATGAACAAGTTTTAGGCAGAATCTGGCCCTAAGTAACATATCAGCCTATTAGTAGAGGGTATAGGAAGGAACCACTTTCCATAAGATCTGTGCCAATTGTTAAATTAAATTAATAATTCACTGACAAACTGAGAGGCGTTAATCAACTGAATGAAATATTTTGGATGCTCAGACTTTGTAAACAAGAATTCATCGAGATAATAGCTAGAGTAACTTTTAGCTGTGTATTTGTAGAACAATAAAGGGCCAGATGGTGAGAGCTGTCCATGCATGGAATTCCAATGGTTTCTCTGGGAGTTTTGCATGCAGACCCAAAGTTTCTGTGAGTAGACCTTGTGACTGGGGAGAAAATGGACATAGGTTAATACCATATTGGGATGAAAGAGTCAAATCCTGAGCTACTGTATGCAGGATATGACTTTGTTCACTTTAATATGCAGTTCATAAGAAAAAGAATGTCACTGCTAAGGTTAAATAATGGCTGGTGCTCATGAACCTTTCTGTGGCAAAAGGAGATGACAATGGAAAAGCAAAACTTGTATATGAAATTGATTCTATAATTATTACATTCTGTACTAAAAGTTCAAATATGAAGAATTATTTTCTATTCTGTGCCTTAGGAATACAGCTGTTGCCAGATCGGATCAGACTCATGGTCCCTCTAGTCCAGTAACTTGACTCAGACAATGGCCAGCACAAGATGCATTAGAAGAAGGTGCAAGAACCTTGTGTTGGGCAGATGTGGGATAATCTCCTCCCACATTGGTCTCTTCTGAATCCCTAGTAGCGATTGACTTAAACCCTTAATCATAAGCCTTAACAACCCTTCCAAAATTTTAGCATTAACTGTTATAACTCTGAATATTCTTGTTATATAACAATCCCTGTTATGAGCCAACAGTGTGCCCTTGTTGCTAAGAAGGCTAACAGCATTTTGGGCTGTATAAATAGGAGCATTGCCAGCAGATTGAGGGACATGATCATTTCCCTCTATTCGGCGTTGGTGAGGCTTCATCTGGAGTACTGTGTCCAGTTTTGGGCCCCACGCTACAAGAAGGATGTGGAAAAAATTGGAAAGAGTCCAGCGGAGGGCAACAAAAATGATTAGGGGGCTGGAGCACATGATTTATGAGGAGAGGCTGAGGGAACTGGGATTATTTAGTCTGCAGAGGAGAAGAATGAGGGGGGATTTGATAGCTGCTTTCAACTACCTGAAAGGGGGTTCCAAAGAGGATGGATCTAGACTGGTCTCAGTGGCAGCAGATGACAGAACAAGGACTAATGGTCTCAAGTTGCAGTGGGGGAGGTTTAGGTTGGATATTAGGAAAAACTTTTTCACTAGGAGGGTGGTGAAGCACTGGAATGGGTTGCCTAGGGAGGTGGTGGAATCGCCTTCCTTAGATGTTTTTAAGGTCAGGCTTGACAAAGCCCTGTCTGGGATGATTTAGTTGGGGATTGGTCCTGCTTTAAGCAGGGGATTGGACTAGATGACCTCCTGAGGTCTCTTCCAACCCTGATATTCTATGATTCCATGATTCTATGTTTGAATTTTAACAGTTGTCTTATTTTTTTAATACTACTGTACATTGATCAGAAATTTTCACTGCACTGTTCTGATGGTGCCCAGGTCTTTTCCCTGATGGTTACAACTGATTTAGAACCCTGCAATGTGTGAGAGCAGTTCAAATTATTATCCTTCTAATGTGCATTACTTTGCATTTGTCAACAAAGACTTCTGCCATCGTGTGGCCCATTCCCCAGCTGTAAACCACTCTGAAGCTTCAGTCTTCTCTGGTCTTGAGTAATAATCTTGTGCCATCTGCAAATACTGGTGCCTCATTGTTCACCCCCTTAATTATATAAACCTCGCTGGATTTAGTAGCGAGAACCATGGCTCACCCTACTGCTAATCTTTTGTTATATTGAAAATTAAATCTTCATTGTTCTTTTTTCTCTTTTTCTTTCAGCCAGTTTCTAATCTATAGCAGAATTTTATGTAGCACCAGGAAAGCATATTTATGCAACATTGTTCTATTCCATTGACTTAATCTTTCAGTTAACGTTCTTGCACTACTGTATTATTATTCACAGGTTGATTTAGAGCAATGGAGCTACATGTGGTCTTCTGATATGCACGGCTCATTGCCCAGTGTCTTGGCAAGTCAGTTACTGCAATTGATTTATATGTTGGATGTTTCCTCTTACGTCATTCTTCATATCTCCTCCCACTTAAACTCCTCAAAGGTTCTGTATATTATTTTTTAAAGAATGGCTGATAGCAAATGTATCACTATAGTTACAAAAGAGAGTCCTACAATTATAATTTGGTGTACAAAATACTGCAAATAAGAGACATGCCTTAATATACCATCCCAGGGTTATTTGCAGGACAGGGAGGCTTTAGCAGATCTATGGTATATAAACAAGAGGCATGCTGCAACCCCAAACTAAAATACCAACATGTAATGATTCTGGGCTTCCAGGGAAGATCAGCCATACCAAACCTCTTCAGTGTCTGCTCATGATGCTACCATGATGTCACTTTGGGCTCTGTGAATAGATTGGTCCACCTGTATGTCTGCCTGCTTCTTGTTTGCAAGTTGATTATTTTGAAAAAATACCAGCCTGGTATCTTAGTACCAGTGTAACAAGGAACTCTTAATAATCCTGTGTTACTTCCCAAAATTGACCCCTGGGTTATTTCATGCATAATCTGTCTTGCTGTAAAATGTATCACAGCATTGTATCGGCTATTTCTCAACTCTTTAGTTTGTCCATTTATCTCTTATTTAGAACTAGCTACATTCATTTGAGAATTTGCTTAATGTTCTCTCTTCAGGAGCATACATGGCTTACTCTGTACAGCAAGATACTTGCCCTATTAAAGTTGGCTTGCAGTTAGTAGACAGCAGCAGGATCAGGATTAGTTCAACATATATCATTAGTTAGAAATTGTAACTCACTGTGCTACATGTGGTGCATCCTTCAAGGCATATTTACCAATTGTTGTAATTTCTTTCTTCAATGGGTTCCAAAAAATTCTTAGGCATGCTAATTAGTACTGGTTTTGCTACAGAGGACATTTGGCCTGAAAGTTTAATTTAATATTATGCTTTGATCATAGAACTCCCATTAGAGGATGCCCCCAAGAAAATGACTTTTTTTTTGGGGCATAGTGATTTAAATGGTAATGCTGCTGCTTAGTTGGAACAGAATTTAGCTAGTGCCAGATAGTTTAGTGGTGAGAACCAGATGTTAAATAAGTGTGAAATTCTAAACTGTAAATTAAGTTATAGGTAAGTGAACTTTGGTGATATTGGTTAAAGATTAAAGCAGCAGTCCAAACCAATCTAGCCAAGTAGTTCTTGATCATAGATCTGCCACTAGCTGGCCTATCACTCCCTGCAAGTGAAGATACAGGAACAACAGGGGTTATTAGAACATTAGGGTCTTCAAATGGTTCCACTTTAGCTCAGCAGCTACTCCATGGGTTTAAGCATCAGGATTCCTTCCTCAATCAGCCTCAGTAGAACCTTCACACATGACATCCAGCATCAGCTTGCTAGTTTTACTCAGATGAAGGATGTAACCTGAAGGTCCTGATCCTATAAGCATGGACACAAATTCAATGCAGTGGGCGACATCCTTCCCCTGTTAAAGTCCCTGGGTAAAACTCTCACTGACTCCATGCGGGCCCGTATATAACCCAATGGGACTCCTCTTGTATGGTAGCTAAGCACATATTTAAGTGTTTGCAGAAGCAGGGCCTATGCATGTAAATTCTTCCTCTCTCTCCTCCAGATTTTTTGAACATGGCTGGCCCAGGGGAATTGTTCATCTCCTAGGAAAACTGAAAAACAAATGAAAACTTGACGATGCTTTGGATCCTTGTTGTTCAAAAAAAATAAATCCTTCTTTCTATTTAAAAACAAGAGATATTTTTTTCGTACTGATTTTTACATAACTTCTACCACCAAGAAATAAACAAAATTGATTTGACTGTGCTATTACATGTCAGTGAGCTGCAGCTTAGTGTGTCAGTTCTCATCAGACACTTATGTGGCAGGTTTTATGAATAAAACATGGGCAGTTGCTTTATGGGAGGATTCCACATCTTAGCTACCCTAAACCCTCTGTCCTTGAAGTGAAAAGCTTTGAAAAACTGGGACCGTATTTCACTCCAAGATATACAATATACTTTTCAATGAAGTGATAATATATCGTTTTTAGCTGAATAACTTTCTTCCCTCCTCCCCCCCCCATACTTACGAGAAAAATATGGCATCTTAAACTAAAGCACACTTCAGTCAGTCTCCCTGTGTCCGCTCTGTGCCAGCAGCCACAACACTGCTTTCATCTTGGCTTCAAAGCATGGTACTGGAGGGTGGGGGAAGGGATGTCTAATGCAAGAAGGGGAAACAAACAAAACAAAAAAAAGGGAGGAAAAGAAAAATAATATTCTACCTTTCCAATGCAAGCCTTGCCTGCAGGAAGGCTACAGTGCATGCTGTATTCACACAGTTTTGCACAGTTGTGTATATACTTTTTGGTTATTGCCACTTCCAATGCTGGGAAGATTCTTGTCATCTCTGACATATTTTATCCACAGAAAAGACTGCCCTGCCCTGTGCTTGGTGATTGAGGCTGTGCCCCCGGTGTGCCACACTATCAGTGGTTCCCAAGGCTGCCTAGCCTGGGAAAAGCTGCATGGACACGTTCCAAAATCAGCATTACATGCATTATTGTTCTTACTCTGCCTGATTAGAGTGCACACAATGAAAACAACAGCAACAGCCTCATTTTCTAACCCTCCTCCCAACACAAGGCTGCTCCAAGTCTGTTTTTTTCCCCTGAGTCTTCATAAAAATTAACTGTTTCGCTGCTGCAGGAGTCCCCGATACCACCGTTGCTGAACTGCTGTGTTCTTGATTATTCCACAAGAGTTTCCAGAGATTGTGGGGAACATTTTCAGAAGTGCCTAACTGACTTAACAGAGTCACTTTGAAAATGGGACTTAAACACATGATTAACATCTGGGCTTAATACACTACTGGATCGTGCTCAGATACTATGGTGATGAGTGTGACATAAGAACTCATATAGAACAGTGTGAGTCTTCTCCTCCTAAGTGCCTATTTTTTTCTTAGATGCTCTTGTGCTGTGAGACACATGCAGCAACTCAGTTTTTTCGCCTCCGTTTGTCTAATGCCATGTTTCTTGCTCCATTGTAGTCTGTTTCCATGACAGTGACCTCATTCTCAGTGCTTTTCTGATATGTCATATATTGTCTTCCTCTTTTCCATCTTCCACCAAGTGGTATCCAATGAAGGAGTTGTCTAGGAATACAGTTCTTTGGCATTCGTACAACATGCCCAAACCACTTCAGCCTTCTTTCTCAAATCATTGTCTCTACAGTCTGTTGGCCAGTCCTTTGTAACACATCAGCATTAGTTACTTTATCCCACTAGCAGACACCAAATTCTCTGCAAGCATCTCTGATGGAATGCACTAAATTTCCTATTCTAGCATTTGCCAAGTTTCAGGAGCCTATAAAAATGTGGTTAGCATAATGCACTAGATAACTTTATCTTGGTTCTTGTATGAAGCTCCTTATTTTTCCAGATATTTGGCAGTCTCAGAAAAGCTCCACTCACCTTCCCAGGTCTTGCTTTCATCTCCTTATAGAGTTGGCCATCAGCACTGCTTATGCTTCTGAGATACACAAACTCATTAACCATGCAGTATACTTCACTATCAATCACATACACACCATCATTGCTGACTCCTCTTTCAATGATCATGAGCTCATTTTCTTTTGGCTGATTTTTAATCCTACTTTGGTGGCCTCACCTTGGACATTGACAGTGCTCGTTTTCATGGCATCGTCATATATGTCCAATAGAACCATATCATGCACAAAGTTAAGATCTTGAAGTCTTGGAAGTCTAGCTTGATCCACCACCCAAGAGAGGTGCCTGGTAGCATAGCATGCTCCAGACCTAAGTGCCTATGTCACTTTTAAAAATGGGATTTGGGCTCCTAAATCACTTAGCTGCTTTTGAAAGTTTTATCCTGTATGCCTCCAGGAAGCTGCTGGTAGGACAGACTTGGAAGGCTGATGAAGAGAAATGAAGGTGAAATCCCTATAGATAAAATATGAGAGACAGTATGCATATTTTACATGCACCAATAACTGTAATAAAATATGTAGAAATACAATATTACATACTGTATAGTGTTTCTTGTATTTTATATATACTACATACCATTATGAGTACATAGATAAACAGACAAAATTGGATACAATGTAGATGTTTTATTTCAGGAAATATTTTTATGCTGTTTTTATACCACATTGATAGTACAGAAAGACAGTGCCTGAACCATACAAACTCTTCCAGAGAAATGCTGCTCTCCCAGGGATTACAGCCTTGTTACTGTCCTCTGTTAACCTTTTTCTGCCTTCATGTTCACTGATGCAACATCCACTGAAGCCAATCAAAGAAATTATGACTCAAAAGACCTAGCGTATCAATTTTCCAATCAGTTAAGTGGATGTAACTCCCACTGTGGTCAGCATAGCTGAGGGCAGAATTGAACCCTGTCGCTTTTGAGTCATTGGGCATATCTACACTACATCTAGGTAGACCATTTGCCAAGTTTTAATCAGGACAGTCCTGCTTTTCCAAGGTTACTTTGCCCCCCTTCTGCCTTTTACCATACTATCTAACTAACAACGTTGCCAGCTAAAGTCAGGCTCTAATATCCTTATTGGAAATGCTGATACATGAGGAAGAAAAAAATATAACCAACTTGATTTTAAAGTCCCAAGGCGAACTGGCTGGCGTGGAAATTAGAACAATTTCATTTGGACTTGCAAACTTATCAAATGCAACACTGAAATCACTGATGGAAAATAAAGAAGCTTAACATTTTATTTTGGCAGAATCACATTTCTGGCCATAACACACTTCAACAACTACAACAAAAACAGATACACTTAATACAGATTAGAAAGCTATCTGCATATATCTTTTGTTTCATGTTGTAGAAGTACTAAAGGCAAGGAAAAGTACAGAATAGTACTCATTATTCTGGCTTCAAGTGGCTTCAAGATAACCAGTTGCAGCCCTACAGATGAAAAGAAGAAAGTCCATCACATAACACAATAATATCTGCACAAATTCTCAATGATTGAAAACAAGTTGCAGATTGACCTCAGCCTTAATATGTAAAGAAGCCTCACTATCTGCAACCAGCTGAAGAGAATATTCCTTCCAAGCTGCAAGGGGCCATTTTATTAAACTAGCTTTTCTGACCCTCACCACATTTTAAAGAGTACATTTGCTGAGTGTTTGTGTGAAATTAACATATTTAAGAGCAGACTCCTATATCATGACTGTTTCCTCTACTCATCACGGAGAAATATAGGCTGGAGTTAAGTGTTACTTCTCTTTCAAACCAATTCCAGTGATTGTGTCAGTTACTTGTTTTGTCCAGCAGTTTCAGTCAGAGGGATGTTATAGTCCATCAGGTTACAATTTTCTAATTTTAGCTGGGAGAAAGTCTCAGACTGTTCTGGAGAGCTTCAATGTTAGGCTTTTTATAAAACTAATTAAAGTGTGGAACCAATTCTTGAAGACAATATTAATGAAGCTCCTATAGTATAAACCTCCCCCCCAACTATTTCAGTATAGTAAAATCACTATAGTCATCAAAGATTTATGTGGTATAAATCTTACCATATATTACAGGCGGTTTTGGTATTTCTAGATTCATGGCTACTCTCGAACCCATTGGTCAGATTTTCATTAGCTTACTGCCGAGCAGTGTCTACACTGTAAGCACTTACAGGGAAGTGGCTCCCAATTCTGTTTGTGGATCTGGGCTTTAGGAGCCTAAGGGCTTGTCTATGTGGGAAGTTATACCAGTATAATTATACTAGTGTAGTTAAACGTCTATAGTCAAACCTATATAGATCCCTGTGTGGGAACTTTTATTCCAGAAAGAGAGTGGCTTTTTCTGGTTTAGCTCAAACCATTTTCAAAGCAACATAACCTAACTCCCTCTCCCCCCCCACACCCCAGTGACCCTCTTATGCTGGAATAACATCTATATGGGAGTTGTACCAGTATAATTAATAGTGGTTTAAATTCATACCTTACCTTATGTGCCAGTATAACTTTCCATTTAGGCAAGCCTTTACTCTCATTGAAAGTCAATGGGACTTAGTCTCCTAAATCAGTTAGATGGTTTTGATAATATTACACTAAATTTATTGAAGAGACCAAATTAACTGAGCATAGATTTGTACAAATTTGTGTTTACAGAGATGGCCTCAGGATGAAATGTCTGATTAAAGCAATAAAATTGCATCATGGCCTAAATGAAGATTTACTGACAGTGCTTCCAGGCATACCTACGCCAAGCCCTTATACTAATCGCTGAGTTGCCACTTGGTGTAAAGTATCCACTTCACATGGGATAGTTTGCTATGGGCCCCTTTGGAATAAAGCCATCCCGCAGCTGTGTGTTACCTGAACATACTTGGATTAAGTTTCTGTTGCCAAGACAGCCACGTATTCCTCTCTAATTATTCTGTTCACATGACAGCCATGCCCACTGTGGGATAAATTCTGACAGAGTTCAGATTACAAGGCAGGTTCCTTTCTCTTTTTTGGTGAGGAAGGCATATTAGATCAATGTGTAGCTGGCCTACAAATAACTGAAAAGACCTGATTGCGCAGGGCAAGGTTTGTAAGTAGATAGTTTGAAATTATAACGTATATGTCATCTGCCATGCTTATTTCGTGGGTAAACATGTTAAATTAACTTGGAAAAAGAAGAGATGCCTGCCAGCCACAGCTGTTAGTCTTAATCTTTCTCATTTAATTTCCAAACAAGCCTTTTCTCATCTCACACATTATGCTTAGAAAGGGGAGATGTGTGTACTCCATGAATCTGGAGTGAGATTTATGGAAAATCTGACATGGAGCAGAAGAGATGTGTTATTGTGTAGATATTGTTGGTTTTAACCAATAAAACCCTACATGGCATTTTTCAGACTGCCTTTCTTCTTATATGATACACAACAGCTGAGTTCAGTGGAGGCACTTAGGCTACTAAGGATCAGGGTGGTGCATTTGAATAAACTGAAATACTTAAATATAAATGCAGCGGCATAAATGACAGGTATGGCACAAGAGGTCATCAGGAAAATTAGAACAACCAGGAAGGTGGGTCAGGAAGAGAGAGATTGACAGATCGTCTCATGGAGACATGCCAGAGAAACAGGAAAAGTCAGCACATCCTGCATGAGTCGTACCTATGCTCTCAATAATTTCATGGATTTGGTTAAGTGGTTGGGAGATTGAATGTGAGACCTGAATGCCAAGAAGATGCAACAAGAAGGCAGAGGGAAAACACACAAAAGCAAGATGCTATTGCAGGAAGTTCAAAAGCAGGATGATTGGTGAGTAGTAATCCCCAGAATCTCTTGAATCAAGTCTCACCACATGGAAGTACTCCAGGTTCTCCAGAAGGTCTTCAGAAGGTGATACTCAAAGTCTCTCTCAGACCTTTGAGAGGATACCCTGAATATGACAGTAGCCAAAAATCAATTAATGTTGTTATTTATTATTAATTATTATTATTATTATTATTATATTATTTTATTAACCATGTTTATTATGGAAGTACCTAAAGGTCAATCAAGAATGGGGCTTCATTTTGCCAGGCCCTGTAAAAAAACAAAAAAACCAAACCCAAAACAGCAGTTGTAGACAATCCCTATCCCCAAAGACCTTATAATCTAAACGGTCTTGCTACTGTATTCAGACAAGACAACTTGCAATTTATAGTGATTCAGATGTTAAGATGTAACCTGAGCATTATGAACAAGAGAAATGAGCCATCCAGAAAACTCACAATATTAATACGTCAGGAATTCCAGAGGTGTACATTTTTATCCTACCTACAAACCCTGGGAGGCAAACACATTTGGAGGACCTCTAATAAAAGTGAAAGTGGATAAGGCAAGAAATTAAGTTGTCAGCATTTCTCAAATGAGTCTGTTCCTGAAGATTATTTTGAAGATATGAAAACTGGGTACAAGTTGTCTAAACACAAACCTCAAATAACTTGCCCACAAATTCCCATAACATCTGCAACACAGTTCAGTATTTCATACAATGAACCCAAGACGACCTGTTCAGCAAACATAAGGTTTAAAGACACGTCAGGCTTGTAACAACTACAGATAGTCTATTCTTTTCTATTACTACATATTGGTACCATCAAAATTTTCAAATACCAGATGTTTCTTTAGCGTCTTTAAATGCAATGGACCCATCACTAAAACTCTGTAATTTGGTCTCGCTGTAATGAGTCAAAGTCTCTGTAAATATTAAAGGTGGTGATGGATTCACCTCCACAATGTCTTCAGTCTTTTTCCAGGGAAGCTTCCTAAAGATTGGATGCCTATCCAAACTTAATTGTTCACTCCTTGGTATAGAATTTGGGCTGTCAAGTTTGGGATAACAGGTTTCCTCTCAGGAAGTCCAGTGCTTCCTTGTCCTGTTGGGATTGGAAAACGTAAGGATATCTTTTCTAGCTGTTTTTCAGTATGTTTGCTTCTGAGAAAAAAGAAGAAAAAGAAGAAGAAAATAGTTTATAAATTAACAAACTCACTTTTTCAAACCTCAGAATAGCTTCAGGTTCAGTTTTGTGTGAAGGATCACGTCTATCATTTTATTTGAAGCAGTTCACCTATCCTTATTAAATACGGCACATTCTGCTTTTTATTACTACATACAACAGCTGTTGTGGCCATAATAAAGTAGATATGAAATTCTACATGCTGTGCCTTTTAAAGATATGATGCAGCCTCAATACTCTTGCAGGCATAAATCTATCTATCTATCTATCTATCTATCTATCTATCTATCTATCTATCTATCTATCTAATGTTTTATTAATGGTGAAAAAAAATGAAATGCATTGAATTGAGTTCTGGATGGACATACTGGAAAAATAGGTATTTTATTACCAAAAGGGAATTGTTTTTTCTGACAATGGGCATGTCAGTATCTTAGCTGAAAAGATGCTGACCTGAATAGACAATCAAAATGCTTCATGGCTGTTAAATGAAGAACTCATCCTTCTAATCTTTGAGTGGGAGAGGAGGCATTTGTTCAATAGTCACACGCACACATACACATACACAGCAACAAAATTTGATTCACAACAATATCTACTGGATTGAAAGGAAAGCAATGGGGTCTTTGCAAGAACCTCAGTAAACCATTTTCCATAGTTCATTTTAATGAGAACAATAAAATGGACACATCAGACACCAGGAAATAACCTGAGGCATGTTGATCTGAATAGCCAGAGGAAAGTTTATAGAGAGGTCCAAGAGAGACAGAAATGTTCCAAAGATACTCATCGTTATTGAACTCTTTTTATGGATATGTGCTATAGAGTTTAATAGAATGAAACATACAGGGTTCTGTAGAAATTAATGTTAAAATCTATCATGTGGAATTTAATTGAGAACCATACCTTGATATCTTTTTTTTAACTGAGAATTCATTAAAAAAAATCTGGGAGGTGTGACAGGGTGTGAGTAGCCTAAGGCTGACTCCTCATTCTATGCACTTAGGTCTGGTGTACACCACAGAGTTAGGTCGACACAAGGCAGCTTACGTCGACCTAACTATGGAAGTGCCTGCACTTAAATTTTGCTCCCGCTGATGTTACTGCCCAACTATGCTAACTTAATAACTCCACCTCTGCAGGGGGCGTAGTGTCATGGTCAATGTAGTTCGGGCGACACAGTCTCAGTGTAGACACTGCATTGCTTATATTGGCTGTTACTGGCTTTCAGGAACCATCCCACAATGCCCCACACTGCCCCATACAAGCGTGCCTGGTGAGGATGTGCACCGCTGACACAAGGAGCAAAGTGTAGACGTGGACAAGCAATACAATTACTGCAATGGCTGTATGCCAACATAAGCTAGGTCAACTTAATTTTTTAGAAAGCAACAAAATGTCCTGTGGCACCTTACAGTCTAACAGACGTATTGGAGCATAAGCTTTCCTGGGTGAATACCCACTGTGTCTGACGAAGTGGGTATTCACCCACGAAAGCTCATGCTCTAATACGTCTGTTAGACTGTAAGGTGCCACAGGACTCTTTGTTGCTTTTTACAGATCCAGACTAATTCAGTAAGTGTTCCCACATGAGCCAAAGTGACGAGATAATTGATTAAGTACCAGGTGATTAATCAGTCAGCAAGGGGATTCAGCTCCTCAGCTGAGGATTGTTAAATGAGAGTCAGGAGGAGGTTGGAGGGCAAAGGAGCCCAGGATCTCAGAGAGATAAGATCTCTCTTCAGCCCTGTGCCTTGGTAGTAGGTAAAGGCTTGGGGAAAAGACTTATGCAGTGGTGAACAAACACTTGTAAAGCATGTTGTAAACCAGACATTCTCAAACTGGGGGCATGCTCCCTAGAGGGCATGGAATGTGTTTGGGGGTCGAGGGCATCAGAAGATTTAGGGAAAAAAGCTTACTGCACATATTCAGAGCTGGGCAGCCGGAGAGCAGTGGCTGCTGGCCAGGTGCCCAGCTCTGAAGCCAGCATTGCTGCCAGCAGCAGTGGAGAAGTAAGGGCATAGCATGCCACTTTTACTTCTGAACTGGTGGTGGTGGTGATGCTGCCTTCAGAGCTGGGAGCCTGGCCAGATGCCGCTGCTCTCCCCTCTGTCTTCAGAGCTGGGTGGCCAGAGAGCAGTGGCTGCTAGCTGGGCACCCTGGGAGAGGGCATGTAAATTACTGACACCAAGAATGGGGGCATGGTAAGTTTGAGAATCACTGTTGTAAATAATGCAGATGGTGTGGAACGTGCCACTGGTGTGCATGAGGACTGTTTGCAGCAAGAAATACAGTGTGAGGGAACCATGCCCTGTGACAGGAGGGAACTGTGGAGTAATGGTATTATGTCAATAATAAAATTCACACATAAAGGGCCTGATTCTGATCTCTCACCAGTTTTACATGGTGGGGTCACACCACTAGCTTCAGTGGAGTTACTCTTGATTTACACTGGAGTAAGTAAGATCCTTGCTAGGAGTACCATTTGCTCTTAAGATGGGCTGAAACTTCAGTGGAATTTCAGATGTGTGTTAAGGTCTCAACTGTGAGCAGACCTGTAATACTGTGCTGTTTGGCTATGCAGTGTCCAGAAGTGTTAAGTCTCATTACAAGTATAAATTCTATGTTTTATTCATCTCCATGGGCCAAATTCTGCCCTTAGAAACATGTGCCCAGCTCCTGTTGAAAAAAATGGGAATTGTGTGAGTGTATCTGAGGGAGGTATGAGCATAGACTGCCATAGTTTTCATCCATTTCTCATGGCATCAGAATTGTGTGTCTCCCATTGTAATGTTACAAGATTTCACTTGCTAAGAATTCAGTACTTTTGAGAGGCTGAGGAACTGTACTTTGTGCCATATGTATCTAAATGTAGCTTGGGGATGAACACTGTTACGTTTTCTCTCATTTCTTATTGTTCACCCCTCTTCTGTCTGTGACTTCATTTCAGACCAAGAAAGTCAATATTTACTCTGCTTTTTTATTTTTCATTTTGCTGCTCTATTATAGCATAACTAATATAGGCTGATCTTACATAATGTGATACATTGATGGTGACAACAGAAGGTTACCATGCCTGTCACAAATAAACATGACAAAATAACACAGGTTTATAGTCAGAAGAAATATCTATTTTAGCAGGTGTCAAAGCAGCTAAAACACTTATTCGATGATAACTTTCTACCCACTTTTCAAGTGTCTCTTGCTTTCTCTTCATTTGTCTTATGCTTTATTTCTACAATGCTTTGCATTTGTATTTATTTATTAATTTATGTGGAGTAACACTATCATTTTGACTCATTGCTTAACAAAGGGGAGCATGGCTCGTGGTCTCCTTTGCCCTATGGCCAATTTGCCCAGCTTGATCCAAATTTATGTTCTTCTTGCCTACTCAAGGTTAAGCATTTAGGGTCCATTGGTGCAAAACCTCACATGTAGGGGGAAGCAGCAGATAGTGTCCACTACTCTTCCCTAGGGTACATGTACACTACAAACTTAAGTCAACTTCCGATAAGTCGATGTCCCGCCGCCACAGTAATTAAGTTGGTAGTGTGCGTCCATACCACACTCTTTGTGTTGGTGGAGCGCGTCCTCACTAGCAGCTCTTGCACTGATGCAGAGAGCAGTGCACTGTCGGTACCTATCCCACAATGCAACTTGCTGCAGAGGGTTTTGGGAAGGGCTTGCAATGCCTCATGAGATCAAAATATTCTCGTGGGGGGACTGGGAACATGGCTTCAACATCCCAAGATGCAGTTTTCTCCCTCCCCTGATTTCAACTGTAACCCAAAATATTTCGCACCTTTTTTCAAAAGGCTGGCATAGCTGCATGTATGCCATATTCCGAGAAGCGTGGACCCTGCTCAGATGTACACTATTGTTGTGAGTATTATGAACACCACACACCTTATCCTGCAGTATTTCCAGAGCCAAAAGAAGAGCCGCTGCACGGAGCATTGCAATGTCCTGGAAGCCATAGAATGAAACAATTCCTGGTTGTTGTTGGCAGCTGAGCAGCAGCTGAACATGGTGGAGCGCTGTTTCTGGTCCCAAGAAATAAGCACTGACTGGTGGGATCGCAGCGATATGCAGTTATGGGAGGATGAGCGGTGACTGCAGAACTTTCATATGTGCAAGGCCATGTTCCAGGAACTGTGAGCAGTGCTCTCCCCAGCCCTGCAGTGCAGCAACACTAAAATGAGAGCTACTCTGACAGCAGAGAAGCGAGTGATGATCGTTGTGTGGAAGCTTGTAACGCCAGACTGCTACTGTCAGTGGGGAATCAATTTTGAGTTGGTAGAAGCACCATGGGGGCTGTTGTGATCCAAGTATACAGGATTATTAATCACCATTTTCTAAGAAAGGTTGTGTCTCCGGGCAATGTGCAGGAGATACTGGATGGTTTTGCTGCCATGGGGTTCGCTGAGGTGCGGTGACCGATGGAATGCATATGCTGGCACTAGACCACTTTGCCTGAGAGTACATACACAGAAAGGGATACTTTTCAATGGTGTTGCAAGCGCTGTTAGATCACTGAGGCCTTTTTCCTGACATCAAAGTGGGAGGGTCAGTGAATGGGCATGAAGTGCACATATTTAAGAACACAGGTGTGTTCAGAAAGCTGCAAGCAGGGACTTTCTTTCCAGACCACAAAATAACCATTGGTGATGTTAAAATGTCAGTAGTGATCCTGGGAGACTGTAGCCCAGTGGGCTGGCTTGCCTTTATTATATTGACTGCTTTGCATTATATTATGCTTTGTATTATATTCAGCAGTAATGCAAGAAACCTACAGGTCTGTATCCTGTAAGACATTAGCTTCAGAATAAGGCTTGAGGCCTATGCACTTTGAACAGATACATTTTGCACAGATAAACTGCCCAGTGAAAAACCCCAAGTATTTGGGAAGCCAAAAATAGAGTTTAAGTGAAAGTTCTGACCTCAAGTACATGAATCAACTACAGAAGTTGTCCTGGCAATGAAATGACATACATAACAGGTACATGAGATACATCTAAGGCCAATCTGCTTGCTTGCCTGTATATATTTTCTTATAAGTTTCTTATTTTCTTATGGGTTTGATTATTTGTTTTATTCTAATAGGTTTAGAGGTTTATATTAGAGTATATTTTGGCTGTAACACGAGGGACCTGCAGGCCATAGCCAGCCTGTATGTTGAGCTAAGGCAAAGTTAGCATACATATGTCTGGGACCTTTCACCAAATAGATAGTGAAGAGCTAAAGCATAAGGCCCATGTGTGGCTGCAATCTTTAAAAGGGTATGAATTTAGGAAGCCCCCTATGCTAACCTGTTTTAACACACCCTCTATGTTAAACTTAACGGGTACACCACAATTTGGAACTTGGAAAGAACCGATCGTAGCTCCCACTGGCCGCGGTTCACCGCTGGTGGGAAGTGGCGGCCAGCACCTCCCTCAGCCCGCGCCACTTCCCACAGCCCCTATTGGCCTGGAGCGGTGAACCGTGGCCAGTGGGAGCCGCGATCGGCTGAACCTGAGGATGCGGCAGGTAAACAAACTGGCCCAGCTGGGCTGCATGCCAAAGGTTGCCGATCTCTGTACTAACCTATAGGAAAAAGACACTCCAACATTAGTAAGGTGAGGAAATACAAATAAGGAAAAGCGGAAAATCTCCAACTGAATATTTATCGAACATGACGGCATCAGCATAACATATTATAAAAGTGGCATTCCAGCCTAGAGGTGGTAGGAGTGGGAGATGTAGTCCTTGGGAGATGCCAGAATGATGGCTATTGGAGATGATGGGGAAGGTGATGGTGATGAGGAAGATGATGGCTAACACATCAGGTTGTTCTGCAGGAGATGGTGTGAGTCTATGGATGTGCATATGTGCATTCTGTAGTATCTCTATCTACATTACTGAGTTGGGGTGTTTGTTACTGTGCTAAATGTATTAATAAACTATATTTGCAAATACAGAGGAGTTCCTATAGTGTGAGTGTTGCAACTGTGCACATCGGGGTTCCCAATTATATAATAATTTGAATAATACTGGGCCTGATCTTGGGGCAAGAACCTGTCAGTCCTCAAAGTGATAACAGGGGTTTCTTAAGTAATCAATATAACTAATACGTAATCTAAAGACTGGGCAACAGAGACCCAGCCTACCCCTTTCTCCCATGGCTCATGGACACCTGGACAGCAGCAAGGATCAGTTCAACATTAGGCTCAGCAAGTGCAGAATGGTGGTTGAGTGTGCCTTTGGCAGTTTAAAGGGTCGCTGGTGCAGTTTGCTTACTAGGGGGTATGTCTACACTTGCAGAGTTTTAGCGCTGTAAATTTCACCAGTGATAGGGAACCAGTGAGAGTAAAGTGCTCGTTTGTGTGCTCACTTAATTCCTCAGGTGTCAGAGAATGTTTACATTAGCAGCACTTCCATTGCCGATGAGAGAAGCACTCTAGGGCAGCTATCCTACAGTGCAGCTCTCTCCATTTTGATGATGGGTCTTGTGGGAAGCAGGGGGAAGGGAAGTGATCATGGTCCCTGCACAGCCTCCTCTCCCCAAACACTGATCAGTTCCAGTAGCTCAGCATTGCTCCAAGCAGGGGATCGTTTGCTCCGTGGAGCAGACATTGTCACCTGGCCAGATAAGTGAGCATTTGGCAAGAAAACAGGAAAGGGAGTTTCAAAATTCCGGGGCTTTACAGGGGGAGGGGTGAATGTTTGTTTATCTGGCATCAGAGCAGCAGAGCTGCTGGCCAGAGTGGTCACCCCTAGGCACTGTGGGATATCTCCAGGAGACTAAAAGCTGTGTAAACAGGAAGAATGTGTCTTCACTTGCACATCACCACAGAAGCATCACCGGTAAGAGCTGTATGCCTCTCATGGAGGTGGTTTTCTTTTTGTGGTGAAACTTTCAACTTTCAAGTTTCACCACAAAAAGTCATTGGCAAGTGTAGATGCTCCCATGTTTTTTGCACAAAAAAGGGACTTTTTCTGCTTTAAATGACAAGTGTAGACATGCCCTAGGTTAGACCTCAGTGAAAGAAATATACCCATGGTTATAGCTGCCTGCTGTATGCTTCATAATATCTGTGAGGCAAAGGGAGAGAAGTTTCCACAGAGATGGAGCGTGGAGGTGGATCGGCTGTCTGCTAATTTTGAGCAGCCAGATACCAGGGCTATAAGAATAGCTCAGCCTGGGGTACTGCATCTCAGGGAGACTTGAAAATCCATTTTAGTCATGACCCACAGTAATGTGCACTGCTTCTCTGTGTTGTGCCTTCCATAGTGTGAACCTTGCTGAGACTGCTGGTTTTTTTGTCTTCAGCACCTCCCCTCTGTTGCCTCAGGTTCCCTGTCCCTCCCCTTCTCCCTGTTTTAAATTAACAGAGATAATTTCATTCACAAGACATGGACTTTTATTGCACAAACATACTGAAACTTAAAGAGCACAAATAATATTTAACCCTGGACACATGGTGGAATAAAATTGAGAGGGGAAAATCACATTAATCTTGTTTTTAAAAGCACAGTGGCCGTGTCTGTCACACATCATTGTATGTCCAGCTTTTATTCTTAGGACTCTCCCTTTGGGATTGAGTGGAAGGGATATTGCATTTCCCTCCCTTGCCTCCTAGAACGTTTGTTAGCAGGGAAAGATGGTGATGTTGGAATGCAGCTCTGCAGGGACCGCAAAGGGAGTCTAGCCTCAAGATTTTTCTCCTGAAGGTCAATCAGATGCCTCAATATGTCTGTTCCTTCAGAATCCGCAGCATCTCCTGCTGCATGCCACACTCATGCTCCTGGGCTGCTCTCCTGCTCGCAATGTCCATGTCCCATTTTCCAGAGAGAGAAGTCTCCACGCTTAATGCTTGGTGTCTGCTGTCCCAGAGGCATTCATTATCTCATTAAACATGTCATCATGCATTCTCTGTAGCCTTCGTCTTATGGGGGAGAGCATCTCCACCGGTGTGCAGGAAGAGCTGAAGGCTGCACTTTCAGCTGTAAGCCATGGAAAGCACAAAGCAACCAATGTCAGTGCAGACCTGGTATCTAGTGCAGAGTTGCTATATAAAAATCACTCCCCTTGTTTTATGGAAGTTTAAGGCAGACCATTACACTAGGTATTTATTGAACCTGTTTGTTGTCCCAGCCATGGTGAATATGGCCCTGGGGCGTGGGTGCTGAACAGTCAGCAGAATTGAGTGGGCAACCCATCACAGGACTGGAGGTGGGCAAGGGGCCATGCCATCTCCTCCTTGTAACATGGACATTGTCAGGAGATTGAGGACCAGCGCCGACCTCCCAAACTACAAGCCTTGGCAGAGGCTCTGCTTGGGGGGGCGGGTGCCTGCGACAGTGAGTGGGCACCACAAAATTTTCCTTCTCTCCAACCCCGCCCTGGTGCCACTGCTGCTAGCTGTCATCTGAGGATTGCAGTTACGAAGGTCAATGAGGACCCCTGCCACCCAAACTACAGCCATGTTTTGGAAATTGTGAGTGAAGGGGTGGAAAATCACAATGGGGGTGGGGGGGGAAACCACACGTACTATTTTTTGCAGTCCGAGCAGTTGAAATGAAAACTACCACCATTTCTCCTAGGTGACCCTATGCGATATCACTCTCCTGAGGGTAACAGAAGCAGCAAGAGAACAGATGCTGCAAGGTCCAGGTCCAGACCTGGTCCTTATGCTGCTATGCTGTGTATTGCAATGATGCCAACTGAATTAATTCTGGAGTGGCATGGGAAAGTGTCTACCATGGTGGAAGAAATAAGGCAGCCTTTCCCAGAAACCTTCTGCGATGGATTGCAGACTACCTCCACAAAAGTTTCTTGAAGATCTCTGTGGAGGTTTTCTGGGCCATCCCTGTGTACATAAATGGTCTTTTTCATGGGGCACCCTTTGCCTCGCTGGTATGGACACTGGGAAGCAGATAGCCACTCTACTCACCATGTTCATTTTAATTAAAAATAGAATATCAGAACATGTGACCCCAAATATGACTTCAAATTGCATACTCACCAGAAGTTCCCTCCTTAACATCACACTCAGCCACAATGCTGTTCTGTGACTGGTTGGACTGCTCTGGGGATACAAACAGCTCCTGGGTCTCCAGGCGAATTGATCCTCTGCTTGCCTGTTTCCCATTTTCCTCTTCCTCTTCTGCTCAGTGTTGCCTGAGCTGGCCCAGGACTCTGACTCCTCAGAGTTATCCACACTGCTCTTGGGGGTTGTAGTGGGGTCACTGTTGAGAATTGCATGCAGCTCATTGTAGAAGTGGCATGTCTGTGGTGCTGCACCACAGTGGCTGTTTACCTCCCTTGCCTTCTGGTACATCTGCCACAGTTCCTTGATTTTCATGTGGCTGTGTGTCCTGGGTGTAGCCCTTTTCCCTCATTCCCCCTGAGATCTGCTCATAGATGTTGTGGTGTTTAGATGTTGCTTGTAATTATTAGAACTGGGAGCACTGGCTGTTGGGAGTCTGAAAGGACAGGAAACAGGAAGGAGGGGGGAGGAGTTGAGGAGGCTGAGTGAGAGTTACAGAGGGTGCAGCAGCAGCTTGGTAAAGAGATTTCCACTTTAAAAATAAAGTCCCGTTGAAGTTTGTTAGTACCTTGCCTGGTTGGTACAACAGATGTCTATGTTTTTATGTCTGAATCAGAGCTGTGTCTGCACAGCCTCTTCTCCTCACAGACCAAGAAGATGCACCATCTCCTGTGTACTTCCGGCTGGAGTGTGTTTGAAGTGTGGAGCTGCCATGATCAGCTGGGCAGGCAAGCTCTCCACACCAAAAAATGGAAATTCAAAAGTTCCCAGGCCTTTAACAGGGGAGGGGTTGTTTCCTGTGTACCTGGCTTCTGGACAGCAGAGTTGAAACATTTACCAGAGCGGTCACAGTAGAGCATTGTGGGACTCCTCCTGGAGGCCAGTTAAGTCGATGCAAGCAATGCAATGTCTACACTGCCTCTGTGTCGACCTAACAACATTGACTTAAGTGCTACACCTCTGGCGGAGGTGGAGTAATTAGGTCAATGTAGCAATGTAGGTGGTAGTGCTGGTAGTGTAGATACATTAATTATTAAGTCGACATAAGCTGCCTTATGTTGACCTAACTGTGTACTGTAGACCAGGCCTTAGACACAATGGGTCTGATCCTCAGCTGTTTTAAGTGGAGCTACACTGCTTTAGATCAGCTGAGGTTCTGGTCCAGTATCAGTGACTGTGACTTGACTTGGCAGATAAATCACCATCTACTTGTGTGTTGAGAAAGCAGAATTCCATCCCCCTGACTACATAACAGTTCTTTCAGGCAAAGCCCTTCTACTTAGAGTTTGCTCTCAGGGGCAGGATCCCTGAGAGTTTAGGGTTCAAATTAACCTATATTAATTATTCATGAAAAAATATGGACTCTGGCTCTTTTGAGCTCTTCTCACATTAACAAAAAGTCCACTTAAATCAGGGGGTGTCTTTCCATTGGCATCAGGGCTGGCGCAACCCATTAGGTAACTTAGGCGGTCGCCTAGGGCGATAACATTTGGGGGGCGGTGACCGCAGCGGCCGGACCTTCTGTTGCCTCTGTCGGGGGCGGCATTTCGGGAGTGGGACCTTCCGCTGCCTAGGGCGGCAAAAAAGCTGGCGGCACTCCTGATGGGCATCAATCAGGTCCTGTATTTGCACATAAAAATCACAAAGCATCAGTAGATATCAGATCTCCTTGAGTGGACATGCCTCATTCCTAATCTAGAACACACCAGTTCTAGGAGCTGTACTCAGTTCAAAGATGTACTAAACTACTCTGTGTTCCTCAATCAATACCTTTGACTGCAGATAAAATGGCGACTGTTACTTTTGATACATCACCTTGTGTAAGTTCTCTTCTCATCATATATTTTTAGGACAGAAAAATAATTAAAAAGCATTTGGGTCAAAAGCATTTAAAATATGGTCAGACATCAGTGGAACATGCCCCAACTAGGTTTTAAAAGTGGCATGACTGTTTGATCCACAATTCTAACCATGTAACTTATTTTATCTCCAGGTATAGATAAAGTAAACACCAAAAAATAAAACAAAATAAAGCAAAGTGCGGTATCCGAGGCCGTTGGTCCATAGTCCCATTGATATTAGCTCCCCAGAGACATAAGGATCACACGCAGTCTTGTAATTTGGAATGTAAGCTAATGATTGTGTACAAGAAACAAATCCTTGGAATGTGTGCTCTGGTGAAACTACACACTGCTAAGAATTTGATCCTGAAATCTCAGTGGTATAGCATGCTTGGGGAAGAGAGAACAAAGCTATGAGTGCTGCTGATCTGCTTCTAGTTGTTAGCATATTTATATTTGATCTCCTAGCATTTTGGATTAACTTTCACTGCAGGCAAAAGAGCAGATTGAAGTGTATTTTTAAATCTCCTATCCATACAATCATAATAAACAGAACACAACATGAAGGATTCTGGACAAATAGTAGACAACTGAACCCACCCATTAAACTTCCAAATCAATCACTCACATTGTGATTGGCTTTCAAGGCCTGTCTAGGTCATATTATGACTCCTTTATTAGTGTTTAAGGTCACCAGGAGACAGGCAAGTGCATCCTATATCAGGAAGTGTCGTACGTCTCAAGAGTGAAATATTTGGCTTTTAGTACAAGCTGTGGCTGTGACTCGGAAATCCAGGGAAGTGAGTTAAATGCAGACAAGCTCCAGGCGCCACTGCCTCCACACTGCCTCACAGGAGATAGAATGGACTAGAATAATAGAGGCTTTCCTGCCATTCTCAATATTATGTATATTTCTGTCCCATTGAGTTCCTCGAGGCCATTTTCCATTCTGCCCGGCTGGCCACAGGCAGTAATTCAAAGGAAAAGGCTTTCCGAAAGGCAGGTACACAGCACGAGAATGTGAAACAGTCTGATTTCATATTGGTGCCAGGCGATTGCTCCTGCAGGAAGGCAGATTAGAAGCCTGCAGTGTACACATTCTGTTAGGTGAGTGCAAGTCTGTATGTCTGTGTGACTGTGCTGCAGATTTATTGGTTTATTTATTGGCACTGGCCTGTAATTAGACTTGGCAAGCATGTGTGCGCACCCGTGTGTACACATGCACAAACAATCACACAATGTAAACCACACCCCCGCCCCAAAATGACTAACCACAAACAAAGACTACTTACTATCAACGAAAAGAGAAAAGAAGGCAGGAACTGCAGCACTCAAATCCATCTCTCCAGCTCTCCAAATCTTCAGATCAAGACTGGAAGATACGCTTTTACCAGACACAAGCTAGTGGGCGCAACACAGAAGTAATTGGATGAAATTCTGTTGCCTGTGGTATAGAGAAGGTCAGACTAGAAGATCTAATGGTTCCAGGGCTGGCTTTAGGGCGATTCAGCTGATTCCCTGGAATTGGGCCCCGCACCCCTAAGAGGGCCCCGCAACGTCCTGAAGGAGCTGCCGCCTTAGTCCCGGCACTGTCAGCGGCGGCAGCTTAATCGTTGCGGCAGCAGCTCCTTCGAATTGGGGCCCCGCGGTGCCTAAAGCCGGCCATGAATGGTTCCTTTTGGCCTTAAAAATCATTGAAACTATGAAATCCCACATATATTTTTGTGCCTTTTGGTAGACAATGCCATAGCTTACCTAACTTTTGTTGCAGTCATTCCCCAACCCCATTGGTAATATTTTGTGGACAGTTAATGTGGTTCAACTCCAAGTCAGCATAAATGTACTGGAATAATAATAGTAATAATATCTAGCTCTTCTATTGTGCTTTTTCATCCATGGATCTCAAAATGCTTTACCAAGGACGTCAAGTGTCATTATCCCCATTTTACAGATGGGGAAATTAAGCCACAAGAAAGTGACGTGAATTGCTGTTCCTTTTTATATAGAATGATTAAAAAGAGCTAAAGGAGATACAGCTGCTAGTAAATATTGATACAAAAATGTGCAAGGAAGCAGGATGAGTTTTCTTCAGTTACAAGATAAAGTAATTAATTATGCTGCATTTAGTATGTATAATGACAAAATTCGCCTCTGTCAATAATAGACAGAAACCCAATATAGACAGAAACAGACAAGGGCACACAAACACCAACAGTTTCAGTAGGTAAGGATAAAAGGTTTTCAGGTCTGTTTTTGCTATAGTGCAGTGGAACTTTTGTGAAGAGTCTGTGAAGTACTCACTGGCTGCATAAGAAAGACAACACAATGTTTATCCTATTAGCAGAGGAAAGCTATTAAGAAGTGATTCTGTCTAAATGACATAGATAAACTAAAAACAGAACTACTGGTCTCAATCTTAAAGAAATATTATATCTTAATGAAACGAGAGAAAATAACACTGTATGTAATAACTGGAACAGGAATGACTTCTCTAGGGTTGCTTAACTGTTTCCACTTATAGCATCCTGCTTTCAGACTTTCATAACTCTTGGAAACTTTCAGGCTAAAATTTTTCATATTTGGTCCCTGCCAAATTATTAGAGAGAAAGAGAGTGCGTGTATGTAAATTTAAATGAAAACAGTTCAACTACAGTTGGTTAAAAAAACCCATAAAATGTTTTGTGAAAAACTTTCAGATTTTGAAGTTCTCACCGTTTTGGGGAGATTCCAGATAGAGCCATTTTCTGTTTTTCACAAAACTGTTCGAATTTTTTACCAACATTTTTTCAAAATCATTTTTGAAAACATTATTCAAATTTTAAATGAAAAAAAAACCCCTATGTTTTTAGTGGTAAAACTTTTTGGTAAACATAAAATTTTGAAAACAATTTTAATAATTTTTTTGATACACATATAGATTAACTTTTTTTTTGCTAAAATGGAAAATTTTGAAAATGTTGCCAATTTCCCCCCCAAAAAGTTCTGTGTTTACAAAAGGTAATTTTTATGAGAAATTTCCATGCACAAAAATTTCAGCTCTAGGTTCATCTTTTTTGTTGGTGTGTGTGTGCGCGTGCGTGCGTGCATACGCGCATGCTTAAAGCGTGTTGAAAGTGGGAAAAAATGACATTCCCTATATGTGCAAGGGAACGAGTTAAGGTTGTGCATGCAGCCTTGACTTCCTGGCTTCGGCGTGGTATGCCATGCAACTTTAATCTTCTATTAATGCACTTATGTATGCAATATAGTTTATATAAATACAAGGAGACCTGTGAGTTTTACTAAAAATGACGGTTTTGCCCTGAGGCATTTTATCCCAGTTGAAAAAGAGTCAGGAAACAGGTCAAGCTCATGGCAGGTCAAGCTCGTCATCTGGAACCAACACCATCCATCCACTGACTAGCATCTGAGCATATCTGCTCATCTGCTCTACACCTCTTAGCTGACAATGAAACGTACAAGACTCCTATACACCAAACGCTTATGAGACTGGGATTCATTACAGTACCCTCTTCAGCAGTGGAGAAGAAGATTGGTGTGATTTGTTCATGGCAGACAAAGCAAATTAATAGTCTAACTTTAGGCCTACCACTTTTCACAATGTCCCTTAACATATCAGATTATATTTAATTACTACTGTTACCACAATAAGGGAAGCTCTGTAGGGACTCATCAGAACTGTATGTTTAGCAGAAGGTCTAGAGTAAACAGAACTGTTAGCACACGTAGGTTGAGTTGGACTTTTGAGAACATTTGGAAAAGGTTTTCAACTTATTTCATGTATGCTTTTGTTCCTGGTTTCCTGTTCCTCTATCTGGCACTCTCCCTCTAGTGAGGATAGCAAAAATATGACTAGGAGAGTATTGCTATAATGGGGCTTCCTCATACCCTCGCCTCAAAGAATAAAACTTTTTGTCTGTGTAGAACTTGCAATCTCTCGTAAGCCTGAGGTGACTAGGAAAGGTTATGTGCAATCTGTCTAGCTCATGAAGCTCTGAGATCAGTAGTATGACAAACCTGGCTGTGCACTGTCAGACATTCATGGAAGGCTCACACACTTCCTATGAATTTCCTTTAGCAGCCACTGTATGTCACGTCTGGGCTCTATGAATCTGTTGGAAGATATTTACCGCCTGTCTCAAAATGCAAGTGCAAGGCAGATGAAATTAATTAGACATTTTATTTTGCTGCTTTGCTATCTAAAATTTCAAATGGAGGTTGACGGAGGGTACATTTCCCTCCATATAAAATGTATAGGTTATATTATGAGTAGCCTAAACATTAGCACACGGTACAGTGTCAGCTTACATAATAAAACAGGGATTGCAATAATCCTGCATAAAGTCGACTTTGTATGTTGAGAAGTATTATGCAGCAGGGTCCAACATGAAAAGAATCATGTCTCTTATTCCACCACTCTGGCCAAGTACCACATTGTCTTTACTGGAAGACTAGTGTTCATCATGTGTTTAAAACTAAGAGTGGGAGAAGTTGGAACATAACATTCTTGGAAGATGACAGTATAAATAATACTGTCTTGCTTTGCCTTTGTGTAGCTAGTACATCTGGAATATTATAGTGTGAGCATGGAGAGCATGCTATAGTTAAGGTTGAGTTCCAGCTTCTATTTAATGTCCCTTTTTCCAGCTTTTCATAACTTTCTCAAACAAGTAGGCTAGACAAATAGACTCTAAACTAGGAGACATACTCATCAGGGTTCCAAATTCCTCTCTGCCTCTTCTCCCTCTGGAGAGATACTCATCAATAGGTATCAAGCCAACAGCTCTACATCAAGGAATGTACAATTTCCACAAGTGTATAATGCTGGATCAAGAAAATTACAGGCTCTGGCAGCTATAGGGCTCTGATTTTTTCCCCTATTTTTCTCTTTTATTAACCAAATAATCAAGGACATTCCATGCAAAAACGTAGGTAGATAAGAATGGACTTTATAGAATGCAGACTGGCAGCTCCTCTTCATTTAGAGAGAAATATAAATGTTGGTATATACCTGGTGCTGTGCATGTGTGCGCACTCGTGTGTGTGTGCATGTGCACACACGCAGGTTAGTGACGTTTTGATTGCTACATACAAGAATTACGTACCTTATAGCAATGCTGTTATTCTAAAGGTGTCACATCTCATGCCAGGATTCTTGTCTTTCCTCTGTCCACTGTGTTTCAGTGGTTACATTAGAGACTGGACACTCTTTTTTCAAAGAGATGTTTATGGTTTTTACCCACAACAGTGTATGCTAAGTCACTGCATGGCATGTGAGAAATATTTTTCAGTAACTGGGCTGGCAGGTCTATAGCCTCAGTCAAGGATGACTGGCATGAACCAGACATTTCTGGTATCCACTGTGTCTGTCCTGGAGCCCTTGCAAACTTTGAAGACCAGTGTTATAGGCTGAGGTGGATACTGACGTGAGCTCTGGTACACAGGAACTGGGCAGAGGCCATTTAGTTGAAAGATGCTAGTGAGATCTTTTATCAAAGGAAACAAATGGCATAATAACATTGTTTTTGTTAATTTCTCACAAGTACTTTATGGCTCCACGGAAAGTGGAACGTTGACAAAAATCTTGAAAACAGTCAGGATTTCATAATAAATTGCAATGGTGAAAATATTTATTTTTTCCTTCGGTGAAGTCCCTTTGCTTTGGGAACATTTTCTTCATGGTTCAGCAGGACATGGAGGCTGATGGTGCATGAAAACATATCACATTGGTGAGTACACTTTTCAGCAAAATCAGTACAAAGAATATCCAAACCTTTTGTTTCCTTACCACATTGCTCCCTTACTTTTCTCTCTTTCATCTGTTCCCCAGGCTTGCCTCCCCCACAAGCAGGCAGTTCTAGAAAAGAGTAAAAGGATCCAACCAGTAAACGGAGACCTTAAAAACTGAGGCTAGAAATGAGAAGGGAATTTCCCTTTACATTGTAAGGTTCTTTGATGTTCTGAGGTTCCACTGAAATGGTAAGACTTCAAAACTTGGTAACAGGGAAGCACTAATGGTGAAGTTCAGGAGGGGGCAGGGGACCAAGAGAAAATTAGTTATTGCTGAGTCTTCCCCAAATGCTGGGAGAGAGACTAAACAATAGAAGAACACTCACTACGCTGTGGTGGGAAGGGAAGGTGTGTGTGTATATAAGACTGAGAGAGACAGTGAGAGAGACTAAGGACTGGTCTACACTACAATTTTAGGTGGAATTTAGCAGTGTTACCTCGATTTAACCCTGGACCCGTCCACATAACAGAGCCCTTTCTTTCCACTTAAAGGGCTCTTTAAATAGATTTCTTTACTCCACCTCCGATGAGGGAATTAGCGCTGAAATCAGCCTTGCCAGGTCGAATTTGGGGTAGTGGGGACGCAATTTGATGGTATTGCCCTCCGGGAGCTATTCCAGAGTGCTCCATTGTGACCACTCTGGACAGCGCTCTCAACTCAGATGCACTGGCCAGGTAGACAGGAAAAGGCCTGTGAACTTTTGAATTTAATTTCCTGTTTGGAAAGCGTAGTGAGCTGATCAGCACAGGTGACCATGCAGAGCTCATCAGCATGATGTGCACATTGCTGGGTCAATTTCTTGTTTTGATCCACTCCATCTATCTTTTCCATCTTAGGCTGGCAGCAGACGGTGCAGTACGACTGCTAGCCATTGTCATCTCCTGGATGCTTGCCAGAAGACGGTGCAGTACGACTGCTAGCCATCGTCATCTCTGGCTGCTCACCAGAAGATGGGAATGACCTGGCTGAGTCACTCCCATGTCTGCCCAGGCACCCTGACTGACCTCACCGAAGTCGGCTAAAAGAGCACCCAGGAGTACGACGACAATGGCTACCAATCGTAATGCAGCGTCTGCTGCCAAAAGGCAATGAGCTGCTGCTGTGTAGCAATGCAGTCCCATGTCTGCCAGCACTCAGGAGACGTATGGTGACGGTGAGCTGAGCGGGCTCCATGCTTGCCGTGGTATGACGTCTGCTCAGGTAACCCAGGAAAAAAGGCACAAAACGATTGTCTGACATTGCTTTCACTAAGGGAGGAAGGGGGGGGGGGGGCTGACGACATGTACCCAGAACCACTCGCGACACTGTTTTTGCCCCATCAGGCATTGGGATCTCAACCCAGAATTCCAATGAGCAGCAGAGACTGCGGGAACTGTGGGATAGCTACTCACAGTGCAACGCTCCGGAAGTCGACGCTAGCCTCGGTACTGTGGACGCAGTCCGCCGATTTAATGCACTTAGAGCATTTTGTGTGGGGACACACACAATCAACTGTATAAAAATGATTTCTAAAAAAAGACTTCTATAAATTTGACCTAATTTCGTAGTGTAGACATACCCTAAGTGTATCTTATGCTCCCTTATTAATTGGAGGAGGATAGAAGAAAGGGTGACCATATGATACACGTGCCAGCCCTGCTCCCACATTGCTCTCCTGAGGTTCCTCTTAATAGGTATATAAGGTTGTGCACATTTTGTACTGCAGATAAGAGCCGTAACTAGGGATTTTTGTGCCCAAGGCAAGGGATAGGGGTGGCACATCCGGCTCTTCAGCGGAGGGTTCCTCTAGGAGGGAAGGACCGCCGCCAAATTTCTGCCAAAGAGCCAGACGTGCCACCCCCTCCCTTGCTGACAACAGGCAGCAATTTGATGGCAGGTCCCTCAGTCCCTCTCGGAGGGAGGGACTTGCCGCTGAATTGCCGCCGAATGGGAGACTTTCTGCGCCCCTCACCTTCTGCGCCCGAAGCAAGTGCCTCACTCGCCTTGCCCTCATTACAGCACTGCTGCAGATCCAAATATGTATGAAGAGCTTTTAAAACCAGACTATTGATTCTGTTTAAAGGAAAGCTCACATGACATAATAGCAACAGTGACAAATCGAACGAGAGAAAACATATTTGAAAGAGTTTATCAAACAAGAGGATGAGGTGGGTAGGAAGTTTATGTTATCCATGTGCCTAATAGGGAGATATCTCTTTAAGAGACCCATGCGGGAGATAGGCGTGAGTTGTGTCTGGGTCATTGTTGCTAGGCAGATTTAGCCCTCCTCATCCAGAAGCACCTGGATTTTGGTTGGGGTAATTTGGGGTATGGTTCAACAGGTTTCTTGTTACTGAGGTCAGACTCCATACGGGCAGTTAGGGCAGCTGCTTTACAAAGGGCCATGTGTGAGTTGGGAGAAGCAGAGCCCAGGAGCAGAAAGCAGCCTGTTGTTCCTAACTCTGAAGCATTTTGCAGCAGGTTAGTGATATTGTTAACCCTCTAACAGGGAAACCTGGGTAATGTTAATAATAGCAAGGGGAGATTAGAAGGAAAAAATAATTTCTTCTATTTTAATTGTATGCTTTGAATGTTGTTTTGATTTTAGCCAAACTGTTCTAGTTAAATTGTCTAAACTAGTGCAATTCATCAACTTTCCTTTAAATGTAGTAATGGGGAAAGAGTCATTTATATTTTGCTATTCTCAGTTTTGTATTTTCTTGTAACAGGGGTTCTCTTTTTAAATCTACACTTGATTAATCAGTTAGCTGACTGACTAACTGATTTCAGAAGAGGAAGGGTCTGCATGAATTCCAGTTGAAGATTCCTACAAGCAAGTGGAGGGAAGATGTTGTTTTTGACTCAGCAGACTATAGATTTGGTGATCAAAGACTCTAACAGAGATTCAAGTGAACTCAACCTATGCTTTTGGGAACTCCCAGTTTCTTCTTCCTGTTTTGATGGAGACTGAACTGTTGAGATTTTATGTAGATTATATGTAGATCTATGGGGATTATAAAATAACCATGTTATGTTATAAAAATTAAATCATTATTTGTTTATCATACGATTTTATAAAGTATTACATTAAATTAATTTCTTTAGTTCCTTTTGGGATTTGAATGTGGGGAGGCTGACCCTGTGCAATCCTTGCTGAAAATCCTTAGAGACTGAATTCTTGGTCTCCAGCTACTTTTCTATGGGAATTGGGTTTCTTTTAGGCTCTGCAGGAGGGCAATGAAGTGAACTCTATTCCACTCAAAGGTTACATTTACTCATGTGCTTTACTCCCTAAAAGCTTGTTTACGTGGTAGATTACTGTGCAGCAAGGTGAATCTACAGCACACTGGCTCACTGTGCAGTAATGTTCTGTGTGGACAGTGTTTTGAAAGTCCAAGTGCAGCTTGGCAAGTATTTTTCCATAAGATGGGATGCAAATGTTATCATGAACTTGTAAGTGCTTGTTATATGTCTGCAGGCTCGCAAAAATCTAAAACATTAGTATTTTAGCAGGAGGATGCTATCCTCATGCCCTGATGACTTTCATACCTCAGGAGTTTGGTCCTCCATGTGAGCGTTCTTCCTTAGTGATGGTGAGATCCCATCTCTGGTGCCCTTGAAGAAGGCTTGTTTTTCATTTTTAAAAGAAAATGTATGTTTCTAGCCACTTTTCTGGGCTGCACTTCTCTAGGATGAAGCTGGTGGTTTAGCAATCTAAATGGAACTTGGAGAGAGGAGCACAGGTTGCAGGAGGGAAGAGTTTAGAGGAGGCACCAAGAAGTCATTGTGTGTGTGCATGGTTGGAATGCTAACTGAAGTTGCACCACCTCTGTAAGTTGTTCTCTTAATAAGTTTAGTTTTAGAAAGTGTCCTTTCATGTTATTACCAGGTATGTGGTACATGAAACAAAGGGAGCTAAAGATACACACTTTTTATGTGAAGTAATCAGCTATATTTGAGGTGAAAGCCAAAGAATCATTATTCTAGCTGCTGCTTGCTAAGACAGCTGTTTCGGCACATGTGTACCTACCATTGCTGTGGTAGCCACTGGAAGGGGAACTCCTCTTCTGCGTCCTCCAGTGCTCATTGGGTATGCACAACTTTGTTCCTGCAACCCCAGCCGCTGACTACTCCAGCAAGGCATGAGGAGCAGGATGAGAGGAGAGACAGTGCAGCAGCAGTTCCACTGAGTGGGAGTCTCACAGTGTCTGAAATCCAGCTGTCTTGCCTCGTCTGTCTGTCTGCCCAGCCTGGAATTTGAAAAGCCTGTACCAGTGGTCACAAAACTTTTGAGGGTCACATCCCCCACTTATCCTTGTCCATGTCTCCCTGCCCCACTGGAGCTGGGGCCAGGAGTGGGGAGCATCACAAAGTATAGTGTAGTTGCTAAGACAGAAGATCTAAAATAAACAGCAAAGGTAGAAGAAAATTACTTCAATAGCATATTTATGGACTCAGAGAACAGAAGTAAATAAACCAGTTGTATAGAACCAGTTTGAACACAAATGATTCCTTAGGCCAAAATTAGCAAGGCTGATTCCATTTAAGAATCTTGTCGTCTTACATCTAGAATATCACTGAACTAAACCATTTCAGTTGCAGTGCCCTTCAGGTACCTGTCCCACATTTCTCTGTACAGATCCCGGAAGCAGGTGGATTCTGGGAGACTTTGAAGGGCTAGTGGTGCACTCTGGGACATCAATGTAGATCTAGTAAAACTGTCACCTATTCCACATGCACAAGGGCACTAGTACAGTTCACACTGAACCAGTTCATAGCCTGGTTGAAAACATAGCTGGCTACAAACAGTTCTTAGAGCACATAAAAACTGGTTAGAGCACTTGGATGTTTTTCATGAGTGTTCTATGTGGTTCAAATGGATCTGGAAACAGTACATTTCTCCAGTGTAGGCCAGGCACATCATGACTTACGTATTGACCATTATCACATGGGGGATTCATGCCATTTCTTGAATTAATACCTGTGTTTTTTTTCTTTAAGAAGTCATTGGGGGCTGAGTGGAGAAGAGGGAAGTGTCTAGAATACATTGGCCTCTCACAGCTGTGAGAGGAGGACAGAGGTTAAAACTATTGCCAAGACATCCAGGGAGGCATGGGTCTTACCTAATAGAGTGTGTTGATTTATAAATAGCCGTGGGTGGTACATACAGTTTTCCAGGCCAGCTTTCTTGGTGAGGGCTTGATTCAGTGTTATCTGAGTTTTCAGAAGGTACCCTTAGAAAACGAACCCAGCTTTTTTTGCTGCTGACAATCCCAAGCAGAAGGGAGACACAAATCAGAACAAAGAACCATTCCCTATAAAGGAGATGCGTCTGCACAAGCCACCAAAATATTGTCATCTATGTGTGCAACAGGTACCTCTTGTATATGGGAGGTCCTGTTTGAAAGTCTGTGATTATATCAATACTCTGAAATTCTTAGTGGCTATAGAATCATTGGGTGCTTTTTCACTGTACTAAGAACAATTAGTATAAGAGGGTATAAGAGCAACATTTCAGAGAAGGTAAACGAGGTCTCTGGGGCTGCAGGCCTGACTGAGTATTGAAACCATGATTAAATAAAAGGTCAGGTGACCCAAGGTGGTAGAGGGGTAATAGGTCTTCTGATCACGACCAGAAATCCACCACTAGGGTTAAGTTAATTTGCACCAACTCCTTCAAGGGTAAGAAATACAGATTTAAGCAATGTCCCTTAATTATGACAATGCACATGGTACAGACTTCTATACAGAAAAAAAACCGAGAGACTGTAATTCCTGTTATTCTCATGACTGAACTTAATATTTTTGTGTGAGGTTTTAAATAATTGGAAAAGCAGATTAGTAGAAAGTGGCACAAAATGTTAGAGTAGCTTCTTTTAGAATGGAGGATTTATTACATTGCATGTTCATAGATTCATAGACTTAAGGTCAAAAGGGACCATTATGGTCATCTAGTCTGACCTCCTGCACAATGCAGGCCACAGAATCTCACCCACCCACTCCTGTAACAAACCCCTAACCTATGTCTGAGTTATTGAAGTCCTCAAATCATGGTTTAAAGACCTCAAGGTGCAGAGAATCCTCCAGCAAGTGACCCGTGCCCCATGCTGCAAAGGAAGGTGAAAAACCTCCAGGGCCTCTGCCAATCTTCCTTGGAGGAAAATTCCTTCCCGACCCCAAATATGGCGATCAGTTAAACCCTGAGCATGTGGGCAAGATTCACCAGCCAGCACCCAGGAAAGAATTCTCTGTAGTAACTCAGATCCCACCCCATCTAACGTCCCATCACAGACCATTGGGCCTATTTACCTGCTAATAATCAAAGATCAATTAATTGCCAAAATCACACCCATCACACCATCCCCTCCATAAACTTATCAAGCTTAGTCTTGAAGCCAGATATGTCTTTTGCCCCCACTACTCCCCTTGGAAGGCTGTTCCAGAACTTCACTCCACTAATGGTTAGAAACCTTCATCTACTTTCAAATCTAAACTTGCTAGTGTCCAGTTTATATCCATTTGTTCTTGTGTCCACATTGGTACTAAGCTTAAATAATTCCTCTCCCTCCCTGATATTTATCCCTCTGATATATTTATAAAGAGCAATCATATCTCCCCTCAGCCTTCTTTTGGTTAGGCTAAACAAGCCAAGCTCTTTCAGTCTACTTTCATAAGACAGGTTTTCCATTCCTCGGATCATCCTAGTAGCCCTTCTCTGTACCTGTTCCAGTTTGAATTCATCCTTCTTAAACATGGGAGACCAGAACTGCACACATTATTCCAGATGAGATCTCACCAGTGCCTTGTATAACGGTACTAATACCTCCTTATCTTTACTGGAAATACTTCGCCTGATGCATCCTAAAACCGCATTAGCTTTTTTATCGGCCATATCACATTGGCGTCTCATAGTCATCCTGTGATCAACCAATACTCCAAAGTCCTTCTCCTCCTCTGTTACTTCCAACAGATGTGTCCCCAATTTATAACCAAAATTCTTGTTATTAATCCCTAAATGCATGACCTTGCTCTTTTCACTAGTAAATTTCATCCTATTCTTATTACTCCAGTTTACAAGGTCATCCAGATCTTCCTGTATGATATCCCGGTCCTTCTCTGTGTTAGCAATACCTCCCAGCTTTGTGTCATCTGCAAACTTTATTAGAACATTCCCACTTTTTGTGCCAAAGTCAGTAATAAAAAGATTAAATAAGATTGGTCCCAAAACCGATCCCTGAGGAACTCCACTAGTAACCTCCTTCAAGCCTGACAGTTCACCTTTCAGCATGACCCATTGTAGTCTCCCCTTTAACCAGTTCCTTATCCACCTTTCAATTTTCATATTGATCCCCATCTTTTCCAATTTAACTAATAATTCCCCATGTGGAACCGTATCAAATGCCTTACTGAAATAGAGGTAAATTAGATCCACTGTGTTTCCTTTTTCTAAAAAATCTGTTACTTTCTCAAAGAAGGAGATCAGGTTGGTTTTGCATGATCTACCTTTTATAAAACCGTGTTGTATTTTGTCCCAATTACCCTTGACCCCAATGTCCTTAACTACTTTCTCCTTCAAAATTTTTTCCAAAACCTTGCATACTACAGATGTTAAACTAACAAGCCTATAGTTACTCGGATCACTTTTTTTCCCTTTCTTAAAAATAGGAATTCTGGTAGCAATTCTCCAGTCGTACGGTACAACCCCCGAATTTACTGATTCATTAAAAATTCTTGCTAATGGGCTTGCAATTTCAGGTGCCAGTTCCTTTAATATTCTTGGATGAAGGTTATCTGGGCCCTCCGATTTTGTCCCATTAAACTGTTCGAGTTTAGCTTCTACCTCGGATGTGGTAATATCTACCTCCATATCCTCATTCCCATTTGTCATCCTACCATTATCCCTAAGCTCCTCATTAGCCTCATTAAAGACCGAGGCAAAGTATTTCTTTAGGTATTGGGACAATATCTAAACAATATCTACCAGAAACAGGAAGACACTTTGTAATTCCCCTTATATTTTCAGTTACATAGTTTTGCCACAGAGGGGAAAAAAGGACAAATAGCTCCTGGAATGGCTGATTCAGACTATTTTATTTCTGGACTCTCAGTGAAAAGTGATTGCAGGTAGAGTATATAAAAGCTTCCATAGTTTGAATAAAACTAACAAAATTAACTATAAGTACAAATGGGCCAAAACCTCTGATTTCCCAATGAAAGAGGAATAATGGGATAGTAGTGTACACCAAGAACAGTGCTCCACCTGCAGCCAGATAGATGCTCAATATATGTTACAGAGTTTCTATTATACCCCTTACAAGATTATGGGCCTGTGATGCGGTGTCCACACAGCACAGCAGGTTGTTAGGACAATTAACCTGACAGGCTGCACCTGGGAAGAGCCAGGGACTCATGGGCTGATTGATGATGAAGCCCAGCTGGACAGAGGCAGCCTGAGCTTGTACAAAGCCTGCAAGCTGGGAACAGAAGAGGGTTGTGGAGGAAGTAGTTTGTAGTTACTCCCTAGGAGAAGGGTCTTGTGTGTGAGGCTAGTGAGATGCTGAAGAAAGAAGCAGTTTACAGATTCTTCCTGGGAGGAGAGAATTGGGGCTAGTAGACCCAGAAGATAGAGAAGGGCATAAGAAAGGAGTCCAGGGAAATAGCAATAAGGTCTGGGAGGAAGTATCCTGTAGTTGCTAGATGTAGGATCGCTGGGCTGGATCCCAGAGTGATGATGGACCCAGATTCCTCTACCAGCTGCTGGTAAAGTTGTACAGGACCTGGTCTTGGACTGGAAGATTGTCTAGAGGGGCATGAGGCATTTGTCTGGTACTACGGAAGGGGAGGATTATACACTGGTCTGGATGGAGAGCTCTGTCAGAGCGAGAGCACCGCAAGTCCTGAAAAAGTGAAGAGGGATGTGGTGTGAGCAACCATCAGAAAGGGGGCATCTGACCTGAAAGAAGCTGATTTCCCCCAGATGTAACCCCAAGGAGGTATGCTAGTGGTGAGTGAACCCCATGGCAGGGCCATAAAATTATCTCACAAGTAATGTTGAAGAAATTGCAATGAGGAAGGAAACCTTATAACTTGCAAAATACAGCCCCAAAGTACAGAATTATTGGTAGAAAATTATATAAATGATCAAAAAAAACCACTGGGATGAGAAATATTGAGTTTTCCCCATACAAGGTTGTTTTTGGACAGTGTAAATACTGAGATAGTGAATGCAAATACACACACATGTTTGTAAAAATGTTATTTTTAGCAGGGAACCAAACTACAGTAAAAGCTTGGAAGCCTGAATCCCCTATGAATTGTAATGACTGGTTATGGAGAATCTAGTATATGGTAAAAATGGACTTTGGATATAATTTTGAGTGATTTTAGGAATATAATTCTTAGTTTTTAAAGGAACCTGGGCACTTAAGAGCTTGTCATACTTACTTGCAAGTATGTCCTTTGCCCGTAAAGCTTTTTGAATGTAGGACTCAGGCACCTAAGTCACTTAGGCACTTCTGAAAACTTTGTCCTGAAAAGTCTAAATTTCATTGACTTTTTAATGAGACTTAGGACTCCTGAGTGACTAAGTCTCACTCCTACAAATGGGAATTTAGTACTTTTTGAAGAGTTTGCAACTTGAAATGTCTGTTGGGGTTTTTTTTTTTTTTTTTATTATTATTAAGTAAGCCTCCTTTCTTACATCACTTGGCAGAACATTTCAAACCCTGAGGGAACTGGACACCCAGACAACTCAGTTTGAAATTTTTGACTAAACTTTTTTCTCTATTTTGGAAAAAAAATAACTTGTGCATGTCAAGTGTCAGTAGAGAACTCCCTCTGTTTCAGAATAGAGGTTGCTAATGTTTGGTACTATGGCAGGGTATGACACTTGCTATTTTATTTTGAAAGGGTGAATTGTGCAGTGGTTCACTTTGGTCAACATGAAAGTCATGAGGCTACTCTTGTGAGTAAATGCTCAACTGCTGTGCTTTGTTGTTCAGATGCCTTATTTAAGCTCTGGTTTGGCATATGTGTAATTTGAGGACTTCTTGATGCCAACTGGCAGAGCAGTACATAAGAGTTACAGGAATCCCTTGGATCTGGCATCTACCTACTAGTCCACCAAAGAATGTAACGCAAGGTCTGTAATGAAAGCTGTGTCACACTGGTCATGGATGTACAGAAAACATGTGAAGTTATGTCTAAATACTGAAAATTATGTTCTCTAGATCTAAAAGGTGATGCACGTACCCCTGACAGGAAGTGGGGAAGGCGCACTTATTCTGGCTGGTCATGTGCGAATTATGAGTATGATTCACAATGGCTGTCCATTTATAGTTATGGTTACTAACTTTCTAGTCGCACAAAACTGAACACCCTTCCCCAAGGCCCTGCCCACTACATTCCCCCTCCCTCAGTGGCTTGCTCTCTTCCCCCCTGCCCCACTCACTTTCACTGGGCTGGGGCAGGGAGTTGGGGTGGGGCTGGGGATGAAGGGTTTGGGGTGCAGGAGGGGGGTCCAGGCTGGGGCTGAGGGATTTGGAGTGTGGGAGTGGGCTGCAGGCTGAGGCAGGGGGTTAGGGTGCAGGGCGGTGAGGGCTCTGGGATGGGGTCAGGGATGAAGGCTTTGGGGTGCAGGAGGGTGCTCTGGGTTTGGAGGGGGCTCAGAGCTGGGGCAAGGGTTTGGGGGTTGGGGCACGGGCTTACCTTGGGCAGCTTCCCGTCAGGGGAGCTCTGGCACTGCAGCGCACCCTGGAAGCAGCCAGCAGGTCTAGAGCTGGGAAGAGGGGCTCATGAGGCTCCATGTGCTGCTCTTGCCTGCAGGCACTGCCTCCCCTTTTCCAGCCAAGGGAGTGCGGAGACAGTGCTTGGGGTGGGGGCAGTGCGCAGAGCCCCCTGGCCCCTCCATCTCGGAGCCAGACCTGCTGGCTGCTTCTGGGGTGCAGTGCTATGCCAGCCAGGACAGGTAGGGACTATCCTGCCTTAGCACCGCTGACCGGACTTTCAATGTCTTGGTCGGTAGTGCTGACTGGAGCCTCCAGGGTCCCTTTTCGACGGGGTGTTCTGGGCAAAAATTGGACACCTGGTCACCCTATTTATAGTCTTAGCAAAAGGCTAATCAATAGATTGCTTGTGCAGAAGGGAAAAACCAAAAGCAGCAGGGGTAATCCTGTTTAGGATTAAAACAATGAACTTTTGGAAACTATACCTGGGGTGCAGGTTATTTCTACAGTCTGTGAGGACAAGTCACTGGGGGTCTTATGAGAAGGGATCTCAGCCAAACTGGTTGAAAATGCCAAGAAAAGGATGTGGGGTAAGCTATCTTGTAGGAGATAGGGGAATGTCTTGTGAGTTAAGTTTAGGATCCAGAAAGCATATTATGATTTTGTTTTATATGCAACCATTTGTTACCAATATTCTCGCTCTATCACTTGAACCCTCTGTTCTTTGATAAACTTATTCATGTTTTCACTAGATAGTACTTAGAAAACTATATAATCTCTGTGTTAAGTGGAGTGGTGATCCTGACTTGAATCTTGCAAGCTGGTGTGTACATTATTCCCAAGGGAGTAGTTTCAGAGTTCTGTGCATGTTCAGTGGAACAGAGACTGGGCATTCTAGAGGCAAATTCTCCAGGTGTCCAGGTTGGTGTGTGCCTATCGCTAACCTGTACAGAGAGAGTATGATTCTGTGATTCGAAGTAGGGCCTATGGAGGCCTGGCAGGCAGTACTTTTGTTGCCAGAGGCTGGTAGTTTCAGGGAGCTGATTCCCAGCGGGCACAGACAAGACTTCAGATAAGGGCAGATGGTGGCGAGGTGCCTCACAACCCTGGCTATCCCTGGGAAAGCATCTCATAAATATGGAGCAGGGGTTTTATGATTAACCAAGATATCAGAAAAGGATTTTCAAAAACACTCAGCGTTGACCTTCAGAAGGAGCAGAATTAGGTCAATGCTGATTGTTTTTGAAAATTTCAACCTAGATGTCCAAGACAAATACCCAAGTTGCATGCATCTCAGCAATGGTGGTTATTCTAATCTGTGGAAAAACAGATAATTTAACTTCAATAACCCCCATCCCCCCCCCTTTTTTTTTAAAGAATCTGCTTTGACTGTAGAGTGCTACTGTGCAGGGCTTTCATATGGAATGTGGTCACGTGGATAGTGTCATGGATTATATAAATGTTGAGTGTTGGTTGAGGAAATTGCAGTTGCATTTGATAACATTAAAGAAGAGTGGAGAATTTGTAGAGTCTGTCACGTTTCAATTAATGTGAGATCTATGTGAATAGACAAGTATCCTCTTTGTTTAGCCTAGGGGTCGGCAACCTTTCAGAAGTGCTGTGCCGAGTCTTCATTTATTCACTCTAATTTAAAGTTTTGCATGCCAGTAATACACTTTAATGTTTTTAGAAGGTCTCTTTCTAGAAGTCTATAATATATAACTAAACTATTGTTATATGTAAAGTAAATAAGGTTTTAAAAATGTTTAAGAAGCTTCTTTTAAAATTAAATTAAACTGCAGAACCCCCCGGACTGGTGGCCAGGACCCGGGCAGTGTGAGTGCCACTGAAAATCAGCTTGCTTGCTGCCTTCAGTACCTGTGCCATAGGTTGCCTACCCCTGGTTTAGCCTGTGCAGTTTCCATTATAAATCTCAGGGTTTGAATTTGTATTCTCCACTAGTCAGTGTAATTCAGGTTATAAGAGGCAGTGTAAGATTGCCTTTCTTTTATCCACATAACTTAGCAGATCTTCAAAAGTTACTTTGTCCCTTACTGGTTGCAGTTCTCGCCTCATAAGACTAGAAAATGTGTGCGCCCCCACATTTGTCAAGCCTAGACAGGATATTGTTTATGAGCTTATTGGTAAAGAAAATGCAAGTAACAGCATAACAGTTCACTCCTGTAGCTAGATAGGTACATAAATCACTCTCAACTACTCCAAGTGTTAAGTGCATAATGCTGTTAGTTCTGCTATCTCTTTTCACTAGCTTGATAGACAGTTCTTGCACTGGATCTTCTCCTGCTTATGTGAAACAAGCATGTAAGAGTAACTTACAGGGAAATTGACAGTGGGTTTTTTTCTTACCACCTAGAACAGAAACTGAGGGCTAACTGTGAGCACAGGCACAGATTTTCTAATGTGCCATGGGGTGCTTCCCCCCCCAACTCCACCCCTTCCCCCAAGGCCCTGCCTCTTCCTGCCCTGCCTCCTCCCCCAAGCGCACCCTGTGGAACAGCTGATCTGTGGTTGCATGTGAGGTGCTGGGGGAAGGGGAGGTGCTGATTGGGGCTGGGGTGGGGGCTGCCAGTGGGTGCTAAGCACCCACCATTTTTTTTCCCTCCCATTTGTCCAGCCATGGAACACCCACAGAGTGGGTGCCTCTGACTGTGAGGAATAAGGAAACACCTCTGGGATTTTTAGCAGCAAGATAAAACTCACTAGAGAACTGCATTATAAGTCTATATTTGAGGTCAAGCTGCATGTAACACTACTTCTAAGAGATATAGAATGTATACACTCATCGAGAAGAATGCAGTTATATCTGCCTTTTGTTTAGCAGGGTTGTGTTCAGAGATGCAGGTGAAAACTAGAATAGAATTCTGGATGTGTAGAAGGACACGTCTTCTGTACAAGTTTGATGCAACAGGTAGAAATACTAGTATTTCTGATATATATGTGTGTGTGTAAGCTGTAGTTTTCAATCAGGGGCTGTAATGAAGGCACTCACCTCCAGAGTGCATTCTAGTGACTGGGTGTGGTACTTCTGTTCTGGCTCCCTTTTGGAGCTTGCTGACTTCACTAGGTGGGTCTTCAGTGGCTCAGCCCTCCAGACAAATTACACAATCAAAACTGGATTCCTTCCAGAGTAGCAAAGAGTTGAACAAACTGTCTTTCCTCATCAGGGTCTCCAGACCCATCTTTGGGCCCTCTAAATTCAGACTTTGGTTCAGGCCTCTAAAGGAACTTTGTTGCCTGCTCAGGGCTTAGACCGCTTGGCCAGTGGCTGGTGGGGGAACCCAGGCCTGACCACTTCTCTGGATTCCAACCCAGGGAACCTATAAATAGCAGCTGCATACTGCTGCTTCCAGTTCACTGCTGCTATTCCCTGGACCTTTTTCCCATGTCAGCCCTGAGAGAAGGGTGAAGAGAAAGGGGTTAAGTTCTCAGATCCTCTTACTTACTGAATGCAAATGCTGCCCATACCTGTCTTCTGATTCTCTCTCTCTCTAACTCCTATGCCTGGCAAGGAGCACCCTTCTTCGCTCCTCTGGTCCCAGACAGGAACTGACCAGCTCGGTCCTGCAGCTCCTCTTTATCTGAGCCAACTGGGCTCTGATGGCTGCTTCTATACAACCTCTCTAGGCAGGCCTGGATGACCCACCTTCATGGTTCCTTTCCTGAGTTGGAGTGTGGTAGGACTATGAAGGCTTGGTACAGCCTGTCACAGGGACAAACTACAGAATATTGCCACTGATACACAGATGGAAGATGAGCAGTGGTGGAAATGCTATGACGCTGGATGCTCTAGAAGACTGAGATTACCTGCAGTTTAATAAAGTTTTGATAATTCTAGACAACTAAAAATATGAAACTGATTTCTCTAAAAATGCTACCTTTGTCCTTTTATCCCGTTACATTTTTTGAGAACTCGTATAATCTGTATATGATCTATGCCCAAAGTAAATGTACAATTAGAAGCTGTCAAAGGGGACTATGCTACAGACTGTAGGTAAAAGTAGGAAGCTGTGCTTAGCAGTGTCTGATGGGCTCATTGAGGATTTTTTCCATGTTGCCCTATTAGTAAGTCCTTCATGATTTTTTTTCCGTTTGCATTTCAGTGGTATTAATAAGATATTTGAAAAAAATCTCATTATTCAGATTATATTGTACAAACTTGGTAGAAAAAGAACATTCCCCAAATGGTTCTGTATGGAGATTGATAATTGCCTTTATTCATTTGTCAGCTATGTAAATTACAGATGAATGTTTCAGAAGTTGATTGACTGAAAACACAAGGTTACAATGGAAATGTGACCACTATAGTTAAGAACATGCCCTAGAGCTCCCTGTCCGATGGCTTTTTGTCTTTGCTGTCGGTTTACTTCTCCCACTCTTCTTCGAATCAGTGTCTCTGGGCTGATTGCCTGCAAGTATTTAGCACACAACGAGAGGTCAGATGAGATGCAGAAGGAAACTTTGAGGGAAGTTTGGATATACACGGAAACATGGCATCTATTCATAATTGGCCAAACCAAAATTCTCCCGAGCCCTCCCAAACATTGGGAATATTTGGATCTGGATCTGAACATCATGGGTCAGGCCCATCCCTAGAACGGATACGAAATACAGATAGGTGAGACTGAGGGCTGGTGCTAGAGAAGAAAAGGAGGGGGGAGCAGAAAAGAGTGCCATAATCCCTGTCGATATTATCCCATGTATGCCCAGAATTATGCATGCAAAATTCTTCCTTTGGCACATGCTAGATTTGCTGGTGAAATATAGAACTCATTTGGCAGTTTAAAGGAATGATATTTGAATGGCAATATCTTGAAATGGTTCTTCAGTAGAAATCATTCTGGCAATTTTTGGTATCAAAACAGTCTCATAATTTATTGCTTTTCTGAAGTTTGATTCAAACCAGTAGACAATTTATGAACAGTAAATTGCCACTGCTGAAGCTGTGCTCTAATATGTGCCCTGCAAGAAGAGCAATTTACTACAATAGTGTTTTGTAACGAGGGGGTGTGGGGGGGATGAAAAGGATCTTTTCAGGTCTCTGTCTCTTCTGAGGCTTTAGCAGTCAGATGAAAGGATCTGTGTTGTCTAAACATCCTCCTGCAGAGTAATTGCCATAGCAGCTCATATAAAATCAACAGTAGAAAGGTGTAAAAGTCATTAGCTAGGGAGAAATAGAAAGCAATCAGCAACACTTTAAACAAATTATTACCATGAAATTACACTCTCCGTTTGAGAAGTGCCTAGGGTCTGTTAAAGCTATATAGGCCTCCACTGGCTTCCATCCTGCTGTAGGGGTGTTGGAACAATTTGTATAGTGAGGGTGCTGAAAGCTATTGAACAAAACTGTAAACCCTGTACATGATGGAAACCACTTTAAGCTGGGGGGTGGTGTTCCGACTGAGGAAAACTTCTTTTTTTCTGTTTGTTTATAAAGTGTTGGATTTAGGTATTAAGCAAGTATCTATGATTCTAAGTGCTTCAATTTTACTCTGTCCCAGGCTGTTGCTGGATATTAGTGCAGTTATGTTCGTGTGTGTGAGTGAGAGAGTGCGCATGGTGGCTTTTCAAATCAATACCGTTATGAGTGGTGCCCTCAAAGGATGTAGTTCATAGGTAGCTGTTTGTAACAGTAACACTGTGCATGTGTTTTATTTTTGTAAGATCATCCGCGTGTGAGATGAGGGGGGAATATAGGTATAGGACAGCTGTCTTTTTGACCCCTTTCTGAAGTCACAAGTATGGTGGGGTTTATCTCAGGACACTATGCTGTTGCTCTGTCACGCACAGCCAGCTCCCTGGGAACTCAGTGGAGTACCAGGAGGAAGGTGTTTTTGTTGCCACTCTGCATCTCCTCTATGAATCATCCAGTGGCTGCTGGCACAGGCCCAAGGCTTTCCCTAAACACCTGTATGCTGCTTCTCTCTCGATTCTCACCAAATCAGCAATAGCATTGAATTAAGGATCAAACAAGTCTTCACAGGAAGCTCTGAAAACATGGGGGAATAGTTCTGGCTGTACATCACTTCTAGGGTGGTTTTTCTTTTAAACCTTCTCTCATTTTTGTTACTTGTGACACTGAAGGGGCAGGGCACAATAGGGTGACCAGATGTCCTGATTTTATATGGACAGTCCCAATTTTGGGGTCTTTCTTGTATAGGCTCTTATTACCCCCACCCCCTGTCCTGATCTTTTCACACTTGCTGTCTGGTCACCCTAGGGCACAATGACCTGATCTTTAAGAGTTTCAGTTGTGCTGCTTAGCCACAATTCTTGATTACATCAGTCATCTATCAACCAACTCTGAAGTCACAAATATGATGGTAACCCAAAGTAAGGAATAAACAACAGGAGCCAATAAGTTCTTAAACACCTCCTTTTGTAGATTTTTTTTTTTAAATTTATGAATGGAGATCGATATGAAACCATAATGATCACTGAGTAGAACAAAAATGTATGGGATCTGTGAATATCAGTGGGTTACTGTTAAGGCAGAGTCTGTCTTTTTGTTCTGTTTTTACAGCACCTAGCACCACAGGGTCCATGACTGAGGCTCTTAGGTGCTATGATAATGCAGATAATTAATAATAGTAGAATGATAAATGCAGCCAACTACTTCGTCATTAGATGGCACTGTGCTTTTAAATCAGATTATCAGACTGTAGTCTTGGAATTTCTGGGTGAACTCAGGGTTTTATTCTGCCTATGCCTGTCAGGAACTTGCAATGTTATCACTTAGTGACCCAGCCATATGCCTTGCTTACAGGGATTGAATTTGGGACCTTTACACAGAAAAGTTTGAGTGTCTACCATTTGAGCTAAAGAATATTTGCTGGCTGTGTGAGTAGCAGACTCAAACTGCCATACATGTTCTATTGCTAGATAGAGCCACAGTGTGATAACATGGGTTATACATACGTTAAACAAATTTTCAGTTAGCAGGTTTTTAAGTGTACAAATTCCAAAATGATCAGTAAGTGCTTTAAAAATATCTTAAGCTTATGTTGCTGTATGTTTCTCTGGGCACTCAGTACAGGACATTTAAACTGAATGTAAAATACCTATTGTTCCCAGATCTGGATTTGAGAACAGGCTGGTGAAGACAAATCTTGTTCTCCTTAAATGGTCAAATCTGGTTCTGTTGAAGTCAGGAGTAGGTTTTAGTGTGCGTGTGTCTGTGTGCGCGCACGCAGGCGCCACAGGGACACGTCACAGCTTCCGAGGAGGTGCCTGAGGTGAAGGCTGCAAGGAACCTGCACCCCAAACACCCTCCCAAGCTCCAGCCTGTCTGGGGCTGACCGGACTTTTAATGGCCTGGTCAGCGGTGCTGACTGGAGCCACCAGGGTCCCTTTTCACCAGGCATTCTGATTGAAAACTAGATGCCTGGCAACCCTAGTGTGGTATATGGAGTCTGTCTACATTCAAGCTGGTGATGTAACTTCCAACTCTGGATGCAGGGGTGGCAGAACAAGGGGGGGGGCCCAAGGCCCCCTGCCCTTCCTTTCCCACCTGAAGGCCCACCTCCCCAGCCCAGCCAGAAGCTGGAGCCTGGTCCAGAGCAGCTCGGGGAGCTGCAGACCCTCCACCTGACTGAGGTGGAGGGACCCGAGAGCAGCCCCTGGCCTGTGTCTCCATTCCCTGGGCCCCCTGCCCAGGGCAGATGGAGGGTCTCTGGCTCCCCCCAGCTGCCTGGTGGCTCTCTGGCCCCCAAGGCTCTCTCATGAGCCAGCTCTGGGTAAGAGCTGTGTGGGCAGCTGTGGGGAGCTGCAGACCCTTCACTTGCCCTAGGCAGGGGGCCCCAGGGGTGGGGACACATGCCAGGGGCTGGTTTCAGCCTCCCCCACCCTGGGCAGGTGAAGGGGCCCAAGATCCCTGGCCCAGCTATGGCTTCTGACCTTGCCAGGGGGTGGGGCCTCGTGGGGGAGGGAGGGAAGAAGGTATCAGGAGTGGAGCCATGGTGGTGATGGGGCCTCATACTCCTCCTTTTAGGAAGACTCCGTTGCCCCTGGGTGGACATACATATGCACACTAGCTTTGAGATAGCACACTAAAAAAAGAGATGCAGCCCTGATGGCACAGTGGCAGGAGGGTTTAGTTACCATGAGTAAAATCCCAAGGTATGTATTTGGGTGGCTAGCTGGTCCTGCCACCTGTGCCACCACTGCTACTTTTCTATTTTGGGCATGCTAGCTTGTGTGTGTTGCTTTAATAATAATAATACCGGTAATAATTAATAAAAGTGTGCATCTGTCTACCCAAGCTGTAAATCGCACCCCCCGCCACCCAGCAATTCGAATGTATATGTACCCTTACAGTGAGCTGTGAAACAAGCTGCTCTGTTCTTTGCATTAATACATTACTATCCTAATAACACTGTGTGGTGCTTTTGGTATATGCTAGTATTGATTTTAGGTGAAGTAGAAACCATTCATGTTGTTGTTTATTTACACCTTGACTGTCAGGGGTATAGTATATAGATCAGTATAAACAAGTAATTGTATGAAATTTTAGTTTGTACTGACTTCGCTAGTGCTTTTTTTTTATTTTTTAAAACATAGCATGTTGTAAAGCTAGGCAAGTATTTGGAAGGGGTCTGCGTACCCCTGGTTGAGAACCACTGGCTTATAGTGTACCGTGTAAGCTGTACAAGACGCTAAATGAACTGTATAAAGCGATCTTAGTCTGTTGCTCTTCTGGCAATGTTTTGTTCGATAGCTTTCTATGTGCTACTTTGCTTTCTAGTACTGTCCTTCTAGCCTCCAGTGTTCCTTTAACTACAATCTGAAAAGTGATCAACTGTGCCCTTTTCCAGCATTCAGACAGCATGTTCAAGACTTCCCTTCTCCTTGCCCTCTGACCCTGAAATTGGGTGTGCCATCTTGCTTTAATGGTTGATAAGGAGGAAGGGCAGCCTAGCCTATGGGACTGAGGAGCACTGGGTTCGGTTCCAGGCTCAGACACAGATGTCATGTGTGACCATGACCAAGTCACTAATCTAGCCTGTGCCTCAGAGCTCTCTCTGTAAAAGGGGACAATACATCACAGTATCTGAGTGTCTCTGTCATTCACAGGGGAGATGGGAACTAGACTAATTCATAGATGGTGTCTGCATGTCCTAGGGATTGAGCATTTGCATGTGAGGAAGAAACAGCAGGGCCGCTCAGAGGATTCCGGGGGCCCGGGGTCTTCGGCGGTGGAGGGGGCCCTTCGGTTCCAGGACCCGCCGCCGAAGTGCCCCGAAGACCCGCGGCGGGGACCCCCCCGCCACTGAATTACCGCCAAAGCGGGACCCACCGCCGAAGTGCAGCCCAATCTTCGGTGGTAATTCGGTGGCGGGGGGCCCCCACCGCGGGTCTTCGGGGCACTTCGGCGGTGGGTCCCGGAACGGAAGGACCCCCCCCTGCCGCTGAATTACCCCCGAAGACCGAGCTGAACTTCGGTGGCGGGTCCCGCTCCGTCTTCGGCGGTAATTCACTGGCGGGGGGGGGGGGGGTGTCGTTCCGCCCCGGAGCGGAAGGACCCCCCGCCGGCGAAGACCGGGAGCAAAGAAGCTCCTGTGCCTGGCCCCGCAAGAGTTTTCCGGGCCCCCCGGAGCGAGTGAGGGACCCCGCTCCAGGGGCCCCGAAAAACTCTAGTGGGGGCCCCTGTGGGGCTCAGGGCCTGGGGCAAATTGCCCCTCTTGCCCCCCCCTCTGGGCGGCCCTGAGAAACAGAGCAGGAGTCTGCTACTTCTCGGACAAGAAAGTGAAACATGGCCAAAACAATACAGCTTAAAATATGGATGGCAGGGAAAGAACACAAGTTAGTTCACTGAGAAGCCTTTACAACTGTTTTCACGTGTCCTAGCTCTATACAGTCAATATTTCTTTTTACACACTCATGATGCAGTGTAATCCTCTCCTCTTCCCAAGACCAAATGTGAGATGAAGATCCCCCACCCCCCACCATTAGAAAATTACTTGTCTGGGAAGCTGTACACTTAATTTGTCTGAGGCAAATAATACAATGACAGCAATATTCTGATTCAGCATGTTGAAATCTATATGAACCTTTTAAAAAAAAAAATATTTGTATTGCAGTAGCACTTAGGAGCTGCAGGCATGAACCAGGACCCAACTATGTGAGGCAGTATATGAAAAAAGAATTAAAATCCCCAAAGACCTTACAATCTAAATATGGGTAGTGGTATATTGAAAGCCCAGGGATATGAGTCCCCTGCTTATCCACAGAACAGAAATAACATGGAAGGCAGAAGTACCAGATTCCTTTCACTTCCCTACCAATGTGCTTCAATTCTGATGTGGAGGACTCACCTCTAGGTGCATTCAGTCTGTCGTTGGCATCTGCTGAGACTGCCAGCAAGGGTGCTAACTAGTCCTCAGGGTGGGAGGGTTGTGATTAGGGTGACCAGATGTCCCAGTTTTATAGGGACAGTCCCAATTTTTGGGGTCTTTTTCTTATATAGGCTCCTATTACACCCCCCCTCCCAATTTTTCACACCTGTTGTCTGGTCACCCTAGTTGTGATGAAGTCCGTTGTCTGCTTGAATCAGGATATGGGATACAAACACTTCATGTTTTGGGGAGAGGGTCTGTGATGGAGGAAAATGAGTCTACAGTGAGGTTCAGTTGAGTGGTGGCTACTAGATGCACTTAAAGACTGTGCAGACCCTGGGAATGCAAACAAAGGTGTATATTTAAACTTTGGGGCGGGTTGAGGGGGGGAGACATTTTTTCCTCCCCTTTGGCCCTTTCTGGCCTTTTTCCTTGATATGGGTATGACAGGTGAGTCAGGATCCCATGGTGGAAGAATAAGAAACTTCAAACCATAGATTCTCTGTCACATCCACACTCCAGGCCCAAATTCCTGCTGATCTCGATCACCTCAGCTCAACACAACATTCTTCTCACCTCTTTTGTGCAGCCAAAAGTAGCAGCAGCTTTAACCACCTGGCTCCTGACATTTTGAGCAAGGCATTTCTTTTACACTCAAAGCTGTGATTTACATTGTAGTAAAACCTCAGTCTTATCAAGCCTCCTCTTGGGCCATACAGTTAATCTGAAAAGTGAGTGACTAGGTAAAGCCCACACTCTGATCTTCCCCTGAGCATGGGTCTAATTCCATTCGTTGTGAATTCTAGTCTGGGTGATCATCATTTAGGGAACTGCAGACTTGACAAAAGCCTGACACAATTAAAATGGCCATTCTCTGTGCAACTTCAACTATCTCAATAAAGGGCGAAATGAGGCCTGTGCCTTGCTCCCCAGGTGGCTGTGGGCAGCAGTGTTGCCACAGTTCTGCTACCACTGACTGCTTTCCTCAGAGATGAGCAAGGTGCTGCAATCAGATGACTAGGCAGGCACCAGACTTTCATGCTGGATACTTTTTTCTAAATAAGTACGTATGTGGTTCTCCCCACTCTAGTGTCTGAGCACCTCACAATCATCAATGGATTTTAGCCTTGCACCCCTGTGTGATAAGGAAATTGAGTCCCAGTTTACACATTGGGAATGAAGGTGCAATGTAGATTAGGTGACTTGCCTTCCTGTCTTGTCTTGGGCTGTTGTTGAGCAAGGCCTCGAACCTAGGTTTTCAGAGCCAATTCAGTGCCCTATCCACCAGGCCATCTTTCATGCCCTTATTTTTTGTCCTTTTACTTACAGGTCTCCTCTAAAAACATAGACAAGTTGGAGCTTACAGTGACACAAGGGCCACAGTTTATGTATTGCTTCTGTGGTTGATGGTTTGTGGCATATTTATTGTGATTTTTCTGCTTTTTCTCTTGCTGTCTTGTGTGAGGTATCTAAGATGTCAACCACAAATAGATAGCCACTAAATAATAGGCCAAGCCTTCACTCAAAGAAAACACGTAAGTGGGGGCTTCAGATTTTGACATGCTATCTGAAAACCAGAGGACTTGCCAAATGACTGTAAGAAGTAACTAACATTAAGAACAACCCTCCTCCCCAGACTGGAGTGCACATGTACCTTGTAGTATCTAGAGAATGAAGACCCTGTAGAGGATACTGCCATTGCCACTCGTGGGACCAGTTGGCAGAGGGCACTATGATCTATGAATAGTGGCAAAGCTTGCATTGTCCTTAGGTGTGTATTTAGATGGTAGAGAAGGTGGTAGCTTCCTTCAGAAGTTACTATCAAGGATACAGTATAAACTAAAGGGCATTGCAGTGATTCTTTATGATGGATAGCACACAGGCTAGACCTAAGAGCCTGAACCAGGCAATTAATGGCACTCTGAAATAGGAGAAGGTCTTTTTAAACAGCACATATCCTGTGCTATCGTAGTTTTAGAAAGGGAGAGGGTGTAATTGTGGTGATGTACTTGAGTGAACTGTTAAATATACAAAGTTTGCTTGCAATTTGGGAGGTTTAAATTTTCAGCCTACTGTTTTAGGCCTCAGTGTTGTGCTTTATTTACTGAACTGTGCGAAGGAAAAGTGAAATGTGATGTAGCCCCAGGCTACCAAACATGTCTTTAATGTATGTTCTTATACATTAAGCCAAGGCAGTTGTGAGCACAAGTAGTAAGAACTATAGATCAGAAAAGGAAGAGAGACACTCAATCATGAAATGTATATTAGTCATTGCAGGAGAATATATCAGCTATTAAACTATTATTAAATGGCTAAAATCAAGTGTAGGAAGATCTGCTTCCCCTTCCCCCTTTGCTCTTCAGTACAGAAGCTTCCTCTTTGCAACTGTACTTCACCCAATGTTGCCCCTTTCCTCCCTCAGGTTGTATAATAAGTCATGACAAAAGCATCTAATCATTGTTAGAATGTGACATTTGGTTCAGATTCTCATATCAGTATCACCTTCCCTTCTCTCTGTCTTGTCCTTAAAGAAGACCAGGCAATGGACCTCAGATCAGTGACACGTCGACCACTTCTTCAAACACTTCACGTGGAAAGCCATTCAGAGGCATGATTGCTGAGCTGCAGACCTGGAAAATAACTGTCATCAAGATCTTTACATCCGTTAAAGGAATTTCAGCCCACTGGCATTGCTTTGCCCCCACTTTTTTTTTAAACTTTAACATGCTGTTGGGTTCTTCACAATGCAAAACTAAAGAGTGGTAGTTAACTTTGAGGGGATTGTGCGGTTCTAGCTGATAATGACTAAGCCAATGATAATTTATAAATTTACTTTTTTCCAGTTTAAAAATGTTCTATTGTGTTTTCTTATTCAGGAAAGAATTTATGGGTTTTTCTTCCCCTACTGACATATCATAGGAAAAAATACTTTCCATATAGTGTGTGTTTTCTACTACATGAAACCTGTTTAAAGTTAGAGACTACTTTTGTGTTTTTAAGCTAGAGTTTAGAACAGCATAAGTCAAATTCTGCACTACTTATGCAGGGTATAAGAGTAGCTAAGCCAGGAGTAGGGGACACTAAATTGTTGAGCTGCTCCTGGAAGGCAGATTGAGTCAGTGAGACACAATCTGTCTTCTGGGCTCCGCCTTGCTCTGTGCAGGCAGTACCATGTGCCTGGTCTATGCCAAGTGTGCCACGGTTTTTTTTTCCCCCCAGCCTGCTGACATAGCTGCACTAGCCAGTGCATTTTCAGGGTGGAGCCAAGGCTCTGCCAAATGCCCACCGTGTAGCATGGGGCAAGGGTCATTAGTCTCTGCTGGCTTAGTGGAGTAAGGGAATGTCTTTATACCCCATTGCCTGTGCCACCATGCAAGGGAGCAGGATCACAACCTGGCCTGCAGAAATTCCTCAGGCACAATCCCAATGAATCAGTGGCAGTTGGAATAGTAGGGATTGAATCCCTGATTCAGCAAATTACTTAAGCATGTGAACAACTTTAAGCATGTTTAAGACCTATTGATTTTAATGGAACTAAGCATGTGTTAAAGCAAGGCATGTGCTGAAGTGTGTTGCTGGACAGATATGGATAAGTTAACAACTTGTGTGTTTTTGCTGAAAAGGGCCTGAATGAGGATGGCAGGATTTGGCCCACTGTAATTCGATTAAATTCTATTGTGTATATACCCATGTACATTAAAGAACATACCACCCAGCCCATCTTATATGCGTTAATAGCTACACCTCACCAATGATTCATCTCTTGAGGCCTAATCAGTGATGAGCTGCTAAAATCTTAACAACCGGTTCCCTATAAAAAGTTCTGATTTAAGGGATGTGCCACAGTATGTATTTTTTTGTACCAATAGGGTTGCCATACGTCCATATTTTCCCGGGAGGAATTTTTAAATTTTAAAAATTCCGCCCGGACGGCGATTTAAGAACCAAAACGCCTGACATCTCCAGGAAAATACAGATGTATGTTAACCCTACCTAAAGTTCTTTTTTAAAAAAAGAAGGGCCTGAACTAGGAATGAGCTCCGTTTCACATGTGTGGGTCCCCGCCACTCCCTGGGGGTGTGCCAGGGTGACCAGATGTCCTGATTTTATAGGGACAGTCTTGATTTTTGGGTCTCTTTCTTATATAGGCTCCTATTACCCTCCACCCCCATCCCAATTTTTCACACTTGCTGTCTGGTCACCCTAGGGTGTGCACATGTGTGGGTCCCAGCTGCTCCCTGCCCCCCTCATTGAAGCAGGTGTGCAGGGTTCCTGCCCTGGGAACTGCAGGGCACCAGTGGACGTGTGGCTGGCTGCAGACAGGGGCATGGGGCAGGGGCTGGCTGTGGGCAGCGTGGTGGGTACTCACGCAGGGACAGCAGTAGGACGCAGCCCAGGCCCAGCAGAGCAGCCGGGAACCCACCAGGCAGCAGCGGGAGCCCCAGGGCCAGAGGTCCGAGAAGCAGCAGCAACAGGGCTAGGAGACAGCCCACATGGCTCCCTCAGCGCAGCGCACCTCGGTGGCTGGGAGAAGGAATTACATGCGTCCCGGCCGGAGCCCATCAAAGCTTCCCTCGCAGGGAAGCCAGTTAACAAGCAGTTCTAAAACCGCTTCAAAATTTAACAACTGGTTCATGCAAACCAGTGCGAACCGGCTCCAGCTCACCACTGGGCCTAATCCTGCAAGATGCTGAGCGTGCCTATAAAAGTATTGAGTTACCTCAGCTGCCCCTGAAGTAATCAGAACTTGAGGGTATGCAGCATCTTGGAAGACAATTACTTTTGCATCGAAAAGTGCAAACTTGGCAACACCAAATACTTTGTGAATTTGTCAGTTTCACTGACTTGTTCATGTGGCTCAGGGGACCGAAAGATATTCTGAAAGTCAAAGCATTTCGTTTCAATGTTTTTTAAATTAAATATTTTGTTTTTTTTCAATTTAAAACATTGTTTAGAAATTTCCTTACATTTTATTAAAAAAAAAAATTAAAGGCCATTTAAAATATGTTCAACATCTAAATGTGTTGTTTCTCTTTCATGTTAAAAAAAATTGTATTTGGGTGGACCTGAAGTATCTTTAGTTTTTCAGAATTACCAGCAAACTGAGAATTTAATAGTGTGCACAGTTCTACTTGGAATAACTATTAATCAGCAAGTAAACTACAACTATTTTTGGATGACTCTCTAATTTACATATAACTTCCGTTCTACAGTACAGTAAGTGTTGTGGAATTTTTCCCACTGTTTAGACCAGAGCACTAACAAGAGTAATGTGAATATGGTCAATTTTCATCAGACTTTCCAGAACTCTGGGTAGGGAATTGAGCACAAACTTCCATCTATTTAATTGCTCACTCACCCTTCACACAATGGAAGATACTAAAAAAAAATAAAAATAAAAAATCATTACATCCTTCCTGCACTAACATTAGTTCATAGAGGGATGGAAGAGACTTGTTTCCACCCTGTCATTTGCTGCTTCCATCTGCCCTGTGGTGCTGAGATTAACTATTCTGCCCCCCCTACTAAAGGGGGTTCTTGAGGCTTCTCTTGGGCACATTCATTTCCTTTTAGCAGTTGGTTTCCATTTGACAACTTCTTGGGGGAGTCTGTTTTTGGCATCTGGAGTACATGTCCCAAATATGTCCAATGCTTCCTTCTCATTCTGGTGGAAATGAGCTGCTGGCTGGTGATTTCTCAGATTCCTTTGCTAGTTTTGATGTCTTTCCACCCAAAGCACAGACTCTTTCATAGGCATTTCTTTTCAAAGGTGTCTAGTTTTTTGTCTAATGGTTTGAGATCTACAGTTTTGCAGCCATATGTTTAGTAATATTACATTTGAGCTGGAAATTGTTTTATTTTGATGCTGTATATCCTTGCTTTCCATATGTTGCATTTAGTAAATGCCGCCAGAGGCGGATTTACCATGAAACAGTGCGGTGGCATGGGGCCCCCAATAACGGCCCCCCAAAATGCAGGACAAATCTCATCTGACAACCTGCCCCTGAGTCGCTGCCAGGGGCGCAGCAGGGCTCAGGCAGGCTGCCTGCATTCCATGGCCAGTGGCCCCATGCCATTCCCAGAAGCCGACGGCTGCTGGCACGTCTCTGTGCGCCCCTGTGGGGAGGGGGCAGCTCCATGCACTGACCCCGCCCCAAGCAGCGCATGAGACCCGTGACCCCCCCCTCCCACCAAGGGGCACACAGATGTGCCAGCAGCAGATGTCCCTGCCCGCATTGCCTCCCACTGTGCTGCTCCCAGAAGTGGCTGGCGTGTCCTTGTGGCCCATGGGGGGAGAAGGGCTGTCTCTGTGCGTTGCTCCTGCCCCAGGTGCCAACTCCGCAGCTCCCATTGGCCGGGAATTGCAGCCAATGGGAGCTGTGGGGACAGTGCCTGTGGGCAGCATCATGGAGAGACCCCCTGGTCTGTGCTGCCCAGCCCAGAGCCCACAGCCTGCATCCAAACTTCCTCCCAGAGTCTGACCTCCTCCTGCACCCCTCACCCTCTGCTCCAGCCCAGAACCTGCACCCCTAACCCCCTCCCAGAGCTCAAACCCAAACTTCCTCCCAGTGCCTGCTCCCGACACCCCAACCCCTTTCCCCAGTCAAAGAACCTCACTTTATTGTCATTTACTTCCTATTACTTATAATATAGGAGGAGGATGAAGGGGAGGGGGGAGAGTGAAAAGCGGGGTAGGGGGAATAAGAGAGAATGTTCTTTTCTTTTTCTTGGCTGGGTCCTGAGGTGTGAGGGGGGGGGGCAAAAATGAAGCTGTGCACAGGGCCCCACTAACTCTAAATCCACCACTGAATGCCATGAATGCTTTTTCCTCTCCTTGATGTCACTTTTTTTCTTGATCTCCATTGGCGGGTGTGATGCTGCTAGGTAGATCAACTGTTCTTCCCCCCTTGATGTTTCAGACTTCTAATGTGGTGGTGCTGCTTGGGTTCAAGGATTTCTCCTTTTATTTTTTCGCATAACTGATTTTTTTGAGCCCTGAATGGACCTGCTGTTTTTGCCAAGTTATCTGTCGTAGTTCATGGGTTTTGGGGGTGTTGCTCAATAGCGCAATATCATTGGCAAAGTCTAGATCTTCATGGCATTTGCCATCTACCCAGGCTACCCCCGTGTTTGTTTTGCTAAGACACTGCTTCATCATCCAGTCTATGACCATGCCAAACAGCAGAGATTGCAGACCATGTTTCATGCCATTGTCCCCTTTTAGCTACTCTGGTTGTTAATCGTTCCAGAGTACTTTGCTTTGATGACGACAGCTTTAGCTGGAGTTCCATAGGACTGAAGAATGTTCCACAATGAATGTCTGTGCAGGCTGCCTAATAACTTTTTCAAAGTCAATGGAATTGATGATGGGATGGGGTGGGAGGCTGCCATTCTATATATTCTGGTCATTAGTGTGAATATCTGATGTAGACAGAATCTTTTGGACCTGAATCCAACTTGTTCGTTCTTTTTTTTCTTTTTTTCTTCACACTACAGAATATATATAAGAACAGGGCCGGCTCCAGACTCCAGCGCGCCAAGCGCGCGCTTGGGGCGGCGTGCCGCGGGAGGGCGGCAGCAGGCTCCGGTGGACCTCCTGCAGACATGCCTGCGGAGGGTCTGCTGGTCCCGCGGCTCTGCTGGACCTCCCGCAGGTGTGTGCGGGAGGTCCAGCGGAGCCACGGGACCAGCAGACCCTCCGCAGACACGTCTGCAGGAGGTCCACCGGAACCTGCTTGGGGCGGCGCAATTCCTAGAGTCGTCCCTGTATAAGAACAGCCATGCTGGGTCAGACCAAAGGTCCATCTAGCCCAGTATTCTGTCTTCCGACAGTGGCAATGCCAGGTTCCCCAGGGGGAATTAACAGAACAGGTAATCATCAAGTGATCCATTCCCTGTTGTCCATTCCTAACATCTGGCAAACAGAAGCTAGGGACACCATCCCTGCCCATCCTGGCTAATAGGTCCATCAATGGCTATCCTCCATGAATTTATCTAGTTCGTTTTTTTGAATGCTGCTGTGGTCTTGGCCTTCACAACATCCTCTGGCAAGAAGTTCCACGGGTTGACTGTGCACTGTGTGGAAAAACTTCTTTTTTGTTTTTGTTTTAAACCTGCTACCTATGAATTTCATTTGGTGGCCCCTCCTTGTGTTATGAGGAGTAAATAACACTTGTTTACTTTCTCCACACCAGTCATGATTTTATAAATCTCTATCATATCCCCCTTTAGTCATCTCTTTTTCCAAGCTGAAAAGTCCCAGTCTTTTCAATCTCTCCTCATACGGAAGCTGTTCCATAACCTCTAATCATTTTTATTGCCCTTTTCTGAACCTCTTCCAATTCCAATATATTTTGAGATGGGGTGACCACATCTGCATGCAGTATTCAAGATGTGGGCATGCCATGGATTTATAGAGACAATATATTTTCTGTTGTATTATCTATCCCTTTCTTAAAGATTCCCAACATTGTTTGATTTATTTTTTTTTGACTTCCGGTGCACATTGAGTTGATGTTTTCCGAGCACTATCCGCAGTGACTCCAGGATCTTTCTTGAATGGTAACAGTTAATTTAGACTCCATCATTTTATATGTGTAGTTGGGATTGTTTTCCAATGTGCATTACTTTGCATTTATCAACAATGAATTTCAGCTCCCATTTTGTTGCCCATTCACCCAGTTTTGAGAGAGCCTTTTGTAGCTCTTCACAGTTAAGTCCCAGGCAGACTATCTTGAGTAGTTTTGTGTTATCTGCAAATTTTGCTGCCTCATTGTTTACCCCTTTTTTCCAGATCATTTGTGAATGTTAAATAAGACTGGGCCCAGTATAGACCCTTGTGGGACTCCACTATTTACCTCTCTCCATTCTGAAGATTGACCATTTTATTCCTACCCTTTGTTTCCTATCTTTTAACCAGTTACCAATCCATGAGAGAACCTTCCCTCTTATCCCGTGACAGCTTACTTTACTTCAGAGCCTTTGGTGAGGGATCTTGTCAAAGGCTTTCTGAAAATCTAAATACCCTATATCCACTGGATCTCCCAGGTCCACATGCATGTTGACCCCCCCCCAACCTCAAAGAATTCTAGTAGGCTGGTGAGGCATGATTTCCCTTTGCAAAGACCATGTTGACTCTTCCCCAACAAATTATATTCATCTATGTTTCTGACAATTTTGGTCTTTAATATAGTTTCAACCAGTTTGCCCAGTACTGAAGTCAGGCTTACTGGCCTGTAATTGCCAGGGTCACCACTAGAGCCCTTTTTAAAAATTGGTGTCACATTAGCTATCATCCAGTCATTTGGTACGGAAGCTGATTTAAATGATAGGTTACAGACTATAATTAGTAGTCCTGCAATTTCACATTTGAATTCCTTCAGAAATCTTGGATGAATAACATCTGGTCCTGGTGACTTATTGCTGTTTAGTTAATCAATTTGTTGCAAAACCTTGTCTGACACCTCAATCTGGGACAGTTCCTCATATTTGTCATCTAAAAAGAATGGCTCCGGCTCAGGAATCTCCCTCATATCCTCCACCGTGAAGACCAATGCAAAGGCCTTATCGTCCTTGAAGACTTGCACTACAACTTTGTGTTATTAGTAACTGGAGAGGAGTTTGCTTATCAGTGAGATCATACTTCCTGGGTCTTTTAACAGATTCTTTGCTTCTACTGGTCAGAGCTCTTCTTTTCTCCAGACTTCGTTAAACAGTTCTTTCAATTTCATTAAAGTGGTGGTATCAAATGCTGCTAGCGTTTTTGCTGTCACTTGATCATCTCCTGCCACTGTGTTTTTCAGTTTCTTGAGTGTAGCCTGTACTTCTGACATCTCTGTTGGATTGATGTTAATGTCAAATTGGTCAGATTCACATGTTTCATCAAAATCTAGTACTTAGATGTATCTGGGTCTACAGAGAACTTCTTTGAAATGCTCCGTCTAGCTATTTTTCTGTTCCAGCTGAGTTGTAAGCATTTTTCCATCTTTGCTTTTTATTGGCCCATCTTCTGTTTTGAAATTTCCACCAAGGTTTTAGTCACTTAGGAAACCACAGAGCCATTTACAATATTTATTTATTTATTTTAAGGGGGGAAACTTGGGTCACTTTATATGTAGTCTGTCCTTTCCTCTTATAACAATGGTGTGTCATCTTCAGTGGCAATATATCTAATTGTAATATACAATATTAGGCTTTTTTAACCTGGAAGATATTCAATTGTTTTTATTTTTAACTGCATAGCCAAATTTCTCCATATAAAGTGTTGCATTGTCACACAAGAATTTTAGTGCCATTATATTTGAGACACTGTCCTGCACCAGTGATACTGAACTGATGAATTGTATGGATCCTTTCAAGTATGGAGAGAAGGATCTCTAACTGCATGGTATTCAGCATGTTGGAAGCATAATGACCTCCCTAACCGATGGTAAGGGTCCTTTTAATGGAAGACCAAGCTAGTTGCATACAGTTGACTCAACCAGAGCTGGTAGTGGACAGGTTATCACAGTTAGAATGTTTCTGTCGAAGATGAGGCAATATTAACTTATTTCCAGGAGAGCTTTAGTTGGCTTTCATGAAGTAGCAGTGAATGCCAGTAAGTTGTCAACTATTTCTAATCAAATACGAGCGAGGTTCTGTTGTAATCCAGCTAGGCCCATTTGGACCATAATCATATGCCTGAAGTTGGAAGCAGCTGTTGGCTCAGGCGGAAGGTTTATTTAAAAATAGATTGCCTACCTGTCAAAAAAAAATGTTCCCTTAAAAAAATGTAAACACTTTATAACAAAGCAAACACCATGCATTCCCAAAGGGGATGTGCTTTTTGTGTACATGGCAATACATCAGCCTTTCGTTATCTACCTATTCAAAGAGGATGTTTTCTGTTTCATGTGTAGGGTTGCATGTTCCTCATTCCTTGTTGTATTTTCACCTGTTATTTCAGCAGTTGTTTGTAGCATTAGGGTGTCTGTCCCCAAAGGAGAGAACTGGGGGGGGGGGGGAGAGATTGGCAAGAGGAAGGAAAAAAGCAAAAGAGAACCTCGCAGCAACAGCCTCTTCACACTGTCACAGGACAACTTCAAAAAGATGGGTGTAATAAATTAATGGCAAGCTCGGGCGGGCATCCTAAGTAGGAAGCAGTTGCTGGAGAAGCAGCAGGTAACAAGTTGCCTCTGCTTTGTTTCTTATAGATCAGAACTGGTCTAGCTTCAAACATGTGCTAGGGATACACAGACTGAGCAGATCCTTTTATTTACAATGCAGGTCCATCTCCTTCCTACAGTTTCATGATGATGATAGGCACAAGCTCTCTCTCTTACGGGGAGCCTGTCATTATCATTCTAGAGTATTCTCATTCATTTTCTCCTTCCAGGTTGTTTAAATGCTGCCAGAACAGCAAATCTAGCTAATTATTAACCTAACATATGCATAGGTGTAAAACAGGGGTTCTCAAACTTCACTGCACCATGACCCTCTTCTGACAAGGAAAAAATACTACATGAGCCCAGGACGGGGGACCGAAGCCTGGGCCCTCCCAAGCCCTGCCACCCCAGGCAGGAGAGCCAAAGCTAAAGCCCTGGGGCTTTAGCCCCAAGTGTGTGTGTGGGGGGGGCCTGTAACTAGTGAGTCCCACCACCCAGGACTGAAGCCCTGAGGCTTCAGCTTCGGCCCTGGGCAGTGGGGCTCAGGCTTTGGCTTTGGGCCCCAGCAAGTCTAACGCCAGCCCTGGCTATCCCCATTAAAATGGGGTCTCAATCCACAGTCTGAGAACTGCTGGTATAAAAATCAAAAATACTTCAATTTTAAACCAAAAATTTGAAAATCCATTTCTTCCCTGAGGTCAGGATGCCGTGTTCCCTTCCAAGTGCTGATGACAATGCAGAAAAGCATAGCAGAGTCCTACTTGGGTCTTGCCAGGTGTTCGGCATGAAGGAAGAGCTGTTTTACAAACAATTTGTTTTAAGACAATTTTTTTTTAAAAAGTACAGAATCATTAAAATCCAAGACTATTTATAGGTCCTCCATCAACATTGTATCTGAATAATTCACAACGTCCTTGTGAGGTACAGAGATAATAGTATCCCCTTTTTACAGATGGGGAACTGAGGCACAGCAGAGACTTACGGCCAGATTCTTAAAGGCATACAAGTGTCTCACTCCCATTGATCTCAGTGGGAATTAGGAACATAAATACTTTAAATCTGGCCCTAAGTGACTTGCTCAGGGTCATTCAGGAAGTCCTATGAAGTCCTATCGCCGCTCCAGGCTAATGGGGGCTGCGGGAAGCCGCGGCCAGCACATCCCTTGGCCTGCACCGCTTCCCACAGCTCCCATTGGCCTGGAGTGATGAACCGCGGCCAGTGGGAGCTGTGATCAGTCAAAACTGCGGACGCTGCAGGTAAACAAACTGGCCTGGCCCGCCAGGGTGCCAGAGGTTGCTGACCCCAATCTAATGCATCCCCCTGCCAGTATGAGGTTGTTTTGCTACTGAACACTTACTACCATTTTCTCCAATCTAGTTTTTGTTGCCCCAAGCAGTGGGGTATCCGCCATTTCCTTTCGAAAATTATTATTCTGCCATCAAATAGATCTTTCTCATATTTACCCTGCTTTATCCTGTCTTAATGTCATGGTTTGTCACACTCCTACATAATAACCATCAGTACTTTTCCCTTCTAGTGTTTGCTCTTTATAAGAGTGTGTGTTTGTTTAATGGGATCATAGATGTATAGGACTTGAAGGGACCTCAAGAGGTCATCTTCTCCATCCCCATACGTTGAGGCAGGATTAACATCCCATAGTTATCACTTAGAAAAGCTACATATTACTAACTCTTCTAATCTTTCCTAATCAGTCTTTCTAGACCTGTACTTATTTTTGCTTCTTTCTGAACTCTCTAATTTGTCAATATCTCCCTTTTGCCTTCAGTTCTGGGAACCTCATGACATCTGCTTGGAGCAGTCACATAGAAGGACATCACCCCCAAGATGTATTAACTTTTAAATTTTTTCTATCTAAACTTGCATCTTGTTTTTCTACTTGCTTCCATTTTCTGTTTCCTCCCATGTTGGTTGTTGGTGTTCACAACTCCTCCCAATGTAATGTCGCCCATAAATGTCATTAACATGTTTTTTACCTCCTTTTTAAACTCTGATAGTGTGTGGTTTTTTTTTTTTATATCCATCCCTATCTGTACCCCCTGTAAGAGTGCAGTCACTTACATTAGTGTAGTAGTGCTTATTCTAGATTGGGAAGTGAAACAAGCTATACTAGTATAGGGCATCTTTATACTGATAACTGCATCCCCACTAGGGCTTTTACCAGTATAACTAATATTGTTTTTTTAAAAAACCATAAGCCAACATATCAGGTATCATAATTTATATTAATCTGAACAATATTGATTATGCATTCTTAAATATTTTCCTTCTTAAAGTGTAACATAATGCTCCATTAAATCTGCTGAACTGAGGCAATATAAATGGATGTCCTTAATGAGGAAAGGCCAGGTATAATGTTTGCCCACATTACCAAACAGAAAAATTTAACAAAAAATAAGGTCACTCAAACCGTAATGCACTACTCACATCACTGTACAAAACCTACTATAGACAGGATCCAAACTACCTCCAAAAATTGGTCCTTCCAGAAGAATGTTCCAGGAGTGGGGTAATCTTTCATCAGCTGATGAAAGCAATCAATAAGGCTGAAAATGTGGTAACTTGACTGTCTATTCACTAAGAACTGAATGAAAACCACTAATCCGTTTCCTATATGGTGCCACTTGTCCATCAGATGGTGGTACTAGTTTCCTAGAACTAAGTTCCTTAGAAGTGGGAATGAGAAACCAATTTTTGTAATGGACTGAATTTGAACCCAGATATGAAGAGGGTTGTGTCATCACCAGTTCTGGGATATTCCAGTCCTCATCAAATGAGTCTTTAAAGGGGGCAAGACTTTAGTTGCCATTTCAATTCACTCATGAGAGAGCAGGTCCTGGAAGTCATTGTAAAAACTCTTGCTTCCATTTCAAAGCACATATTTATATAGAGGCAATATTCTGAATTGGAGAGGGAAGAGCAGCTTGGGACACCCATTCTAGCATGGTGTGCCCTCCCTGTTTTGAATTCAAATCAAACACTTAGGGTACGTTTATACTTACCGCGCGGGTCGACGCGGCGAGTTCGACTTCTCGGAGTTCGAACTATCGCGTCTGATCTAGACACGATAGTTCGAACTCCGGAAGCGCCGCAGTCGACTCCGGTACTCCACCGCGGCAGGAGGAGTTGGCGGAGTCGACCTTGGAGCCGCGGAGTTCGCTTCCGCGGCGTCTGGACGGGTAAGTCATTCGAACTAGGGTAGTTCGAATTCAGCTACGTTATTCACGTAGCTGAATTCGCGTACCCTAGTTCGACCCCGGGGCTGTGTGTAGACCAGGGCTTAAAAAAGGCTACTGGGCCTTGCTTCTTAGATGAATCCAAAAAAGAGGCAGATTTTTAAGGGTTCCATGATAAACTATTTCCAAGGTCCTGTGGCACCATCAGACTTTTTAAGGTGACTGTACTGCATATTTTATTGCTGTTTTGAGGTCTCTAGGAGTTCCTCATTTTTAATGTCTTGAGCAGGGGTCCTGAGAGCCATTGAACCAAACTGTAAACTCTGTATATAATGGAAACCACTTCAAGCCAGGGGGTGTGACAGCATCCTTAGTCCCAGCTCCTATGGTTTTAAAGGTCTGCTCACCAACCCCCAATGTTTCAGTTTTGCTACATCTTTCAAAGGGGATGAAACTTAACAGATCTGTGACTTTCATGCATAAGGACGGGAACTTTGATACCCACAAGCAGACACATGGCTTTAATCCTTTTGTTTTATTCCAAGCCCTATAATTTAGAAAGCCATGTGTCAATTACCAGCCTAACCAAATCCTCAATGATAGTGATCTGTGAGAGACAGCCTTCTGCCTCTGCCCTCCCCTCTCCTCCTTTAAGTCCTGTAAGAGTTAATCACTGTAAAGAATTGTTTGATCAGGCTAGAGTATTAAATGCTAGAAAGGCCCCCCCACCAGTATTAACTAATGTATTCAAGATGCCATCCATTAGCCTAAAGAGCAGCAAGCCTGATGGGACTGTGCGAGGAGTGAACTGTCCCAGCCGAACCTTGAGAAAGAGAAGCAGAGTTCCAAAAAACTGGAAGCAGGTAAATTACGAATAATAGAAAAACTTGATCCAAGGGGTACACAACAACCAAAACCTATGTACAGGATAGTGATGTAGTTGGGACAGTCAAACTTTTGAAACAGGATATGGAAAACAGCACTCAGGGTTTGAACAATAACTATAGTGAAATCCTCACTATTGACTGACTGGGGACTAGCCCCTACTTGCTTCTGATTTCCCAAGTCTGTCTGCCAGTGTGGGGAAAGGAAAGTCTTGTGAAGGAGGGTGATCATTGTGGATCTCTGAGAGTCCAACATGCTGCTGACACAGCTTTGTTCACCCAGGAAAAGCCACAGTTTCTTAAAAGGAAGAGCACTTCCCTCTGCTCTGTTCTCTTAAACAACTTCAATCACTTTACTTTGGATGATATCCACTTCCCCTGTGTTTTCTCTAATTTAGACTGTAAGTACTTCACAGCCAGGGTGTACTTTCTTCCACGGCTGAAAAGTGCCATGCTCACTAGTGGTGCACTGTAAGTAAAAATAGTGGTGAGAAAAGTTGCAATTAAATATTGGACTTTTGTACTCTAAAACAGTTTTTTGGGTGGGGAAGGGAGGTAGCAGCTGAAGATAAGTGTTTACTGTGCTTATACAGTTGATGGTGGAGAGGGACCATGAGTGTTCAATCTCTAAAATTTCTTTCCGCCTCTTACTAATGGGAATTGTGTGATCATGGGAGACTTTAACTTCCCAGGTATAGACTGGAGGACAAGTGCTAGTAATAATAGGGCTCAGATTTTCCTAGATGCGATAGCTGATGGATTCCCTCACAAAGTAGTTGCTGAACCAACAAGAGGGGATGCCATTTTAGATTTGGTTTTGGTGAGTAGTGAGGACCTCATAGAGGAAATGGTTGTAAGGGACAACCTTGGTTCGAGCGTTCATGAGCTAATTCAGTTCAAACTAGATGGAAAGATAAACAAAAATAGATCTGGGACTAGGGTTTTTGATTTCAAAAGGGCTAACTTTAAAGAATTAAGGAAATTAGTTAGGGAAGTGGATTGGACTGAAGAACTTGGGGATCTAAAGGTGGAGGAAGCCTGGAAATACTTCAAGTCAAAGTTGCAGACTTTGCCTCAGTCTTTAATGAGGCTAATCAGGAGCTTAGGGATAATGGTAGGATGACAAATGGGAATGAGGATATGGAGGTAAATATTACCACATCTGAGGTAGAAGCCAAACTTGAACAGCTTAATGGGACAAAATCAGGGGGCCCAGATAATCTTCATCCAAGAATATTAAAGGAACTGGCACATGAAATTGCAAGCCCATTAGCAAGAATTTTTTAATGAATCTGTAAACTCGGGTTGTACCTTAAGACTGGAGAATTGCTAACATAGTTCCTATCTTTAAGAAAGGGGGGAAAAAGGGTGATCCAGGCAACTACAGGCCTGTTAGGTTGACATCCGTAGTATGCAAGGTCTTGGAAAAATTTTTGAAGGAGAAAGTAATTAAGGACACTGAGGTCAATGGTAATTGGGACAAAATACTACATGGTTTTACAAAAGGTAGATCATGCCAAATCAACCTCATCTCCTTCTTTGAGAAGGTAACAGATCTTTTTTTTTAAGACAAAGGAAATGCAGTGGATCTAATTTACTCTATTCAGTAAGGCATTTGATATAGTTCCACATGGGGAATTATTAGCTAAATGGGAAAAGATGGGGATCAATATGAAAACTGAAAGGTGGATAAGGAACTGGTTAAAGGGGAGACTACAACAGGTCGTACTGAAAGGTGAATTGTCAGGCTGGAGGGAGGTTACTAGTGGAGTTCCTCAGGGATCGGTTTTGGGACCAATCTTATTTAATCTTTTTATTACTGACCTTGGCACAAAAAGTGGAAATGTGCTAATAAACTTTGTGGATGACACAAAGCTGGGAGGCATTGCCAATACAGAGAAGGACCGTGATATCATACAGGAAGATCTGGATGACCTTGTAAACTGGAGTAAGAGTAATAGGATGAAATTTAATAGTGAAAAGTGCAAGGTCATGCATTTAGAGATTAATAACATGAACTATTGTTATAAGCTGGGGAGGCATCCGTTGGAAGTAACAGAGGAGGAGAAGGACCTCAGAGTACTGGTTAATCACAGGATGACTATGAGCCGCCAATGTGATATGGCTGTGAAAAAAGCTAATGCGGTCATGGGCTGCATCAGGTGAGGTATTTCCAGCAAAGATAAGGAGGTGTTAGTACAGTTATACAAGGCACTGGTGAGACCTCATCTGGAATACTGAGTGCAGTTCTGGTCTCCCATGTTTAAGGAGGATGAATTCAAACTGGAACAGGTTCAGAGAAGGGCTACTAGGATGATCCAAGGAATGGAAAACCTGTCATATGAAAGGAGACCAAAAGAGCTTGGCTTGTTTAGTCTAACCAAAAGAAGGCTGAGGGGGGAGATGATTGCTCTCTATAAATATATCAGAGGAATAAATACCAGGAGGGAGAGGAATTATCTAAGCTCAGTACCAATGTGGACACACAAACAAATGGATATAAACTGGACACTAGCAAGTTTAGACTTGAAATTAGACGAAGGTTTCTAACCATTAGAGGAGTGAAGTTCTGGAACAGCCTTCCAAGGGGAGTAGTGGGGGGGGGGAAAGACATATCTGGCTTCAAGACTAAGCTTGATAAGTTTATGGAGGGGATGGTATAATGGGATAGCCTAATTTTGGCAATCAATTCATCTTTGACTACTAGCAGTAAATATGCCCAATGGCCTGTGATGGGATGTTAGATGGGGTGGGATCTGAGTTACTAAAGAGAATTCTTTCCTGGGTGTCTGGCTAGTGAGTCTTGTCCACATGCTCAGGGTTTAGCTGATCACCATATTTGGTGTTGGGAAGGAATTTTCCTCCAGGGCAGATTGGCAGAAGCCCTGGGGTTTTTTCGCATTCCTCTGCCGTGTGGGGCACAGGTCACTTGCTGGAAGATTCTCTGCACCTTGAAGTCTTTAAACCAAGTTTGAGGACTTCAATGGCTCAGACACAGATTTGATACAGGAGTGGGTGGGTGAGATTCTGTGGCTTGCATTGTGCAGGAGGTCAGACTAGATGATCATAATGGTCCCTTCTGACCTTAAAGTCTATGAGTCTATGATACTCCTCAGGCTCCTCAATACTTTTCTTTTTCATTATGCTCTTTCTTTCCCCCCGGGAAAGGCTTCTTTTCACACAGTCTTCTCTGCACATTCTTGGATCTTAACCATGTATCTTCTTCTGAGTTAGATTGCTCAGGTTAGATCAGGGTTGGGACCTTGTCTGTTAGCATCTTGTGTAGGTCTGTATACATGCAATAATCCAATCAAGTCAGATAGTCTTTCTGAGGCTGCCACCTTCTTTGCCAGTACAAAACATACTTGGAGTGCACTGATCAATAAATGAGTGATAGTTTTGAGCTGGTTTCCCTTTTTCATTTCCCCTTGGATGGATTCTAAGCAGCTCTGTAATTAACCCTCTACTTCTGATTAAGTGTAAAACCATGACTGAGAGTATCACAATATAGGGAACCAGACCTTCATAAATGTTGGCCATTTATTAGAAAAAATAGCAACAAGTTACAAACGGAACAGACCTTCCTCCCCAGTCTCTGCTCCATCTTTCTCTGTTATCAGAGACCACTCCCTTTCTGGAATCTTCAGCACAGAGATGTAGCCTGTAGGCCCAGCTCCACAAAGGGATTTAGGCCCTAAATGTAGGAGCCTAAGTAAGATTTAGGGGCCATTGTGATCCACAACCCCCATCTGCTGGGCTGCCACCTAAACCTGTAGGTGCCTAAACTTACTCAGCACTCTCATTTGTGCTGTATGCGTTCCTAGGACCTGTGTTTCTGCCCCTGGATGTGCACACTGGTGCTTGACTCTAGGCATCTGGACACCTATCTCCCACCTAAACCCTGTGCAACCAATAAACCATCAGAAGATAAGCATTCCTGTGGCTACCTTCCCCATGGGTCCTGATCCAGCAGGTGTGATTGACCATGCCTACTGGACTGAACCCCATTCAAAATCCAGGAGATGGTGGTGGTGGTAGTGCTGTCACACTTATAACTTTTAGCATAGTGGCTAGAGCAGCCAATAGGCCAGCAAGAGAGTGAGAGTGACTGATTCTATGGCCTGCTGGTTAGGGCACCCAACTGGAGGCAGAAGACCCAGGTTCCTTTGCTCCGTTGACTCTAATTATTTATCCAAAGTGGAACAACTTCAATAGGAGAGACCAAGGGAGTCCCACATCAGAATACCCCCACAGCCCAGTGGCTGGAGGGCTCCTCTCCAATGTGGGAGACCCCAGTTCAATGCTCAGGATGTAGTGGGGAGAATCCTAAGCACTGGGCTAAGAGTTTTAAGGGCACCACCATTTCTTCCTCCAGTTTCTTCCAAGAGTGGTGTAGGTGTCTAAGATGTCTGACTCCAGGAGTGGGGTTCCTTGCTGTGGATTGCAAGCAGAGGTAGGCACCTTCCTTCAGCCTAGACTTGGGCACGTAACTCCATGCGAGGGGAAGGGCTTAGGATGCAGCTCCCTGCCCAGCATGTAGGCACTTGTCTATTCCCACTCATTGTACAGGCAGGCTATGGGCCTAAATTAGGCTTTGTAAATCCCATTGTTCCAATGATTTTTTTTTCTAGGTGCCTAAAAGTTAGGTATGGCAATATCCAGCATTGCAACACAGTCCCCTCTGTGGACTAGGGCTACAGACTATCCACTCTACAACATCGTCTTGAGTTTTGGGCCACTATTTGGATCACGATGGGGCATTGCATGCTGGGACCTGCAGAGAATTTTGACCTGATAGCTCTAGCTAAGAACTGTGCTAACCTGAGGCATATACAGAAAATATTGAGTACACTGTTTAATATAAGCACAGTCCTTATCCCCACAAGGATTGTCAAGAAAATACAATCATTCTGCCATTTTTAAATGGCCTGAGGATGTTTCATTTTTCCACTGACAGCAATCAGCTTCCATTAAGCTGGCAAGAGTCAGGAAGTCTGCTGCACCTCACCCAGTTAGTTCTGCTTGACCTTCCACTTGACTCTGTTACACCTCGCTTGTGATAGAGACCATGAACTGCTCTGAAGTTTCCACTTGAGTGTTGAAGTGTTAGTCCCATAATCCAGTGTGCAAGTGGCCAGTAAAATGGGTGCATGAGGCACAGGGCAAATTCCTGCTGTAACAGATAAGTCTCCGATGGTCCCCGGCATGCTGATCAAAAGGTGCAGAAGAAGGTCAAGATTCTAGATAAGTAGAATGAGTGTTCCGGGAGAGTCCTATTATGTCCTCAGAGGCAGAGTGTTGTAACTTGTAATCCTCTTTATTTCACTTTGCATCAATGTAGATTCCTTCAGATTTCTGCTTTGTCTTTTGAGTTTCCTGCTCTAACATTAGTTCACATGATACAAGTACTATGATTATTGGTCTAAATTACTAAATTGAATCTTAGTTTCTGGCAATACAGACACTATCTATAAAACAATTGGCAGTGCTTCTTAGAAAATCTTAATATTTCCTTGTGATCCTAAGGCCAGTGTAAATTTACAAGGGAAATTTCTAAAAATATAAAACTGAGTTATTGTCGCTCAGAATTTAATCCCCCATAGAATATAAAGAAACATGATATAGAGTTTTTGGGCACTGGTTTGGCCTTATTTGTATGCTATGGTAACTTACAATCTATAAGGTAAAGCATGTACTTGTGCCGTTTTTTCCAGTTCAATCATTCAAAATATTTTGGTATTTAACTGAAAGTGTTGTGATTTATATAATTGAATTCATTCCTGGCAATTTTTAGGCAGGCATGGCATGACATGGAGATGGCATAATCTTATGAACATCCATGCTGAGGTATTGCTTTCCCACCTATAAAGCCTGGCAGGTATAAGCAGAGTCACTTTGTACTGATGCCCTGTGTTCCTTTTAGAGACATCCTAGATAGTGGCAATGGGTGACCATTCCTAATCTTTCTTGAGGTCACTCAGCTGTGGAGTTCTGCACTGACCTATTTGTTCTGTTATTTAGCGCATCTCTCTCTCTCCACAAGGGGAGGTTGATATACAGATATCCAGTTCTTGGCATCTGGCAGGCAGGGCTGGTGCAAGGATGTTTCGTGCCCTAGGCGAAACTTCCACCTTGCGCCCCCCCCCCCATGCCCCTGCCCTGAGGTGCCCCCCCCACGGCAGCTTCCCCCCTCCGCCCTGATGCGCCCCCCCCGCGGCAGCTCCCCACCCCCACCCTCTGCCCTGAGGCACCCACCCCGCCCCAGCTCACCCCTGCTCCGCGCACGAGCACCCTGAGCACGCCGTCGCTGCTTCATTTCTCCTGCCTCCTAGGCTTGCGGCACCTCAGCTGATTGGCACCGCAAGCCTGGGAGGTGGGAGAAGTGGAAACAACTCATCCCTGCCCTGCCACCTCCCCAAGCACGCCGTAGCTGCTTAACTAAATGCCGGCAGCGACCGGGGCGGCCGAAGATCCGGCCGCCGCGGTCGCTGCCAAAGAAAATGGTGCCCCCTAAATCCCAGCGCCCTAGGCGACCGCCTAGGTCGCCTAAATGGTTGCACCGGCCCTGCTGGCAGGGGACTGAATTATAGGCAGTCATGCCTAGTGCTCAGAGCAGGGATCAGAACCAGAATCCACGGTGTGGGTGTTGAGCAGCCACTGAGCCTCTGCAGCTGCTGGGTTATGAACAAGCCACCTGATTAGCAAAGGCAATTTGGATGGTTCTGCTATGGCCCAGCTGCACTCATTGACCTGCCTAGCGACTAGGCAGGTGCAGCTGCTACCTCTCATTCCTGACCGCCTACTTCTCAGCAAATGGATTCACTGACTCTCCCTAGCGATTTGGTGTCAGGATGAAGACCGACTAAACTAAACATAGTGAAAATGGAAGTGATGTTGATTAGAAGTGGGAACAAGTTTGAGACTGGCTGAAAAGGTGATTTTATGCCTTCATGGAAGATCTCTGCCCTTCTTCAGTGGTCAGAGTAGATAGTTGCAGGTCCTCTGATTCTTCGTTGCTCCAGGATATCCAACTAGCAGCAATGGGCAGCTAGGTTTTTTGTAACCTTCCACTAGGCAAATGACCACACCGTTCCTCTCCGACGCAGACTTGGTGACAGTGATTTATGCATTTGTCACCTCCAGAATAAACACTAATGCAAAGTACCTGTTCAAGCCACAGTAGTTCATGGGAGCCCCAGCTGGTGCAGCATGGAGCAACCTACCTCTTACCCAAGGATGAATAATATGAACACATCACCAGAGGCGTGCTGCCATCCGTGGTAGTTATCAAACAAATTCCAGGGCTGTTTCAAGGTTCTTGTCCTTCACTTTAGAGCCTGAAATGGATTAGAGCCCCTTTATCTCAGTGTCTGTGTCCAGCACTATCTGCTCACCATCATATTTGCTGTACTCAGCAGGGGCACTTCATTTGAAATCTGAACTTTTTACCGTCAACAGCAGGGCCTAGGACCCAGGAATTCACTCCTTCAGGAGCTCAGGTTAAACCTGATTTCAGTCTTTAGACCCATTTCTTTTAAGATAATGTTTCCCCAAACAACCCTGTTGTAATCATGTGGGCCACAGATGGAATCTCCCAAGTCCCAGTTACTATAGATATCTGGTTGTTGAGCCTATAAAAATGCATATAAATAAATAACTGGAAAACCATGCCCTAGCCACACAAAATATGGCTGATGCAACAATTCCTGCAGAGGATGTTATGCTGCATAAACAGAGAGGGAAAGCAATCTGTCATTATTTCTATTTTGCTAATAACCACGATGTGCTAATGTCCATACATAAGACAGTAGGTCTTATATTCGGCTGCTTTCAATGGAACTATGCCAATTTAGGTGGTCTGAGGTTCTTAAGCCAATTTACAAACATTAACTAAACCCCACACTAACCTTGTGAAGTAGATACTTAATAATCCCTATTTTACTGATGAGGATCCTGGTGAGGCACAGGGCAAGTCTGACGTGGAGTGACTTGCCCAAGGCCATTCAGGAAAGCTGTGCCAAAACTCCCACTGTTGTATTTTAAACACAGATTATCTCTCCAGTCTTCACATAGTGGAGGTCTGAGCATTGCAGGACAACTGAATTACCTTGATTACCCTCTTAAATTTTGCACCTCATAGTAGCTGCATCCATTTTGTTCTCTAATCTTCCCTGCTTTCTCAATGCGATCTAATATTTTAAACTAGGCATGAACACTTTTGCTTTATATGTTCTGCCTCAACCAGAAGTTATGGAGCGGATATAGATGAAATTCTATGATTTTTGTGCCGCAGAAGATCAAACTAGATCATCATGGTCCTTCTGGCCTTAAATTATTGCATCTCTGGTAAACCAAAGGACACAATATTCTGATTTATGCTGTAACTAAATTCTCCTTTATTTTGACACTGCAAATGATTCCTCATATGTCTTCTCCTCCTCTTGCTCCTCTTCCCCCTCCCCTGAAAAGTCATAATCATGCAAGTTTACTTCCAGTACATAGCTTCAGAATGTTAGTGACCTCATACTGACTTTCATGCACAACACACAGACATGCCTTCCTCTTTTTTTCTTATTTAGCTGCTGCTTGTATGCACCAATTACGATTAAAAAGGAAAACAGTTTTTTATTGATGTTGCAGTGTAAAATGATGAGAGTGGAAACAACTGAGACGTGGGAAATGACCGTTTTACTCTCACCAATGAGCGACAGCGGAAACACAAGTGGGAAAACAAATAAGCTGTCAGGGAAGAAAACAAACAAGCCAAGGGAAAACACACAAGATAGAGAATAGTTTACAGGAAAATTTCCTCCCCATGCTATTATGCAAGGGAAAGTGTTGTGTTTTTTTTTTTTTAAAGAAAATTCTTTCACTGTGGTCTTTTAAATGTTCTAGATGCCAGTGTAGCTGAAACTCCTGTATTGAGGAATGAATCTCTAGAATTGTGATGTTGAGGAGTGGCTAGAACATGCACTATGAAAGGTATAGTGTTAGGTACATGAGAACATAGTTGGTATACCATATCAGATCATTGGGGGCTCTGGTGGTAGGCTAGTACCAGATGCTTTAGAAGAAAGCTAGGCAGGGTGGGAGAAACCCCCATAATGAATATTAGAAAGTAACCAATCCATGATGGAAGTGTTACTCCTACTCCCCATCATTCAGTGGTTGATTATGTCCTGAAACATGGCTTTATCTCTTTAAAAACATTTCATCTAATGTAACTCTGGATGCTGTCATCCATATAAGGGATGTCTTGTGGCAATGAGTGCCATAGGGTAATTTTGAAAAGAGAAAAATATTATTTTTTAACATTTTCAAATGGTTGCCCTTCAATTTCACTGAATGGCCTCTTTTTTTCCTTGTATGATGAAACTAACTATACTAAAACTTTACAAAGCTATCTATTTATAAATAGTGCTGGGTTCCAAATAATGGGGGCAGGGGAGGAGGAGACCCATGTTGGAGACCACTCCTGTGCAGAATTTTCTGCACAATGGTGTTGACTGTCAAAGTAAATAAAATATTTTATATAAGGAGTGGAATAAAAATGGCGCATTCTTTTCAATATGAGTTATGTAAATTAATGATCTGGACAAAGGGGTAAACAGTGAGGTGGCAAAGTTTGCAGATGATACTAAATTACTGAAGATAGTTAAGACCAAAGCTGACACTGAAGAGTAACAAAGGGATCTCAAAAACCTGGGTGACTAGGGCAACAAAATGGCAGATTAAATTCAGTATTGATTAATGCACCTAGGAACATATTATCCCAACTATACATACAAACTGAAGAGGTCTAATTTAGCTGTTACTGATGAAGAACAAGATCTTGGAGTCCTTATGAGTAGTTCTCTGAAACATCGACTCAATGTGCAGTGGCAGCCAAAAAAGTGAACAATATTAGGAACAAGCAACAGAGAGTCCTGTGGCACCTTTAAGACTAACAGATGTATTGGAGCATAAGCTTTCGTGGGTGAATACCCATGCATCTGACAAAGTGGGTATTCACCCACGAAAGCTTATGCTCCAATACATCTGTTAGTCTTAAAGGTGCCACAGGACTCAGTCTGGATCTGTAAAAAGCAACAAACACAGCTACCCCTCTAATATTAGGAACAGTTATGAAAGGGATATACAAGAAGACATACAATACCATCTCCATACCGGTCATGATTTTATAGACCTTAATCAGATCCCCCCAACCCCATAGTCTTTCTTTTTCCAAGCTGAAAAATGCCAGTTTTATTACTCTCCTTATACAGTAGCCGTTCCATACCCCTAATCATTTTTGTTGCCCTTTTCCAAGTCCACTATATCTTTTTATTATTATTATTATTTTTTTTTTTTGAGATAAGGCGACCACATCTATACACAGTATTCTAGATGTGGGGATACCATGGATTTATATAGAGGCAATATATTTTGTCCTATCTATCTCTTTCTTAGTGATGCCCAACATTCTGTTTGTTTTTTTGACTGCCCCTCACATTGAGTGGATGTTTTCCAAGAACTATCCACAATGACTCCAAGATCTTTCATGAGTGATAACAGCTAATTTAGACGCCATCATTTTATATGTATAGTTGGGATTGTTTTCCAATGTGCATTACTTTGCATTTATCAACATTGAACTTCATCTGTCATTTTGTTACCCAGTCATCCAGTTTTGAGAGATCCTTTTGTAGCTTTTCTCTGTCGCTGTGGACTAACTATCTTGATTAGTTTTGTATCCTCTGCAAATTTCCCCCCCTCACTGTTTACCCCTTTGTCCAGATTATTAATTTACATATTAATATTAATTTCATACTGAAAATATGCCATTTTTATTCCATTCCTTATCAAACTAATTTTATTTATTTTTTTGATGGTCACAACACCACATGGTAATAGGTAAGGTAAAGGTAATAATTGGAGATATACCAATCTCCTAGAACTGGAAGGGACCTTGAAATGTCATTGAGTCCAGCCCCCTGCCTTCTCTAGCAGGACCAATTTTTGCCCCAGATCCCTAAGTGGCCCCCTCAAGGATTGAACTCACAACCCTGGGTTTAGCAGGCCAATGCTCAAACCACTGAGCTATCCCTCCCCCCATGGGTTGCCTCCTCCTCCTGCCCCCAGTTATTTGAAACCCAGCACTGTTTATAAATAGATCAGATTATCCCTGCCTCTGTGGATTAGCTCGAGTTAGGCAACATGATGGCAGAGAAGATGCAGTGTTGACAATTTATCTACCTTGGTTATATCCCTCTGAAGTTCCTCACAATCTTTCGCAGTCTGGACTAAACTAAATTTTGTATCAGACAGGTTTTCCCACCGGGCTGTTCACTCTTTTCTCCTCAGTCATTAATATATGAAACAATAAGGGTATGTCTACACTACAAGAGTAGTTCGATTTAACTTAGGTCGAATTTGTGGATTCGACCTTATGAATTCGAATTTGTGTATCCACACTAAGGACACTAATTCGACTTTGTGAGTCCACACTAACGGGGCAAGCGTCGACATTGGAAGTGGTGCATTCTGGGCAGCTATCCCACAGTTCCTGCAGTCCCCACTTCCCATTGGAATGCTGGGTAGAGCCCCCAATGCCTGCTGGGGGAAAAATGTGTCGAGGGTGGTTTTGGGTAACTGTTGTCATTCAACCGTCACTCCCGCCCTCTCTCCCTGAAAGCGCCGGCGGGAAATCTGTTACCGCACTTTTCTGGTCAGTGACAGCGCGGACGCCACAGCACTGCGAGCATGGAGCCCGCTGCGATCATCGCTGCACTTATGGCCGTTGTCAACTCCTCGCACCTTATCGTCCACCTCTTCCACAGTCAGCTGCTGAGAAATCGGGCGAGGAGGCTCCAGCAGCGCAGTGAGGACATGAAGTCTCAGACTGGCACAGACCTCTCACAAAGCACAGGATCCCGCGCCACGGAGATCATGGTGGCAATGGGTCACGTTCATGCTATGGGACGGCGATTCTGGGCCCGGGAAACAAGCACGGACTGGTGGGACCGCATAGTGCTGCAGGTCTGGGATGAATCACAGTGGCTGCGAAACTTCAGGATGCGTAAGGGCACTTTCCTTGAACTGTGTGACTTGCTGGCCCCTGCCCTGAAGCGCCAGGACACCCAGATGCGAGCAGCCCTGACTGTGCAGAAGCAAGTGGCCATAGCCCTCTGGAAACTTGCCATGCCAGACAGCTACCGGTCAGTAGCGAACCACTTTGGCGTGGGCAAATCTACCGTGGGGGTTGCTGTGATGCAAGTAGCCCACGCAATCGTTGACCTACTGCTCTCAAAGGTAGTGACCCTGGGAAACGTCCAGGTCGTCATAGATGGCTTCGCCGCGATGGGATTCCCAAACTGCGGTGGGGCTATAGATGGCACTCACATCCCTATCCTGGGACCGGCCCACCAGGCCAGCCAGTATATTAACCGAAAGGGCTACTTTTCAATGGTGCTGCAAGCACTGGTGGACCATAGGGGACGTTTTACCAACATCTACGTCGAGTGGCCGGGCAAGGTTCATGACGCGCGTGTTTTCAGGAACTCTGGTCTGTTTAGACGCCTGCAGGAAGGTAGTTTCTTCCTGGACCACCATATAAGTGTTGGGGATGTGGAGATGCCTACAGTGATCCTCGGGGACCCAGCCTACCCGCTAATGCCCTGGCTCATGAAGCCCTATACAGGCGCCCTGGACAGTGACAAGGAGCTCTTCAACTACCGGCTGAGCAAGTGCAGAATGGTGGTGGAGTGTGCTTTCGGACGTCTCAAGGGGAGATGGAGGAGCTTACTGACTCGCTCGGATCTTAGCGAAACCAATATCCCCATTGTTATTGCAGCTTGCTGTGTGCTCCACAATCTCTGTGAGAGCAAGGGGGAGACCTTTATGGCGAGATGGGAGGTTGAGGCAAATCGCCTGGCTGCTGATTACGCTCAGCCAGACACCCGTGCGATTAGAAGAGCCCAGCCGGAAGCGCTGTGCATCCGGGAGGCTTTGAAAGCTAGGTTCCTCAGAGAGCAGGGTAACCTATGACTGTCCAGTCTCTTTACAGAGAAGCTGAACCTGCCCCTGTTTCACTTACTATTCACTTTTTTCAGCGGTTACATACCCCGTTCCCCAGGTTTCCCCCCTTCCAACAGACGTTTAAAAATAAGTTTATTGGAACATCTTTAATTCACAAAGTTTTCTTTACTAACGAATTCGCGTTAAAGGGTTCAAACAGGGACGCAGACTGTGGTGGGTATGGTGTGCAGTGATGTACAGACCGCTTCTACACTCGAGGACTGACAGGCTCCTGCTCCTACAGCGGTCTCTGGGGGGAGGACGGTTACAGGAGGGTGTGCAGGAAGGGGTGGGTTTGCAGGAAGGGGTGAGGGGTGTGTGGGAAGGGTGAGTAGGTGTAGGGGGATGATGGCTCTGGCTGGGGCTCAGGGCATCGGAGAGGTTCATGGCTAGGGTGGAAGGGCATGGTACGGGCAGCCTGCCTTGCCATTTGTGGATGACAGGCGCTCGGACCCTGGGGCAGCATACACCTCCCAGACTGACCTGGGGCAGCAGACACCTCGCAGAGTGACCCGGGTGCCTAGTGACTGCACTCTGTGTGTGACCTGCTGTTGATCCTGCCCCCATGTCTGTACCCTGTTAATGGTGGCTGTCCTATGCAATTAACAACCCCCCCTTCACACAAAGTCTTCTGCAAAGAAACATGACGGAAACAGTAATGAACAGCAAACTATTTTTAATACTCAACTACACAGTTGGGGGATGAAACTGGGATTTGGGATTGGGTGAGCCAGGAAGGGAAGCAATTCTCATACTGTAGGGAATGAGAGCTGTTTGGTACATGAGCGCTCTGCTGGGGTGGAGTGACAGTTTTCACGGCCCCTAGCGCCCCTCATTCTTGTGATTTTGGGTGAGGGGGGGACAGGACTTTGTGGCGGGGGAGGCGGTTGCAGATACAGTTCAGGGGGGCTCTCTGCTCCTGCCTGCGGTCCTGCAGAACATCCACAAGGCGCCGGAGCGTGTCCGTTTGCTCCCTCATTAGTCCAAGCAGCGTTTGAGTCGCCTGCTGGTCTTCCTGCCGCCACCTGTCCTCCCGTTCGCTGTGTGAGCGCTGCTGCTGAGAGAGGGTCTCCCTCCACTGGCTCTGCTGGGCCGCCTCGGCTCTGGAGCAGGCCATCAGTTCAGCGAACATCTCGTCCCGAGTCTTTTTCTTTCGCCACCTAATCTGCGCCAGCCTCTGTGAGGGGGATGCCGGGGCAGTTCGGGAAAGAGCCGCAGCTGTGTGATGGGGAAAAAGGAAGTGATTTCCTTCCAAAGATACATGTTTGCGAACACTGAACACAGTCTACTCAGTTTCTGTGAACAAGACCATACAGGGCACCTAATCTCATGTGCTCTCAGGACAAGTTCGAATTTTCGGCATTCGCTTTCATTGCCTAGGGTCTTGCACTGGAGATCGGACAAGCGGGGCAGGACAGCAGAATCCGTGTAGCAGCCAGGCCTGGTAAGCCGTAAACTTTAGGCTGCTTAACAGTTAATGGATAGCAGTGCCCTCCTGCTGCAGGCAATCTGGAAAGCATAAAGTCTGACCCTGTTCCAGCCCCTCGCGGCTGTCCCCGGGAAAGATCCCTGTATGCTTTTCCTCTGCAGCCTCCACCACGTGGGTGTTAAACGACGGTCATTGTTATGCAAAGGAAAAGTCAAGCATTCACAATAGTAACATTAAAGTAATTCCCCTAATTAGATGCAGCAGTCGCCGAGCGAGATCACCCTGAGGCAGGTCACCAGGAGAAACAGAGCGCATGCTGCGTGAATCCCTGCACAGACCAGGGCCCTGTGCTGCCATGCTGGTCGAGGCAATGCTCCCACTATACCTCAGGATGGCCTGGCGCGGAAGAGTGTGCTTCCACGGAGCACCCAATAAGGCACCTCTCCCCAGGAACCTCCTGCGGAGGCTTTTCGAGTACCTCTACGAGAGCTTCGTGGAACTGTCCCAAGAGGATTTCTGTTCGATCCCTATATGCATTGACCTTCTTTTCATATAGCTTTTATTCCTGTTTTTTAAAAAATAAATGTTTACATGTTTATAGCACTTACCGACTGATCCTTCCCCTGATTCGGAGTCCGGGTTAACGGCCGGGGAGGGTTGGTAGGGGATCTCTGTGAGGGTGATGAAGAGATCCTGGCTGCCGGGGAAAGCAGTATTGTAAGCGCTGTCGCCTGCCTCGTCCTCCACAAACCCTTCCTCATCTTCCCCATCGGCGAACATCGCCGAGGAACTGCCCGTCGACACTATCCCATCCTCAGAGTCCACGGTCACTGGTGGGGCAGTGGTGGCAGACCCACCGAGAATGGCATGCAGTGCCTCGTAGAAGCGGCATGTCTGGGGCTGGGCTCCGGAGCATCCGTTTGCCGCTTTGATTTTTTGGTAGCCTTGTCTCAGGTCCTTGATTTTCACGCGGCACTGCGTTGCATCCCGGCTATATCCTCTGAGTGCCATGGCTTTGGAGACCTTCTCGTAGGTCTTTGCATTCCGTTTTTTGGAGCGCAGCTCCGAAAGCACAGACTCATCGCCCCACACAGCGATCAGATCCAAGACTTCCCGGTCAGTCCATGCTGGGGCCCTCTTTCTACTCTGAGATTGCATGGACTCCTCTGCTGGAGAGCTCTGCATCGCTGCCAGTGCTGCTGAGCTCGCCCCGATGTCCAACCAGGAATTGAGATTCAAACTGGCCAGACAGGAAAAGGAATTCAAATTTTCCCGGGGCTTTTCCTGTATGGCTGATCAGAACATCTGAGCTCGGACTGCTGTCCAGAGCGTCAACACAGTGGTGCACTGTGGGATAGCTCCCGGAGCTACTAAGTTCGATTTGCATCCACACCTAGCCTAATTCGACATAGCCATGTCGAATTTAGTGCTACTCCCCTCGTCGGGGTGGAGTACCGAATTCGAACTAAAGAGCCCTCTAGGTCGAATTAAATGGCTTCCTGGTGTGGACGGGTGCGCGGTTAATTCAAATTCACGCTGCTAAATTTGAATTAAAGTCCTAGTGTAGACCAGGCCTAAGAAAGTAAACTAATCCTGGGCCAGCTAAGCCAAGTTAGACTAGCTGAGGATCTGGCACAGATTCCTATCAGTTACTTTTTTTGGCCTAGTCATCTTTGTCCCAGTGAGAGCTGTGCCTGTACATCATGCCAAAAGTTAGTTTTGTTGTGCCTGCCCCCCCCCCACACTATACAAACAAGCTGTAAGAGATGGTTTTTTCAAATTACTACTTAACAAATAGAAAATAATGACTCTTCCAAGGTAAACCGTGCTCAAGCTGAAGGAGGGATGGGGAACTCCCTGCCTCCAGTAGAACTCATGTCTTAACCTAGATACTGCCAAAGCATCCCTGCCAGGAAGACCCTTTTCCTTGCCTTAAAATTATGCAAATCTGAATAGCAGATTTTTGAGGACTGATTTTACTTAGAGTAAACCCATGTATTGACCTCAGTGGCATTACTCATGATTCTCCCTGATATAAGTGAGAGCAGAATCAGGACCATTTCTCCTTGGTACCTTGAATTGGTCCCTGCTGTCTCTCAAACAGAGACCTATTAGAGCTGGTAGAAAAGGGACCCTTTTTATAACCAACTGTACTGTTAGAGCCCATTAAACTCAATGGGAGCCTTTCCATTAGTTACTTTCCCTGTCATTGTACGATTATTCCTTATATCCTTTGCTAGTGCTTAAACGAATCATGTTATAAATGATTTAAGAAACGTCTTGAATTTTGGGACGGAGAAGAAGAGACTTTTTCATGCAGTGGGCCAGAATCTGACCTCTGTTCTACTGGACCCCATATGCAGTAACTTTACAAATTGTTGTGGAGTTACCACTGATGTAAACCTAGAGTGTGGAGATCCGAATTTGGCCCACTGCCTTTTGGTTTTCAAGTCTGGAAAGACTAGAGCTCCTTCCTTTAAATGTAAAAAAACCAGCCCTACTTAGTTAGCCTTTTGGCTTATTCTTCCCAATAAGCTTCTGTATAATAAATTAGACCAATTTCTAGAGCCTTATCAGAACACCAGCCAAGGAGTGTCTAGCCCACTATCTGCACCTTACGAAAGAAACAATGAGCAATTGAAAGCAGGCGGCAAGGCAAGTGCTGGTACACCCTCCCTAGAGAATGGCAGCGGCGGCCGGGAAGGAGGGAACGGCGGGGGGATAATCATCGCCCTGTTGGGAACATAATAGCCCCAGGGTAGGCCACTGCAAACAGGAAGGGTGTGGACAGGATCTGAGTGCAGCTGCTGCTTTGCTAACAGCATCTGTTCCCACAGTCTTTGATCTGTGGGCATATGGCATTCTGTGCCACGAGATAAACATGCTGTTGGAGGGGGGGTTGTTTGTGTTACACATAGCTCCTTAATGAGCAGTATGCCCAGGCAGCCACACACTGCAAATCCAGGAGCAACACGACCAAGACATTTTTCAAAGGTTCTAGCAGGTCCTTGCAGTCTTTTCACAGGTCCAGGAGGATTATGTTATCTAACTATTTCTAGCCAACCCCAAATTTCTCATAGCCTGGCATAATCACAGTTCTCCCTAATGCCCATGTAAAACTTTCTATGTTCACTTTCTCTTGCTTGCCGCTGTAGCTGAATCTCTTAAAGCAGGGCACTCAAATTAATATAATTAACTCTCGCACGCACAATGATTCTAGTTGGCACATCGGCATGACTCTGGCACTTTGCACTCCCTTGCTTGAGCCCCTAGGTTTGGAAATGAATTGGGAATTCCAAGTTCCAGGCTGCGGGAGAACAGAAACACTGCTTGAATGGGAATGCACTTGGATTTCTGCCCAGGGGCCCCAATCCATCTCCCTTTCAAGTCAATGGGAATCTTTCCAATAACTTCAATGAAAGTTGGATCAGCCTCATGGTGGATGGGAAGGGAAACTGAGCCAATGTAATGGTTCCTGCTCCTTTGCTTTAAAAGCCTCAAAAGGAGAATGTTTCTCACCCTCCAACTGTTGTAAAGGTGGATGTTCCAGAGACTAGAGGCAGGGGAACAGTAATGGTTGTGTTCCTGTTTTCTGAGGTTAAGCACAGCATTGTAATTGGGTTTGCTTGTGTTTGCACATAACTTTTCATAATCACTGTGACTATATTTCACAACAATCTATGTACTTACCATGGGCCTTAGCCACAACCCATTGAAGCCAATGGAAAGACTCCTGTATTTTTGGCTCTTTGGGTAATAAACATAATATGAAGGAACGACATAGGCACAGTGGGGTTCAAATAATCGTGTTTAATTAGATACAACAAATAGCTACATATACTACTTCTGTGGCAGGGTTATAAACACAAAATACAAAGTGCCACTTGAGGCTTCACAAACTATTAAAGGTATAGTATCCATTTCCTATACACTACACTCCCCCATTAATTTAAACTGGCTTTGGATCAAGCCCCCTGTTTCCTACCTGGGCTAATTCCAGAGGTTTGAGACTGGCGGGGTGTGCAAACCTCCCCGCACCCTCCATTTAGAGAAATCTCAATCTCTCTCTCTTTCCCCCCCCCCCCCCGCCCTCCTCCCCCTCGGGTAGTTAGTAGTCAATTTGATACTGGCCCAAGCAGAAGTGACAATTTGAAAGGAACGTTCCATTGCTGCAATATATGTACTGATGTCAATATTAATAATTGTACAGTGACTAAATTCCTCTGATCTGGCATTAGGTAGTATCATATTTGAACTCGTATGTAAGGACTGATATCTATAGTAAATGACCTCCATAAAAACACTGGCTAAAATGACTGAAGCTAGTAAACAGTTATTTAGAGGTTAAAGCATAATAAGATTTTATTCAGTTTTAACAACTGCTCTCAATTATGCTTGTGTAAATCTAGAGTAACTTAATTCGCTACACTGAAATAGTGTTATCATTTTAAAAGTTCTTTAAAAGTTTTGAAAATTTAATCTGGTCTCTACATTATTATAGTGTCATTACTGCAGGACTGGAATTATGGCTAAAGAATTTTGTACAATAAATTCATGTTTTTAGATGCATATAACTTCGGAGGCAGGGGGAAACTAACCTTTCAGCTGGGATTTTCAGCCCAAAAGTGGATTTTTCAGGAAAGCTTGACGTAAATCTTTTTGGCCACTTTTATTTTTTTTTGTGAAGACGGAGTGAGGAGCCAATTTTTGGTTTTGAAGACTTAGTTGATCAGATGTGAGATTTTGTAAACAAAATCAGTTACAATTTAAGCCAAACAATCAAAGTTTGGGTTCAGATAAGTTTGAGTGTCTCCAGTTTCTGACAAACTGAAGCAATTAAGGTTTGGTTTTGCAACATCAGTTAGGTTATGAGATTGCAAAATTGAGCACAGTTTAGATCCAGATTTGATTTTTATCCCTACCAGTTCACCAGTTCTGTGTGTATGAATATGTATACATCGTTGTAGCTGTGCTGGTCCCAGGATACTAGAGACACGATGGGAGAGGTAATATCTTTTATTGAACCATCTTCTGTTGGTGAGAGAGACAAGCTTTCACAGAGCTCTTATTCAGCCGTCGTGTATGAATATATGAGTCAGGTAAGACAAACACACAAATATTATTCAGTCTTTTTTCTGAGGGCCTAAATGATTTGGCCTCCAGAACTGAGGCATGGTACTGCATTACTTTAACTCTATGCACATCCATAGGTTGTCAGAATGTGCAGGGAACATGCATTTTTATTATTTGTATTGCAGTTGCATCTTGAGGCCAGGGTTCCATTGCGCTAGGCATTCTACAGAGATATAAAAAAGCCATCCCTGCTCCAAAAAGCTTACTAGCTGTATGAGACAACAGGCAGTCAGTCGGGAAGAGTACAAGGAAACAATGAAATGGTACAAGTGGGATTATATACAGTGGACACACCACATCAGCTGCTTTTTTCACACTTTTAAAAATTTTTACAAGGCTTTCTTTACATTCAAACAGTTTGCGTTGTCACACTTGGGGGCTTGGTCCTGCAAACCATTATTTCCATAATTGACCATACTCATGTCCCACTAAAATCAGTGGTGACTACTTGTACAAGGAAGGGCTTGCAGTTTCAAAGATGAAGCATATAAATAATCACTATAGAGAATGTATGCTTTAGCTTTAAAATTTTAAAGAAATAAAAATTTTGTAAATGGGAGGAAGAAGGTTAATATACTGGACTGGAACTCAGGAGATCTAGGTTCAGATCCTGGCTCAGTCACAGACTTTGTGTGTGACCTTGGGCAAGTCACTAAATGTCAGTGCCCCATGTGTAAATTGGGGAGGATAATACTTCCTTTCTCCCACTCTTTCTGTTTAGACTGTGAGCTCTTTGAGGAACGACTGACTCCTACTATGTGTGTGTATACAGTGCCTGGTAGAATGGAGCCTTTATCTCAGTGGGGACCTCAAGGTGCTTCTCTGAAATGCTTCCAATTCCATATTCAAGGTCAGGAAGACAGGCAGAACTGCAGGGTCTCAATGTGGTGATGAGACAAAGTGTGTAGGGGAGGAAGTTCTTAGGTTTAGTAGGAACTGGGGAACCTTTTGGGAAAGGAGGCACCTATACAGAAAGGATGGTCTCCATCTAAACTGAAAAGGAAGCAGACTGCTTGCATGTAAAATTAAACAGGACATAGAGGAGTTTTTAAACTAAGGGCTGGGGGAAAGCTGACCGATGCAGAGAAGCACACAGTTTGGGCAGATGTAGCCCATAGGGGTCAATTTATTGAGGGAGGAACTCTACCAACTTCTTTCCTGTCCTCTTTACTAGCATATAAAGTACAGGGGGGCGCTAGTGAAGAATGATAAGAGTCCCATTTTTAAAAGAACAAATAAATATTGGCAAAAATGTACAAATACTTGCAGTTTAAATACTAAGACAGGTGAACTAGAGTGCCTGGCATTAAATGATTATATTGATATGATAGGCATCATGGGATGAGGATATAGTGAATGGGATGCAGTAACATTGGGGGTACAAAATATATAGGAATGACAGAGCAAGTTGTGCTGTGGGGGAGTGGCACTATGGGAAAGGAAAGCATAGAGTCCAAGTGAAAATCTTAAATTGATCAAACTGTACCATGGAATTTTGATCCACAGAGATTTTATGCTTGAACAATAAGATTATACCAGTAAGAATATACTTCTGATCACCAGACTGGGATGGTGACTTGTGATTGTGACATGTTCAGGGAGATTAGAGAGGCTATAAAGGTATAAAATGCAATAATAATAATGGGTGACTTCAACATCCTTTGCATGGTAGAAGGAACCCTCCTCATCTCTGCCTGGAAGGGGGATGGGATTAAATGGCATTGGTGATACCTTCCCCTTGACCCTGCTGACATTTTTCTGTTCATTCAGGATCCACATGGTGGCTGGGAGAGCAGTGAGTGAGTGGATGGGCTGCTGTTCCAGCGGAAGTGCCAGTGGAATATGCACTTTGTCCCCATCTGGCACTGTAGACGTTACCTGGAAAAGGTAATTTAGCCTCAGTCCCTGTCCTGGAGTCTAAATTTATCCTGGCCTCCCAAAAGAGGGGACAGTAGTTTTGTCAGAGAGCGAGAGAGAGACTTGCACACATTTTACTCAATTCACACAGATACTCAAGCCTTGAAAGCATGCACTTCTTTAATATTTCCAAGGGCATGCCACTTATTTGACTTCTCTTGACTTTAAGTGTTTGTGGAAACCTCATTTTATACAGGAAATGGATATAATCGCCAATAAATGTAATTTTAATAACTAAAATACTGGGAGCCATTCCTGGTTGGCACAAAACTCCACCACACAGTAAATCCTCATGATAGGATATCCTAGTTTCTTATCTAGAGTTAAAAGTCAGGATAAATCCAACTGATTAAGAAAATCTTCAAGTAAGATATTTCATGTCCTTTTTAAAATTAAACTCTGGCTAAAAGTTCACTCACTCCCATCAGACATTACAAATGTAAATTCTGAAAGCTAAAAAAAAAAAAAAAAATTTTTTTTACTCATCTGTCAAAGAGAAGAAAATAAAGCAACCAAAGATCATCAATCTGGAGGAGCAGGCTAGTAAATTATTAACAGTCAGTTAAAAATTGTATTCAAGTACTGGAGAAATTGGCGGCGGTGGTTTTTTTTTTTTTTTTTTTTTTTGCATTTTTAGTTTTCCAGTTTGAGGGTTCATACAAAATATCTGTTTGTTTAAATTAGGACTTGATCTGGCTCCCTCTGAAGTGAATGGAAAGGCTCCCATTGACTCCACTGGGAGATGGATCAGGCCATTAAACATTAAAAAGGCTAATGGAAATGTTCTAGAAAGGAATCACACCTTTTGCAAATGAGCATTTTAATGAAATCATTTCTCACCGATCCCCAATGCTTTCAGAAGTGTGACTAGTATGCTCCCTTCCCAGACAGTTAGACACACTGTTTAAAAAAAACAAACAAACAACCACTGACCATGGGAATTATAAAGGGGGAAAAAGGACACGTTCATAAACAGGGATAAACATCTTTCTCTAAGCAAAGCTGTTAGATCCATTTAAGCAGAGACCTGCTTGTTCTTTCCCTCTGGGGCCACTATTTCCTGTCTGGGAACTGCCGTGGCATTGGCCATCTGTTCCCGAGTGACCATCACTGAGAGCTTTAGATAAGGGAAAGAGTCGCACTCAAGAGACTTGCAATCCCTGGCTCCAAGACAAAATGGGAAGGCTGTATTTTTTGTTAGCGCTTTGTCAAGAAAAAACAAAGGGCAAATATCAATTGTGCACAGGTTTATATTGTCAGATCCCTAATATCTGTATTTATGCAACGATTTATGCAATGATTTTAAGAGGTCTAGCTAAAACCTCAGCAGTGTGGCTGCAATAGCAAGTGTTTAGCTAGTTAGCCAGCTTTCTAAGAGTCTAAATGAAGCAATGACTTAAAAAAAAAGTATTCCTTGTATCTAAATTAGGTTGTAAACTCCTGGAAACAAAGATCATGTCTTATCTGAGCATATACTGCAGAGCACAATGACTGTGCTCAGTAAATATCACATGGAGTTCAAGATGCTCAACTCATAGTTGTGTAAAATGTTAGTGTAAAGTTCTACAATGTAATAATAATTTTTTTATCCTTGATTCCCAAGAACTTACCATATAGTGTACTCCAGATGGAGATATGAATTTTATTTAGCTTCTGTGAAGCAGTGGAATAGATGGTGAATGACTCACTAGGAGTCTCTTCTAATCTCCAGATTATTCTATATAAGGAGACGGAGAACTGAGTGAATGTATTGCATCTTTCAGACTTCAAATAATTCCTATGGTTAATATCTCATGACATACGGAGGAATTGCTTTGGTCAGATATAATTATTTATTATAGTTGTATTGTTGTAATGCCCAACTATGGCCTCCCTGAAAGTGTGGACAAATTGTGGCATTTTGAAATGTACGAAGGTGCGGCTAGTGAAAAATCTAACTTTTTCCATAGCCATTTATGGATGTGAATAATGGGAAGTTAATGCTTTTGATAAGAAGAAAACTGAAGCTTTTGAAATGTAGTGCTGGCAAAGATTCTTGTGTATCTCCTGGATAGAAAAAAAGATGAATGCCTATGTTAGAAATATTATTGGAGAGAAGCAAATCCTGATGTTGGATATCAACAGTTGCAAATTATGTACTTTGGTCACATTAGGTGTAGAGATGGGAAAATCCTTGAGAAAGTTATTACAGAAGGAATGGTGGAGGGTCATTATGGTAGCAGATGACCAGCAAGGAGACAGATGGATGGCATACAACAGATCATTGGAAGGTCAGTTACTGAGCACTCAAAGTTAGCGATGGATCATGAAGGCTTCTGAAAATTCTGCTTTGATGTCACCTATATTCAGACATAAATAAATAGATTTACTTAGTGTCTGCAACCCATCATCATGCATTTGAGCCCCATTATATTAGGCAAAGTAAACACACATAATGAAAGACAACTCATGCCCCAAATTATTGTATTTTCTGTTTTTAGAATGTACAGGTTCTTGAGATGGTGCTGGTTGATCGAGAAGTGGAGTGAAATTTATACTTGGGTACAGCATTATAGGGTAGGCCTTCAGCTGATGTAAACTGGCTAATCTTCATTGACTTCAATAGAGCTATCCCAATTTACTCCAGTTGAGTCTCTGGTCCTATATCTGTAACTACCCCTTGCTCAGCAGGAAATGACATACTGTTGTATGGGAAAATTTTAATTTAAAAGCTTTTTAATATATGTCAGAACTCTGAAGGAGAGGCAGACGTGATGCTTTCAGTCTCCTGGGAGAAGATGCCATGCTGTCTTTGCCCTCTTCACCAGTTGGGAAGGAAACCAAATAAGGGCACAGTCTGGCTACCAGTGAGGTCAGTGGAAATTTTCCTTATGATACGCTTGTTTTGTTCTTTCTGGGCTGTGGTATAACTTCAGTAACAGAATACATTTTATTCTGTATAGGTTCTTGTACTACCCTCTTCATAATGATGTCAGAGTGCCTTCCAGCAATGCATAAAGCAATGTGACTAACTTCTATCATGTATGGTTCATTCTCTCTCTCATCCCCTCTTTGGGGGGGGGGGGTGGGGGGAAGAATTGAGTGTCTGGTTTGATAGAGGTTTTTGGTTTTAAATGAACACACTGCTATTTGTTTATGTTGGAGAAGGCAAGGTCAAAAGTGTACCTTTTATGTGGAATGGAAGCTGGTGAAGTGTCTGAAGGTCCTTAGTTCCGGTGAGAATTTGTTCCACAGTCTCAGGCCGACCCCACAAGACAGCTCTGTCACCTACATGGATGAACTTTGCCCTTCTGGTAGAAAGTGTCACTGTGCCTGAGGAAGAGAGCTGCTGATCAGTCTTCATCCTCAAGCTTTAGATGATCTATTAGATATGATGGCTCAGTACTGTGAGGTTGTTCATGGAAGGGGGAATGTGTGACACGTAACAACTAAATCAAACATGCACATTTAAACAAGGTCAAATTTCCCCTAATTCAGTTGAATGGTCAGTGGAACTGAATGTGGAGTTTACTATAGAACAGATTCCACTTGGGGTCCAGCTCCTCAGCTCGTGTGAAATCAGCACAGCTTTGCTGAAGTCAATGGAGCTGCACCAGTTTACTGTATGATTATAAATAAACTAAGAATTAAAATATAAAAAAGTAAAAGATGGAAGCCATTTTAAGAAAGCTAGCCTCTAGTAAAATGTACAAGCGATGTACATGTTTATTACAGAGACCTATGCTTGATGTGACTGTTTCATTTATTTTGTCAGTCTCAAATTCCTTTTACAGACTTCCTGAGATGCCTTTTCGTTCTCTTCTCACCTTAAGTCTTCAAACGTATAGTGTTTGTACCGTGACTCTAATCTTATCTTTTCTGAGGCATGCACCACTTAAATATCCAATCTCTGTGATAGCTTTGTATTGTGCTGTTCAATAAGATGCTTTTTTAAAATCAGGAAAATAAAATGTAACAGTACTTAGCCCTTTAACCCAAACTTTTGCTTAGTGGAACAAGGGTTGGCAACAGCCAGTGGATCTAACACTAGTTTTTAAACACTTTTCATTTATTACATTGCTCTGGACTACTGGCTAATTGTCTTTGCTTGAAATTTCTTATTGTTTTATCTGCCTTTACAAAGGCAGTGTAACCACTCACAAACAGACAAAAATAAAATGTTGCTTAATTTCACTGAAGCATCTTTAAGGACCTCAGTGTTCTCTGCCACTTATGTTTTGTAGCTTTTTACAACAATACATCTCACTGAGTCACAGCAGATCTTGACACCACTTCCAATAGGTGGCAATAAGACTGAGGACTGGTTCTCACCCCCTGCCACTACCTTTTATTTTGGTAGTGGAAACACAACATTGGCACACAGCAGTGGTAAATCAGGGAGATTAACTATCAAGATGTGGACACCAATCTTGATTCTTGAACCAGCAGTAATGGGCTAGAGATGAAGGATGGCCTTGTGGTTAAGCTATTGGTCTGAGACTCTGGAGATCTGGATTCAATCCTAACTTTGCCAGAGAATTTGGGCAAATTTCTTAGTCTTTCTGTGCCTTCTCTATAAAACGGGGATAATCCTACTTCCTTTCTTCCGCTTTTTATTTGTTGCCTGTTTTAGGTTTATAATTTAAATTGTAAACTCTTTGACGTACTGACCGTTTTCATGCTACATGTCTATACAGGGCCTAGCACCAGGGCCTGATCTTGGTTGGAGTCTCTAGTTACTACTTTAATACAAATAATTTTTATTAGTAATATTAATCAATATGTGCATGTGCCTAAATTGAACAATCATGTGACCTTATTGCTGTGACCCTCAACATTCCTTTCCCCACCTTCTATTTGTTACTCTCACTTATCAAGTCATCTAAAATTAGATAATAGGTGCTTAGGAATGGGGACCATGAATGAAATACCAGCCCCATTGAACTCGGTAGGAGTTTTGCCATTAACTTCAGTTGAGCCAGGATTTCATCCCATGGCTTTTTTTTATTCGTTCTGCAAGGTGGCTAGCATACTTTTGGGCCTGGTAAAACAACAACAATAAATGGCACTTCCTTCATTGAAATCACAGACCTAAACATGAATGAGGATAGAAAACATCACGTTGGTAATGGTAGTGGAAGTATACGTCTAATATTTTAATGGCTGTATTTGCATTAAAAACATAAATGTGCGCACACACACCCACACACACACCACACTCCTCTCTCAAAACCCAGGATCATTTGGTTAATTGTCCCAGAATGTTTATTGTTGTGATTATGCAGAGAGAGTTTATTTTAGAATGGTCGTTGAGCCATTTGTCAGTTTAAGAAGCCTAATCACAAAGCCTCTCCAGCAACTATAACAACTCCTAGGCATGTTTTTAGTAATGAACATATTGAGCCATAGAACCTGGTGCAGTTCCATCAAAATCACTGGGCTTGACTCACTCCCCCACTGCAGCAGGTTACAAATTGCACCTTCTTTGCTACTGCAGTAGGGATGTAAAATGTTAACCGGTAAGCATTAGTCTTACCAGTTAACCTGCCTTAAGTGTTAACCTCCAGGCTGGACGGCCGGAGCCGCTTAATTGGTTAACGGTTTAAATGAAATATTTTTTAATCATTTAAACCAGGGATTGGCGACCTTTCAGAAGCGGTGTGCCGAGTCTTCATTTATTCACTCTAATTTAAGGTTTTGCATGCCGGTAATACATTTTAATGTTTTTTAGAAGGTCTTTCTCTACAAGTCTATGTATTATATAACTAAACTAGTGTTGTATTGTAAAATAAACAAGGTTTTCAAAATGTTTAAGAAGCTTCATTTAAAATTAAATTAAAATGTTGATCTTACGCCGCTGGCACGCTCAGCCCGCTTCTGGTCTGGGGTTCTGTTCACCTGGGCTGGCAGTGGGCTGGGAAGGGTCCGGCAGCCAGAACCCCAGACCAGCAGCAGGCTGTGCGGGGCCGGTGGCCAGGACCCCAGACAGGCAGTGGGCTGAGCGGCTCAGCCCACTGCTGCTCAGGGGTTCCATCCGCCGGCTCCTGCCAGCCGGGATCCCAGCTGCCAGACCCGCTCACGCCGCTGCTGGTCTGGGGTCCCAGCCCTGCCCACATACAGTGGGTACCTACCTTCTCCCTGGTTCTGGCCCATTCTCTTCCTCTCTCTGCACTGAGCTGAGGGTGGGAGTGCACTGAGCAGGGCTGGAGGTGAAGGGTCTGGCCAGGAGCTAGAATGAGGGAGGGGGCTCAGGGTTGGGGCAGGAAGTTTGAGTGTGGGGGCACTTACTTGGGCAGCTCCCACTTGGTGTGAGGGGTGCAGGTGGGAATGTGAGGGGTGGGTTCAGGAACTCCGGTTTGGTACTCAGGGTGGGGATGTGTGGGGTACATAGGATGTGGGGGCGTGCAAGAGTCAGGGCAGAGGGCTGGGGGTATGTGAGAGGGGTGCAGGTGTCAGGGCAGGGGGGGCTGGGGATGTGTGGGGGTGCCAGAGTCAGGGCTGGGGTCGTGGGGGGGGGGGTTTGAAGGAGTCAACAGAGGGCTGGGTACGTATGAGGGAGGTACAGAGCTCAGGGCAGAGGGCTGGGTGACTGCCCCCCTCAGAACCCCCAACCCCCCCGCTCCTTGTCCCCTGCCCTTCCCCTCCTGGGACCCCTGTCCCTTACTGCCCCCCAGGACCCTATCCCCTATCTAAGCCTCCCTGCTCCTTCCCCCCTGACTTCCCCCCTAGGACCCTACCCCCTACCTGTCCCCTGACTGCCCCGCACCTTATCCACACCCCCGCCCCCAGACAGACCCCTGGGACTCCCATGCCTATCCAACCGCTCCCCACCCCCTGACAGGACCCCCAGAACTCCGGACCCATACAACCCTCCTTGCCTGTCCCAACCCCTCTCCACACCCCTGCCTCCTGACAGCCCCCCCAGAACTCCCGACTCATCCCACCCCCAGCTCCTTGTCCCCTGACCACCACCTCCAGAGACCTCCCACCCTAACTGCCCCCCAGAACCCTCCTTGCTCCCTGTCCCCGACTGCGCTGGCCCCATCCATCTCCCACCCCCTAACAGACCCTGGGACTCCCATGCCCCATCCACCCCCCCGCTCCCTGACTCCCCCCTCCAGAGACCCCTGCCTCTAGCCCCCCACCCTGCTCTCTGTCCCCTGACTGCGCCCAACCCCCCCTCCCCCGGCCCTGGACCCCTTACCATGAGGCTTGAAGCAGAGCCAGGTACGCTGCCCTGCGGGAGCGCGCAGCTCCAGCCCCCAGAGCGCTGCACGCACGGCAGCAGGGCTCCAGGGGAAGGGGGGAAAGGCGGGGGAGGGGCCAGCGGTTTGCTGTGCTCCGCTGGACGCTCCGGCTTGGGAGCGCGGACCCTGTGGCTTGCCACTGGCAGGATTTTTAATGGCACACTGGAGTCCCGGCAGGCCACAGCATGCCATTAAAAATCGGCTCTCGCGCCGTCTTTGGCACGCATGCCATAGGTTGCCGACCCCTGATTTAAACGGTTCACTTTTAAAATGGTATTTACATTCCTATACTGCAGGCAACTTCACCCCTGTGAGAAGGCAAAAGGATGTTTACACTGCTGTCCTCCCTAGGGTTCCCACTAGACTGGGCAGCTTTGAAACTATGTCCAGTGCTCTGTAGGAGTCCTGCAGATGGAGGCTGCCATGAAGTGTGCTGAATCAGCTCATCCTCCATTTGCCCTGGCAATGCTTGCACCTTAAGCAGTGCAAATCTTCTTTTTGAGCCAACCAGCAGGGCTGGGTTGCATCTTGGGAGTCACTGTAACCCACCGCTGGGCAAACTTTTCACTCCTTTTCAGCTCACTAAGTCCTGAAATGTAATGGGAGAAGCCAGTGCATATTTGGTTTGAATCAAGGCCACCAACCTGAATGGAATTGCATAAGTTTCCAAAAATGTATATTGTTGATTAAGTGTGGAAAAGCTGCGTGGTGTGATAGTTCAGGGAAGAAAAACTGTTTCGAGTATATTTTTTTCCTATTGTCAGAGTGGGAATTCATTAAACAAGCCTCCTGTTTCTAATTGATGTTTTGACAATTTCCCAAGCAAAACCATGAAGACTCTTGCCTTGCCATGTTTACATACCTGAGAAACAGATACACTTTTTGAAGTTAATTAAAGAATCCATCATGTTTAAAAAAAATTCCAGATGATAGTGTGAGACCAACTAGATTGATGATGGAAGTAATCTCTAGTGCTTCCCTCTGTCATCTCTCTCAGACAGGTCTTTTAAGTCCTTGTCCTAGTGGGACTGATATCAGCGGTAGTGCTACTGGAGAAAATAGCAAACTCTAATGTCAGGATGTCTACTTTGGATCATAATGAATGCAGTAGGCGTTGTTCCTTTTCAGCAAATGGCTTTCAGCTTTTGGTAGTTTAATTAGGAGATGTTGCACGCTAAGGGTACATCCATACTTACGGCTGGGTCGACGGGTAGTGTTCGACTTCTCGGAGTTCGAACTATCGCGTCTAATCTAGACGCGATAGTTTGAACTCCGAACGCGCTCCCGTCGACTCCGGAACTCCACCACAGTGAACGGCGGTGGCGGAGTCGATGGGGGAGCCGTGGACTTCGATCCCGCGGTGTTTGGACAGGTAAGAAGTTCGAACTAAGGTAGTTCGACTTCAGCTACGCTATTTGCGTAGCTGAAGTCGCATACCTTAGTTCAACCCCCCACCCTAGTGTAGACCAGGCCTAAGCTATGAGGCTGTGCTACTGAGTATCAGCAGAGCAAAACATGTCAGTGTATTGGTTCTGGAAACCTTACAAGAATATTCTTTGAGAAAGGATTTGTGCATTGGAAAGAGAAGACCTAATCATGGGTCTTAAGGTGTATGCTGAAAACAACAAGCAAGGACTGCTTGCTGCCTTCATGGAATTTGCTTCTCCTGTAAATTTGTGCACAATAGCAACCCTGAGTGCCAAGTCTAACAGGAAGCATAGTGAGTTTCATCTAAAGATGTCACAGGATTAAATTACCTGCATTCATAAAAAATGTGTGGGCACAATTTACTTCTCAACAGTCTTTCATTTAGCCAAACAATCCTACCTTTGGAGGCTACTTTCCCTCCTTCTCACACTGGTCTGATGCAATTGTAGAAAGCAGGGATGACATGTTACTACCATTACAAGCATAAATATGCAATTGAAATTACAAAGCAGTTTACTGGAATTTGCTGTTCTGCTTAGTAATACTGTGCTCTTCCTATTGGTCCTCAAGAGCAAATGTCAAAGCACAGTGCCCCTCACTTTAAAAGCTGCTTCTCCCCGGGAGGTGTTTGTGTTTTTGTTTCACCCGGATACCAGGGTGAAGACTCCAAGCTAACATTATAATTTATATATTTGTTTAACTAAAACAGTGAAATTAGCCTTCAACTAAGAGATTCTATAAAGATTAGGCATTTACCAGTAAACACAGATTTCTTCAATAAGACTATTTTTCTCTTTAGGGGACTGTATATGAAATTCTTGGCTTTCATTCAGATTGTGGACGTTCTCTCTCCCTTTTAAAAGTTAATTCAATTTCTATTTAAGAGCAGGCCTTTCATAATTTTAAACTATCATCTAAGAAAGAACTACGTGTGGGTGAGTAAAGGTTGCAGGATTGGTTTTTTAAACCCAATCTGGCAAACACACACGCTTAATTTTATTCACACACGTTGCCCTGTAGTTCAATGGAACTACTCATCTGCTTAAAGTTAATCACATGGATAAGTACTTGCAGGATTGAGGCTATGATTGTAGGTTCCATGCCCACCTTGATTGCTGTATATAGTAATAAAAATGTAGACACAGTCTTAGTGTTTCCACAGTATGCTAATTATAGTGCCATTCTTTTAGCTGAACTTTAAGAGGATAGAATTAATTCCAGGGCTGCCCAGAGGGGGTGGCAAGTGGGGCAATTTGCCCCATGCCCCGGGTCCCACAGGGGCCCCCACAATAATATAGTATTCTATAGTATTGCAACTTTTTTTAATGGAAGGGGCCCCCAAAATTGCTTTGCCCCAAGCCCTCTGAATCCTCTGGGCGACCTTGATTAATTCTTATAAACTGTGGGGGAAAATCTGTTCCTTTATATTGCTGAAAAGAAGAGAACAGAATTTGACTCCACAGACTTCACCTTTATAGTGAGGGGGTGTTAGAAAAGAAGCAGGAGGAATTGAAGAAAAATACTGTGAAACTGGAAATAGCTTGGGAACTGAAGAAGAAAAAGTTAGTCAGAATCACAGAACCTAAAAAGACACTTCCTCTCACCCTCACCCTAAAAGGTCAAGATCTTTGTTGAAAAACATGTTTCAAAAGTTCAGATGATGCATTTCCAAATCCCTTGTATATTACTTAGTAAAAATGACTTGCTTTCACACATGGTAGCATATCATCAAACTCTAAAATTCTTCAGTGTTAAACATGTTGTTAGCTGGCACAAAGATATTTGCATAAGTGATTCCACAATACGCAGATCCTGTTTTGCTGAAAGTGTTTGGCTGACCAGTAACTGCAAATGATATTTTTTGGGGTGAGCAGAGAAAGTGAGGACATTTGCTGCACAATTCATGACAGGCAGATTATCAGTTTGTGTAAACTGGAAGCATTTAATTGACTTGAGTGGAACTACATTGATCATAACAGATATGAATCTGGTTCCTAACTTCAGGACTCTACAGAGACTCTTCTACAGTTATTTCAATGTGAAGATAGTTCTTTCTGAACAGCAGGAAATATTGCTTCTCAACCCTGGTATTTAAGTGGCAGTTGTAATTGAAAATTTTACCAAAATGTTTATCAAAATTGACATTTTAAAAAAGTCAGCGATTAATAATAAAAATGTCATGAGAAAGGAAAAAATTGGAAAATGTTAACTGTTTTTCGTGACTTTTTTTCTTTTTTTGGTCTGGAAAAGGTCTTTTAATAAACACTTTTTGTTAAAAAAAAAAAGTCAACCTACTCTAAGTGAATGATAGTAATCTTCAATATTTATATTTAAAAAGGTAACTGAAAAGCATATCAGAGTTTTAATGTTGTATTTGAAACTGCTTCCAGTCAAAAATATTGTGATTGCACATCTGGCACTCCCACGCTTGCAAATCTTCTGTCTCAGACCCTCCCAGTCCAGGTAAGACTGTGACAGAGTGATAATTCTGGCACTGTGGGAATGTTTCTTGCTCTCTAGATTGTTGCTAGTATGGTACTTGAACTCTTGAGTTTCATAGCATATTCAGGCTTCCAAAGTAAAAGATAAGAAACCTTCCTTTATCTGTTCAGTAGTTGTAGCTCATTTGTGCACTAAACACAGTGCTGCTTGCTGTTCATCTTCACTTTTGGGTATGTCTCGTTCTTGTATCTTATCAGCTTGAATTGTAGATGTAAAAATACAAGACCAATGTACTTTTGATGTAGGAAAAAATGTGAGGGAGACTAAGGTGACATACAAAGTTGTATATCAGTCACATATTTGTTGCCTGCAGGTTGTTGTAGCTGTGTTGGTCCCAGGATATTAGAAAGACAAGGTGGGTGAGATAATACCTTTGATTCAACCAACTTCTGTTGGTGAGAGTGCCAAGCTTTCAAGCTTATACAGAGCTCTTCTTCAGAACGCTTGGCGCTCTCACCAACAGAAGTTGGTTGAATCAAAGATATTACCTCACCTATCTTGTCTCTAAGTACTTTATTTTATTGTACAGTATTATCTTTGCATAATTATTTATTTTGATCCTAGTAAAACCCTACGATTACCAAACTTCTTTTCTTTCTTGAGTTTTTTGATCAAGAGTGAAATAGTTAACAATATTTGTTTAGATTAGCATCATTAGGCATCAGAGCTATCACCTCCTAGTCCTATATAGTGGCAGTTCAGACCTCCTAAAACTATTCTTTCAAGCAGACATTACTGCACTAGTTTACATCTTTACATTTTGAAGGATATCTTTGCAACCATTAAGGCTAGAGGCTTATTTTTTTTATATGAAAGTTTAGGATCTGAAACACAACATAGAGCCTCTAGGAGAAAGCACCAGCTCATTGACCCAGTTCAGTTACTGTTAGAGAAAGAAGGTGCATTGTTTGTTTCATTCAATTTGATGGGGGACCAATCTATTTAACAAATCCTCAGATTCATGCAAGTGGTATGTAGCCAGTGGAGTTCTTCTTTGAGTGCTTGCTCATGTCGATTCCATTTTAGGTGTGTGGGTGCCCACATGCGCAGTTGTCAAAATTTCTGCCTTAGCGGTACCCATCTGGCTGGCTGTGGCACCCCCTGGAGTGGCGCTCCCATGCGACAGTATATCAGACACTGCTGGTCCTACACCCTCTCAGTTCCTTCTTACTGCCCGTGACAGTTAGCTGGAGCGCCTTGTCTTGCCTCGCAAGAACAGTAGCGGTTTACCCATTGACTTTATAGTGGTGGTGGTGTTGTACATAGTTTCTCTATAGTTCATAATTAGTGTTAGTTAGCCAGAGAGTCCCTGGTTGGGACTGTGCCCCAGCGGGGCATGCCCTGCTACCCAGGCTTTAAGCCATGTGTGTCATGCTGCCGGCCGATGTTGATCAGCGATCTGCATGAGAGCTGTCTTAAGTGTCTGGGGGAAGGCCATCGCAAGGACAGGTGCCTTATCTGTAAGAACTTTTGCCCACAGACTCAGAAGGAGCGGGATATCCACTTGAGGGCGTTACTAATGGAGGCTGCTCTCTTTGTCCAGCATTGGAACCCTCCACCATGGCACCCACTCCAGTACTTTGGCCTCGGCTTGCAGCGCACTGCTGGTTTCGGACTCAGCCAGGCACCGCTCTGTCTTGCCAGTGCCGAAGAAAAAACTTAAGAAAAGAAGCCCCTCCATGCCAATGGAGAGAGGTGCTCCGGGCAAAGGACCATTGTCGGGCTATGCGCCTGTTACAGGGAGTCACAGGGGTACTGCAAAGGGGTACTGCGGGACCCATCAGCCCCACCAGGGACCTGTCCTCCTGCCCCTGGCAGAGGACCCCAGCCTGTGAAGGGAGCCGCAGTGCCCAAAGTGGTCTCGGTGGCCAAGGAGCAAAGCCAACTGACTCAGCAGATGCTGTGCCAGGTGACCGATATGGCTTTGCTGGTGGCACTGAAGGGGAAAGCCACCGGGGTGCTGCAGCTTGGACGGGCGGAACACCCCAGGTTGCTGAATCCTAGACGCAAGTCCTCCTTGCTGCAACCTCAGGACCCGGAGCTGTGCCCTGGCTCGCCGGATAGACAGCTTAGATCTCCATTGAGATCCCCTCCTTCCAGAAGGGGAATGCCGGAATCATGGAGACGCTCTTCATATCGCCAATACCAATAACCGTCTGCCCATTGGTTGCCTAGGTGGCGTAGGTGCCGAACATCCTCTCCCAGGAGGTCTCCTCGTCATTGGCCCCTGTCCTGGAGGGCTCATTTGGGATCGCGGCGTCAGTCACGCTTGCCTCTGTATCACTCCTCCAGCAAGCGGCACTGCTCCCCGTTGCCTTCTTGCTCACCTACAACAGTCAGAAGACAGATTCAGGCCTCGTGGCTCCACCATGGTCACCAGAGGGGCAGTGGTCGGGGTCGGCCCACGACTTCAGCCCATCGCCGAGGTGAGGTGATTTCCATCCCCCTCTTCCCCCGATGTGGGAGTCCAAGGACGCACCAGCCAAGGCACCAACATCAACATGAGTCAGAAATGTGATGCTATTGCAGAAAAAAGCAACTGCAATTTTGGGTTACATTAACAGAGGCATAGCATGCAAGTCATGGGAGTGGATAATACAACTCTATTTGTCGCGGATTAGGCCTTAGCTGGAATATTGTGTCCAATTTTGATCACCAATGTGTAGAAAGGATGTAGAGAAACTAGAAGGTATCCAGAGGTGAGTGACAAAGATGATCAAAGGGATGGGATGCCAACCATATGAGCAACGGCTGAAGGAACTTGGTATGTTTAGTTTTAGAAAAGAGGAACATAAGAATGGCCCTATTGGATCAGACCAAAGGTCCATCTAGCCCAGTATCCTGTCTTCCAATAGTGCCAGGTGCCCCAGAGGGAATGAACAGAACAGGTAATCATCAAGTGATCCATCCCATGTCGCTCATTCCCAGCTTCTGGCAAACAGAGGCTAGGGACACCATACCTGCCCATCCTGGCTAGTAGCCATTGATGGATCTATCCTCCATGAATTTATCTAGTTCTTTTTTGAACCGTTTATGGTCTTGGCCTTCACAACATCCTCTGGCAAGGAGTTCCACAGGTTTACTGTGCGTTGTGTGAAGAAATACTTCCTTTTTTTTGTTTTAAACCTGCTGCCTATTAATTTCATTTGGTGACCCCTAGTTCTTGTGTTATGAGAAGTAGTAAGCAACACTTCCTTATCTACTTTCTCTATACCAGTCATGATTTTATAGACCTCAATCATACCTCCCCTTAGACGTCTCTTTTCCAAGCTGAACAGTTCCAGTCTTATTAATCTCTCCTCATATGGAAGCTGTTCTGCACCCCTAATAATTTTTGTTGCCCTTTTCTGAACCTTTTCTGATTCCAATATATCTTTTGAGATGGGGTGATGACATCTGCACACAGTATTCAAGATGTGGGCGTACCATGGATTTATATAGAGGCAACATGATATTTTCTGTCCTATTTTCTATCCCTTTCTTAATTATTCCTAGCATTCTGTTCACTTTTTTGACTGCCGCTGAACATTGAGTGGATGTTTTCAGAGAACTATCCACAATGACTCCAAGCTCTTTTTTGAGTGGTAACAGCTAATTTAGACCCCCATCATTTTATATGTATAGTTGGGATTATGCTTTCCAATGTGCATTACTTTGCATTTATCAACATTAAACTTCATCTGCCATTTTGTTGCCCAGTCACCCAGTTTTGAGAGATCCTTTTGTAGCTCTTCACAGTCTGGCTGGGTTTTAACTATCATCTGCAAATTTTGCCACCTCACTGTTTACCCCTTTTTCCAGATAATTTATGAACATGTTGAATAGGACTGGTCCTAGAACAGACCCCTGGGGGACACCACTGTTTAAAGGGGTGCAAGATAGCAATCTTCACACACTTGAAAGACTGTGTCATGATGGTCAGTCACTACAAGTGGCGCTTCCTCCTTGCTGTTCTGGGGTTAGCTCTGACCAGACACTGTGCCCTCCTCCAGTGGAGTCTATCCCTTCCTCCTTTCATCCTGTAGACCACTCTTGCTCCAGGAACTGCAGCCTTCTTTTTGTGACTTGGTCCCCCCCCCCCTTCTTGGGAGGTATGTAACAAAATCTTTCCACAACAAATCAGGCATTCCACTGTCCTCTGCCTGGTCAGTGCCACATCCCCCATCCTTGCTGCTTTGCCCCTGAGCCTTCCCTACCTTCCTGGCTTCCTCCCTGTCTGGATTTGCCTGCCTCCTCTGAGTGACTGCAGCCTACTTTCCTGCAGCCCCCTTCTGCTCGCTGCTCCTGGGCTTTATACAGGCCCCTCCTTTTCCTGACCAGCTGACCCTCATTTAATCAACCCCTGTTCTCTGGCTCCTCCTCCAGGTGCGGCCTGGGCAGTTAATTGGGCCTAATTTACCCTCTCAGGGCCAGTGTGGAGCGTATACCCCATCACAGGCTGACATAAAAAAGATGGAGAAAAGTTGTTCTCTTTTGCCACAGAGGGCAGGACAAGAGGCAATGGGTTCAAACTACAGCACAGCAGATTTAGATTAAATCTCAGGAGAAGCTTCCTAACTGTAGGAACAGTAGGCGCATGGAACAGACTGCCGAGGGAGGTCGTGGAAGTTCCTTCACTGGATGCTTTCAAAAGGAGGCTGGATAGAGCCATCTGTCTTGGATGGTTTAGACACGACAAATCCTGCATCTTGGCAGGGGGTTAGACTAGATGCCCCTTGTGGTCCCTTCTAACAACACTTTTGGTAGCCATCTTTGTTAAGAACAAACTTCAGAAGCAGGGTGACTTCAGAGCCATTTTTTAAAGCTACAAATATTGCTCTGCAGGTTTTCTTCTATTGGAGGCTTTATTTCTCAGAGCTCTTTGGATATAAGGGAATTAAAACACCTATAGTAATTAGACATGACATGGCTCAGACATTGTCTGGTTTTAAAGTGCCTGTAAAGGGAGAAGGCCCAACTAAAACTACAAAGTAACATAATCTAACATGGCTTTTTTAAAGAAATGGTTAAAATGCCAAGTTGGATAACTGTGGACCTACCATCTTTGTTTGGAGGACAATAAGGGCAGGGATGGGGCACAGTAACTCAGCTAAAGACATCTTGTCAGAAATCAATGCAAACTTTGGTACTGCAATGTCTATACAACAACAGCTGGTCTGTATACTAAATTTGACAGCCTGTATCATAATGTATACACAATTCTTCCCATTTGTAAGGTTGCTTGTGTATCCTTTGATATTTCCTGTTTTTTTTCTGTGCTTAAATGTACAACCTTGTCATTCCCTTAACGTACATTTTTGTTTAGCGACCTCAGTCCCACACTGGTGCTCCATAAGTATCTCATGGGCATAAAACTATTGTGAACATTCCTCTTCAAATTTACCACATAGTTGCTAAAATATATTGCAATTACAGATCTTAGAGCATGTCTAATGTCCTGTTGCATGCTAATTTAATCAACAGAAGTCATTCTGCTAACAGTAGAGCAATTGTGAAAGACTGATTTTTCTGAGTTGGAAGACAGTTTCTGGAATCCCTGTTGCCTTGAAAGACTGTATTGTTGTTTTTCATCACTTGACCCATTACTCTTTTCATCACTTAATTAAATTATGAAATCCTTTGCTGCTGCCTCTTGCTGGGATGTTTTCCCATTCATCTTTGTCTGAACTCCTCTTCACCTACTCCTTTAATTTCCTAATCTGCCTTGTCATTGGCGCTTGAAGTAAAAAAGCTGACACAGATTCCCATTTCACATAAAGTTACAGAGGCCTGTTTCTCCGATCTGTTGCACAGCCTACATTTGACAAACACTGAGCAAGTTGTATCCATTCCTCTAAAACAAATAAATGCAAAATACAGACTCTCCTGTGCTTCCATTGTGAGTAAGAGAGAGCTGGGTGCATTATGTAGGGTACATCATTTTTAGGGTGCACTGTAGATAAAGTGGACATGGCCATGCGAAGCCTTATAACTGCTCAGCAACTTTCCATTGAAATGAAACATTTACACAAAGCTGAAGAAAATGTTTGTAACACTTTTCCCCCTCATTTTAAATCCAGTTCTACTTAATACACCCCCCTCCAAAAAGAAGCAGAATTGCTTGGTCTGGTTCTTATGTTATCTGATTTCAGTGGTGGTGTAACTGAGAGCGGAATTTGGTTCATGATCTTTAACTTGATGCTAAATTAAGCAAAATAATGAAGTTTTCAAAAGCAAAACCAGTTGATTTCACCAATAAATTCTGCAAATCTTATGGCTAATGCTCTAACATAAAGAAAATGTTTAGAGCTTGATTCTGCAGTCCTGACTGGGGAAAAATTCCTATTGAAGTCAATGGGAGATTTACCGATATCAGGGCTATGGGACTGGACTCAAAGTCTGAGATTTTTAAAGCTGCATTAGGGGATTGAATGCTGGGTATCTACATCCGTTGGTTAGCTTTGAAAATCTCAGCTAAAGATTTCCAAGGAGCATCTTGCAATTCTTTAAGTAACATGTTACATTACTAATAGATGGCAAGGAGAAAACTGTTCTGTAAATGGACAATTTCACTCAGGTTGGCTTGAGTGATTATTGTTGTGGTTGAGTCAACAGAGCCTGATATGCTGGTAATGAATAACTAAATCCAGAGGAAGCCTGTCTGAACTACCCTGCCTAGTGTAGGTGAGGACAGTGGAGAGAAGACAGGGAGTGAGTGTTTAAAACAATGACACCACCAAAAGAAGGATAAACATAAATAAGTCCTTATCTTAACATTGCTGCTGTATCCTACTCAGAGTGAACTAAATGCCTGGCACTAGTAGAATATTGCACTCAAAACTTCTGAATGCTTAGTGGCTCTATACAAAAACATGCCATTTGTACAGTTCAGATCTTTCTCTCTTGACCTGTTTGTTATAAGGGACAATACATTACTGAGTAGTGAACATTCAGGGCCTGAGAGATTTTTATCGGACATCAAATGGTGCTTAAAAATGTTAGATTTAGCAAATTTTATGTGATATAGTAGGTTGTGGGAAGAATTGCACGTTCAGGTCTCCCGTACATCAGCTGACTCTGTTCCTTTTCTAATGCCTCATACAGTTTCTATTAACACTCTGCCAATCTTTGGGAAAGTCTGTCAAACAAAGGTTTGGAACGTGACTTGCACAGATTGCTGACTGCCTTTCACAGGCTGGACATTTTATGAAGTCCTTCATGGATGACAGTGTTTTGTTTTTTTTAATGTATTCCATAGTGGAAGAATACTGAACTAAGCCACTGTGATCACACTTAATCGACTTGCAAACAATTCACAGAAAAGAATTCATTATATAACTATAGAGAATTCAGGCCATTTAAGGATAGTGCTATTATGAATGGAGCTTATTGAAAGCAAAATGCTTGAATTTATTTATAGATCTCATGCACAGATGAAGGGAATAAAAGGGTTTGAAAATGGCCAATGTACTAGCAGCTAAGGCTGCTCCAGTGGAAGTTAGCTATAGCATGTCATGGAGAAAGTCACTAAGGGTGGGATTTTCAAAAGTGCTCAGCATTTGCCTAGCTCTGTGCCTGTTTCAGTCAATGCTAACTGTTCCAGAGTTAACAGAATTAAGTCAAGGCCTACTTTAGACCTTAAGAAGGCTGAGCTAATATTATGTCTATTGATTCAGCTGAACGAAGGCCATGTCTACACTTACAAGCTTACAGCAGCACAACTGTACCAATACAGCTGTAAGAGTGCTCGGATAGCCACGTTATGCAGATGGGAGAGAGCTCTCTTGTCAACATAATGAAACCTGCTCAACAAGCGGTGGTAGCTATGTCGGCAGGAGAGCATCTCCAGCTGATATCGTGCTGTGCACACAAATGCTTATGCCGGCAAAACTTATGTCACTTGGGATGTGTTTTTTTCACACCCCTGATTGGCAAAAGTTTTGCTGACATAAGGCCATGTCTACACTAGCACTTACACACAACATTTCAGAGCTCTGAACGTTGTGCCTTTGCAGTTAAAGAAAAGATGCTTTAGACTCAATTGTCAAGGGACTGGCTAGATTGGTCATGTACCTACTTACACGTGCAAATATATAAGACAGAAAGTGAGTGTTGCCCCATGCTCAAATGCTTAGAGGTATCTTTTTGGCAAAAACAGTAAATTTAAAAAAAAGTTGTATTTACAGTTTGAAAATCTTTCTATCAAGCAGGGAGAACATTGAGAGTAATACCAGTGTTGTCCTAGATTTCTTCATCATGGCTCACTTTGACTCAAGTGGAGAAAAGATGATGATTTCATACATGGTCCTTAAACTCTGTGGTAAGCTCTGGTGTCAAGACATGAATGAAGTCTGTATTAACTCATGTCAAAGAGTGGTACGTATAATGTGTATGTGAATACCTGCTGTTGCCAAAGCTGCTAGATCATAAATGTGATTGTGATGGGGCTCAGATACAAAGGTGTAAATCAGGAGTAATTCCACGGAAGCCAATGGAGTTACACTGAAGTGGTGTGAGATCAGAGTCAGGCCTCCTGTCAATGGAACCCCCATGCTTGTACTGCAGCAACTGATATATATTTAGTCTAAAAAGGGGAGAGAAGCAGTGGGGAGGAGACCTGGGTTTTTTTCTGAATCATCTGTATCCTTGTAGAGAACAGAGCCCAGCGCTTGGGCCCACAGGAATCTTTTGTTTTCATAGTTGATGCAGTATGTCAATTCAAGCTGACAGCTGCCTTCTTCTCTTATAAGTAATTGATTTCTCAATGCCACTTACATGTTTTGATTTTAATTGCACAAATATTCAGATTTAAGTTTCCCATAGACATCTTAACTCTGCCCATTTCCAAATTCTTGTGGGAGTTGCAATATGGTCTATTACAGAAAGGGAGTAATATAGAATGCTACATCCCCTTTATGTGTTGTGTACATCTATGGTCAAAGGAAAAGGGGTAATTTAAACATGGAACACAGCATTCAGTATACTTACACAGACATACTGGAGGAGCAGCACAGAAAAACATAAGTAGAAGAGATGAGACCTTTATGTTTATCTCTATCTTTATCAAAGTGGAATTTCTCTGCTAAAGAGTTGGGACAAAATCCTGGTATCTGTGACAAGGCTGTATTTGTTAGGCAGTGGATGCCCCGAAGAAAGTGGGAAGAAGGTTTTGCCCCTTGGCCATTGATCGCCATTATTAGTTTACTGGAGCCTTCTTCTCAATGTTTAATGGTATGAAGCACCTCACTTGCATAGTAAATATTCTAAGTGGCTAAAATATCCTCCATTGAAATGAATAAATGGGAATATTCAGTATGATTTTGTTTTCTTTTACCAGCAAGACTAAGTGACCTGTAGTTAGAAATATCTTGATTCTTCCAGCTGAGCTTTGAGAGTAGCGACATAATGACATGCACAGGCAAATAGAACTTATCTGCTAGCGGTTTCATAGTCTTGGCTTTTAAAAATCTCACTAAGGTGGTTGTGAAATCAAAGTCCTGGACTTCTGCTTACCATGCATCCGACGAAGTGGGTATTCACCCACGAAAGCTCATGCTCCAATACGTTTGCTAGTCTATAAGGTGCCACAGAACTCTTTTGCCGCTTTTACAGATCCAGACTAACACGGCTACCCCTCTGATACTGCTTATCATTGTTTACCCAGTCTGAGTGGCAGATCTACCAGCTCACATCATCACACTAGTCCATGCATGCAAGAAGACTAATGAACTTAAAATACCGTCTAGATGACAACTCTTCCAGATATCCATATGGAGATTATGCTTTCCCTCTTCATTTACAATCTGATACAATCTGTATTTTTCGACTGCAAATATGATGCCTGCAAATTAGCAGAGTGCAAAAAGAAAAGAAAAAACCTCTTGACATCATTGCTGAACATCTGATTACTTTCCTTTTGGATTTGGCTTGAGCACTTTCTTTATTTGAACACACTAGGCTTCATTAGTTTGTTTTAAAAGATCAGCAGCACATACCCTTCCTCTCATGCACAGTTATACTGTCACAAGCTTGAAGCCTTATCTCAAACAGATGGTCCCCTTATTTGGGTTCTCAAGGAAAAACATCAGCATCCTCCTCAACTAATTGTATAGTTCTCTGGTGTAGGCCATCCTTACTCAAACCTGCCATTGTTTAAGACTGGAGAATGCAGTTTGAGTGTGCATGTTCTTTGTTCCTTTTGGACTAATTAAAAGTAGGCTTCCATCGTTTTTTTTCATCTGTGTAGCCCAAGGCCAAAGGACATTGCCACGCTTAGTATTTAGTGGATGTTAGATAAAGTAATGTTGAAAAAGTGCTCTATAGTGATTGCTATAATTGCTGACACATTCCTGTGGTACACTTGATCATTGGAACAGCTTTCTTAAAACAATATTTCCTTTATAGAAAGGAAGTCAGTAATCGAGTTGTTATGCTTCTCTGCTTTGCATTCTGAGCCTTAATATTATGTTGGCATACTGTGCATGATTTTTGCTTACCAGAGCATGCTGACTCAAATTTCCAATATCCAAATGCAAGTTGACTTTACTGGATTCCTTTAACCACTTAATTGCTGCAGCATTTCATGCATCAGGCCTTCTAATTTTAGTCATATACATGGTGGGATATTTGAAAATGGGGTAATGTTATACTATGTGATAAAATGGCTCTGAGACTGATTAAATTCTCTTAACTGTATACCAAGACTCAATTACCAAAATTAATTTGACACGTTTTTTTAAAAATTTGCAAGAAAATACAGTATATAAAGTAGTCTAAACCTAGTTGCAGAAACCAGAGTTTTACCCAGAAAGCATTTTAGTGGCTGAGGCTGAGCTAATGTTGAATTATTGGTGAGGTTCAAATGTCAATGGTTATGAAGTGTATAGTGATAGGAGACTGATATGTGCTATCATTAGTGATCTCTTCCTGAAAAAGAGTAATAACAGGAAAAACACAGCTTTCCCCATTCAGACATGAATAGATAATAAGGCCAAAAGGGACCAGTAGGATCATCGGCTCTGACTTCATGTATAAAATAGGCCATAGGACTTCGCTGAATTAAATCCTGTTTGAACTAGAGAGTACCTTTTAGAAAAAAACATCGTCTTGATTTTAAAATTGCCAGTGATGGAGAATCCTCCACAACCCTTGGTAATTTGTTCCAATGGCTAATTATTACCCTCACTGAAAGGTTTGAACCTTATTTCTAGTCTGAATTTGCCTAGCTTCAATTTCTAGATGTTGGATCTTGTTATACTTTCTTTAGATCAAAGAGCCTTCTTATCAGATTTACGTTCCCCACGTAGGTACTTATAAACTGTGATGAAGACACCCCATAATCTTCTCTTTGATATGCTAAATAGATTGAGATCCTTGAGCCTATCCCTGTAAGGCCTGTTTTCCAATCCTTTAATTATTCTAGTCTCTTCTCTGACTCCCTCCCCAATTTTTCAGCATCCTTCTTTAATTATGGACACTAGAAATGGACACACACTATTCCACTAGTGGTCATAACAGTGCTAAATACAGCAGTAATATAATTTCTCTTCTCCTACTTGATATTTCCTTGTTTATACATCCAAGGATTGCATTAGCTCTTTTGGCCACCGCATTGTACTGGGAGCTTATGTTCAGCTGATTACCCATCATGATTTCCAAGTCTTTTTCAGATCACCAGAGAGTTGCCCACCCTGTAAGTATGGCCTGCATTCTTTTTTTCCTAGATGTATAACCTTACATTTGGCCATATTGAAATGCATATTGTTTGCTCGTACTCAGCTTACCAAGAGATCCAGATCGCTCTGTATCAGTGATCTATCCTCTTCATTATTTACTACACCCTCAATCTCCGTGTCATCTACAGATTTTATCAATAAAGATTTTGTTCTCTTCCAGGTCATTATGTCCATCTGGAGTTCTAGGTAAACAGCGTATGCAGATGAAGTAGCTCTGTGACAGTTACTCTGCTTTCAGTTGTTCATAATTCCGCTGAAATAATTCTGTTCATGATGGGCTGAAATTTTCCATGCTGAATGCCTGCCTCAGTCTGAATTTTTAGAAATATCAGTCAAAATTGTTTGCCACGTCTGAGAGTGAAATTTGGGGGAAATATGTTGCTTTGCCATTTAAACAAATTCTGGTGATCTTTTCTTTGAGAAGCTGTAATGCGCCCATGCTTTGGAGCAGGGACTTGAAATTTGGCAGGGGCGTGTCAAGTATGTGCTTTTTGCTGATCCTGTGAAAATTTACCCAAATGCCAAGTTATAAGACTTTGAAAAATACCACTTTACACATGCTCAGTAGAGACTTTTAAGAAAAACGTAGCAGCTAAAATCGCCAACGATTCCATTTTCACTGAGCATGCTTAAGCCAGTCAGAGCTAGTAGTGCTGACTGGACTGCACATATGCCATCCCCACAGGGCAAAGGAGCATACTCCATTTCCTCAGCACTCCTACATGTGACAGGATTATGCATATACCATCCCCACAGAGCAACTGAACATGCTCCACCCCAGAGATACAGAGGTGAAATTGGACTTTCCCTGTAATTGCTTCTCTTGGCTATTCTGGGTCAGGGTGATGCCGGGCACTGGAACGGACAGAAGAGACCTTGTCTCTACTATGCTCTCCATGACCTCTGCTGGTGCCTGAGCAGCATGGAGGAGGAAGCCACCTGACTTGCAGCCAGAAAAAAGCTGGACTGGGAGGAGGGAAAGGAGTAGATTGTAACAATTCTGGCAGTATTTGCCCAGTTTTCATGAATATTTATATTCTGTCATATAACTCTTTCTTGTTTATCTGAGATCCAATATTAGTTTTATCTTTATTTTTCCATATAAATTCTGTTTCTTTATATTAGTCAATTAAAAATCTCATTAACAACTCAGGAGGGGTAACTGGTGAAGGCTCTACAGACACTGCTATGTGACTGAACAGTGTTTCTAACGAGGGAGTTTACCCAAAGAGCAATCCACTGCTATGAACTATCTGAGCTAAGGGTTGATTGCTAAAATGAATAGCAGCAATGTCATGTGAACTAGTCTTTCTCAGCCTTTTGAATGCATCACGCTCTCCGGCTATTCTTCCAGTCTGAAAAGCATTGCACTGGCTACCTTTTTTTACATAAACAAACCTTTTTACTGCTATAAAAATACACCACACTCTCCTTGGAGAAAAAAAGATCCCTGCCCCAATCTCCAAATGTTGCTGGTTTTGCAATACAGTGTTTATTGTAGGCTGATATTTTGTAAATGCTACATATTTAAGCTTCCCAGAAAGCTGCTACAAGTTATTCATAACTAGGGAGTGGAATTTCAATGTAATTCAGGAATGAAAAGTCCCTTTGCTCAACAAAGAGCAGAATATTCAACCTTTTCATGGAAGGATTGAGTCTTCTTTTCAAAGCCATATATCAAAAACCCACATACAGTGAAAACATTTTCCCTTTCTAGAACATAAAAGGCAAGGGAACTTGAATGTTACGCATTCTGAAATGATCCCTTTTCATTACAACTTCAGACTTTTTTCTCCAGGGATCACTGACTGCAAACCATGAGGAGAAGGAGAATCGACATCATACCGTTTCCATTAAAAGCAGCCATGCATAGCCTGTATTTTTTCCCTTTAGTCTTTTTTCCTATTTCACAATAATATTTGCATTCCAAAAATGTGATTCTCCTTTTTTGGTGCACTGAGGTTAAGCCAATGAGTTCAAAGCTGAGGACATTGTTCATACCACTTGTGCCGTCTTTGTTTTGAGCAGGCGGCAGAGAAGCCAGCAACATTCACCACAGAAGCTAAGTTTGTATAAAATGTATTAGGAAACAAAGCATTCCATCTTTCTCCATTTGTGCAGATTTCCCTTGTTTAGCTTAATTAAGTCACAAGTGAAGTATCTAAGCCAAAGAGAATACAGAGCCCTTACTCCTGCATAGCCTACATGAGGGTATGTCTACACTACCCGCCAGATCAGTGGGTAGTGATCGATCTCTCGCGTCTCATCTAGATGCGATACATCGATCCCTGAACGCCCTCCCTGTTGACTCCAGAACTCCACCAAGGCGAGAGGCAGAAGCGGAGTCGATGGGGGAGCGTCGGCCATCAATCCCGCACCGTGAGGACGCGAAGTAAGTCAGTCTAAGTCGATCTAAGATATGTCGACTTCAGCTACGCTATTCTCGTAGCTGAAGTTGCGTATCTTATAACAATTTCCTCCCCCCCAGTGTAGACCAGGCCTTAGACTTAATTAACCATATAGCAAGTGGTAGTAGTTGTACTCTTATGCTAAGTTCAGTGCTGTGATTATCCAGTGTACAGTTTATCAGGTGAACCAATAGAAAAAATCAAGAGGGGGACAGAGGAGTAAGTAACTCTGAGAGATACAGGGAGTATGAGTAAAAATTAAGGCGATAGCTTCATTAGAAATGTTAATGGGTTTATAAAAATAAAAGCCAATATGATCTGGGTTATATACAAAGAAATAAGACAACATGGTCCTTCTCTTTCTGGGTCTAGTGAGACTGCAGCTACAATATCCGATTTAGTTCTAGGCACCTCAATATCAGAAAGCTGGCATTAAAATAGAGGGAATTTAGGTAAGAGAGGCAAAAGGGATTGTTAAATGAAGAAAGCTCAATACTTTGTATTTATATTGTACTTTGTGTTCAAAGCACAGTATAGACTTTAACTAATGAATCATGAGAACATAAGAATAGCCATAGTGGGCCAAACCAGTGTTCCATCTAGCTTAGTATCCTGTCTTCAGACATTGGCCAATGCCAGATGCTTCACAGGGAATGAACAGAACAGGGCAATTTTATCAAGTGATTCATCCCCTGTCATCCAGTCCCATGTTCTGGCAATCAGAGGTTTAGGGACACCCAGAGCCTGGGATTGAATCCCTAGCCATTGATGGACCTGTCCTCCATGAATTTATCTAATTCCTTTTAAGCCCAATTATACTTTGGGAATTCACAACTTCCCCTGGCAATGAGTTCCAAAGATTAACTGTGCATTGTGTGAAGAAGTAGAATCATAGATTATTAGGGTTGGAAGGGACCTCAAGAGATCATCTAGTCCAACCCCCTGCTCAAAGCAGGACCAATCCCCAAATGGCCCCCTCAAGGATTGAACTCACAACCCTGGGTTTAGCAGGCCAATGCTCAAACCACTGTGCTATCCCTCCCCCCCAGAAGTACTTCCTTATGTTTGTTTTAAACCTGCTGCCTATTAATTTTACTGGGTGACCCTCTGGTTATTGGGTTATAGGAAGGTATAAATAACACTTCCTCATTCATTTTCTCCACACCATTCATGATTTCATAAACCTCTATCATATCCCCCTTAATCATCTCTCTTCTAAGATGAACAGTCCCAGTTTTTTTAATCTCACTTCATATGGAAGCTGATCCATACTGCTAATCTTTTTTTGTTGCCCTTCTCTGTACCTTTTCCAATTCTAATGTATCTTTTTTGAGATGGGGCAACCAGAACTGCATGCAGTATTCAAGGTGTGGACATACCATGGATTTATATAGTGGCATTATATTTTCTGTTGTATTATCTATCCCTTTCCTAATGATTCCTAACGTTCTGTTAACTATTTTGACTGCCCCTGCACGGTGAGCAGATGTTTTCAGAGAACTATCCACAATGACCCCAAGATCTCTTGTTGAGTGGTAACAGCTAGTTTAAACACCCTCATTTTGTATGGATAGTTGGGATTATGTTTTCCAATATGTATTAGTTTGCATTTATCAACATTAACTTTCATCTGTTATTTTTGTTGCCTTGTTGGAAAAAGTTTTGTGAGATTCCTTTGTAACTCTTAGCTGTCAACTTTAGACTTAACCATATTGAGTAATTTTATATCATGTGCAAACTTTGCCACATCACTATTTATCCCCTTTTCCAAATCATTTATGAATATTTTGAACTGTCCAGGTCCCAGTACAGATCCTTGGGGACCCTGCTATTTATCTCTCTCCATTTAGGAATAAATGGTTAGTTTTCAGTCCTTTGTTTCCTACCTTTTAACCAGTTTCTGGTCCTTGTTATCCCATGACTGCTTACTTTGCATAAGAGCCTTTGGTGTGAGACCTTATCAAAGGCTTTCTGAAAGTCCAAGTACACCATATCCACTGGATCATCCTTGTCCACATGTTTGTTTGACCCCCGCCCTGAAAGAATTCAAATAGATTGGTGAGGCATGATTTCCCTTTAAATAAGAAGTGTTGACTCTTCCCTAACATACCTGGTTCATCCATGTGTTTGATAATTTTGTTCTTTACTATAATTTCCACTAATTTTCCTAGTACTGATGTAAGGCCTGTAATGCCAGAATTGCCTCTGAAGCCTCTTTAAAAATTAGTATTACATTAGCTATCCTCTAGTCATCTGGTGCAGCGACTGATTTAAGTAATAGGTTATATACCACAGTTAGTAGTTCTGCAATTTCATATTTGAGTTCCTTCAGAAGTTTTGGGTGAATACTGTCTGGTCCTGATTACTCATTACTGTTTAATTTATCAGTTGGTTCTAGAACTTCCTCTACTGACACCTCAGTTTGGGACAGTCCCTCAGATTTGTCACCTAAAATCAGTGACTCAGGTGTGGCAATCTCCCTCACATCCTCTACAGTGAAGACCAATGCAAACAATTCATTTAGCTTCTCTGTAATAGTGTTGTCTTCCTTGAGTGTCATTAAGCACCTCAATCATCCACTGGCCACACTGATTGTTTGGCAAAAAAAATTTACATGCCAGAAGCTGGGTTCTGTTGTGATTTAGGTGGAGCCCATTCTTCTTGTATAGGCTGCTCCCTTCCCAAAAGGTTTCCCAGTTCCTAATAAACCTAAGTCCCTCCTCCCAACACCATGATCTCATCCAGGCATTGAGACCTTGTAGTGATGTCTATCTAAAATTGGCCCTGCATGTGGAACTGGAAGCATTTCAGAGAATAATATCATGGAGGTCCTGGACTGTAATCTCTTACCTAGAAACCTAAATTTTGGCCTCCAGATCTTCTTTTCTACCTTTCCCTATGTCATTGGTACCTATATATACCATTACAACCAGCTCCTCCCCACCACTGCACGTAAGTCTGTCTAGATGTCTCAAGAGGTCTGCAATCTTCATATCCATGTGGTTCTCCTAGTCATAACAAACCCAACTATCTCTGTCTAATAATCAAATCCCACATTATTATTACCCGTGTCTTCCTAATAACAGGGCTTCCCTTCCCCAGAAAGGCATCTTCAGTGCGAGAGGACACCATGACATCATCTGGAAGCAGTGCCCCAAGTATGGGATAATTTCCCTCCACTCCAGCTTAATGTTCTCCTTCCCTGAGACTTTCCTCCTCCTCCACAGCACAGAGGCTGTCAGACTGGGAGTGGAACCATTCCACTGTGTCCCAGAAAGTCATCTCTATCTACCTCTCTGTCTCCCTTAGCTCCTCCGGTTCAGCCACTCTGATATCAAGAGCCCCTACTCAGTCTTTGAGGGCCATGAGTTGCTTGCTCTGAATTCACATATACACCAGTTGCCCACAAAGCTGGTAATCCTACATGCTGCATTCAGTGCAATAAACTGCTGCTGGACTTCTGTCTGCATTATTTTTACTCGTACATGGGTTTTCTTTGTGTATGGGAGGGTGCTTTTTGCAGGGGAGGGTGGTATTGGCTTAAGTTTAGAGAGTGCGTATTAGGTGTATCTGGTTCTCATGCTCTGTCTCTAAACTCCTTCGTAAAATTAGGGTGACCAGATGTCCTTATTTTTGGGTCTTTTTCTTATATAGGCTCCTATTACCCCCCACCCCGTCCCAATTTTTCACATTTGCTGTCTAGTCACCTTACGTAAAATGCCCTCGTTTGCTAGCTCCTCTGGTAGCTCATGAGTTAGCTTTTTAAAACTGTGTTCTCTCTGAATTAACCCCCACCCGCTTGTCAATGGATCCTAAAGGAATTAGGGGTCCAAGTATGGCAGACCAGATTCTCATTAGAAAGTTCTCAGCCTTGTCTAGCAGGCCGCAAGATTCAGCTCACAGCCCTCCAGCGAAACCACACTATAAACTTCTATCAGGCAGACACATGGCAATGAAGCAAGCACACAACAGACAACATGCTCACTCCTGTGGTCATGTAGTTGCTTCTCCTTCACCTGGGGAACTCCCTTGCTGCTCCTGTTCACTAGTTACATAACACCCCTCTGAAGTATGTGGGCATTTTTATCCCCATTCTACAGATTAGGAACCTAAGAAAGAGAGGGAGGTAAAGTGACTTGCCCAGAACCACACAATGAACCAGTGGCTGATTCAGAATGAGAATTCAGGCCCTCCCGTGCTCTTTCCTGCAGACTGTACTGCTATTGATTAAAAGTGCTGATTATGGTTAATTTAGGCAAACTATAACAATTTAGAGGGCTGGGATTGTTTATGAATATCTGAAAGCTACCAGTCATCATGGAGGGAAAGAAATTAAGGATGTTATAATGGGGTGTGGGATGAAACTCAGCAGAATAATGTTCCTAAATGTGAGGCCTGTTGCAGTGTGGACTGATCTCCCAACGACTATAGTAGTAGCTCCATTCAATCATTTAAAACTGAACTAGACAAAGCACTGTTAAGAATATACTGTGCAGGACAATCATGCAGAGGTGGGGAGATGGGGCATGCAATCTACTGGGTCTCCTCCATCTACCTATACTAGCAAAAGTGCAAGAATCATATATACAAGAATCATGCACAGACTATGCAAAAATGGCTTTAGCTAAGCTATCTCTTTGTGTGTGACTTGCATTAAAGTCACATGGATTAAATCTTGCATAACTAATCATGGCAGCATCCAAGTGTGATTCTTGCAATTTTGCCAGTATTCATAACTAAGAAGATTCTGAGAAGTGCCTGTTCACTAAAATGGAAAAATATGGCCATAGACAGGAGAAGCTGCTTTTAGGTCATAAAAGAAGACCATTGGGTTGTGGTATGAAGATTGGTTTAATGTCAAACAGTGCTTTGAAAATGTAGAGCTCTGTATAAATATTCAGTATTAGTAGTACTATCTAAGAGTAACAAGAACAAGACACTGGCAACACTATGTGGACGAAGTTAACCTGTAAATATTACTTTCTCATATACTCTGTTAAAATAACCACATAATATAACAGCACTAAATCTACATCACCTTCACATGAATTCGGGAATTGAATATCCAGTTCTGAAAACACTTCAGTTTTTTCATGGTGTTTACAGAGCTAGTCCAATTATTTATCGAGAACAAATTATCTCATCAGTTTAGCCCATTTGTCTGTTGCTGAATCATTCTCGGTTCTGTCCTGATTTCTGTAAATGTGTTCATAAGTATTCACTGAATAGCCTAAGGTAACAATTTGAACATAAAGTCAGTTGGATGTTCTTTCTTCAATTTATGAAAGTTGTGCTGTAGTTTATTCCCATCCTCCAGAGTGTTTACAATCCTTTCCAGCTGCACATCTGTACATCCAATTAATGTGCTCTCTTCCAAGTCATTCATGAAATTATTGGACGCAGAATAACCCCACAGGGCACCTTCTCCCAATTTAACACTGGATCAGTAATAATTATTTTCTTCAGTTTTTTTAAAGTCGTGTACCTATTCCCATAGCTACACATTATGACATCAAACAATTGAGATTATGTTCTTAGAGGGAGAAATCTCTCACACAGTGATATTTTCAATAAAGTGAAGAGTGGAGAACCTCAGCAAAAGCCTGAGCTTTAAATTGACTTATTTTAAATGCTACTTCCACCTCATTCCAAAATATACACTTGGTCCTAATGAAAAAGGTGGAGGAGTTGCATTGTATGCAAGAGAGCAGTATGACTGCTCAGAGCTCTGGTATGAAACTGCAGAAAAACCTGAGGCCTGGTCTACACTAGGACTTTAAATCGAATTTAGCAGCGTTAATTCGAACTAACCGCTCAACCGTCCACACCAGGAAGCCATTTAATTCGAACTAGAGGGCTCTTTAGTTCGAATTTGGTACTCCACCCCGACAGGTGGAGTAACACTAAATTCGACATGGCTAGTTCGAATTAGGCTAGGTGTGGATGGAAATCGAACTTAGTAGCTCCGGGAGCTATCCCACAGTGCACCACTCTGTTGACGCTCTGGACAGCAGTCCGAGCTTCGATGCTCTGACCAGCCACACAGGAAACGACCCGGGAAAATTTGAATTCCTTTTCCTTTCTGGACAGTTAGAATCTCATTTTGTGGTTGGACATCGGGGCGAGCTCAGCAGCACCGGCAGCAATGCAGAGCTCTCCAGCAGAGGAGTTCATGTAATCTCTGAATAGAAAGAGGGACCCGGCATAGACTGACCGGGAACTCTTCGATCTGATCGGTGTGGGGGGCGAGTAGTCTGTGCTTTCGGAGCTGCGCTCCAACAAACGGAATGCAAAGACCTACGAGAAGGTCTCCAAAGCCATGATACAGACAGAGGATACAGCCGTCATGCAACGCAGTGCCGCGTGAAAATCAAGGACCCCAGACAAGCCTACCAAAAAATCAAAGCGGCCAACGGATGCTACGGAGCCTGCCACCACTGCCCCACCAGTGACCATGGACTCTGATGATGGGACAGTGTCGACGGACAGTTCCTCGACGATGTTCACGGACGGGGAAGATGAGGAAGGGTTTGTGGAGGACGAGGCAGGCGACAGCGCTTACAACGCTGGTGTCCCCGACAGCCAGGATCTATTCATCGCCGTCACGGAGATCCCCTACCAACCCTCCCCGGCCATGAACCCGGATCCTGAATCAGGGGTAGGAGCAGTCGTAAGTGCTTTAACCATGTTAACTTTTATTCTTAATATAACAGCAATCTGAAGTGTGTGAAAAGGAGGTCTCTGTATATATGGTGATAGAACAGAAATCCTCCTGGGAGATCTCCACGAAGCTCTCCTGCCGTTAATCGATAAGCATCAGCAGGAGGTTCCTGGGGAGAGCTGCCTTATTGGGTGCTCCGTGATAGCACACTTTTCCGCGCGAGGCTTTCATGCGGTATTCAGGGAGCACTGCCTCCCAGAGCACGGCTGCATAGGTCCGTGGTTCGTGCTAGATTTCACGCAGCATGCGCTCTCTATCTCCTTCAGTGCCCGTCCTCATGGTTATCTCGCTCGGAGACTCCTGCATCTAAGTAGGGGAATTACTGTAATGTTACGCCTGGTCCAAAGTATTTTTAAAAAATCTCCGGACAGACGGCATAGCACAGACTCAGCACGCAGCTGCGTGACGAGCGTAACGGAAAGCCAAAGAATCAAATGGACGCTCATGGAGGGAGGGGGGAATGAGGACGCAAGGTATCCCACAGTTCCTGCTGTCTTCGAAAAGCATTTGCATTCTTGGCTGATCTCCAAATGCTTCTAGGGTCAAACACAGTGTCCGCGGTGGGTCGGGGCATAGCTCGGCAATTTACGCACCCCCCCCGACCCGCAGAAGTTAAAGGGAAAACAATCCTCTGTTGACTCTTTTACATGTCACCGTATCTGTACTGAATGCTGCAGATAGACGCGCTGCTGCAGCACTCAACAACAACATCCTTCCTCCCACCCCGCCATGGGTGGCTGATGGTACAATAGGACTGCTACCCGTCCTCATCATCAGCCTATTGGCACATGGGGCAGTACAAAAGGACTAGTAACTATACCAACTTGCTTGGGACAGGTCGATCAAGGTCGCCTGGTCCTAATTTTTCATGGTAGATGGTGCAGTATGGCTGGTAACCGTCCTCATCATTGCAACAGGGGGCTGAGCTCCATCAGCCCCCACCCTTCATTGTAAAGAAAAGATTCAATTGCCCCTGGACTAGCAGAGGGATGATTGGCTCCCTCCTCCACACCCCTTAATGTCATCTCTGGACTATCATTTGCAGCTGGAGGCTTCCTTCCACTCATTTCTCACAAACGACTACCTGTGTCTTATTCATGCATTCTATATTACTTCATCACACAAGTGGGGGGACAATGGTATTGGAACCCAGGAAGGCTGGGGGAAGAACGGAATGAACAGCTGGGGTTGTTTCAGGAGCACACCCTGTGAATAGCATTCAGCTCAAAATTTATGCATGATTGGCCAGAGAGCAGCTGTGCTCTCTGGTTCTATGATACAGTGGTTCTCTAGTACAGTTGCCCATATTCTAGGCAGGACTGATTCTATTTTTAGATACCCAAAAAGGAGGGATTGACTCGGGGAGTCATTCCCAAATTTTGCTTTTGCGCCCCTGGCTGATCGGCCAGGGGCACTTATGACAGCACCAAATGGCGCAGTGCAAAAGGACAGGTAACCATGACCATCTTATTACCGTCTTCTTACCAGTTCATGGTATGGTAGACGGTGCAGTATGCCTGGTAACCATCGCTGCTGTCATGCAAAAGCAAAAGCATGCTGCTGTGTAGCGCTGCTGGTCCGCCTCTGTCAGCGGCATCTAGTACACATACGGTGACATACACAAAAGGCAAAATAGGGTCCATTGTTGCCACGCTATGGCGTGTGCCAGGGCATTTCATGGAAAACGTGCTCGAAATGATTGTCTGCCGTTGCTTTCCCGGAGGAAGGAATGACTGGCGACATTTACCCAGAATCCACCGCGCAAATGATTTGTGCAACAGCAGGCACAGGGGTCTCAACAAAAAATTTACAGAGACAGCCTAGACTCAGTTAATTGTTAGCAAAAAAGTATCTTTGCAAGGAATTCACTAACTGTTTCCCATCTCACAGCTTCCACTGTCTCCAGACCTTCCACAGCATCCCCCTCGCAGAGGCTGGCGAAGATTAGGCGGCGAAAGAAAAAGACAAGGGACACGATTTTCGATGAATGTGTGGGCTGCTACCTAGCCGAGGCGGACCAGCAGAGGCAGTGGAGGGAGAAAGTCTCTCTGTACCAGCGCTCACACAGCGAATGGGAGGAGAGGTGGCGTGAGGAACACAAGCAGGCGACTCAAGCAATGCTTGTACTAGTGAGGGAGCAAACGGACACGCTCCGGCGACTTGTGTATGTTCTGCAGGACCGCTGCAGGACAGAGCCCCCGGCAGTATCTCTGCAACCGCCCTCCCCCGCCACAAAGTCACATACCCCCCTCACCCTAAATAACCAGGAGGATGCCCACCCTGGGCCGTGAATACTGTCACTGCACCCCAGCAGAGTGCTCAAGTAACCAAAAGCTCTCATACCCTACGTTTGCATAAGTCCTTCCCTTCCGGACTCAAACAAGTCCCAATCCCAGTCCCATCCCATAACTGTGTACTTAAGTAATAAAAATACTTTGCTGTTAAGTACTGTTTCCGTCATGTTTTTTCACTGAAGACTGTGTTTGAATGGGGTGTGTGGGGAAGTGCGTTGCTAATTGCATAGGACAGGCACCTTTCCCAGGGTACAGACACGGGGGCCGGATCAGCAGCGGGTCACACACACAGTGCAGTCAGTAGGCACCGTGGTCGGTATGGGAGGTGGTTTCCAGGATCTGTGTGGGCGGGGGAGATGTGACTTTGCAGCGGGGGAGGGCAGTTACAGATCTTATACAGCGGTCCTTGTCCTGGACCGCTGAGTCACGGAGCAGAGGAATCTGTATCCGTCCTCCTCCGCCACAAGGCCACATAGCCCCCCGCACACAGAATCCCAAAAAGGAGGGATGGCAGGCTCCGTTGAAACAAGCAGTCCGGCAATGCGGACCGCTGTAGGAGCAGGAGCCTGTCATTCCTTGAGTTTAGAGGTGGTCTTTACATCAGCGCACACCCTACCCACCACAGTCTGCGTTCCAGTTTCAACCCTTTAACGAAAAGTCATGAATAAAGAAACCTCTCCTCAGTAACAGTGTGACATGTATTTTATTTTTACACGTGTCTTGGAAGTGGGGGAAACGGGGAGAACGGGGTATTTAACCGAAGAGGAGAGTCAACAGTAACTGGGTAAAGAAACAGGGTCAGGTTCAGCTTCTCTGTAAAGAAACTGAACAGTCACAGGTCACGCTGCTCGCTGCTCGCTGGTATTTGAAGAGTTCCTTGTCGCTGTCCCAGGCGCCTGTATAGGGCTTCATGAGCAAGTGCATTAGCGGGCAGGCTGGGTCACCGAGGATCACTATAGGCAAATGCACATCCACAACAGTTATTTCGTGGTACGGGAAGAAACTACCTTCCAGCAGGCGTCTGAGCAGCCCACAGTTCCTGAGAACACACGCATCAGGAACCTTGCCCGGCCATCCGACGTTCATGTTGGTAAAACGTCCCCTATGGTCCCCCAGTGCTTGCAGAACCATTGAAAAGTAGCCCAATTTCTCAGCAGCTGAATGTGGAAGAGGTGGACGATAAAGTGCGAGGAGGAGAAAACGGCGAGGATCGCAGCGGGCTCCATGCTTGCAGTGCTGTGGCGTCCACGCTGTCACTGACCAGAAAAGTGCACGAACAGATTGCCCGCAGGCGCTTTCAGGGAGGGAGGGAGTGAGGGCGTGATTGACGGTTCAATGACGACAGTTACCCAAAACCACCCTCGACACATTTTTTCCCCCAGCAGGCATTGGGGGCTCTACCCAGCATTCCAATGGGCAGCGGGGACTGCGGGAACTGTGGGATAGCTTCCCACAGTGCACCGCTTCCAAAGTCGACGCTGGCCCCGTGAATGTGGACTCAGAAATTCGAATTAGTGTATTTAGTATGGATACACAAATTCGACTTCATAAGGTCGAATCCACAAATTCGAACTAAGTTGATTCGAAATAGTCTTGTAGTGTAGACAAGGCCTGAGAGTCTCTGGATTAAGTTTAGAAGTGTGAGCAACAAGGGTGATGTCATGGTGGAAGTCTGCTATAGACCACAAGGCCAGGGGGATGAGGTGGACGAGGCTTTCTTCAGGCAACTAACAGAAGTTACTAGATCACAGGCCCTGGTGCTCCTGAGGGACTTCAATCACCCCGATATCTGCTGAGAGAGAAATACAGCAGTGCACAGACAATCCAGGAAGTTTTTGAAAGTGTAGGGGACAATTTCCTGGTGCAAGTGCTGGAGGAACCAACTAGAGGCTCTTCTTGACCTGCTGCTCACAAACAGGGAAGAATTAGTACAAGAAGCAAAAGTCAATGGGAACCTGGGAGGCAGTGACCATGAGATGGTCGAATTCAGGATCCTGACACAAGGAAGAAAGGAGAGCAGCAGAATATGGACCCTGGACTTCAGAAAAGCAGACTTTGACTCCCTCAGGGAACTGATGGGTAGGATCTCCTGGGACAATAACATGAGGGGGAAAGGAGTCCAGGAGAGCTGGCTGTATTTTAAAGAATCCCAAATGAGGTTGCGGGAACAAGCCATCTTGTTGTGTAGAAAGAATAGTAAATATGGCAGGCGACCAGCTTCGCTTAACAGTGAAATCCTTGCTGATCTTAAACACAAAAAAGAAATTTACAAGAAGTGGAACCTTGGACAAATGACCAGGGAGGAGTATAAAAATATTGCTTAGGTATGCAGGAGTGAAATCAGGAAGGCCAAATCACACTTGGAGTTGCAGCTAGCAAGGGATGTTAAGAGTAACAAGAAGGGTTTCTACAGGTATGTTAGCAACAAGAAGGTCATCAGGGAAAGTGTGGACTCCTTACTGAATGGGGGAGGCAAACTAGTGACAGAGGATGTGGAAAAAGCTGAAGTACTCAATGTTATTTTTTGCCTCTGTCTTCACAAACAAGGTCAGCTCCCAGACCACTGCACTGGGCAGCACAGTATGGGGAGGAGGTGACCAGCCCTCTGTGGAGAAAGAAGTGGTTCAGGACTATTTAGAAAAGCTGGACAAGCACAAGTCCATGGGGCCAGATGCACTGCATCCGAGGGTGCTAAAGGAGTTGGCGGATGTGATTTTAGAGGCATTGGCCATTATCTTTGAAAACTCATGGTGACTGGGGGAGGTCCCGGATGACTGGAAAAAGGCTAATGTAGTGCCCATCTTTGAAAAAGGGAAGGAGGAGGATCCAGGGAACTACAGGCCACTCAGCCTCACCTCAGTCCCTGGGAAAAATCATGGAGGATCAATTTTGAAGCACTTTGAGGAGAGGAAAGTGATCAGGAACTGTCAGCATGGATTCATCAAGGGCAAGTCATGCCTGACTAACCTAATTGCCTTCTATGATGAGATAACTGGCTCTGTGGATGAGGGGAAATTAGTGGGTGTGTTATTCCTTGACTTTAGCAAAACTTTTGATTTGGTCTCCCACAGTATTCTTGCCAGCAAGTTAAAGAAGTATGGGCTGAATGAATGGACTATAAGGTGGATAGAAAGCTGGCTAGATCATCGGGTTCAACGGGTAGTGATCAATGGCTCCATGTCTAGTTGGCAGCCGGTATCAAGCAGAGTGCCCCAAGGGTTGGTCCTGGGCCGGTTCTGTTCAATATGTTCATTAATGATCTGGAGGATGGAGTGGATTGCACCCTCAGCAAGTTTGCAGATGACACCAAACTGAGAGGAGTGGGAGATACGCTGGAGGGTAGGGATAGGATACAGAGGGACCTAGACACATTAGAGGATTGGGCTAAAAGAAATCTGATGAGATTCAACAAGGACAAGTGCAGAGTCCTGCACTTAGAATGGAAGAATCTTATAACTGCTACAGACTAGGGACCGAGTGGCTAGTCAGCAATTCTGCAGAAAAGGACCCAGGGGTTACAGTGGACGAGAAGCTGGATATGAGTCAACAGCATGCCCTTGTTGCCAAAAAGGCTAACAGCATTTTGGGCTGTATAAGTAGGAGCATTGCCAGCAGATCGAAGGACGTGATCATTCCCCTCTATTCGGCATTAGTGAGGCCTCATCTGGAGTACTGTGTCCAGTTTTGGGCCCCACACTGCAAGAAGGATGTGGAAAAATTGGAAAGAGTCCAGCAGAGGGCAATAAGAATGAGTAGGGGGCTGGATCACATGACTTATGAGGAGATGCTGAGGGAACTGGGATTATTTAGTCTGCAAAAGAGAAGAATGAGAGGGGATTTGATAGCTGCTTTCAACTACCTGAAGGGGGGCGTTCCAAAGAGGATGGATCTAGACTGTTCTCAGTGGTAGCAGATGACAGAAGAAGGAGTAATGGTCTCATGTTGCAGTGGGGGAGGTTTAGGTTGGATATTAGGAAACACTTTTTCACTAGGAGGGTGATGAAGCACTGGAATGGGTAACCTAGGGAGGTGGTGGAATCTCCTTCCTTATATGTTTTTAAGGTCAGGCTTGACAAAGCCCTGGCTGGGATGATTTAGTTGGGGATTGGTCCTGCTTTGAGCAGGGGGTTGGACTAGATGACCTCCTGAGGTCCCTTCCAACCCTGATATTCTATGAAAATACGAAACGGATAGCATAAGACCCAGTCAGACATAGTGCAGGCCAGGTGAAGTGCATCTATTACTCATATAGAATCTCTTCCAATGCACCTCAGTGTTGCCATCTCTCATCATTTAATCACAAGAAACACAGCTTTTGGCCTCTGCTGCAGGCAGCCTCTTTGGGACCTGAAAAGCTTTGGATCTCACATGATTTTCAGACTGCCAGGGGAAAGGCTCCCCCATTAGGCTGTCTCCTTACTTCCCTGCCTCTTAGGAAAAAGCAGTCAACCACAGCAGGAGGCAGCGAGCGTTCTTTCTCTTCCCTTAGGAGCCAACAGAGATTTTTTTTTTGCTTGAGGAAGGGGGATTCTAGTCAGTAATACTCCTGCTCACTTCGATTGCCCTCTTCCAGGGAAAACTGAAGGAGGATGTCTTGCGGGGGGGAGAAAAGTACAGTTATTCCTATAGTAAAACTTTCACTGAATTGTTCTGTCCAGGGGTGGGGGGAGCCACAGGCTAATCAGGGTGTTAGTTCATGAAACCCATGGATGTGCTGAGAGTGTTTGGGAGGAATCTGCTGGAGGTACGGAGCAATCTGAGTTGAGGTCTTGAGCCTCCACATCTAATTTGAAGCCCCCTGCTTCAATAGAGCCTCATGGCCAGGACTACTTCTGTCCGTGGCTGCCCCAGAAGGGCAAACTTACCTAGGCCAGGCTTTTAGCCTGTGTTCTCACACGCAAACAGCTAATACATTAATCACCTAATCCCCCAAACACCACCATTTGAAATGGTCATTAATCATAAAAAGTTTCTTTTTTATTAAAAATACTAATTATAACACTGAGCTTTAATATTGTTTTAAGTGAACTTATGTATTATTTATACATCAGTTTTGGTTCTTAAACATCTAACCATTAATGTAAAGTTACTCCAGTACTGGATGTGGACTAAAGAAATAGATTTTAGTACTGTAATGGAGCATAGCCAGAGGGTTAGGTAGAAAGATCCCCTGAGGGGTCTGGATCTCAAAATGTAATTTTAGTTACAAAACTTATATATGGTGTCTGGGGGGCTGAGTCTCCTCTTCCCTGCAGATTTATAAATCAGGAATCACTGAAGTCAATGGAGTGTGTGAGAGGTGAATCAGGTCCTACATTTTGAGGGTTAAATTTAAAATAACCCTCTTCTATCTACCCTGAAATCCAAATTTCTAAATGACTCTCCCTTCCTGTCCTTTCTCCCCCCAAATCCCCATGCGGCCAGCACTTCCCTGAGCATTTTGCTTACCGGTTCACCACTGGCCAACAAAAACACTGGTGACTCAAATTATCATGGCTAACTTTCAGCCAGTTTGCAAATGGAAGTTTTTTAGCTGGTTTGAGCATCCTTTGCTTCCAATGACAATAACCAAAGAAATGCACAACAACAACCAGAAAGAAACAACTGCCGTTGTTAGTAAGGATTTGCCTCCCCACCCCACACTCACACCTGCATGTAAACTTTATTGTTTAAAATTAGTGTTGACCCTGAATGAAGCAATGGGATGGAAAATGCACTGAAGGTGGAATTGATGGAACAAGGCAGAACAATGAAGTCTGAAATTTACTTTTATCTTGTTTAGCTACTTGGGGAAAATCTCATCATCTACATAAAACCCCAGAGAATATGAACTTTTTGACATGAATTCCAAACACATCCTAACGCTACTTATATACAAAACAGAATAATAATTAGAATTTGTACTTTAAATAACATAAAACTCTTTTAAAATATTCATATAAAAATGTTCTCAAATTAAAATATCAGTGAATTGCATGCTTAAACATTTAATTCACTTCTAGCTACATTCAAAGGAAACAATTGATTTGATCCAAGTATTTTTTAATACTTACAGAGGAAAGCTATCATAAGACAAATAAATACTTTAATTCTGTGGTCTGATCCTATATTGTCCGGGGATCTGAAAATATCATTCTAACATTTCCCCTGAATGCGATTCATTCATATTGAAACCAAAAGGCAAGGAAGTGGTAAGGTCATTGGGCAATGCTTATTTTTTGTGAACATACAAACACAAGCTAATGTTGGCTTATTGGGTCAGATGATTCTTCTTCATATGAAGGAACATCTTTAAGAAATTAGGAACATCCTAATGGCTTATGAACATTCCATTTGTATTTGAATGCATTAAAAATGCATTTTCTTGAGAAGCAAAAGGCAACTCCCCTCCACTCCAGTCCTCTGATGTTTAATTTAAAAGTTTTCCAAGAACATATGGTTGATATGCTTAGGACTGTTGACGTGATGAAACCAAAATAAGAATGTATTACTATGATCTCATGAATGTTAGGAGATAAAAGAGCCTATTGTTAAGAGAGATTGATTGATCCAGAATTCTATCTCCTGTACATGGCCATTTAATACCCTAACAAGAATAGGATATTACTGTCACACATCAATATATGAAAGTGGGGTCAGCAATTCGTATGCAAATAGAGTAAAGTGGATTTACAGAGATGGAGATAAAGAACACATGCTGAAATATAAATACTTAAAAGAAAAACATAATTTTTAACCAATTGAGAAGTCCTTCTTCCCAACTCCCAGCTTCCCATTCAGGCCATTTTTCAGACCAGTGTAAAAATAGGCTTCTATGAATAATAACTATGCACTCAATCCAGATTTTTCAGACGGCCCTGCAGCTTGTTCACATGTTGACAAATACAGTACTTTAATTCTTATGCTAGGAAAATAAATTAAGACACCACTATTTGAAATTCGCTTGAAGGTTGCAAAGGTTAGAGGAAGTACAGAGGTAACAGATGGTTCTAGTCATTCTTGCAGTTGGGTATCATATAATGAATCATCCTGTAGCAAGCCTGGAATTGGGTTAGCAACCCCCAAAACAGCTGTAGTTTTGATTCCTATTAATATAATATAATATAATTAATAGGTGTTTTTAAAGTAATAGTGGACTTGACTGTCACTCAAAATATTTCCAGTTGCATGGGATACACCAGTAGTAGAAAGAGTCATTCAGCGGAAGCAGGAATGCTGAAGCACAGATGCACACGGGTAGGAATATGAAACAAATCACTGGTGCTTCCCACAGTCATGGATGACTGCTGCCCACTCTTTGACCTTTTCTGATTATTTTTCATGTTATACACTTTTCAGCACACCCATTTGCTTATTTGGACAGCCACGTGTTTTCTGAGAGAGCAGGTTTTCGTGGGAATCAAACATGAGAACACAATGCCTCTTGTGTCAGAAAAATGCCACTAATTTCACTATGAAGATAAAACTGGACTGGGTGAAAATGTTCTATGGTTGTTCATTGGTCAGGGCGGGAGAAGGGAGAAATGAAGGGAGCAAGTCAATGGGGTGGCTGTTACAAAACATCAGTTTTTCATCTTGCCTGCCTGTGTGAATTTAGTTTCCTGTCCTTGATCCTAGATTATTTTATCCAGTCAGCAGACAGCTGGTTTGGCAGACCCATGTGCTGTTCAGCAGGCAGCTCTGGGGGATACAGGGCATGGGGTGGGAGGATGAAACCCTTGGAGGCAGCATAGCACTAGCTGCAATTGAAGCTGCCTCTGGGTTAGCAGTGGCAGCTAGAGGTCCTGTGAAAAAAGGCTGGGCGGCCTCTGTTGGCGACCCTCCAACAAGAACTGTTCACAGGCCTTTTCTCATACTTGCCTGTTCCAAGGGGTCTAACTGGGAACAGAAAATGAATTGCTTTTTTATTGACCTCAAAGAGGTTCTTTTATGGGCAGGCCTACGCCTGTCATTTTTATTTGATCCCACTTGAGAAGCTGACCCCTGCTTCCCGCAGCGCTTGCCCTCAATGAGGCAACAGGTGACATTCCCAGCAAGTGTCAGCCTTTCACATCTGCTCCCGCCCTTGTGCTTCGAGTGAACCTCAGACAACCGCAAGACAAATGGGCTTTCAGCCTCCACCACCGACTGAAATGTTACTAGAATTGCCTTTGTCACTGCACTGGTTACAGTTGTGTGTTATAAGGTAATGCTTGCCTCCAAAGCAAAGCCTTATGTAGTACATCAACTCCTTGGAGAAATAGCCCCACTGTAGCCATTTAAGAATATGGTGAGTAGGATTTGGTCAGTTATATTGTATTTACCCACGTATTTTTCACTGGCTGATTTTTACTTACATACAGTTGCAATTAAGGGTGTGTGACTATCCTTTTGAGAGTGCTTGTCTAGGCTACAAGTACAACAGTTTGCACTATTTGACTCCGCTCTGTAGGACAGACAGACCTCGCTCCTTTCAACTATAGTTAGAGGAGAGAATAGTAGATCTTTTCCTTCTATGTCAGAAAGTCAAGACCCAAGATATTCATCCCTGATGCACTGTGTCACAATCAAGACCTCACAGCAGCAGTCAACAAAGTGGTTGACTGGGAGAGGGGTTTGTTTTAAATAGTGTGGTGTCTGGGTTTTGTGGTTGGGTTTTGGAGACTATATATCTTAGCTTTTGTGCACCTCAAGAAAGCAGCAGGAATTAACTCAAGAAAAATAAATATGGACTTTTAATGTCATGTTTATTTATGGACCTGCTTTCATGCATGCATCTTAAGGCACTTCACATAAAACATAATTAAAACAAGCGTCACGCGGAATCTGATTCAGAAAATAAAAATGTCTTTAAAACAGCTTAACTGCCAGCAATTCAACATACCTCGTTCCTCCCGGGAAGGAGTAACAGAGACGTGAAGCTACATAACTATAAAAGCCACAAGGTTTGGATATTTTTAGGAGATGTACAACATAGGGAAGTAACTGACCTGTAACAGGAGTTCAGTGCAAGTAATGCCCTTCACACATCCACACCGTTAGGTCACACAGTGCAGGTTCCCCATGTGGAAGTTTTGTCTAGTGGTTAAAGCATGCAGCAGGGAGCCAGAGTTTGTAGGTTTTATTCCTGGCTGTGTCCTTGGGTCAGTTACTTAAACTTTCTAAGACTCAGTTTACCCATCTTTAAAATGGATAGTGTAACAGATCCCTCACAGGGCTGTTTTGAGGTTTAATTAATGTATGCAAAATACTATGAGATTTGAACGATTCTAATAATGTTCTTTCTAAAATACTGAGTTTGAATTGAAATGATAGAAGTTTTCCAGAGAAAGGTGATGGGCTGACTGAGAATCTAAAAGCTCTGGCACCTTTGGAGAGAGGACTGCAGTGTAAAGTGAGTAAATCCATTGGTCCTGATTCTCCACTACCCTGCACCAAGTGTTGTCATTTGCCAGTACCATTGTACTACCAAGAAATCAGAATGATTGAGGTTTACACCCACATGACATAGGTGTAGGTGTCTATAAGATATAAAATCACCACAGCAGCTAATGTCAATTGTCACTCTTGTGGAGAGTCTCAAGAGTTAGGGTAAAGGATTGATGGGCATGGAGACTAAACTACCCCTATTCTGCACTTTTGCATCTCCCCTGCACCCCCAGATCCTCTTATTTGCCAACAGGGGAGAGATGCTTTCTTTACTATCCTCCTGTGCGCGGGTGTAAAAGTGAAGGGGGAGTGTGGTGCTGCCTCAGGTATGTCTACCTGTAGGCATTTTACCAGTGCCAAAAAGCTCTCCTGTGACCTTTTTGAAGGCTTTTTGCCTGCATTGTTTCCACTAGACATACCAAGACAAAGCTGTTTCTCATGTAATTTCAACTGTGATTCTTTTTTAAATGCCCCTGACAGTAAACATTCAGTCTGGTGCTGTCTATGGGTTTCCCGCATTCTTCACAGTAATAATGTGGGGAAGTTTCAACCTTTTCCCCTTGTCAACTTTGGATGGTTTTTCAGTAGCTGAGGACACTTTTTTTTTTAAGAGAGACTGATGTTAGTTTGACTAGAGTCTTAGCTCTACTACAGGAGGAAGATGAATATTAAAGAGCTTCTACTGTATTGTGAAAAACTGAAAAACATTCTGAACAGGAACAAATGTAAATCCTATTTAAGGGTGGGGAGAAAAGCAAACGAAACTCCTCCTCTCCATGGCCTGTCTGCCCAAGAAGAAAGACTGCTAAAGACAGCTGAAGGGGAGAATTCAGACTGAGACAGGGGTCCAGTCTGAAAAGGAATAAAACTGTAACTCTGAATCACAGAGACTTTACAACCTGCCTAAAATAACATTTAGGGTGAGAATTTACATCGTGTAACCTGTTTCTTAAGTATATTGAGCTTAGCTTGCATATTTTGCTTTATTTGGCCAGTAATCTGCTTTGTTCTGTCTGTTATCTCTTATATTCACTTAAAATTCACCTTTTGTAGTTAACTAACGTATTTCTTGTTTATAATATAACCCAGTTTATGTAATTTCTAATAGAGGGGGAGCAAGAAGCTGTGCATATCTCCCTCCACATTGAGGGAGGGGGCGAATTTAATAAAACCTTTGGGTTTGTACCCCTTAAAGGGAGGGGCAGCAGAGAGTTGGGACGAGCCCCTAAGGCTGAATTTTTCCAGAGCAGATGGATCTCTGTCTCTCTCTGCAGCTGGGTGTGGCCCTGCCTGTGTGAGGCTTATGAGCCTAGACTAGCAAGGCCAGGTAAAGGAGACCTAGGCTGGCAGAATAGACTGACTCGGTGGCATCCCAGCACATCAGGTGACATCCCAAGGGTCCCAAACCTGTCACAGGGTTCTTATGATAAAAAAACTATAAGAACATATACAGAACAATAGGATCTTTTTAGACTTACACATTGGTCTTGCTCTTTATTGCCCTGCCCATTCTCAGTTTGAGATGTCATAATTGTCCCCACAGCAAACATTAGCAGTGTCCCAATTGCAACCAGGAGATAAGCAAGCAGCAGAGGTAGGAAAAGAGTATGTGAGAAAATACCATTCTGATATTGCTCTTGCTCCCTTTGAAGTTAGTAGCAAAACTATCAAGCGTTTCAATGAGACCAGGATCAGGCCCTTAATTTTAATCTACATGTAACTGCAGAATGTTAACATCCATCAAGGAACTGATACCAATGAGAAAATCAGACTGTAGGGAGAATAAAACTAAGGTGCTGCCTCTATTAAGTATAGCTGGAGATTCTTGAATATTAGACTTTCTTATTTGATTACAAAAAATGTTAGATGTTTTACCTGTATTTCTTAAGCTACACTGTAACTGGCTGCTACAACACAATTCTTTCCTAAAAATTAAATTGTTGGTTCATATAAAAGGGTGATCTACTTTCAATAGACTTTACTTCAAGTGTATTGAAAAGATGCAAATCAGATTCTGCTCTCACTTGTTCTCCTCCCTATTTAATTTTATTTGTTTTTGTAATTTGTGGCAGGGTTGTCCAATCCTTGGATAGGTGCCCCCTTTATTATTGCATAAATCTAAACAAATAAACAAGTGTATTTGATTCCTGAGTAACCCCATTCACTTTCACAGTAAGACTCTGGATTTCAACCAATATAGCTAAGATCAGACTATGACCCCATACGAAGTATATGTACATATATATGATACACTTGCTGTATCTCCATATGTATTTTTGTGAGGAGATCTTTCCTCTTAGATTTTCTAATATATCTGGGCATCAAATATGAAAATGAAGGATAAAATTAGTGGCAGATCCAACTCTGTTAATGTCAGTGGGAGTTTTAACACTGATTTCAAAAAGAGCACAGGATTGAACCCTGTCTTCATCTAAAATGCCTAGGGTTGACCTTGAACAGCTCAATCAAAGTTAGAAGGTATTAACTTGGGTCTACACTAAGGGAAATGTTGTGGTTAGGTCAAGGTTAGCTAACGTGTGTTTGCTAATTTAGACAAACCCAATGGGGAGAGCCCAACAAATCTGTGGCTGTCCTCAGACCATGTTTGCGGATCGGATGCAGATACAAATTTTGTATCCGCGCAGCGCTCTACCAATAGGTGGAGATGAATGATTATAGAGGATGACTGGGAATGGGTGTGTGGGTCCTAAGTTGCCAAGGCCCTAGGATGTCTTATCTCTGTGTTGTTGTCTGCTTGTGGGCAGAGACGAAACCGATATTCTGCTAGGGTTGGGAAGAGATAGGGAAGACATGGAATATAGAAAAGTGGGGGAGAAATTGTGTAGTTTATCAAGAAGGAGTTTAGATTTCTTGTTGTTTGAGGTCCTACCGAGAAATTGTTACGACCATGTCCATGGGAATTTGGTGGGATGGACAAACGTACTGGGGTGGTGGGCGAGTTTGATAACATGCTTGGTATCCAGTGGTACCTTTTGCAGGTGTAACCTGCTCATGTAGGACCTGACACTGCACCACAATTTAAGATGCCATACTACACTGTATGCTGGTCACAAAAAAGGAAATCCTCGTGACTTGGTATGATAGCCACAGGGCCCATATTTCAAAATTAGGTGTGTAAATGGACACTTGGGTGTCTAAAAGTTGCTGTACCTAAATGCTGATTTTTGATATTTATATTTTGGCTCTCAAGTCTGAAAATAGTTTCCTGTTCTTTACTGATTCACCAAATATCCCAGCTCCACACCAGAACATGGCTGTGTTTCTCCCATACCTTGGAGGGGTGGGGGGCTGGATAAAATACAGTGTGGAACCCCAGAAGGAAATGGAGGATCTAGTTAGTGTCTGGCCATAATAGTGTGCTTTGACAGAACATATTAGTCAGTGAATAGGTGGTGACATAAGGGACTTTTGCTTTGGAATTTACGTTATTTCTGAAAACATGCATGTTTGGTGGGGAGCTGGGTGGTCATTGCAGTGTTCGGTGTAATCATTTTAAATCCAGACTTCCCCCTCCCTCTGCTTTATCTTAGGGGAAAGTAAGGACAATTACCTATGTTAGATCTTTCTCTCTCCAGTATATTTTGTGTGTGTGTGTATACTTACATATTAAAATATATATACACACATACTACATATATATGTATAATTGCAACTGCTTAGACATTTCCGGCTCAAATTTCTCACCTAAACCACCCCAGCCCAGTCCACCCCAGGGAAACACTTTTTACCTTTCCGAGTAGCAGCTGTGTTAGTCTATATCTGTAAAAAGAACAGGAGTGCTTGTCTCTAAGGTGCCACTTTTTACCTTGAGGGCGTGCATTGTGTGGGATTGGCAAGTGCTCATTAGTTACACAGGGAGGGAAGCCAGCAGCTGAATCAGAGTTGCTGTGGTATCAGTCGGGCTGGGGATAGTCAGCAAGGAAACAGCAGAGAGAAAGCTCTGGTGGCAGCATCTGATTGCTAATGAGCTTTCTGGTGGCAGCGCTGTTCTCATCAGCAATATTTGTTTTTACAGGCTGCCCATTGTTGACTTTAGCTTGTTTTCCTTATCCTGCAGTAAAAATATTCTCAGGCGTTAAGCTTTCCTTGCCCTAGCTGCCTCCTTTTCATCTGGGACTGTGTAGGAGCTAAATTTAAACTTGATTGATAGCATTTAACCCAGAGAGGGTCAGGATGCTACTTTCCTGTTAAATGTTCTCCAGTCTGCTTCTTGTGTGTACAATAGTTTCTTTAAGACACTGCAGTCAGTCCTCCTTCACAATGAAAGCTCTCCTGCTTCTCTTGCCACGAGGGGCAGGAGGTTTTTTTGGTTTGTTTATGATGTAAAACCTCATGTTGCCCACGTCTGATCATAGGTGGAAAAGGGCAACAACTCTGGATCTTTAAATGAGATGATACCATAATCCACTCTCCTTACTTTATAATGGATAACAGGCTCTTAAACCTACTTTACTGAATCACTCAGATGTTGAAATCAGGAAGGAGTCTTGGCTGTGCTTTTCCCTGCTCTGGCTGTCCTGGAGAAACATCTCACTTGGGTAACCACATGTTCCACATAACCATGTGAGTTCCTGGTTATAGTTCTGAAGAAGGCAACATCACTGTCAGTCTCAGCACTTCTTTCCCCATTGCATTTTGCGTGCATGGTGATAGGGAAAGGGGTAAAGACAACACAATTCAGAAATTTCATGTAGGGCAGTGGACACAATTTCAACACAGATGAAAAATCCAAGTGATTTAACAGATGTAAGTGAAAATACTCTTCCTCCTTGATGCCTGTACAGTCATATTATCTGAAGCTACTCCAAGCACAAGATTCCTATTGACTTCAGGTAACAACATGTAAGCTTTCATTGACATTAGTTAGCACAATGGCCTTTCATTGCCGCAATCATCATAAAATGGTTGTGAAGACCATAAGGGAATTCCAGGATGTTATCAAACTATGGACATTTGGTGGGAAAGCAGCTGGACACTTTCTCAATGATGGACTAGGGAGGAATTCAAGATATAGACCACAGGCAGAAACAGGACAACCAGGCAGTTTGAATTTAACTACCAGTGCCACAGTTACAGACCTGGGAACCGCTACCTACTGTCACCCCAGCCCCAGAATGAATAACTGTGCTTTCTCTGTCATTCAGCTCAGAGATTGCTTGACAGGTTTGGAGTCTGCTCCCAACAAAGTCATCTTCAAAATGACATCATTCCAGAAAAGGAGGAAGGTGAAATGGGGGGAGAGAGAGAAAGAGAGAGTATGTGCACAGAGGGAGAGGTAATTAGCTAAGGGAAGAAAAGATGAGAGTAAAAGTAAACACGGTGAAAATAGAAAAAAGAGAAAACACTAAACTGGACAAGCCGAAAACTGGAGGTGGCAAAACACAGAGAACAGATAAAAAGATGGATGGTGGAGAAAGAAGAGGCAAAGGTTTTTGGTTTAGATTTTTTCCCCTTTTCATACTTTGCAGTGCCAATAGAGTGCATTCTTGAATACAAAAGCTACATTTTAAATATGTTTTTAAAAAATGCCTAGAGCTATTTTCCCAGCCACTCTGGACTGAGTGATTAAAAAGCAATAAGCTGGACCATAAAATAAAAACTGAAATTCCTCTGATTTATATTTTAATTTTAAAAGCTTTGCATTTGGGAGAGGGTGGTAATCTTCGCATTCATGGGAACTTAGTCCTCCTCCCAGATGCCATACTCTCAATAATATTTTTGCAGTGTTCCTCAAAGTAGAATTCTCCCAGTGGCAGCCATCTGAGTGTAGCTAACTAAGATAATCAGTGCCATTCAATGACTTAGTCCATTGCTATTAGAAATTAGATTTTCCAGGTTGATGACATACCTATAGTATAAACACATCTACTGACTCAGACTACTGTCAAGTAGTTGGTGATCTCCATTTAGTTGTACTGTACTAAGAAACATGATTTAACTGACATTTAATTTAACATTATCTAATATATTCACCAATAACCTACTGAACACTATCTCCAGGAGATTCAGGCACACTGACAATATCTGCTTGGCCTCAGGTGACACTGACTTCCAAAGGACTGAAGAGAACCTGAACAATGATGTGGCTGCCATGACTGACTATTGCAAAAAATGGAGACACAAACCAAATACATCAGATGTGTCAACATACTTCTACTTATACCATGCTCAGAACCAACTTGAGCTTAACATCTGTTTGAATGGTCAGCAGTTGGCACACAATCCTAAGCCAGTGTATCTAGGGTGAACCCTAGATCTCTCAGTCCCATGCAAATGCCATCTCACTAAAGTTGCTCAAAAGATCAAGAGCAAAAACTGTCTACTGAATAAGCTGGTAGGATCCACTTGGCGAACCAATGCACAAACACTGCAGTTTGGGACTCTTGCTCTGCTACTCATTTGGCCCAATTTAGTTAAACTCTGTCCACACTAGGCTAGAAGACACACATCTTAATCATACCTGGACAGGCATGTTGAAGCCAACAAAACGTGTATGGTCACCAGTCCTACCAATATCCCTCTACCTAGCATCCAGCGTCGAATGTGACCAACAAACTGATTACCAAGTACAGCATATGCCACACTTGCTACTGTTCAGGGATACATGGGATGAACCCTGCCACTGACTGTGTAGCAGTAATTGTATTTGGACAGTGTTGCCCACTCTTCAACCAGCTGGTAACTACATCAGCTCACTGTGGTCGGGGGGAGCCTCTGCCACTACCAGGAACTCCCACATCATCACCAGACCACATGAACGGCTACCTGGCTTTGGGCTCCCACACTTCTTCTGGAGCCAGCTTAATAGGTTCAGGCATGGCATGGTTTGCTGTGTCAAGACCGACCAAGCCTGGGGCATCCAGGACAGTCCACTGTGCATCTGTCATGCTGTGGAGGATGCTGCACACATGCTGGATGGTAGCACTTTTTGTGGTGGGCTCCCCAGAGGTCTTCCCAAGCTGAACACTGTTGACTCAGAAACCACTGACTGTCTCAACAATTCAGCTGTTTGTTTTGTTAAACCTTGCCTTGTCCACATGCAATCATATATATATCTATATAATCACATGCATTCCGAATATAGCATACCTTTAAAACAGATCACAGCACAGAGCCTAATCTCAGCAATGTTACAATTTTCTGTCTTCCCTGAGTCAGGGTTGTTGCAGAGAAATAAAAAAACTCCAACAAATAATAACAGGGCCTACAGTGACTTGTGTTCTCCTGAATACCCATACACAAACACCTGTACCACAATCAGAGAGAACACTTGTTAAAACCAATAATTATACTGTACTCTGAGTAATGCAGCAGTATTCCAAGCTGCTGGGCCACAAACAAGGAAATAAATGGTGTCAGGCTCATTTGTACTTAATAAAAGATATAGGGAGTAATAATATTTGCCAGTTGGAAGTGAAAAGTTTAGAAAGAGAGTTACTTTTCTGAAATGATTAAACAAGAAAAGTGAATTAAGGAATTGTGGAAAACAAACTTGACAAAGACCCTATAAGCAATAACATCAGTTTGAAAATAGAGGAAAGATCAGCCTATTTCAAGGTAAAAATAGCAGAAAGCAGGTAAGCAAATCTCAAATCTCATTGTGATGAGTGTTCACCCCACTCCAGCCCAGAAGTCTTAAAAGAGCAACACTCCAGTGCGGAAACTACAGAACCCAAACCATCAAAAAAGAAAATAAACCTTCTGCTGGTGGCAAATGACTCAGATGATGAAAATGAACATGTCCACATTGATTTGGATTGTTATTGAGCAGAACCCATCATCAGCATGGACACGTGTGCTCTGGAATGGTGGTTGAAATATGAAGAGAGACATGAATCTTTAGCACATCTGTCATGAAAATATCTTGCAACACTGGCTACAACAGTGCTGTGAGAACGCCTGTTCTCACTTTCAGGTGACGTGAACAAGAAGCAGGCAGCATTATCTCCTGCAAATGTAACCAAACTTGTTTGTCTGAACAATTGGCTGAACAAGGAATAGGACTAAGTGGACTTGTAGGCTCTAAAGTTTTACATTGTTTTATTTTTGAATACAAGTATTTTGCTACATAATTCGACATTTGTAAGTTCAACATTCATGATAAAGAGATTGCACTACAATACTTGCATTAGGTGAATTGAAAAATACTATTTCTTTTAGTTTTTACAGTGCAAATAGTTGTAATAAAAATAAATATAAACTGAGCACTGTACACTTTGTATTCTGTGTTATAATTGAAATCAATATATTTGAAAATGTGGAAAACATCCAAATTATTTAAATAAATGGCATTCTATTGTTTAACAGTGTGATTAATTACGATTAATTTTTTTAATTGTGTGATTAATTGTGATTACTTTTTTTAATCGCTTGACAGCCTCAAAATTTATGTGGAGTAGATTTAGGCTGGTAGCCTTTTTTGGTCTCTAATTTCCTTCAGTCTTCTTCTGTGACTTTCATTGTCTCCAGGAATTCAGGTGGGACAATGCCCTTTCCAGTGTGACCAAACCAGCAAATCTAAATGGTATGGGAATAATTTCTTGAGGATACGAGAGCTATTCCATCATTCACTGCTGCATTTTAGTAAATTATAGTAATCAAAATTGAAACCACTTCCCAACAGTAGAAGATGAAAGGGGATTTTTTGTAGACTTGAAGAACAGGATTTTCTCATTTAGGAGTTGATTCAGTTACCCCTACGCATAATAAGTAGTACCTTACTAACTAACACAAGCAATTCCAGTATAGTCAACGGAGTGACATGTAAACACTATTAAGTTGCTAGTCAGTGCAAATAAGGGTAGCAGAATTAGGCCTTTAATCGGGTGAGCTGATAAAATACACTACCAGGTAGACTTTATAATTGATTCCTTAAATAAAATAATTTTAAAACGTATAATCTAATTATTCTAGTGATGCCCACTGGCACTGTCTTGGTTCAGGATCTAACAAGATGAAGTACTACCTGCTACACTCTTAAAATTAAAGCTAGCTTCTTATTAAGCCCAATTTTAATTCCTCTGAAGTGTCACCTGCCTGATCTTATCCTAGGATAGAATTTTTCTGGGGAATTCAGGAAGAGAAATCAGCAAAGGAGTTTTAAAGTTCTGTAGGGCAGCTATATATCATGTCATCAGTGGCAGAATTCCTCATCCCTGCATTCATTGCCTTATCGCCCTTATACATTAAGCTAATCATACCTGCATTAAGACACTATAACATCAATTATAAAACTCCCAAAGACAAACCTTGTTCCATACTTTGCACTTCATTATGATAGAACATTGTTTTATCTCGACTGGGACAGATCTATGGCTGTGGTTGTTATCTGTTTGAGGTTAATGCCTTTTTGAGAAATGCAGCTTTAACCCCTTGTTTTCTGGTTTTCTATTTTATTTTAATTCAGATGTTCTTAAAAGGTAATATACACTTATACCACAGAGAGAGCCCAGTTTAATTTCAGCATAACTATTTTTTAAAAAGTGATGAGGTTTTTTCTTTAGTTTGTCAAAAAATTGGTAAGTTTCAATCTGAAACAATTTTTTATTTTTCAGTTTGTCAAACCAAAAAATGAAGTATTGGCACAGCTCTATTGGTGGGTCCCCACCCTTGCCTCCCTGCAAACCAAAAGATGTTCTTCACAGTCCAACCAGACCCTTTCCTCCCTTCACCTTAAGTGGTAGGCAGCTAGTTAATCCACAGTGAGTTACATGTCACAGTTTAGGGCAACTGCACCTATATTTCTCCTCAATGGTCTGGCAAGGGCACCCACTCTCCAGCTTCTGGGTCCCCAAGCCATTGCTTCTCTTGGGTGGAGACATGCATCCTTCTCCATCCTGACTACTGTATCTCCAGGCTACGCAGCTCCCAGCCTACTCTGTGTTGTTCCTCCAGAAGACAGATTGCCTAAGCAGGCCTGCTTGCCTTCTCTTCAGAGGCTAGTAACAGTGTGATTGCCCATGGTTTTAAATTACTACACAGTTCTTTCTAAGCAAGCACATTTATTTTTAATTTATAAATCATTACAGGGAAAAATATTATAAACAATACGCGCATGCTAATAAGCATGCCAGAGATCAGCCCCTCCCCCCCTTACTAAAGTGACAAGGGCTCTGCTTGGTGATTACTCCTTCAAACCTCACTCAGGTCTTTTCCTGTGGTTTCTAGTGCGTAACATCTTTTGCTCTGAGCAATAAGTCAGTTTTATGGGGCCTCAGTAGGCCTAAATTTTGGCAACCCTTCCCTAAGGATTGGGGCCCTGCATGGACCAGAGGTCCTGTCCATTTGCTGGATCAGGAAGGAGGCCCAGAGTCAGTTTAAACACAGGTTATTTATCCCAAAGTCCTTTTTCGTCTGCTGATCTCTAGAGAATTTTTTGAAGAGAGTGAATAGGTAATCAGCCAGACAATGTCTCCCCTCCTCAGGATTTTCATTAGCATACCTTCTCCTCCTAGAAGTTACATACAGTCTCATGATAATGCAAACAATTGCATTTTTAATATAATGGTCCCCAAAGGTCTTTAAACTTAATTCAGTAAGGTTTATCCAAGATATTTTAGGACTGCCACCCGACAACCCTAAATCAGTCACTGCATGATCCTATTTAATCTTTCCAGGGGTCTCATGACACTATTTAAGCTTTTTGAGACCTGCCAAACCTAATAAGGCTCCCATTGGGTCAAGCTGTTTGTTAAATTTGTTAAATGAGCGTCTTCAGGCTTCAGTTAGTGTGTGTGTGTGTGTGCGGGGTGGGGGGGGTTGGAGACGCATCAAGTCTACCCAGGGTGCATAGGGGAAGACCCATCTTATTGACCCCCTTCTCTATGGGCCCACTTTTTTTGGCACCTTCCATGTCTCCATTGACCTCCCAAGTTCCATGTTTTCCCCAGCCTACAACCCCAAGTCATTCCCACACACAGCTCCTGCTCCACAAGAAGTGTGCATTTTAAGGGGTCCACAGGAAGGGGATACAGAGGCTATCACAAGACTATGAAGTACGAAGCAGCAGACTGGAGAGAAGACACCCCTGCTGTCCCCACCCACACTTATGTCAAATAAATGAATCAACTAATCTTAAATGTAAATGCCTCCTAATTTATCCTCAAGATAAGGAGCTGGCAAAAAAGTGTTAGCAAATGTAGTTGTGGTGACCACAATTGTTTTAGTGCCTGAATTTACAGATTTCCGTTTTGGTGGAAATGTTCCCCGTTCTTCATTGATGAGCATCTGGGGGGGGATCAGCTTACACTCCAAGGTCTGTCTGTCTATCTGTCTCTCTCTCTCTGTGCAAGGAATAGGGCTGGGGACTGACTTTTTACAAAAACTAAAATTTAACAGCCTTCTGATGCCCCATTTTAAGCCTATTGGTATTAAGGCCCCCACAACAATGTTATTTAAAATCTTAATATGTTTGATAGGTCTGTGGCTAAGACAGACTTTTTCTAACCCGTCATTTTTAAGGACAATATTCCTTTGTTTGCAGATTTTTAGAGAGCTGGGGAAGATCTATGTTTATAATGGAAACTCAGCTATTTTGATATACAGCAACAATATGTGTATGACCAAAAGACAGAATAGTTTCTTATATTCTAGTAATAAGCATTTGAGTGATGGTTGTTGCATGCTTGTCTGATATACTGGCCTTTTTAGCAAAACTTCAGTTTCTTTGGCATTAAAACAAGGAAACTGAATATGAAAAAATGGCATTTATGTAGGGCTAATGTTGACCTACCAGCAGACAAATGCAGGAAATATCACGACACATGAGTCTTGTTTTCTCAGAGCAACATGTGTTAAGCACAGATCTATACGTCCTCATTTTGCATTTCCTGATTTTAGTCTCTCATGTGTTTTAAATGGGGACTTTTTTTTTGTCTTTGGCTGCAAATGCCTAAGCTGCAGGAAAGCTCTTCCACTAGAAACCAAATGTGCTGTGGCTAAAATGGAACTCCATTATCCTTTATGCAGTCTCCTTCCCTCCTGTCTAAAGGATTTCATTTAGCAGATGTTTTTTCCCCAGTACAATATTATTTAGTCAGTCATGATTGATGGACAGAGCATATCCTGGAAGTAAAGGCTTGATCTTGTTATCAGTGGAGTCAATGGCAAAATCCCCACCTGCTTCTGTGTCGCAGGGTCAGCCAATAAATGGCCTCAGTTCCTTAACACAGCTGGTCATGAACTGCAAACAGTCCCCCTTGTTGATTATTTATTGCGAGAGATGGTTGATCCTCATGGAGTTTGAGGTTCTGTAATTACTCCCCACATAAATTAGATCTACATAGTAAGGTGCTTAGGGCCTAATACAGAAGCCATTGAAACCAATGGAAAGCATCCCACTGATTTCAGTGGGCTTTGAATCAGGTACTTTGGGCACTTCATAGCATCTTCTGCTCTCCTTTCCCTAATGTAGGAAGCTGTGCTTGGAGTATTTCTCTCTCTCTCTCTCCACATTTTTTAATATTCTGACCATGGCAGGAAAGCTTCATCAAAGATGAGGGTCTTGCAGTGTGTCCTGCAACTGGCAAACACTGGATTAGTCTGATTTCTTCTGGCATTTCATACCACAGCCATATTCCATCAGCTGAGAAGTGGTCTCCAGTTCTCATGTACTTCATCCTGGGTTTTATGAGCTGCATCGTCCCAGAGGAGCATAGCTGTCTTGGGTTATTGTGGATGGAGAAGTTATTATTGATATACCTGGGTACTGATCTGATAAAGTCTTTGAAGACAGGAGAAAGGCCTTGAACTGGCAACAGAAGCAGACTACAGCACTGTGGGGATGTGTTCATGGAGACCCATCCAGTTCTAGAGGTGTGTTGCCAGATTCTACACAATCTGGGGCCTCTGCATTGCTGCCACCTTCAGCTCCAGACATAGTGTGTTACAATAATCCAGTCTAAATATGAAGAATAAAAGGATTGCTTTGTATTAGGGCAAACAGACAATGACATGAGTGGGTGCCCCATATAAAATTTATATATTGTATGTACATTACATAGACACATAAACAGTCCTTTTTCATTAGAATTTTTCTCTTCCCCTTTCATCTCAGTCCCTCCTTAGCACAATGCAAACTCAATACAATTCAAGTTGAAATTTAGAACTCATGAAGTTTTAGGCTGAAATTAGTTAATAATTCTGCCCATTTGGTATAAGACATGACATGGTAAAAATATAAAGGGAGACTGAAATAACTAATATTTTATGTGCTGAAATGTTAAAGGCTGGATTGCATGTTGCCAGGGAGAGAGTGTAATGTTGTAAGTAAGTGTAAATGTTTATTATGTTAATAATATGAATTATTATTTCTTTATTGTGCCCAATACCAAAATTGCTTTCCCAGACCAAAATATCGTGGACTGCTTTCACTGAGGGTTGTGTCTGAGTAACAAGTTCAGGACTGGACCAATTGTTGTTATATGATAATTCTACAAACAGATACCTAGGGCTTTGAATGAAGTCAAGCAACTCTCAGAAATATGCACTGGTGGCATAAAGTGTTGCTTTCTGGGAATATTAAGCATAAATGTCAGGTATGGTTTCCTAGTTCTCTATGGATATTTTCATACCTCTACAGTGTGTTGGGTGAGAGGCAACGGATTTTATTATTATCTTTACTAAATACAGTAGTATGCTTATGTCCTCAGTAGGTAGGATCTGGAATTGTTTTACGCTTCACTAGTTTCTCTTCTCTTAAAATTAATTTTATTATGAGGTTTTCATATCTTTTAACATATGGGCACCTAGGGCTTTCAAACCAATGTGGAACAGAAGCCTGCACTGGGAGCATGTAGTACATTATCTGTCTCTCCCTGTAGACAAGATGACAGCTGGGGTCTGTGTGCCAAACTGGTGTCTGACACTGGAATGCTTACTGGCAGAGTGCCATGCCACAGGCTACAGTAAAAGGCTTTGAGAAATGCAATGAAAGAAAACATGTTAATATGTACAAGAGTCTTAAAACTTAAGGAAAGGAAACTTTGCCTGTCTTACACAAAGTACTTATGAATACATGGTTTAGACAAAGGGATTTTCAAAGTATTCTTAGTATCCTCAAAAGGAAGGTTTCCAAAGGGTAATTTTGAGAAATAGGGAGATTTTTAAAAAAGTTATCCATAGAGGAACTTGATTGCTCAGGAAATTGACCGTGGGCTTTTCATCTCTGGGTACCGTTCAAATCCATCCCATTTCAGTAGAGACCATATGTCTATTGTACTACTCTTATTCAGCAATAGAGACAAGCCAGCCACAGAGACATGGAAATGTTTGGTTCAATAACACTATAAAGATTTTCATGTATTTTTTCTATAAATTAACTTCTTATAACCCTTTGTGGACTGCAGAGATATGTGTACACTCACACACACATCTTCCTATGCGTTTATGTGGCTGGCAGTCTGGAAAAGCCGGAGCTTTAAATTAAGATCAGAAATGGATTCACTTTCTTCTTGGGCCTCATCCAAGTTCTTTGAAGTCAATGTGAATCTTTCCATTGACTTCCGTAGGCCCAAACTTGACCAGGCTCATAGAGAAGACACAAAACTTTAAAGTAATTCTGTATCCTCTGTTTTCTTATACAATATAAAAGGTCTTAAGGATTTTGTACAAAATTTAAATCTTGTTTTGTAACCTATTTTTTCCCCTAGACAAGCAACATTAAATAAGGCACTGAACAAGACATTCTGTATCAACCACTGTATGAAGTATACTATAGTGAGGAGTTATATATTAAAAAACAACTTGATCAAGTTTGATTCAGGGTGAAGTCCTTCTTTAATCCATTGGAGAGGATAGCAGAAGCTTAAATGCTTTTATTAAATAACAAACACCCAAAAATATCAGTAGTATTTCCCATTTAACTTTTTCTCAGTCTTTAATAACAGCACCAAGGACATTTTCTCCACTTGGTGAGTTTTCTCTTTTTTGAAGCATGTCTCTGTCAAAAGGCAGATTTTAATTTCCTTTAAGGATCACAACATATGCAGCTCCTTTCCCCTTCCTCACTGTGGTTAGGGGGTTATTTTTCAGTAATAATAAACTCTTTACATAACATTAATCTCTGTTTTGTTTGTGTATAGGAATGGAATATAGAGGTCATATAGTTTCAACGTGGTTTTCTATTGGGGGAGTGGCTAATGGTCACAAAGTGGTACAGAAATAAACCTAAGTTAGGCTGCTATTAGCAACTACACCTTGCTAATACAGAGAACATAAAAGAACTACATGGATTGTAGTATAGAACTGAGACAGGCTTTTACACAAGTGGTTTTAGTTTTAGTTTAGTAGGGATGTGAATTGGAAGTACCAATGGTTTTGTGGTTAAGACACAGATCTCAAAATCAGCTGATCTGGATTCTATTCCCAAATTTACCACAAACTACTTTTGTGACCTTGGACAAGTTATTTTACTTCTCTGTAACCTTCTCTACACTAGGGAAACTTTCTAAAATTTTCTCACTGTTGCTATCTTGGTGATGCTGCAGTGATGTTAGCAATGTTTGGAGCCCTGATACAGTCAAGGCTCCCACGGTCATTTTTTTTCTAATGTAATCATGTCACAATTATATTCAGGCTCCATTTGATCTCATTCATGGTATCTACCTCCGTAAGTCAAATTCTCCTGTTGTTTGCATGCATACAACTCACATTGACTTGAGTGAGAGCTGCATGCGTATAACCTAGAAGAGAATTTGGTGGCAGTCATTAATATGACTCATTAATGAATAAAAATGGGTTTTTCTTTTTTTTATTGTGTATAAAGAAGGGCTGGATTTTTTTTTCTTTATTTTAAGGTGTTTTTTTTTCTCCATGTGTTTCATATTACAAATTCTGGACTGGCCTACCATGTTTTTCTTAAAACAATATGTAGTTGACTAGAGAACAAATGGAATTATGACATCACAAAATGAAATCTGATTAATTAAGAAGGAAAGTGATTTTCATTCAGAGTGTTTAAAACTTGGAGGGGGCGGGAGGGGAGAGGAGGGTTTTGTTGTTTGATATTATTTATCTATTTCACTCAAATGCTATATAAATATTTGAGAGAGAAGATTCATTTGTTAGATCCATTCGTTTCTCATTTCAGTGAGAAAGCACCCAATCCACATCTAAGAAGACTTTCATCAAAAGCAAGGGAGACCTATTTTTCTGATATACTATTATTTTTAAGATAAAAATCATCAGTAAGAGTGTGCGTGTGTGTGCACGCGTGTGTGTGTGTGTGTTTAAAATCAGGCTTTCTTTCTTTCTTTCTACATACCAATAAGCAAAACACATTTTTCCTTTACATGTCACCTTTTAAGGTGTTTGGGTATTTTTTCCTCTTTGAAATATTATAAATTTTGTGATTGCTACTGGTTCTAAGTGAACCCTAGCAGCAGTCCTGCATCTCCTCACCTTCATAAAAACAATTTGTCTTTAATCTTGCCACCTGGTCCCTCTTACAGTCATTTCCTTTCATTCTTACGTCTCAAGTAATTGTTATGGATTTCATATTGTTTTCCTGTGCAAACACTATCCTTTGCATTTTTGTGTCTATTTCCAGAAATCCCAGTCTCTTTTGTTTTCTTAAATTACTTTTTGTCTCTAATTTTGGTCCTTGCATAATGAAAGCTCATGCACAAAGAGTATTTCAATGGGTTATTTGTATTTTACAATTGCCCAGGTCCATTTTACAACATTGTGTCTATTACTTGGTATTTATTTCTGAGCATCAACTTCAATAATTGTCACTGATGTGAAAATCTGGATTGTTTCATTGTTTTGCCTCTCTCTGTTTATCGCTGTCCAACCAGTTAGACCATGAAAAAAGGATTCTTCTTGCATATGGTCCTTAACTTTGCCTTTTTATAAAAGGCTGTTCTCAGCTGTACATCTCATCTACATCCTATTCTGGGTTAATTAATTCATGTTTATACAATTTTTTGCAGAAAAAAAAACATATTATTTATTAATTACTATGAGGATTCAGTTTACTGAAATGTAGCCTTCCTGATACCACATTTTGCTGTATACTTTCAATGCAAACAAAAGCACTCTAAAATATAGAATTTAAATATAATACATATAATAATGATTTCAGAATTAAAGTTTTTAGCTTGCTAAAGGCTAACGTATTCACTTGAGAGCCAGACTGAGGAATTATATGATATTAGCCACAGACCCCAGGATGAATATTTTTGTACATAGAGGCAGATTCAAACCCACATTCTGTGAAAGTTTTTGAATCTAGATCTGAATTTTGTGATTGGTTTCTATCTTTATAATGGACTGAACCAAAACTCAAGCTCCAAACAACTTCAAGCTTTGGCAAGTATGGGTCTGGGATGAATTTTGTCACTTTTCCCTATTAGTATAAATAGGATTTATGAAACCTTATATCAGATCTAAACTATCTGTTTCTCGACATTTGGGACTGCAGCTCATTTGCATCTCATATGCTACATTTGCCTAATTTTTCAAAAAACAAACTGAGGATAATCTCAGAGTTAAAAAGAAATAGGGATGAGGAATAAAGAGCATCTCTCAAATCTGTTCAGGTTTCCAACAATAACTGGAAAATTTTGTGTAAAACAAAGAATGACTAAATATGTAACTAACCGAAAAATACACATTCTTGGATGGAAGGTGCTAAAGATATTCATGATATATTTAAAACTGCCAGTGCATATTCTAAAAAACATGACAACATTTATGTCACGGGTAAATATGGCTTGGTTTACATGATATGACACTACAATTAAAAGTTACATGAGGGACAAATTTGGCCCAAGATGTCCTTCCTGTGACAGCCATATCCTCCTCCCCTGGTGGTGTGACAGCAGTCCTCTGTAGCTGGATAGCTTCCTCAGCCTTGGATGTCTCCATCTGAATACTCTCGAGGAATTCCCAATGGGCAAGGATGCAGGGGACTGGACTAGATGACCTCTTGAGGTCCCTTCCAGTCCTATGATTCTAAGTTTTGAAAATTATTTATCTAATCCTTTCCTCATGTCATCTTGAGAGAGTGTGATAGGATATACCTGCCCCTCACTGGACAGGAAGGCAGGGCTGGCCTTACCATGAAGTGAACTGAGGTGGCTGCCTCAGGTGCCAGACTGGGCGGGGGGCGCCACTAGGACCCAGAGTGTAGAAAATTGTGTCTGCTGCTAGTGCATATGTATTCTCATTGCTCTAGATGCACAGAGATGGTGGAGTGCTGTGCTGGAGGAAGGAGGGCACAAGAGACATAACAGGCAGGCAGGAGAAAAGGTGAGGGAATAACAGAAAGCAGCAGGAGCTGCAGGGAGAGAGAGGAGGAGGAGCCTCTTATGTACCTCTCTAGCCCCCTGTGGAGCCTGGACTGATTAACACCAGCTTCTCAGGGAGCTTCCTGTTTCCTGCTGCTTCCCTGAACCCAGGTGAGGAGAACAGGCAGTCAGTTGAAGTAGTAGGAGCCAGTTAGGCCCTTAAGATGCTGATATCTTCCCTCACTCAGGCCCTGCTACCAGCCTGCTTATTTGTCCCCTTCAAATGAGTGTTGAGAGCCACTACAGCTGGCACAGAACAGCAGTAATGAGTGAAAGAAGAAAATGCCCCTCTGGGGCAGCATTCAGAAAAGAAAGAAAGCAAAAGAAGCTTTTCTATCTAAGCAGGAAGGAGCTCTCCTGAGATACATAGACACAAATGTTCACGGTGAGCCTTCCGGCCCCAGTGAGGATGTGAGTGGTAAGGAGATGCCTGATCTTCCAGTTAGTCAGAGTGCAGGTGACCTGGCAGCTACTGCAGCATCCATATCTCCATCTCAAATGGATGTAACCCTGCACATTCCAGAAGAAAAGTGTAGATCAGAGAAGAGTGTGGTGGAGGTGCAAGAAACAGCTGCTGCTGAGTTTAGTTTCTTAAGTCTAGATGATCCAGGACTGTGGACCCACTTGAGCAGTAGCCTGAGGGACTTCCTTGTACTGCATGGGCCACAGCAAGTGAAAAACGTCATGTTCCCCAAAAATAATGAAAATAGAAGTTTCCATCCAACACACTACTGGCATGAAATCCCGAATAGTGACAAAGTGGAGAGGCCATGGCTTATGTACTCAAAACAGTATGCATCATTCTGGGTTTTTTGTTGCAAACTCTTCCAGTCTAATGTTCCAGCCATATTGGGTTCTACAGGAACAAAGGACTGGAAAAATCTGGCTAGAAATCTGGCATGCCATGAGAAGGCAGCAAATCACCAGAGAGCATTCCATAGGTGGAAAGAGCTTGAGATGAGACTAAGGTTAAAGGCCACCATAGATGATCAGCAACAAGAGAAGATTGCATCAGAGTCTCTTTACTGGCAAAATGTTCTGAAAAGGCTCATTGCCATTGTGAGAATGCTTGCTACCCAAAACCTAGCACTGTGGACACTTCAGATCAGCTGTATGTGCCAAACAATGGAAACTTCCTTAAAATTGTGGAGCTGATGGCTGAGTTTGATGCTGTACTCCAGGACCATCTAAGAAGAGTCACCACCCAAGAAATGTACACACACCACTACCTTGGAAAAACAATTCAAAATGAGATCATACAGTTACTGACAACAAAAGTCAAACAGAAGATTGTGGCAGATCTGAAGTTAGGAAGATATTACTCTGTTATTCTGGACTGCACACCTGACATCAGCCATATGGAACAAATGACTTTAATGGTGCATTTTGTAACAACAACAGAACCTAGTGAAAATGTCCCTGCAATGGTGACTGTCAGAGAGCATTTTCTAGAATTTATTGACATTGATGATACTACAGGAGCTGGTATGACAAATGTGCTTCTTAAAAAGCTGGAAGATACGAGAATTGTGATAGCTGACATGAGAAGTCAGGGCTACGATAATGGTGCCAACACAAGAGGAAAGAACAGAGAAGTGCAGACATGATCTGAGAGTTAAACCCTTGAGCTTTTTTTGTCCCATGCAGTTCTCGTTCATTGAACTTGGTGGTCAGTGATGCAGCATCAGCTTCTAGTGAAGCTGCTGAATTTTTTAATGTAATTCAAAGCATCTATGTATTTTTCTTTGCATCAACTCATCGATGACAAATTTTGAAGCAACATCTGGGAACACCCTATCTGACACTGAAACCACTGAGTGCCACACGATGGGAAAGTCAAGTGGAGGCGATAAAGCCTATCAAACACCAAATTAGGAAGATAGATGATGCCATAGTTGCCATTATAGAGGATAATGCTATGACAGGAACTGTTCATGGGAGAACAGTGGCAGAGGGAAATGGAATCACCAGAAACATACATAACTTCAAATTTCTGTGTGGCTTAGTGTTGTGGCATGACATACTGTTTGAAATAAATGTTGTATGCAAGAGACTCCAAGGTGTTGACCTTGCTATATTTGGAGCAATGGAACAACTGGACAAAGCAAAGTCATATCTACAGTCTTAACAGTCAGATGAGGGATTTCAAAATGTTCTGAAGAGTGCACAGAAGTTGGCAGAGGAACTTCACACTGAAGCTATTTTCCCACCCATTCAAGAATACAAGAGTCACCAAAGAAAAAGACATTTTCATTACGAGGCACAGGCTAATCCCACAAGAGACCCCAAACAACAATTCAAAGTTGAATTCTTTAACCAGGTGCTAGATTGTGCAATACAGTCAGTTGAAGAATGTTTCATGCAGCTCAAGGAACACAGCAGTATATTTGGGATGTTCCATGATATTCCAAAATTCCTCACTATACCTGAAGAAGACCTACACCAGCAATGCAGGGCACTAGAGACAGCGTTAACACATGATGACACGTGCGATATTGATGCGAGTGATTTAGGTGATGAACTGAAAGCCCTTTCAAGATACATTTCAGCAGGATCAACTCCAAAGCCTGGTCTGGAATATATGTGCACAAATAAGATGACCACCCTCTTTCCAAATGCTTTTGTTGCTCTGCATGTACTTCTAACACTTCCTGTAACAGTTGCTAGTGGAGAACGCAGCTTCTCCAAGCTGAAGTTAATAAAAACACATCTACGCTCCACAATGACACAGGAGAGGCTGGTCGGCCTTGCAACCATCTCAATAGAGCATGAGCTGGCCCAGACTGTGGACCTTCAGGAAGCAGTTCAAATCTTTGCAACCAAGAAGGCATGGAAAGCACCACTTTGATGATTCAAACAGATAAAAATGCCAGTGTTTACTATGCAGATAAGAAAAGTTACATTTGCTGTTCAGGCATTTGAAAGTTAAGTGTTACTTAAAATTTTTGAACAAGGCATTTTAAGTTGTTCTCCTTTATTGGGGTAGGTAACAGAGCAGTACCATGAGAGGAGTAGAACAGGAAGAAGGCAGAATTGAGATCTTTCAAAGTTTTGGCCCAAGCGAGGGGGCACAGGGGCGTCATTTGAGCTCCCCGCCCTAGGTGCCAAAATGTTGTGGGCTGGTCCTGCCTGGATAGCGGCTTATCCTCTACCTGGCCACAAGACCCTACTGTCCTGCTTAGAAGGGCCATCTTATTGACTCTGGCCACTAGGCAACACCACCCTGCACACAATGGCAACCCTATTGACTCTGATCACCAGGCCATATTGGCCTGAAGTCATCCCATCATGGAGTAGTCTGATGATGGAAATGTGGACAGCCAAACCTAGACAGCACCTTGCACAAGGTATCACGATTGATAGAATCAGAGACCTTGGTTAGGTCGATGAATGCCATGAACAGTTCCTGGTGTTTCTCTCTGCACTTCTTCCTGAATCTGTCGTGCCACAAAGATCATGTCAGTTGTGCCTCGGGATGGCCTGAAGCCACACTGTGATTAGGGGAGGAGTTCCTCAGCAAGGGGAAGGAGGCGTTTAGTAGGATCCAGGCAAGGATCTTCCCTGTGATAGAGAGGAGGGAAATGCCTCTGTAGTCCCCACCCAAAGATTTGTCCTCTTTCTTGAATATTGTAACAAAGTTGGTGTTCTTAAAATCAGGTGGAATTTCTTCGCAGGTCCAGATTTTGTCAAGGAGTTGGCAATGTTTGTGCTTTAAAAACCTCAGTGGGGATGCCGCCTAGGCCTGGTGCCTTGAGATATTTTGTGTGGATGATGGCACGCTGGACTTCCTCAGAAGATGGGGATCATCAAGGTGTTCCATTGCTGAGCATTGTGGAATAAACTCAATGGTGTCTTCAAAGACCGTGGGTTCGTGGTTTAGGAGGCTTTCGAAGTTTTCCTTCCAGTGTTGTTTAATGGCTGCATTCTCTGTGAGGAGGGTGAAGCCATCCTGGGAACGTAAGTGGGTTGTGCCTTTAGCTTGGCCCACATATAGATTTTGTTGCTTGAAAGAAGCTTCTCATATATTCCTGGTCTATGAAACCTTGGATCTCAAAGCCTATCTCTTGCCATCACTTGCTTTTGATATCATGTAGTCTCCTTTGGACTTCGGCTTTGAGCAGGTGATAGAGGAATCATTTTGCCAGTTACAGAATGCATTTCTTTTCTGTTGAATGAATTCTAGGATTTCCTCATTGTTTTCATCAAACCAGTCTTGGTGTCAGTGAGTAGAATATCCTCTGGTTTCATCACATGCACTGTGAATGGTATTTTTAAGTTGATCCCAGTGCTCTTGAATGTCATTGATGTTGTTAGGCAAGTTAAAGAGTTTCTCAAACAGGTGTTGCTGGAACGTCTCGCAGCTGGCTTGGTCTTGAAGTGCTTTGATGTTGTATCAGTTTCGCATAGTCTTTGGGTGTTTGCAGAGCAGTGGAGCGAGTTGCAGGTACATGACTGATCTTACTAATCGATGGTCTGTCCAACAGTGATCTATGTCTCTCATAGCTCATGTTATACGGACATCGGCGTAATCTCAGGCTCTGACTATAACATAGTCAAGGAAGTGCCAGTGTTTGGATATTTCTAGGTGGTCTTAAATTTGTTATTCTGCCTAAAGATGGTATTTGTGATGAGCAGGTCATGTGCCACACATTTGCTGAGGAGGCGAATACCATTGGGGTTTGCATTTCCTACCCCTTTTTTACCTATTTTGCCGCTCCAGAGTTGGCATTAAAATCTCCCAGGAGGATGAGTTTGTCAGCCTTCAGTGTTGCTGTGAGGACTGCATCGAGAGTACTGTAAAACTGCTCCTTATTGTCTTCCTCATCACTGAGTGTTGGGGCGTATGTGCTGATGACTGTGGCATATTCGTTGTTGCTGAGCTTGAGCCAAAGAGTCATGAGACGCTCGTTGAACCCCATGGGAAGCTCCAAAAGCTGACTGGCAATCTTATTTTTGATGGCAAAGCCAATCCTGTGAATGCATCTCTCTTAGGGTGGCTTTCCTTTCCAAAAGAAGGTGTAGCCACGTTCATCCTCTTTTAATTGGCCCTCATTGGCCCGGCGGGTCTCACTAAGGCCTGCAATGTCAATGCTGAGTCTTGCCAGTTCTCTAGCAATTATAGCAGTTCTTTCTGGGCATTTGCTGTGCTGAGAATCCCTAAGGGTGCAGACATTCCAGTTGGCAAAATTAATTGTCTTGTATCTCTTGTTTTGGTCGCGCATTGAGTGATCCCACTGGACGCGGCCATCCAGTCATAAGAGTGTGAGACAACCTATGTTAGGGGCATCTTTTCTAGCCACCTCCACATTTGGGGTGAGCAGAGGGGATCTTGAAAAGGCCTGGTCAGTCACAGCTGCTGCTGCTGCTGAAATTCACTTCTGTTTCATCCAAGCACAAGACGACGACCATCACACGGCTGCCACCCGCATGCAGACTAAAGACTCCCAGAGATCACTGCTTCTTTCTTCACTGCCACTCCCACGCCTCTGTTATGGCAGGGCTTTGTGCCAGTGTGAGTCCTTGGCAGAGGCCTGCACGTGAAATCTTTTAACATGGGGAAACCGGTGCGCAGGTGGTAACCACATGAGACTTGACAGGAGGAAAACCCTGACCCAGTGGCAAGGAGATTCAAGACAACCAGGGGCCTCCCTTCTGCTGCAGCTCTCATCCTCCTTCACAGCCACAGAGTATTTGAAGGTCCCGATCCACCATTGGAGTCTTGTGAGGTTTGGACCGTAGTTAGTCAGGAGCCTCGCCTCAGACCTGCTCGCCAAGGGTGACCCTAAAACAGGAGTATGAAAGCTCCGGACCATATAGCTCTGAGAGTCTTTAGCCCGCGCAAGCCTCTCCACCACTGCAAGGTTGAGGTCCATCAGACTACTCCATGATGGGATGACTGCCACCATTCTGTGCAATGGCTCAGAGACCGAACCATTCATCATTCGCACTGGTGCCAACAGGGGCTGTGTCATTGCTCCAATACTCTTCTCCATTTACCTTGCCGTGATCCTGATTCTCATCCGTGACCACCTTCCTGACAGAATCAAGATTGAGTATCTTATGGATGGCCAACTCCTCAATCTCTGACATCTCTAAACAAAGTCTAAGATCATGAGAACTGGTATCACTGACCTTCAGTATGCAGATGACTGCATCATTCTCACACACACAGAGGCTGATCTGCAAAGCATCCTAAATCTTTTTTGCAGGTGCCTCTCGCAGCCTGGGTCTCTCTCTGAAGGTACTCTACCAGCCCTCACTTGCAGAAACTACTCTTCGTACTCCACAAATCACCATCAGCAGAGAACCCCTGGAAAATGTGGACCATTTTCCATACCTTGGCAGCTACCTCTCCCAAACAGCCAGCACTGACACAGAAATCGAATACAGGATCCGCTGTGCCAGCACATCATTTGGAAGACTACTCAAACAAGTTTTCAATGATAGGGATCTGCAAACAGGTAAACCAAGATCCTGGTTTACAAGACAGTTGTAATCCCCACCCTGGGTAACCTACAGACGACATCTCAAGTGGCTGGAGTCATTGCAACAGCACTGCATCAGAAGGATTCTCAGGATCAGCTGGGAAGACCGATGCACTAACATCAGCGTTCTCTCTGCAGCCAACATCAACAGTGTAGAAGCGCAGGTTATGAAACATCAATTCTGCTGGGCTGGTCACTGTGTGCTTATGCCTGACACTTGCCTCCCGAAGCAAGTACTCTTCTCTCAGCTAAGTCAGGGAAGAAGGGTTCACAGAGGGCAACAGAAGCGTTTCAAAGACATACTGAAAGTACACCTTAAAAAGGGAGGCATCAACCCAACAAACTGGGAGGACTTGGTGCAGAACAGAACAAGTGGTGCCACACCATACACCAAGCCACAGCTGACTTTGAGGAGAATAGACATGCTCATGAGACAGAGAAGCAACAAAGGAGGAAAGAAAGGGCACAACACTCCAGACAACAACTATGGCTCCTCCAAGATTACCCATCACTTCTGTGAGAAAATCTATAGGGCATGAATTGGGCTCCTCAGCCACCTAAAAACCGATCAATGAATCCCCTTGGCCGACATCATCCTTGCATTGAGGAATAGCCAAAGACTGCCCTGAAGCTAAGGACAGCCCTGCTGATCCTGGCCATGGGGCCATAATGCCCTGCATTGAAAGGCAGTCCTATTGACTCTGGCCAATAGGTGATACTGCCCTGAGGCCAAGGCCAGTCCCACTGACTCTGGCTGCTGGACACCACTGCCCTGAATCTAGGGGCAGGTCCATTGACTTTGATCATTAGGTCATACCGCCCTGAGGAAAAGGGCAGTTATTTGGACCCGACCACAGGGCTATACCACCCTTCTCCCTTCTTGCCCCACAACAGAGAGAAACTAAAGGTTATAGAGCTGTTCATATGCAACATTTGCCCTCAGAAGGTTAAAGTAATATGATTGGGGAAATGTTCTGTCTGTTTCTTATTGCCCAGAAATTTGGCATAATGAGATCTTTGTACTTTGGAAAATTGCCATTTTTCACATCAACTCTATTTTTGTGTGTGAGTGTGTGTGTGGGTGGGGGGTCACTTGGAATTGAAGAAATTGAGGCTGAATTTGTTGTGTATATTGGACCAATTCATCCCTAGTGTAACTTCATAATGTGTGTGTGACGCTGGCAGACCAGGTCATGTCAGTGTGTATTCAGGCCAATTCACTTGTGTATTAGATTAAAGCAATTGTTAAATGTACAAGTGTTTTGAGTGTTTAAACTTCATAAAACTAATGGGATGTTACATGCATTGTTTATACTTATCTGTGTCCTGTCATAGTGTAATAGCAAACATTTATATTGTAAACATGCCGTAACTCAGTAACTCATCAGACATCAAAGAAGCCTTGTGGAATGCTAATGAAGGACGTTATGAGAAAAGGTGCTAGTTCCAAAGCAAATGGCCATTGTGTGTGATGACCTGAGGTCAGAGGCTCAAAGTGCATTCGTCACTCAGTGCCATCAAAGGAAAAGCCCTCGTGGGTGGAGTGACTGTCAGCTTGTCTTCTGTGAGAAGAAGATATAAGAATGGATCCAAAGAAAGATCCTTCATCTCTGAACTGTTTGGACTCTTACAGGGAAGTGTACCAGATGCAAAGCGGAGATCCCCAGAGACAAGCTGGGTACCCTGAAAGACTTTTGGGAAACTGGCAGTTTATTACAGCACTGTCATCATTTGGAGTTACAAACAGATTCACCTGTACATATATTTTACCTACTTTAACCTCTCAACAATTCTCATAATTTTCTTTTTTTTAGCTAACAAGTCTTTAGATAGTTTACTATAATATTGGCTGCCAACGTTGTCTTTGGTGTAAGATCTGGAGTATCAATTGATCTGGGGTAAGTGACTGGTCGCTTGGGACCGGGAGAAACCTGACATGGTGTGATTTTTTATTTAAGTAACTGTTAGCACAAAGTTCAGTTTGTCTGGCTGGCAAGATAGGCTGGACAGTCTAAGGGGACTGTCAGTGACACTCTGCTAAAGCTGATATAGTGATCCAGAAGTTCACATTTGTTACTGGCTTGGTGAAATCTAATGATAGTTTAGGGTGTCTGCCCTTGTTTTCGGACAGTCTGCTCTGAGGTGGGCACTCACAGTTGTGAGCCACTCCACACAGCATGACCGTGTGTTCACGAGGGTGAATCTGGCCCACTGAAAATTAGGTTTGCTTGTACTCATAGGGAAAGATTCAGATTTCATTAGAGTCTGGCATATGGAACTTTTTGGGAGAAAATATTCTATTTAAATAAAAAAGAGCTGTGATCCTGAATCCTAGAAAAATAAAAGGAATTCAGATGTATGATTGAAAGTGGGTTGGAAGTCGGAGGGACTCAGAGTGACATAGAGAGGAACATTCTCTAGAAGGATTACTGTAAATTAATCTGCAGCTCACTTTAGTCTAGAAAGAAATGCAAGGCCTACAACTGAAGGAAAACTGTCCACACAATGTAACTACTGAGATCATATAATCAAGAAAGTACTTTCATTTAAATTCTTGGTTATATTGTACCAAAATACAAAGTGCACAGAAAGACTGAAGGAAAGCTGAAATTCACTGAAAGTTTGTTTGTTAAAGAATCAAATCCTGTAGTCCTGTTTTTATATAATCCTTACTCAGGCAAATTCTGATGAAATCAATGGAAACTTTGACTGAATAAAGACCGAGTTAAAACTAAGAAATAACTAGGGTTAGACCATGAGACTTTCTATCATAAACCTGAGATTTACGCCACCCCATTTCCAGCCATCTCAACTTTCTTTAGATATATATTTCCATGTCTGGTCTCTTGTCTGAGGAGACATTTTAGTAAACTTTGCGGCTAATCAGAGATCTGTTTATACCTGTGATGCATTTAGGCCATTTTATTTCATTTCAGCTTATGTGGGCTCACTCCTGAGTTTCATTTTGAGGCTAGGTTTAAACAAACTCTCATTTTCAATGTAAAACTCAGTCAAACCATGTGAAACAGTCAATCTTGCCTGATTTCAGTGCAGGCCTGTAAATCCAGACCAGATTCTCCTGCAGTTTGGTCTAGGTTCACTCAGCAGCTTGCAACAAACATTTGGCACGGCTCTGCTCTGAGGATGCTCTGACTCAGCATAGCCTGCTGCAGCCTTTAGTGGGGAGGTTTCTATGGAGCCCTTGGCAGAAACTGAAGTGTTCTTTCCCGATGGAATATCTAAGGAGAGCAGTGCTGGAAACACTGCCTGCCTACCTTGGAGTAAATGCCCTCCAGGATACAGTGAGATGAAGACCACTGCTGCCTGTTCTAACAGCAATTAATCTGTCCCAGTGCCAACAACATGTAGCACATGACTATGGAGCTTGTAATATGTAATAATATTGCCTTTCTGATGAGCAGTAGCAAACGTTTGTGGCCTGCAGGTTGGCTTGCCAGTGGAGGAGAAATCTGTGGCACAGAGTTTGGGTATATGTTAAGTGTTCCTTGTTTTATTTACACAGGAAGAGAGATGGTCAAAGAGTAAGCAAGGCAATCCCTTCTTCCAGAAACCACAGCCCAAAACCATTCAAGAGCTGAATCGAATCAGAGACTAAGGCAGAAACTCTCTTGCCATTTGTGCAATTGCTTTTCCCAAGAACCTTGCATAACAAAACTAACACCACCACCCAGCATGTCTTTCCAAGACTGAGCCTTTGCTTGCACACTAAGAAAAAGACCTTAGACTATGTGTAATGGAGCCATCTGGTGATAGTTATCATAATAATATCTATTCATATAAATACTGCAAAGGGTATCCAACTAATCCTACATTGCTACAAAGTAATTGCTAAATTTAATTTACTTACAGCATGATTTCAGCAAAGCATTTTTGGAAAATTGGTCGTCCCGCCCCATTGGTTGGTTATAACCCATGCTGGGTGCCCAGGATAGAGGGCATGTTGAAATAATCAGTGCTAAGAAAAATGCTAAGTTTCAATCAGTAACTGTTTCCCAAACTTTATAGGTTATTGACTGCTATCTTGATGTTTTTCACCAATCTCTTATTGCCACAGTAGCATCACTGCTGTCCCAGAAAACCTGAGTATAATTAAAATGTAGTAAGAGTTCTTGGTTGTTGTTGTTAAGGACAATGAATGTGGTAATTTGGGAAATATTTAAGGACGTAGTTTCCTTCTGAGTGGCCCCAAATTAAAATTCTGGGGATTTTAGGGAGCTGTTTCACCTTCTGGAAGGCTGAAGTCTTCTCAGCTCTTGAAAGCAGTTACTCTAAAAATAGTTTTTTTTAAAGCTTAGTACTTATAAATTTCATATGTCACTGTACTAGAGTAGGTCTGTGACATTTACTAAATTTTCTGTCGAGTTTTAGATTGTTCTTTCTGTCATTCAGTACAAACTGCTACTATTCAGAGAGAGAATATTAAAGATGTGACACAAATAACTGAGCCAGGAGATTCAAAGTTACAGCTGTCACTCAGTGCCAGATTAATCATTGCCCCATGGTCCCTTTGCACAAGTGCAGCCATTGGGCAATACCCTCAGTGCAAAAGGCTCTCTGTACCATAATCTGCCCACAGCAGGTCCCAGCAAAGGGGGCATTCTTGGGCAGGCTGGGGATGGAAAGGGGAATATCTAAGGGATTCGATTCTGCATAGGGCCAGTGCAGAAGCGGTGCAAAGTACGGCAGCCATCAAGGAATCAAACTGGTCCACAGCCCCTGAATAATTCACTTCTGTTAGCAGTGGCACAAAGATAAATTTCTCTGTCTGTAACTTAAGCTGAGGGAGGGGAGAGCACAAAAGGGTGAGAGTGACAGTTGAATCACTTCTGTTAACTTGCGAAAGTCCTGTTTGTGTGCATCAAAAGAAGAGTATATTAAAATGGATTAGCCATTCATACAAATAAGAACAACGTACATTTATTTCAGCTGGGATAAAGTCATTAAGGCGATCAGTTCTCATACTTCATATGTGAAAGAGAATTTACACAAGGGACAACTTGCCCCAAATATTTAGATACACATACTGTAAGTGTGCACATTATTTTCTTGAGCCTTCAGAAACATCACAGTTTACCAAACCAAAGCTTTCAGTGTTTGAACAGGCCACCAGAAACCACAGTTTGAAGGAAGGAGTAATGATTTTACACTCCCAATTTACTTTCTAAACCTACTATTTTTGTTGGGATTCTTTTCCAAATGGTTTTAAATCCCTTTCACATAGTAACACAAAAATTACCCAGTAAATATGTGGAACAAATGTTGGCTTTAGAGTAAACCTGTATTCAGGCATTTCTCCAAAGCCTTTTTTTTTTTTTGAATTGTGAAATAAGTTTAATGGTATATAGTTGTTGCAGTTTAGCATGTGAATGACACATTTTTTAGCACAAGGACTTACACTAATACATGTGTGTCTACCATGTTTCAGACCTGCTCTTTTCATTTGCAGATTGTTGACCAAATCGAGACATTACAGGCTAGTATATTAGTCTTATTGCTATACATGATAATAATACTAATATTCATCACAATACTTTGCACTTTTATTGGGCTTTTTATCAGGCAGGTCTCAAAATGTTTTGCAAACATTAGCTAACCAAGCTTCAAACATTCGCATGTTAGAGGTAGCATCACTTTACCCACCTTGGAAATGCAGACTCCTCTGCAGTGGAGCGTGATGGTTGTCTAAAGGCTCAAAGCAACAGCACACAAGAGGGAATATAGTAGAATGTTGTTTCCAACTGAAATTTCAGTGTGGAATTGAGGTGGGCAGAATCTCGGTACCCAAGATGAAATTTGACCAAGACTAAGGTTAAGACCCCCTAGTCTTACAAAAACTGCCATGGGAACTGTAATAGGCATATACATGGTCAGACTCTCAGCTAGGTAGATGGCCAGTGGGGCTTACTGATATTTATTTCATTTCTCTGTTTTTAAACCTTTTAAACATTTACTGAGAAGTATATGGGTGTATACCGAAGGCTTGTCTATACAGTGTGTTAATTTACACTAGGGGTGTGTAAATGCTAGTCTGCACCTATGGGTTGCACACTAACTAGCCTCTGTGGACCCTGCTGGCGCACACTAAAAGTTCCCTAGTGCATGTTAGTGTAGTCCTGTTTCAAAGAGTACAACATTAATGTGTACTGGAGAACTTTTGATGTGTGCCAGCACGGCCCACACAGGCCAGTTAGTGTGTGACATGCTAGTGCAGGCTAGAATTTACACACCCCTAATGCAGAGATGCCTATAGTGAGTCTGTCATCCTTCCCTCATCTTCCTTCCCCCATTCTCTCTGACTCTTTGATACACCCAATTGTTCAAAGTGGTCTTAAATTAGGCCCTGATCCAGCAAGTTGCTCAGTTCCCATCAATTGGGCTACAAGTAGGTGCAGGAGTTTGCCCATGCAGAACAACTTGCAGGACTGGGGCATTCATCTGTTAAACCCTTCAGGCCAAGGACTGTCGTATACTATGTGTTTTTACAGTATCTAGCACAAAGGAGTTCCAATCCCGACTAGAGCTTCAAGATACCACTATGATGTAGATAAGAAATATTAATAATCGGCACCTCATGCCAAATATACCACTTCCACCAGCATGGTACCCCTTATGCTGGGGCATTAGTTTACTACTAACAGAAGGAGACAGTACCACATCTTGCATCACTGTGGTGTTCTTGGAGGTCTCCGCCCAACCCTATGAAATATGTGGAATCTCACGTGATCACAAAACAAGGTGGCAGCCTACAGGTACAGCCTACAGGTTCTATGGGAGCCTAATCCTGCTCCCATAGAAGCCAGTTGGGTTTTGTCATTGACTTCAATAGGAAAAGGATTTGGCCCTTGTTCTACTTGCTGATCATCCTTATGCACAATATCTATTTCTAAACATCTAACTTGGTCATTTTGGGGTGATATTCAAAGTATGTCCTTTTTGAATTTCAGAAAAAAAGAAGTGTTTTAGTTATTGGAACTTAAAAATCTCCCAGTGATCAGTTTTTCTGGGTTGCTTTTAATTTGAAAACAGACAGATTTAATATAGAATAAAAATTATTATTCCAGTTGAAATCTAAAATGACAAGCTTTTACCCTGGAGTAAATTGTCCCAGAGAAAACAGATTTGTACTGGGAACACTGACTCACATGGAACTAGAACACTATGATCAGAAATTCTAAGAGTACTAGAGATTAACATAGCATTAAATCCTTGTAGTTGTAAAGAAGACACAACAATGAAACCTCTTCTGCCCATGACACCAGTTGCCTGATGTTTCTCCTTTCTCATATTTTGTATGTGTGTGTGGGTGGGGGGTCAGGCTTTACTTTTGATTGGGCTCTGATTCTGCCTGCTCTCCTCTTCGATGATTACACTGCTGCCTTCCAAGAACATCCATACACACTCAGTGAATTATGCAGAGCCACCTTATGTGCCAAACTTGGAGGCGGCATTTGATGAACATATTTCCCTGCCTGACAGGATATATAGAAACAGCTCAGCTGGACAGACTCTTTGAATAGCGCAGGAGCCTTTTTTACTTATGGGGTTGAGTTCAGCACTTTAAAGCTGGGTGTATTCTTACCCAACTGACTAGAGTTCCAATGAAACCCTACGAGACCATGAGCACAGGCCTTAGAGAGAAGTATATTTTGCCATCCCCTATTTTTCCATCTATATTACAACAAGCAGAGTGTAGTCAATTTTAGACTGGGAAAAAAGAATAAACTACACCTTTAATTTACTGTCTGGCAAAAGCTTGTAAGATGGGATGGTTTATAGAGGGAAACAACAGACATTCAAGTTTCTCCAAGTCTCTGTAGCAAGAGACGATAGAAAATGCATGCATGTAACAGAACAAAATTCTGGTGGTTCTGAGAAGCAGCACCAGAAACTTCTGCTATCTCTGGTTACTATTAGAGCTGTGCATATAACTGATTTTCTTAGTTCAGTGGCTGAACCAAAAAAGTTTTTTAAAAATTTAATTTGGGGTCAAACTTTTTTTTTGTTTGAGTTTTCTTGACCCCTTTAAAAACAAAATTGAGGTAAAAGTTGAATAATCCTTTTGAATAAAAAAATTTAGGTTTAGAAAAAATGAAATGTTTTGATTTGGCCAGTCCGAATCTGCATGAGGGGTGTGGGGAGAAGAGGGCAAAAAAAGTTTTTGTGAGAAGAATTTTGTCCATCTCTAGTTATGGCAAAGGGCCTGTTTTTGGAAAGACAGTCTCCCATTTTGCACACGCAACTTTGCACCAGCAGTTACTTGCACGTGTGTTTCTGCACTATCAAATAATTGTCAAGATGATAGGATTTAGCTATCTAACTATCCCACATGTCAGGGATTAGGTAAACGGTTAAATTCCATCCTGTTTGTCTACAGTTAATCAATCCTAAACTGAATTTGCAAAATTAGATGCCTAAATTAGGTCATTTGGAAATTTAGCCCTTGATGTCTAGGTTCTTAAAATCAATGGATGCTATTATTATCACTGCATTATATTTTTAGGCCCTGGTTCAGACGCAAATTCGAAGCGCTGTCTGCACAGCTATTTTTAGAGCGCTGGCACAAGGCCTGCTAGCCCAAGTCTGTCGACCCCGCCTGGGAGGTTTGCTGCCACAGGCTGTGTAGACATACACTTGGAAAAAGGAGTGTGTTCTTTACTCCAAGCTAGCTGACACATGAGAGCTAACTCGAGATAAAATTCTGGTGAAGAAAAGGTGGTATGTAGTTTTCACATGAGTTAATAGATCAAGGTGGACCCTAGACTTCTTCCCCATAGTCTCGCCTTCACTTGCTAACTCTTCGAAAAATACAGTCTACTTTGTCTTCACTAGGATTTTATCTAGGGTTAGCTAACTTGAGTTAAGAAAACACCTCTTTCCTAATAAAAATATGCCATAAGAGGGGCAGCACAGATAACACAGCAAGGGTAGGGGTGATGAACCCCCTTCAGAGATGCCCCTCTTAGGGTGTGTTTTCACTAGGTGTGTTGTTAACATGAGTTAGCTAAGGGCCCCCAGCATAAATTGAACAGTCTTGAGGGCCTGTCTTAAGTTATGTCAGTCTCCTTGGGCTACCCTATGGAGCACTGCCTGGAATCTCCACAGCTTCATCTCCTGGCAAACCTCTCCCGTTCCCTATGCCTGGGTTTGCAAAGGGGTCCTCAGTGAAGCCTTACAGGTGTCCCTGAAGTGCCTAAGATGGGCAAATCCTGCCCTGGTGTATATAGGGGGTTTTATGCCCTCTTTATGCCATTTCAACTGCTTTACTTGGTGTAAAGGGGCTGGAGTAGCAATGAAAACCTCACCCCCTGTCTTGATTAGTTCATTGGAGAGGAGCTGAGGGAGAGGGAAGTAAATTGCTGGGAAGGAGCCTGGATGTGAACTTGGGGGATTGTTGGGTATGGATGGGAAAAGTATAGAACAGGTTTTTTGGGGATGGAGAGGAGAGATTGTTGGGGAGCTTCCCCCATGCAGACCCTGGCTGACCCCTATCCTCTTCCATTCAGTCAAGCAATCTGCCCCTGTCCTCATGTGTCCTTGCACCCCATGTCCACATGTCTCTCCACCCCCACTCAGACATCCACTACATCCATCCCCATGTGGCCTGCACCCCTCTCCCTGTCCCCATGTGTCTCTGTGCCTCCACCCAGCCACTCCCCTGTCCCTATGTTGCTCTGCACACACCCCCATCAACGTGTGGCCCTACACCTTCCTCCCTCCTGTGGCCTTGTGCCTCCACTCCCATTCAGCCTCTGCCCTAGTCTCTCCTCCTGCACTAGCATGTATGAGCCCCTGTCTGATCCCTCCCCCCACAGCAACCCACACTGTCTGCCTCCCCATAGCTCCTGTCTCCTGACCTGGCATGGCAGGCGCTGTGAAGAAGGCAGACTCTTTCTCATCCCTTGTTGGGCAGGAGCTGCTGCTGTGTTCTATCACTAAAGCTCGCTCTAGTGGGAAAAAGGCAGAACTGCAGCAACATTTCAGCAGAAGCTTTTTTCTGCACAAAAAATTAAAAATATGCATGGCTCATTAACTACGCACACGTGCAGTAGCGCAGAATCCCCCTAGGAGTAATAAGTGTTCACAGGGATGGGACTTTGTTTGCAACTAAAGGACAGTTTGGCTCACTTATATAGCTCTTTTTAAGCAGCGGTTCTCAAAATCAGGCCCTGAGTGAAAGCCTGACCCCATAGATGTTTTGGGAATTGTGTCATAATGGGAGATTTTAACTTCCCAGATATAGATCGGAGAATAAATGCTACTAATATTGATAGGGACCAGTTATTCCTGGATGTGATTGATGACAGTTTTCTTGATAAAATTGTCACTGAACAAACAAAAGGTGATGCAGTTTTAGATTTGGTTTTGGTAAGTAGTGAGGACATCACAGAACAGCTGGTTGTAGTAAATAACCTTGGATAGAGTGATCATGAGTTGATTCAGTTTAAATTAAATGGAAGGATAATCAAAATCAGGACATCCAGTATGGTTTTTTATTTCAAAAGGGGAGACTTGGAAATTAAGAGAATTAGTTAAAGAGTCAATTGGACTGAAGAGCACAAGAACTTAAATGTGGAGGAAGTTTGTAATTTCTTCAGGTCAACAATAAAAAAAACTGTCTGAAATTTGCATCCCAACAGAAGGAAAAAAACTTGTAGGGAAAGGCTCCAGACCCGGCTGGATGAATAATCAGCTCAAAAAAGTTGTTAGAAGTAAGCAGAGACCCTATAGGGAATGGAAAAAGGGGTTGATCAGCAAACTGTTGGAATAAAGGGAGAATTGCTAAAAGTCAAGATAAGTTAGCTCTTGCCAAGGAAATGAAAATAAATAAGAGGTTTTTTAGTTATATTCATAAAAAAAGGAAGGATGAGGTTAGGCCATTATGCAGTGTGAATGGGAAAGAGATTAAAGATAATCTAGGTGTGGCCCAAAAACTAAATGTATATTTTGCCTCACTTTTTAATAAGGATGATAATCTGGAACATGTGCATGAAGTCAGGACAGCTGATGGAAATGAGAAATGGAAATTACCACATCTGAGGTAAAAAAAATAAAATAAAAACCTAAAGAGCTTAATACATTCAAATCGGGGATGGGGGGGTGGATAATTTCCATCCCAGAATGCCAAAAAACTAGCAGATTGCTACTCTGGTAGCAAAGATTTTTAATATATCTATCAATTTGGCTGTAGTACCATATGATTGGAGAACATTGTACCAACATTTAAGAAAAGGGGAAAAGGTGATCTGGCAATTATAAATCTGTTAGTCTGACTTCAGTAGTGCAAGGTTTTAGAATAATCAGATTCATGGTGGTAAATGGTAACGGGAATGTAATGAAACATTGGTTTACCAAAAGTAGTTCATGCCAGACTAACCTGATTTCCTTCTTTGAGAAAATAATTGTTTTTTAAAGGAAGTGCACTAGATCTAATTTACTTGGATTTCAATAAAGCATTTGACATGGTACCACAGGGGAAATTATTACTTAAATTAGGGAAGATGGGGATCAGTACAAGAACTGCAAAGGTCCCAGGTGCTGTAAAGGTCCCAAGAACTGTAAAGTGGACAACAAACTAAAGGTAAGACAGCAAGCAGTTGTTCTGAAAGGAGAATTATCTGACTGGAAGGAGGTTACTAGTGATGTTCCTCAAGAATCGGTCTTGGGACCAATTTCATTCAATATTCTTATGAATGACGTTGGCACAAAAAGTAGGAGTGTGATAATGAAATTTGCTGATGATACAAAGTTGGGAGGATTGGAATATTATACAGAGAGATCTGGATGACTTTGAAGAAAAGAGTGATAGAAATGGGATGAAATTCAGTCTAATAAGGTCTAATAAGAATTTCTACTACAAGCTGGGGGCTCATAGTTGGAAGCAACTGAGGAGAAGTGAGGCCTGGGCGTGTGGATAGATCAGAGGATGACTCTGGGTCACCAAAATGATGCAGCTGTGAAAAAGGCAAATGCAATCCTAAGATCTATCAGGAAAGTCATTCCCAGTAGATATAGAGAAGTATTAATGCCATTGTACAAAACAGTGGTAAGACATCATTTGGAATACTGCGTACAATTCTGGTCATCCATGTTCAAGAAAGATGTATTTAAACTGGAATAAGAGCAGAGAAGGGGCCCTAGGATGATCAGGGGAATGGAGGGCCAACGTTATGAGGATACTAAAAGAGCTTTGCTTGTTTAGTCAAGCAAAAAGAAGGCTGAAAGGGGATGTGACTGCTCTCTATAAATATTAGGAGGGGAATACCAAGATGGGTGAAGAACAATTTAGGCTAACGGGCAGTGTTGGCACAAGAATAAATGGATATAAATTGTCCATGAACAAATTCAGTCTGGAACTTAGAATATGATGTCTAACCATCAGAGTGGTAAGGTTCTGGAATAACTTCCCAATCAGTTTTTTGGGGGCAAATAACTTAATTAGTTTTAAGAGACAGCTGGACAAGTTTATGACTGGAATTGTATGATGGGGCTGCTTGTGATGGTGGGGGCAGGGCTCAGCAACTCAGGAGCTCCCTTTTGGTTTATGTCTTAGGTTCCTAAAAGTTCATGCTTCAGGGTTTCAGCTGGCCACCTGCAGGGGTTAGGAAGGGATCTCCCTTCCTCCAGTGTATTCTGGGGGTGGATTTTTTGTTTGTTTAATCTCCTTCCTCTGAAGCATATGGGATGGCCATGGTTGGAGATGGGACATGGCTGGACAGGTAGGGACAGAGCTCTGAGGCAGCACCAAGCATTCTCTCTCTCTCTCTCAGGTGCTTGGCTGGCTGATTCAAGCTCACATATTCAGGGTCTAACTGATCACCATACGTGTGGTTGGGAAGGAACTTTCCCCCGGGCCAAATTGGCAGTGACCTTGGGTCGGGGGGTTCACCTTCCTTTTTTGCAGTGTGTGGGTGAGGGTCACTGGCCATGAACGACCTCCAAATGCCAACTGGTAGAGGACACAGATGTACATAGGGACACAAGGATCCCCTGGGTTCTCCAAAAGAATGTCATGTAAGTTCTCTAATGAAAGCCTGTGTCATACTGGTCATCATAACCATTGCAGCATATATGTACAGAAAATAAGTGAGTTCTGTATACATGCTGAAAATTATGTTTCTGTTGTTAAAGTCAGGTCACTCAAAGGTAGTACATCTTGAGACAAACTCTTCTGAATACAATATGGGAGCTGGGAAACACTTATTTCCCTAGTTTACCACTATGGGATTGTGGGACTTAAAATAGGAATCTATTAGCATACTGAGTCAAATGTTAATTAAAAGCTTGTGGAGACTTCAGAAGGAAATTAACAAGAAGAGGTAAATAGCAGCAGCAGGGGACCCTATTTTCAGGTGAACATAAAAGGTCTGGTCTAGTAAATCTGGGAATGCAGAGATCTGTGAAGACAACTTGCCAACTTGGCTGAAAATACTGGGAACAGGACTTGGGAAAAACTATCATGTAGCAAACGGGAGTGTCTTGTGAGTCAAGTTGAGGCTCTGGAAAGCATGTTATGATTTTGTTTTATATGTAACCATTTGTCTCCAGAATTCTTACTATCATTTGAATCTTTGTTCCTTGACAATAAGCTTAGTGTTGTTTTCACTATAAATATATCTAAGTGCTAGAGTGGTGATCCTGAGTTGAATCTTTAAGCTGGTGTGTGCTAGTCCCTTGGGAGTAGCAAATCTAGGAGCTCTCGGAGTGCCCAGTGGAAAAGGGGACACTTGGAGGACTTGGGGATTGATGTGTGCCTATCACTGAACTATAAACAAAGAGCAACGCCTGTGGGGGCCTGGAAGGCAGTGCTTGTGTTGCCAGAAGCTGGTGGAGTCAGAGAGCTGATCACAACAGGCCCAGACAAGATTTTCTTAGCCTTAGGGCAGCTGGTAGGTAGGTGCCTCACAACCCCGGGTATCCCTGGAAACATCACACTAGGATTATCTGGGTATGTCTCACTTAATCATTTCCCTGCCATTGCAGGGGCCTTGGGCACTGGTGCACCTCACACCCTCCTATTCTCTGCCTGTGGCACATAATCTAGTCTTCTGGGGGTTGTAATACTTTGATCTTATTTTGGTTGTTGGGTTTAGTGTGGGGCGCTGGGTGGTGACGGTGGCCTGTGATATACTGGAGATCAGACTAGATGATCTGGTACTCCCTTCTAGCCTTAAATTCTGACTCTAACTCCACTTAAACAAGAGTGTCCCCTACCGCGACAGTGGCCCTGATGCAAAGCTGCCTGTCTGTTTAAAGATATTGTGCTAACAAAGAAAAAATATTGGAAGGGATGCTGGAAAAATATTATTGGTGAGACAACTCTGCTTAAGCTTCTAAATTCCATTTCCATCTCACTTCAAGAATTATGCAAAATGACTGAGGGAGTTCAGAGGCTGTAGAAACTGATGGGAAAAGCCTTTCCTTTCATCTATTTTAGTAAAACTTGCAACTGCTAAAAATGTTTCCTCTTTCCTGAGATGATAATTTTGTCCCTCTTGCGGCATCATCCGGCTCTAGTCCTGTGAGGAGGAAGCTATTTATTTCAGTCCTCTTGTTTCAAGTTGCCTCAGCCCTTAAATTCCCCTCCTAATCCAGCCTTTGCCTCATCTTTCACCTGCCCTGGCACTAACCTTCCTCCATTCACACAGCAAACAGGAACAGAGGACTCCGCAGTCTGAATGGCAACCCACACACAATGGGCTGACATGGGAGCAAAAGTCAGGCTTATTTGTTTGACACCATTTCCACAAGATCAATGCTGACAGACAGCCTCCCACCAGCCCCCTCAGGCAACCAGCATGCTCTGACACTGAGTGCAAGCAGCTGAGAGGATGCCAATGCTCTGGATCTATTACCTGTTGCCTTAGAAACAAACAAAGGGATGTATGCTTTATTTATTCATAGAGTGATATACTGTGTGCCAAGTCTTTTCTGAAGCTTGGGGGAAGTATTTAAAATAACCCACCACAAGTTAGAATATCAAATTCCAGGAAACAAGTCAATTCTGCAAGCAAATATGAAAGCAAGATGCATAAAGATAGCTACTGGGTTAGATCATGGACTGTTGTCTTTTTGTTACAAATATTATTAGATCATGATTGCTATATTCAGAGCAATTTTCTCTATGACACCTGGGTTACACTGAAAATACATAGGGAATCTTAATGGTGGTACTGGACAATGTTTGTTTTCTCTTGCTTGAGCAAGAACAAAAAGAAGGTTAAGGGGTGACTTGATTACAGTCATGGGGGCTGGGGAACAAATATTTAACAATGGGCTCCTCAATCTAGCAGAGAAAGGCATAACATGATCCAATGGATGGAAGTTGAAGCTAGACAAATTCAGACTGGAAATTAGGTGTAAATTTTTAGCAATGAGAGGAATTAACCATTGGAACAACTTAACAAGGGTGGATTCTCCATCACTGACAATTTTTTTTAATCAGGATCAGATGTTTTTTTAAAAGATACTCTCTAGGAATGACTTTGGGGAAGTTCTATGTTATACAGGAGGTCATACTAGCTGATCCCTTCTGCCCTTTGACTTTATGTATCTATGAATTCCAAATCAAAGAGATTTAATTAAAGAAAACTCAAAGATGTTTCCCAGCTCAAATATCAGGCAGGGCTATGGATGGTCAATGTGGTGTTGGGGTTGTTCCAGAGAAAATTAGATGGTCCAACACACTCTCTTAGGTGAAGGGTTAATTTATTGGTGCAAACAAACAGAAGTGCTGAGGTTAAAACAACAAACGTGGATTACACTCTAAAGCTATCTACAATTATTCCTGTGGGTAGCCCTAGTCACCCAGAATTAAAAGTAATACCTGAGAATTCTACTTTCTGGCACAAACCGACGTTCTTCCAGCATCTCTATAACCCTAGGGTTGCCTAATCTTCCCTTATTTTCTGTAGACCCAGTTCCATTAGGGTGAGAGTTTTGGGCAGACACAAGTTGAACTTTTAGCTTGTTTCATCAATCCCAATATACAGCAGAGATGGCCCATTCCTAACCTAATCTCTTCTCTCTGTGCTGATGCAGTACAATTGACTTCAGGATTCGATAAAGTGTCAAGAGACAAAGAAAGAGGTGAAAAGGACAGAAAGTAACAACAGGAAAGGGAGACAGAACAGGATCCTACATGCCTCTGGGGTGCTGGCAATTAGGTATCCCCACTGATGGGCTGAGGACTGAATGTCATGATGATATGAAGACTTTCAGGCCTTGCAGATGAAAAACAAAGTTCCTTAAACAAGAGCAAGGCCTGATGGCCTTCCTCTCTGGAAGGAAATCCTTCAGTCTGGTCTGCTCCCTCTGTCTTGGGGAAGATGAGATGAGTTAGGATGAGACAAGAGCACTCAGATGTGTTGGGATGAGACTTTTTTTTCAAAGTTTATGTTTAAGAACCCCCAAAAAGGAAAATAATGGGTGGCATAGTTCATCCCCTCATTATTTTATCCACCAATTAGGCCTAATATTTGCTACACCAATTTTAGTCCATTAATTTCACTGCTCTACAGCCAAAATGCTTCTGAAATAAATGTAGTCAAACTTTACTAATTCTGGGTCACTGAGAACGAAAATGATGCTTAAAATTGTTGATTGGCTCTAGTTTTCAAGATATGCTATTGGGTCAATATATACGACCCTTGACTTGGGAATAGCGGAGGATAAGTGAGTTATAAAGGGAAGGGATCTCAATTTAAACCAGAAATGACTAAAATACATCTTTGACTGGATCTATGAATAAATCTATGACTGGGTTTGGACAGTACTTGCTTTTTAAGCAAAACAATGAATGATGCAATCTGAAGCTGGTATTGCGTCATACATGATATGAATTGCATCATGTTATTCCTAGAAGTCATGGATGATGCAATAATAACGAAGCTTACATCACTCTGCTGAACAAATTGCCCTATATCAGCTCTAGAAATCATACAGTGTCGTGCTCTCTTATTTGTCAGTGTTTGATTTTGCAAAGGGACACATTTCTGTTTAGCCAAAGTGAGCAGAGATGCCTCGTACTTGTGTGAACAGTGCAGATAACTTCTGCTATGTTTGTGGTGAAGTGACTTTTGCATCACAAAAGCGCAGTATAACCACTATGGTTAAGAAAGCCTATCACCTTTATTTTGGCTGCTAAATTGGAGATCAGGACAAGAGGTGGGCCCCACACATATGCTGCAACACTTGTGCAACAAATCTTCGCCAGTGGTTGAACAGGAAAAGGAAATCTATGCCTTTTGCAGTGCCAATGATTTGGAGAGAGCCAACAGATCATACCAGCAATTGTTACTTCTGCATGGTGCCTCCAGTTGGGAAAGGTGTGTCAAAGAAGAAAAAGTGGACTGTGCATTATCCAAACATTCCATCAGCTATACGCCCAGTACCCCACGGAGAAGGACTGCCGGTTCCTGATGCACCAGAATCATTCTCACTTGAGTCAGACGAGGAAGAGGAAGAGGATGAAACTTCTGGTCCTGAACCATCAGTGTCACAGGACCCACATTTTCTCCCATCCTCCTCCTCTGAACCACACCTCATAACACAAGGTGAACTGAATGACCTTGTCAGGGATTTGGAACTACCCAAGAGTAAGGCAGAGCTGTTGGGCTCCAGACTACAGCAGTGGAATCTCCTGGCAGGTGATGTTAGGGTTTCCATGTTCCGTGACCGTCAAAAGGATCTTGTCCCATTCTTCTTCATGGAAGGTGATCTTGTAGCCTGCAACAACATCGATGGTGTGATGGCAGCCCTCAACATCGTTCACGATCCAGATGAGTGGAGACTGTTCATTGATTCATCGAAGACGAGTCTTAAAGCTGTTTTACTGCATAATGGCAATGTTTTGCCATCAATTCCAATTGGTCATGCAGTCCATATGAAGGAAACCTATGACAACATGAAACAACTTTTGAGGTGCAAAAACTATGACCAACATCAGTGGCAGCTTTGTGGCGATTTGAAGGTTGTTGCTCTCTTGCTTGGTCTGCAGACTGGATACACAAAGTACTGCTGTTTTCTCTGCGAATGGGATAGTCGTGCAAGAGATTCCCACTACATCAAGAAAGATTGGCCACTCCGACAGTCATTGGAGCCTGGGAGGAAAAGTGTTCAGCATCCACCACTTGTTGAATCAAGGAAGATTTTGTTACCACCCTTACACATCAAGCTGGGTCTGATGAAGAACTTTGTCAAGGCCATTGACAAAACACAAGCAGCTTTCAAGTACCTCCGTGGAAAATTTCCAAGGTTAAGTGAAGCTAAGATAAAGGAAGGTGTCTTTGTTGGTCCTCAGATTTGTGAACTTCTTCGAGATGATGCATTTGACCATGCACTGCATGGCAAGGAAAAGACGGCATGGAAAGCCTTCCAGTTAGTGGCAATAAATTTTCTCGGAAACAACAAGGCAGACAACTACAGGTTGTTGGTGGAAAACCTCCTCAAGGCATACAAAAGCCTTGGTTGCAACATGTCACTAAAGATACATTTTTTGCACTCTCATCTAGATTTTTTTCCACCGAACTGCGGAGCAGTGAGCGACGAGCACGGCGAGCGATTTCACCAGGACATTGCAACAATGGAGAAACGCTATCAGGGCAAATGGAGCCCATCAATGCTTGCAGACTATTGCTGGACAGTGACAAGAGATGCTCCATTTAATGCCAAGAAGCGCTGAATAGACACTGAATAGGACTAAACTATGTACATAATAGTTTTTTGCCTTTTGTTTCATAATAAATTTTATTTATATAACCCTTTTGCTGATTTTTAAAGTGTTACATAAACAGGACAGGTGAAATATTATCATGTAAAGCAACCATAAACACATGAAAAGACCTAGGTTTACAATTTATGATTAAAACTCTACTATCTACACAATATACATAGACATGAAATGTAAAAACTTAAATATCTTAGAAACAGTAGCCAATCAGTTGTTTTAATTGTCATATTTGAATTCAGCACATCAAAATATATAATAAATAGCACATTTTATCTCTGAAGCAGACGACTTCTCAAAAATTGTAGACCAGTGTTTCCAGAGCCATATCTTATTGTTTATGAAGTCCAACCTTGACATGGTCCTTAAATCAGGTCAGTAGTCCATTGTTTAGACTAATTCAGTCTTTCTGTCTCCTTTTTGTATCTTTTCCCCTCAACATATGTTATTCTAGGTTATTGTGATCTCTTATGAACTTTCACATATTTTTACAGTTGAGCTCACAATCAGTAAATTTGTAGGCCCAATTATCGCAACAGAGGATACTGATTCACAAAAAAACAGTATTAAATGGCTTTAGAATGTTGGATGCTGTTGAGATGTCTTTGGCTACTACTCTAGGCACGCTCATGTGTAGAGTGCCCAGTAAATGCATAGAGAGACAAGGTGAGTGAGGTAATATCTTTTACTAGACCAACTTCTGCTGGTGAAAGAGACAAGCTTATGAGCATACACAGAGCTCTAAGTTTGTCCCTCTCACCAGCAGAAGTTGGTTCAACAAAAGGTATTACCTCACTAGTATCCTGGGACCAACATGGCTACAACAACACTGCATACAGTAAATGCATAGTCTGTTTATTTTGTTTTTATGTCCAAGTTCCATAACAGAAGCAAGATAACATAGTCAGAGTTCATTATTTACCTTCTCAGGTGGCGAAAGTCAGGCTTGGTGGCCTCTAAGGATATGTCTACGCAGAGTCTGCATCAGTGAGCCTCCCATGCCAGGTCGACAGACTCAGGGTAGTGAGGGTTTGTGCTAGCACTCTAAAAATAGCTGCGTAGAGAGCTCTTTCAAATTGTGACTTGAGCTCGAGCTTGGGCTCTAAAGACTAGAGAGGGGAGCATAATACTGCATCGCCTTGTAAGTATGACTTTGACAAAATTACTGTCACTTGCATGCTGCTAGCACCAGACATCTTAAATAAAATAGGCCTTTGACTTCGCTTCAATGAGTTTTGGATCAGGCCCCAAATTGCTTTCTCAGTAGTGTCATTACTCTCGTACTAATGAGGTGTAGCATGAGAAGCGATAGCAGTTATAGCTTTTTTTTTAAGCCTGTCATATGCTGAAAGGAAAGCATATGCTTCTGCTGTGGTATAATCAACATTGCACCGCACACTTAAGCCAAAGAGTTATTTCATTTGATTTTAAATATATCATATGAGAGAGGATCCAAAAGTAACACAAGGAGAGAAGTTATGCCTACACACAGGACAATCTGATACACTGAAATGTTTACCGTATAGGGATATGATTGACTTAGACATATACTTGACCTTTGGAAAGCTCTCTTAGGCAAAATACCATGAGAAAATGGGTTTTCATGATGCTGCTACTGAAAACAATGCAAAAGGCTCCTGCCCTTTCTCGCAGCATTTTCAGAAAAAAGGCTTCAGGAATGCTCTTGGTCAGGGCGTTTCCAGCAGAGAGATTCTCAAAACAGCATTTTTTTTTGTGTTCAGTAGAAAACTGGGTGACAAATAAAATTCATAAGGGATCCTTTTCTCCATAGCAGCACCATCTTCAAAGGCCAAGGCCGGCTGTGGAGTGAGTGTGACCGTGAACTGTCACATGGGGAAAGGGGAGAAAACCGACAAAAATCAAATCAGCTGACTCCAAATAAGCCATCCTCTCAGAGGCTGCAGGGAATGGCCGGAGTCTGGGCCTACAGAAGCCAGACCCAGATCATTGCAAGGGGGAGAAGGAGAAGGTTGAGGTAGTACTCTAGAAGACTGCAAGGCTGAAACAGTACCTAAGGAGGAAAACAGCTCTAGAAAGGGGCAGGAGATGAGACAAACACCTGCTGGGAAAAGGGTATTGAGTTTGGGGGAGAGTTGGGTACAGACTGGGGCCTCTCTCCCCAGGAAACTGAGGCTTGTTGGGCATGTACGAGGACTATGGGGAAATGGGACTAAAAGCTTTTTGGTGTAGATGATGATAAATTAAATTCTGACACACCCTTTTAGGACAGTTTATATATATCTTCTGGCTCCATTTTTGTTTCTCCACTTTTTTTTTCCTGTGGTGGTTAGGTCATTCTGGCCCACCAGGTAATAGCTTAATGGCAGAGAGTAAGTCCATATCAAAGGCCAGTCATGTTGGGGATTTGGTGACAGCTAGGTCTGGGTGAAGTTTTTGGCAGAAACTTTTTTTCAGGCCCCCCCAAAATAAAATAAAATAAATGTAGATTTGGATCAGCCAAAACATGTTGTGAATTTGTTTGATTTCACTAAGTTGTTTAGGTCAAAAGACAACAACAACAAAACAAACTGAAATCACAAACATATTTTTAAATGAAATGTTTTGTTTTATTTGAACTCACTTTTAATTTCAAAATTTGCTTCTATTTTATTAAAGTTACATTTCAAAAATGAAACACTTTGTTTCAAATGAAATGTTTTGTTTGACCTGAAACAATTTTTTCATTTTTGGTTTGCCAAAAACTTTTGAAAGTTTAGTTTTGGGTAGACAGAAACCATTTTTTTCTGAATTAGACTGTGAACCAAAAAAATCAGTTATTCACATAGCTCTAGTTACAAGATGGTTGTCCCCTGATATGGTTATAAGAGAGTTCTGTCTTGCGGTGTACAGCAAATAGGACTCAAGTGTTTTAGCTTTGTATACAGTTTGTGCTACAACCTTGGGCCAAACTGGGCTGTAGTGCAGTTCAAGGGTATGGTTGAAATAAACATAAGGTCTTTCCAGGCTACAAGATGGTGCAGTGTTTTAACTGTGTCAGGGGATAATTGTGTCGTATCTAGGTCTCCTCAATCTTACAGTGTAGGTGGAAGGCAGTTCTGACTAAGTATACTGTACAGAAGACGGATACAACATATTTATTCCCTTTAAGGCCTTACAAACTAAATATGACAAGACAAATCAAAAACAAGATTTAGGACAAATGTTCTAGAGAGGTAGGATCTGGGGATTAGTGATGAAAAGAAGGGATTTGCCTAGAAGGTGATATTTAAAGGGGGTGTTTAAAAGAGTATTTTTACCCATCCTATCCCACCCCAAATAGTAAGATATGACAGTTCCTACCCAACTAGAAAATAATTAAAGGCCTCTCTGAGTGTGCCACTTCTGATCCTGTATGTCAGAAAGCCAAATTGTGGCCCTGTTGTATAAATGGTGTTGGTTGAAGGGACTGGGCCCAAATATTTTCTTTTCTGTATCAAGGTTCTGTCCTTACTGTGACAGGGTCAGGCCAGATGGCTACAGGAGAGTGACAGAAGGCAGATATATTATCCCCAGGTTAAGTAGGTCCTCTATCCCTGGGTAAGGTAACAGGGAAGGTTCCGGAACAATCAGGAACTTTCTGGAAACAATTAAGGCAGACAGGCTGATTAGAACACCTGCAGCCAATCAAGAAGCTGCTAGAATCAATTAAGGCAGGCTAATCAGGGCACCTGGGTTTAAAAAGGAGCTTACTTCAGTTTGTGGTGCGTGTGTGAGGAGCTGGGAGCAAGAAGTGCAAGGAGCTGAGAGTGAGAGGGTGTGCTGCTGGAGGACTGAGGAGTACAAGAGTTTTCAGATACCAGGAGGAAGATCCTGTGGTGAGGATAAAGAAGGTGTTTGGAGGAGGCCATGGGGAAGTAGCCCAGGGAGTTGTAGCTGTCATGCAGCTGTTACAGGAGGCACTATAGACAGCTGCAATCTACAGCTGGAACCCAAAGTAGAGGGTGGGCCCGGGTTCCCCCCAAACCTCCCAACTCTTGATCAGACACAGGAGGAGTTGACCCAGACTGTGGGTTCCATCAGAGCGGAAGACCTTTGAGGCAAGCAAATCCGCCAATAAGTGCAGGACCCACCAAGGTAGAGGAGGAACTTTGTCACGTTACTCATTTTCTGGGATTTTTTTCCTCCAATTCTTATAGCTCTAACTCTTGAGAAGCAGTGTTGCCCAGTGAAGAGGGCACTGTCTAGGGTCAGGAAACTAGCATTTTACTCCCAGCCCTGCCTCTCTGTTCCTCTTTTATTCCCCCACACACCCCTTGTCTGGCTTGTCTGTTGAGATAGTAACCCTGTGGGACAGGGATGTCTATTACTTGCATCCGAAGAAGTGGGTATTCACCCACGAAAGCTCATGCTGCAAAACGTCTGTTAGTCTATAAGGTGCCACAGGATTCTTTGCTGCTTCTACAAAACCAGACTAACACGGCTACCCCTCTGATATATTACTACATATAAATTTCATTAATAAAAACACACACAAAATCCCGACCCCAATTTTTGAACATACATCCACTGCCTTTCCTCCAAGGATGTCAAAGCACTATGCCACACTGGGCAAGTCATCTTATCCCCATTTAGATAGGGACACTGGTGCACAGGAGGTTACAAGATGTGCCTAAAGTGACACAGTAAGTTAGTGACTGAAGAACAGAACCCAGTTCTGACTTCTAATCCCCTGCAATAGGCTGAAGTAATACTGTCTCCTAAGGAGGAACAAACAAAGGCTTATATCTGAGAGATAGCTTTTGCAGTAGGATGGGTGACAGATGCTAAATGTTCATGAACATCTTTCCTGTAACCAGCCTGCCAGGTTGGTTCATAACATCTGGCCAGATGGAAAAGTTGCAGCTTTTCACAGGCCTGCAGCTGACATCCAGAAGCACTACCATGACGACAGCTTGCTTTAAACCCTTCCCTGTGCATAGACAAGGTTTGCTGCTTCCCAAGATTAAAGATGTCAAATCAGGCCCCAAGGGTTGTATTGTCAAGGGCAAAAAATACACATGACCCAACCATTGTGAACTACTGCCGGGCACTCTGGATACCCATGAGAAACTCTGCAACGTTAGCTTCTCTGCGTCACAGCAGCGTGCAAACCGGGGGCCAGGACAGTTTAAAAATACTGCAACTGCTACAGATTTCCCAGGCCATATATAGTTCACACATCTCGCAATAGCAGGAAGTTGTTACAAAGACACACAGAGAAACAGAGGGGAGAAAGCAAGGGATGCGACTGTCCGTGTGCAACAAAATGGACTAAAAATAATCTGTCACCAAAACAGCTCCATAGAAAGCTGCAGTAAGGAGGCCTTTGTTACTCATCTGCTGTGTCAGACAAACCAACAGAGTGCCCGATCTTCTGTTATAGGCAGAGGACAGGAAGGAAGATCTTGTTTCCTGTAAACAGAGAGAGAGAGAGATTTATAGCTATTATTGTTTTGACAACGGAAGGGCTCCCTGAAGTTTGCTCAGCAATTCATTCCTGATAGATACCAGGTCTGAGCTGCTGGCTCTCTAGAGAAATATCTCCTATGGTGGTAGTGTGGGAAGGGACACTGAGGAGAGCTGAAAGCTTTGATGGCTTTGCATTAGTTGTCTAACCATATAAAATGTAATCCTGATCAGTCTGATGCCATATTACCAAAATGGAATGCAGCCCGGGCTTTGATGAATGCTTTGAAACAAGTCTCATCTGCCTGCAGTGGGCAGGTTGAATCTTGACCTGAAAATAAACCAAATCTGTCAAGCCTTACTTTGATGAAACAAGAATGTTTATTCTGTTCACCCCTCCACCTCCCAGCAGCCCACTGTGACTCCCAGCTGTGTTTTTACACTGACCTTCCTTATATCCATTGTGCAGGAAAAGCAGCAAAATACCAAAAGTTATGTCTTGACACGTATCTCCTCGTCCACCTTATACTAGTTTTGGGCCTTTTTGGTGACAAAAAGAATTTGTCAGAGTTTGCCATGAGAGCGGATTGTTTAACCTTGGCCTCTCGCCCATCAAGATTTTCAAAAGCCAAGTGAGCACCATTTAATTTGTGGCTGGAGTAAAAATGAAAAAGTGATGCTATTCCCCTAAAAAAAGGCCAGTTAAAAAAATTAAGTACCAAGACTTTTCTTTTACTGTTTGTCATTTATATCCTGAGGGCCTGGCTTTCGGAGCTGTGAACAGCCTCTATCACCTTCTGGGATCTGATGTGAGCAATAGAGAGGGGCCCAAACCAAAAGCTCAGATGCCAAACATCCCTGAACTTTGGAGAAGTTCAGATCTGAACATACGTCTCTAGTGAGAAGAGGAAGGCTGTCACATGATCGCAGTACTGTGCTATAGAGATAATACTAACTAGTAGTCTGAAGGTGACTTCCAGAATACTCAAAATGGAGCAGAGTGCTAGAAAAGAGGAAATGTATTAGAGATTTCTTAAACTTTAAAGTGCAGTGGGACGGAATTAGATAGGTGTCCTGTACTTGAGGATAGAGAGGGTTTCTAGCAGCTGAGGGGGTAGTTGTAGGGATCCATGAGACTAGAATTTGGGTTTACAGAGCCTGGGACATCTGACGTTTCCACATTCCCACCAGGAGGCCATTCAGAGCTATAGCTAATTTTAGTGTGGAGGTTAGGCACTGCAGGAAGCACCACTCCAAGGGATCAGAGTGACAGCATCCTGCAGCTTTCTGATTGTCCCATGCTTACTATTTAACCCTGGAGGGTGGCCCAGGAAGTTGTCTGGGCAACCATGCAGGCTTCTGGCCTGTTGTAACTCCAGCCCTTGCCTTGCTTTCTGATCTCCAGTCTCTGACCCCAGTCTGACTCTGACCTTGCCTCTTGCCTCCTGATTCCAGCCTCGTAACTACCTCTGGTCTCTGACCCCAGCCTTACTCTGACTCTTGCCTACTGATCCTAGCCCTAGCGACTACTCTGATCCCTGCTCGCTGGCTGCCACCTTATGGCTGTGCTTGACTGGTGGACTCCACCCCACCTGTGACCGCTAGGCCACACTGCCTAAGCTCCAGTCCCTTACTGTAGTAAGGTATGTGGACTTTGAATGGCGATAAGAAGGCATTCTAGGATCTGGATAGGAGTGTAAGAAAGGTGGTTAGGAGAGAGCTGAAGGATCAAGGCCACCCGGTCAGGCTGAGATATCCTGAAAGCGTATTATCTGAATGTGTGTGATTCTAGGTTCTGAAACTGAACATGGCATTCAGGCTCAGAGACTGACTGCAGTGAAAGCTTAATATAGAACCAACCCCCTTTTAATACTCTTCAGTTACAGTTCTGTTTTCAGGATTGGAGTAACTCTAACCTGAAGGCATACTACTATTCATGGTCGATGTGGTATACAAGGAAAGAACAGCAAAACTCCCTTTGCATGCTGTGGACTATGTACTCCTCAAGGGTCTAGTATATAATGGAAGTCAGTGCCTTGTCCTCTCAGGTACAGCCTGTTGCGTGACATGGGTCTAATTCTCCACTACCTTACATCTTGTCTAGTTATTTACACTTGTGAAAAGCGGGTAACACACTAACTCTTTCAGTGGGTGGTTTACACTCAATCTGTGCAGGCATAAATTACAGGGTGCAAGGCAGTGGCTAATCATTCTCTGTGTGTGTGTGAGAGAGAGAATGTGTGTGAGGGTCTGTGTGTGTGTAGGTGAATGTACGTGTGCGCCTGCATGTACTATAAGCATGTGCCAAAATAACACATTCTCTGAGAGATTCAACTTCCTTTCTGCCTGCTGCCAGTGGTTTGAATGGCTTTTGTGCCATCCCATGACACCGTTCACAAAGAGTAAAGGATAGCTTCCTGGCTCGCACTGCCTCGTTTAATGAATACCACCACTAATTAACTGATAGTAACATGTAGCTGTTCTTGGCCGTATGTAGATCTTACTGAGGTCATAATGGCTGTTGGTAATATAATTTATTGCTCTGTAAAGCACTTTGGGATATACTGCATGAAGACCATGCAGAAAGTTCCAAGGCAATAATACAAATCAGGATTTTCCCCAATAAGATAATATGTTCCATACTTGCTGTGCCTCAGAGAAATAAAGCATCAAAGTTACATTGGTTCCAATGGAATGCTGTAAAGATTTCCAAATACATCTGTTGAAACAGAGAACTACTGTGTTAAGGAGGTGGGGGTCTGTCTTTCTTTCTTGAGTTGCTAGGGCCAAAATTGCATCTTGAGAAAGCGAATTCAGGAGCTGAATAAAGGAGTCTAGCTTAGGAAGGCAGGCGGTTTTCTGCATGCAGCAGCTGGGGTCACACAGTCAAGCCCACGTTAGGACTTGAGTTGTACTCTAGGTGAACTCTACTAAATTAGCTGTATGTGATGCTGCATTCCCTTGTTTCTAGGAAGATCAAAGTTCCTGGATCGAGTCCCGACTTTCTGTAGATAACCAGGTCACAGGATAAGTTTGCACCAATTTGCTGCTTGTAATACATCATGTTACAGATTCCATTGTATTTCCTAGTTTGGACCCATATACAAGGCACTTGTACTCACATTTTTTCCTTCAGTCATCTGAGCTAATCTAGTGACCTTGGATCATTTCTGAGGACTCCACCCTTATTACAGATACTCTTAATATTGTGGAGTATTTGATCTTTTATATAAGGCTATGGCTCCCACCCAATCCCTTTTTATTATTACTTATATATGTAAAAGTACCATATTGTAATGCTCCAGATGCTTGTCTCACAAGTATAGCATTACAAAGGCAGCACAGTATGTCATCAGTCTGACTTTGATTAAGCCACTTCTGAATGGCAAAAGAAGAAACCCGAGGGTATTGAGTTTGGGCAACCAATGAGGCATTCGTAATTCCCAAGCAAAATGCCTGATTAACAGGAAGGAATAATGAATGGGAATCAATTTCAGTCATATAAAAGTATTAATTAGTTTATCTGGACACATTGCAGGCTTCACAGAGGCACACAAAAGGTATGGGTAACGCTATAGAAGTATTTGTGGCAATTAATTACTATTAGCATCTCGGATCCCTCTCTGTAACTAACATTTGTGTCAAATCAGCACCAATAGAAATAATATTCTCTGGAGAATTCAAAGATGAATGGTAAAATATTGCTATTTCAATAAAACCTACCCACCTACTACAAAAAGGAAATACGCAATTGTGTCTTAAAAACTTCAGATTAGTTGAAATCTCTTTGAGATGGGACAAATGAATGGCACACTTCTAATATGCAAACATAAGCAACAATGTGCTCCCACAAAAATGTCATCCCCTTTGTGTGTCAGAGAACCCTGCTCACAGGACTGCATGCATTTGCAGAGGATGAATTTACAGACTGGAGAATCTATTCATTTATTTTCCCATTTAAACAAATATTTTCTTATAATCATAAGAACAATAGAAGGCAGTGCCACTGGGCAAACAAACATATTACATAGCATTTTGGAAATATTTTTACTTTATTTCTGAAAAATACATGGAATATATTAATAGTTCTGAGTTCAACTTGTGAAATTATAGTGGGGTTGCAGACCTTATGGAAAGTATGGCATAGAATCTTCCTTTGTTATATTTTTGAAAATATGACATTTTGTGCAACATGGCTTATTCCAAAGGCTGAAAAAATGCTCCTCAGAAGAATTTTTATGAGTCACAAGAATAAATAACTTCTGGCAAGACTGAGTAGGAGAGCAGTGAAAATGATTTGCAATTAATAATCTATTTGATTAATGGTGCCTCTTTTGGTGTTTGTGAGTTGTTCACAAGCCGTTTGCAATTTTCTCAAATATATTCATTAGTTAAAATTATTCAGACTCATTTCTACAAATAACTTTTGGTCTGTAGATTGTTCAAGAGCAATTGTGAGAATTTGATATTATAAATATGAACTGATGATTTGACACAGATCACAGAGTGTGCTTCTGTTCCCTGACTAGACAAGAATAACACTTACAACCAGGCTTCGGGGTGAATACTAGCAATGATGAATTCAAATTTCACTTTCCACCTTTATTTTCCAGTAATCACTTAATATGAACTGTTTCCCTGTGAACCAGTCAAATGGGTTGGTAGAATGTTTTGCCAAAGCAAACAAAAGAGAGTAAAATTCCAACTAAGGTTGGCAAAACATGTGGTAGTGTTCACTCAGTTTTATTTAGCGGAGTGCAGAGATGGGTCAGTTTATCTAGGACACAAAAATCATCCCAACCTTCTCTTCAGCGTGGTGACAAAATACTGTCATAGGGCTCCTAAGAGCTCCCTGCACCACGGCACAAGGCTTAAGACAACCGGGGTTGCAATTAGCCCTATTTGAATGACTGATTTACGACTATGAATATGATACCATATAAAAGTTGGTTTGTTTAGAAAGATTGTCCTTCTCATATGTGACATGCCACAAATATGAAGCTAAAAGTAGGATGAACTGGAGCTGCAATTCTATAGCTCTTCATAAGATTCCCCCCTTGTTTCCTTCTCATTCACCAAGTCACCTGAATTCATAACATAAATATTTGGGGCTAAATTCAGAAGGGAGATAAATGGTGATAGAAGGGCAGGGTGGTAGCATGAAAAGCAACTGACAGGAGGATGTAAAATAGTTTTTCTGTGGGTGAGTGCAGTTGGGATTCAGCTTGCACTTTCCTACACTTTCTTGTTAGGTTCTTTCCCTGCAACCCCATTCTTCTGCCCCTTTCAGATATAAATTTGACAATTTTACCAAAGTGTAATTGACACTATCATTTAAGTCATCCCTGAGGTAATACTTGTTCCTTAAACAACTCAAAAAACAGAAAACTCCTGTAAAACCAACAAGCGGCATCATAGCTTTATGTGCTTGCTTTGGAAAATCAGTTTTTGATTTACAGCTGTCCAATAAAAATCTCCTTTCAAAATTAAGAAAATGAAATGCTTACCATCAGTAGAACCAGAATTCAGTCCAGGGAGGGCCCAAAACAGTAAGCCATGAATTCTGTTTGCCTGACGCAGTTTAAAAAATAAAATAAAATCCATCCTTCAGTTAGCAAGTTTGAACTGCTGTCAGCTACCAGAAGACGCCTTTTGTTTGTTAATTAATTTAGACTAACAGAACTATCCAGCCCCCTAGCTATCTGCAATTCTTTAAATTGTCATATTTGATTTCGTTGAATTTTTCACTTGTACAAAATGAGAGCATATTATGTTTTGAGTCTTACTGACATGATTTGTAAAAGTCTATCCTATTGGAAAAGTGTAACACAACGAAGCTAGTTTACGGAAAGTCAGATGTGGTGCGTTTTATCACATCTTGGATTGAATAGTAACTAGTTGACAAAAGGTCAGCCAATTCTATTATCTTAAACAATTATGAATGTCACTGAAAAAGCTTTATAATTTGACCCTTGTGTAACACTATTTGGAATTGCCTGCAAGTAACCACCAAGCAATGAATATTTTTCATGTTGGATCATTCTTCAAGCATTACTATCATCTTCCTAATGTCACCACAGTGACCTGTCAGTACACTGTAATGAAACATGTTTGCATGGCAGTTTATCAAGGAGTGCCTTGCAATGGAATACCAGCAGTCTTGAAATGCTTTCTTGAGTCTTTGTATATTTGCAACGCAATTTAGCGCATTCAAAGGTCCCCACACTGTAACCCTGGTCCATACTCATGATGATATGCAGTATTCTTACTCCTTTGCAAAATGCACTGACATCCAAACCCAAAACACATATCATTTTGGAATAAAATGTAACTGGCACACACTAAGGTACACATGCAGCACTCCAAATTTTGTATGCCCGCACAATCTGTACAGTGATTTTAAAAACTTACATTTAAAATTACAATACCAAACAAAGGCTGGGAAATGGAAGGCAATCAATATAATAGAGAGCTATTTGATTAATGGCGCCTCTTTTGGTGTTTGTGAGTTGTTCACAAGCCGTTTGCAATTTTCTCAAATATATTCATTAGTTAAAATTATTCAGACTCATTTCTACAAATAACTTTTGGTCTGTAGATTGTTCAAGAGCAATTGTGAGAATTCGATATTATAAATATGAACTGATGATTTGACACAGATCACAGAGTGTGCTTCTGTTCCCTGACTAGACAAGAATAACACTTACAACCAGGCTTCGGGGTGAATACTAGCAATGATGAATTCAAATTTCACTTTCCACCTTTATTTTCCAGTAATCACTTAATATGAACTGTTTCCCTGTGAACCAGTCAAATGGGTTGGTAGAATGTTTTGCCAAAGCAAACAAAAGAGAGTAAAATTCCAACTAAGGTTGGCAAAACACGTGGTAGTGTTCACTCAGTTTTATTTAGCGGAGTGCAGAGATGGGTCAGTTTATCTAGGACACAAAAATCATCCCAACCTTCTCTTCAGCGTGGTGGCAAAATACTGTCACTGTCATTACTATCATCTTATTGTCACCACAGTGACCTGTCAGTACACTGTAATGAAACATGTTTGCATGGCAGTTTATCAAGGAGTGCCTTGCAATGGAATACCAGCATGTCTGCGGAAGCTCCACCGTAGGCGCGGGACCGGCGCCTGGCAGCGCGAGCAGCGCAGCGCGCCGCCCTGCTTGGGGCGGCGGAATTCGTAGAGCCGCCCCTGATTTTGGGGATGCTCTATGGCTTGTGTTATCTGGGGAGGTCAGACTAGATGATCACAATGGTCCCTTCCTGCCTTAGAATCTATGAAAATCAATAGTTTTCTGTTCAGCAGGAATTTTTGGTTATTACTGTAGTTGATTTCCCACATGAAACAATTACCTCTTAAACCTGCTACAAAAGACAATCCATATTCTGAACTTTCCGGGAATTTCTGGTTTACATGGCGGCATGTCTTAGCTTTAAAAATTTATGATCCACTTGCAAAGAATCAGTAAAGAATGTGGGTATAAGGAAGCACGTCAGAAAATCCTTGCATAAAGTTTTACATATAACCCAAGGACATGGAGTCAGAAAAACAAAACGTCAAAATGTTTGAAATCTTTTTATCTCTCATCTGATCCTGAAACTTTTTTTTTTCTGAGCAGGGATGTATTGGAGACCCCTCTTTTGTAAGATGACAATAGGAGTCGCTGCTACAGTGTTCCCTAAAGCCCTCATTCCTGCAATTGTTATGCATGTGGTTACTTAAGTATGTGCATAGTACCATTGACTACATGTGTGTTTGCAGGAGCAGGGCCTACAAGACAGTGGGGGTGAAGTAGGGGTGAGGGGGTTGTGGGTTTTCATTTTTGTTTCCTTTCCCAGACAATTTGTGAAACAAATCTTGTTCAATTTACCCGTCGTCATCATTAGACTGGAGTTTAAAATACGTTAACTGCATAAATGTCTGATTTTTAATACACTAGACTTCCAAATAAACATTACAGCATGCATGCATCCTGACCATATTCTCCACCCATCCTACTCATATCTCTGTACTCAACTGAAATAAGTTTAAGTGATAGTGTCCTGTGCAGCTGGCCCGTGAGGGGGTCATGCACCCAGCCTACATGTGACAGGCTCCAGTAAGAATGAGCCAACCCAGTTCCACTTGTGACAGTTAATTGCCTAAGTAGTTGGATGGCAGTTATAGGTAAGGAATCTGGGCCTAATAATGGCTTATGAGGGGAGAGAATCTTCAGGGGAGCTGGTTAGGAAGCTACTCCCAGAGTTCCAGTGGTGTCTACCTGGACAGCAGACCTCACGGAGAGAGCACGTAAAGCCCTTTTCCAATTTTAGTCTGAACTTACACAAAAATTTCCCCTAATTTTTTGTAAGTTTATTTGCTATGGAAGAATGGAGAAAACAGAAGAATGGGAGGCAAGTTTATACTTTTAAAAGTTGTGTTTCAGGACAGCTCATTGTTGGCTAATTAACTTACTCTGAAGTTACGCTCCAGTCAGTCACTTATTTGAGTTTGTCATGCACACTGCAGTTCTATTGATGATGAATGCTGAATAAGCTATCTTGGACTTTTATCACACTTCAAAATACGTATATCTATATTTCATGGCTGTAGTATGGCTGCACAAATTACAGCCTCCTGATGATATCCTGGCATGAGACATATATGTAACAAATACCCCATTGGCAGATAGTAACAAAAGACCATAATGTTATCTGAGGGATATAATTCATAACCTGATATCATAGTAATCAAATATGACTATTTAGAGTATATGAAATCAGGACAGCTGTTGCCAAGCATTTCAACCAATAGAATGAGTGCAGTATGCAAATAAACTAAAGTTAACTAGATGTCCACGTACATATGGATCTAATATAACTGTCCTCAAATAACTTTTTAAAAAATGTGTGTTTTCCTCTCCAATGTCTGTGTCTGTCTGTGTGTTTAACAAAGGAGATGTGTAAAAAACAAACATGCAGATTCTCACCCAAAGCTTTGGCACTGACTCTCGCTAGTGCCTTTCTACTTCCATTGTCTGAATTCTCTTGGCCAAAAAAATATAAATTAAATATAAGAACACAATTCAGGAGGTTTGTTTCAAACATTTATCATTTTCAGTGTCATATAGGTATGGCCCTTTGTTATTAGTATTTACTGATCTCCTTCACTGCCCCCCCTCGCCAACAAAAAATTCCTGGGTTTTTTAAAAAGTCAGTAATTGGGTTTTACTGACTTCTGACTCCCTCCCCCTTCTTCCATAAATGTTGACTTTTTCAAACACCAAAAAAAAAATTTTGATTTTTTTTGCAGGGGAAGCTCCTGGGACAGAACTGAAGGGCTGGGGTCAACATGGGGCTGTGTGCAGCGGGGGGTGGGGTGGGGGTTAGAGGGTTTTAGTACTCCTGGGGTAAAGCCTTCTGCTCCCCTCAGCACAACCCCATTCACTTCCTCTGAGCAGTGGGGCAGCGAGACTAGCAGGAGCTGGGTTTCAGCAGCTGAGACCGACTAATTGCTGCAGCAAACAGGCCTGTGGGGAGCAGAAAGGTGCACCCCACGAGTACTGCCCCCCCTTCCCCTTGCGGCTGCATTTCTGCACTTCACAGAGCTCTCTTCTGACTCTGGCCCCTCAGTGCAGCTGCATTCACTTCCTCTATGCAGGCAGGGAGCAAAAAGGATGGGAAAATGGGTCCCAGCAGCTGAGACCATCCAACCTCTGTAGAGAATAGAAGGTGGTGAGTCCTGGGCACTCCTGCTCCTTGCCCTTTGTTTTCTGCATTTACCAAGTTTTCTCTCCATTTTTAAACAAATCACAATAAATTCCTTGGAAATTAAAAAAAAAGTGAAGGCTTGTATGTGTAGGGAGCCCCCCTACCCTGGTGCAGTAGAACTATGCTGCGAGAGAAGCTATAGACATGGAAGAAAGAGTGTTAACGTGACTGTCACTTATTTGTACCATGGTGTCTAGGAAGTGGACCTCCCGTGTAGATTGGTCCAGACTGAGGCTGATGGGTGGAAGCTGTTGAAATCATGGTGGAATTCTTCCAGAGTCTCCTTCCCATGGGTCCAGATGATGAAGATGTCAAAAATGTAGTGTAGGTAGAGAAGGGGCTTGAGTGGACTTTTGCTTAAATTTTCAAAAAATGAATTGGGTCTATGTACTGGAAGATGCAAGAAGAACTTTAAAAATTAAGTTAGGGTTGCATGTATGCAGCTCATGCGCTGCATCAGAAGATCTTTTTGTGTAGCAAGCTCTTGGAGAGCTGGAGACATTTTTCAGAATTTGCCTTCAATGACTGATTTTCTTTTGGAGATTTTTCACAGAAGGACCATTAGATCATCTAGTCTGACCTTCTGTATAACACAGACCAGTAACTTTCACCCAGATACCCCTATAAAGCCCAAAGACTTCATTAGACAAGACCATTTTAGGTGCAAATATGTAATGCCCTACGGAGCATAGGAGCACAAATCAATGTCCTAACTTTTGAGATCAGAGGTGAGTCTGAATCAGAACCTTTCATCTGCTCACTCCTTATGCTTCCCTGTCAAACACTGACAATTCAGATAAAATGAAATTTGAAGATATGAAATGCCCTTGATATTTTTAGGTTTTTCAAAACCAAAACTGGATTCTCAAATTTTGTACAAACCAAAACCCACCCTTCTTGGCTCATCTTGGCTAAAAATGATACCTTTTTCCACTTCATTCCCTTCTGTTTCTCTCATACCATCCCACACATTCATTCTTTACTTTTATCTCCATTTTCTTTCTTTCAGCATTCTCTGGGCCAGATTTTCTGGTCCACTGAGGGTATAAACTGGATGGGTAATTTCCAGTTCAGTTGACATAACCACACAAGCTCTGGTTGAGCTAACATCCTTAAAACAGAAGTGTAGAAATGCACTGAAAACAGTGGGCTGAGCAAGTGATCCTGAATAAGAGTCCATCTGAGTCCCTAGGCACACACTCAGGCTGGCTAGCCCATCCCGCCACTCATGGATCCCACAGCTACACTTCTAATTTTAACATGCCAGTTCAATCAGAACTAGCATGTGTATGTCTACCTGAGCTGGAAACTACACCTTCCAGCTGCAGTGTAGACATACCCAAAAGTGGTCTGATTCCAGCCATAGCTGGAGAATGGTTTAACACTGCAAGAGAAATTCTGTCTGACTCAGCCCAATTCCTGCTGGGACTCCAGAGGAAAAGCTGAAGTAGAAACTCTGTCAGCTTGTGCATCACCCTCTTTCACCAGCCAGTTGGGACAAAGGGGAACATGGCTCTGCCCTAATCTTGCAATCTTAGAAGGCAACAATGATGGGAAGAAGGAAGATCCAGGGACCTACAGGCCAGTCAGTCTCACCTCAGTCCCTGGAAAAATAATGGAACAGGTCCTCAAGGAATCAATTCTGAACCACTTAAAGGAGGGGGAAGTGATCAGGAACAGTCAGCATGGATTCATCAAGGGCAAGTCATGCCTGACTAACCTAATTGCCTTCTATGATGAGATAACCGGCTCTGTGGATGAGGGGAAAGCAGTGGATGTGCTATTTCTGGACTTTAGCAAAGCTTTTGATACAGTCTCCCACAGTATTCTTGCCAGCAAGTTAAAGAAGTATGGGCTGGATGAATGGACGGTAAGGTGGATAGAAAACTGGCTAGATGGTCGGGCTCAATGGGTAGTGATCAATGGTTCCATGTCTAGTTGGCAGCCGGTATCAAGTGGAGTGCCCCAAGGGTCGGTGCTGGGGCCGGTTTTATTCAATATCTTCATTAACGATCTGGAGGATGGTGTGGACTGCACCCTTAGCAAGTTTGCAGATGACACTAAACTGGGAGGAGTGGTTGATACGCCGGAGGGTAGGGATAGGATACAGAGGGACCTAGACAAATTAGATGATTGGGCCAAAAGAAATATGAGGAGGTTCAACAAGGACAAGTGTAGAGTCCTGCACTTAGGACGGAAGAATCCCATGCACTGCTACAGACTAGGGACCGAATGGCTGGGCAGCAGTTCTGCAGAAAAGGACCTAGGGGTTACGGTGGACGAAAAGCTGAATATGAGTCAACAGTGTGCCCTTGTTGCCAAGAAGGCTAATGGCATTTTGGGTTGTATAAGTAGGGGCATTTCCAGCAGATCGAGGGATGTGATCATTCCCCTCTATTCAGCACTGGTGAGGCCTCATTTGGAGTACTGTGTCCAGTTTTGGGCCCCACATTACAAGAAGGATGTGGATAAATTGGAGAGAGTCCAGCGGAGGGCAACAAAAATGATTAGGGGGCTGGAGCACATGACTTATGAGGAGAGGCTGAGGGAACTGGGATTGTTTAGCCTGCAGAAGAGAAGAATGAGGGGGGATTTGATAGCTGCTTTCAACTACCTGAAAGGGGGTTCCAAAGAGGATGGATCTAGACTGTTCTCAGTGGTAGAAGATGACAGAACAAGGAGTAATGGTCTCAAGTTGCAGAGGGGGAGGTTTAGGTTGGACATTAGGAAAAACTTTTTCACTAGTAGGGTGGTGAAGAACTGGAATGGGGTACCTAGGGAGGTGGTGGAATCTCCTTCCTTAGAGGTTTTTAAGGTCAGGCTTGACAAAGCCCTGGCTGGGATGATTTAGTTGGGTTTGGTCCTGCTTTGCGCAGGGGGTTGGACTAGATGACCTCCTGAGGTCCCTTCCAACCCTGAGACTCTATGATTCTATGCTAATCTAGTGCAGCACCTGCACTTCCTAGCCACATTGGTGCTTGCCCCTGGATATGAGTACAAGAAGCCTTTTCTCCCCGTTCCTCAAATGCCTGTGCCATGTTGTCTCATGAACTTCTAAGCAGAACTCCTTGCCTTTTTTTTTTTTTTTTTACAATCAAGAAATGATTAGGAACCATTTTATTGCTCTGGTCAATTTCAGAACTAGTTAGCTGCTGTCTGAAGTCATTGACTTACATTGGGCGTAAGGGCCTGATTCTGAGCAGTGTTAAGACCCCACTGCAGGTTGTAGACACAGAGCACTTTGCAGGATTGGGCCCACGTCAGCAGTGAATCTGGCCTTGTGTTTAAACATTTCTTGGATTGGGATTTGTAATTACTGATTTTTATGGTGACCATTCTTTTCATTTGAAGTCTTTATATACCCTTTGTACTATAAACCGGTTGCAAAGTCAAATGCTAAATTAAGTAGTCTTAGAGTTTAAGGCCACAAGGGACCATTAGATCACCTAGTCTGATGACCTGTATACCACAGACCATTAAATTTCACCCAGTTACCCCTGTATTGAGCCCAATAATTTGTGTTTGGTTAAAGCATATCTTCCAGAAAGGCATCCCGCCTTGATCGGAAGGGCTCTAGCTGCTCTCTGCTGTGCATTAATATAAGATGATGCAATACTTACCATGGATTGTAACTGTTAAGTGAAATCATTCTGAATACTCCTATGGCAGCTTGGAGATATATTTCTACATGAGTAAAGTTGTTTCTCAACTGAAAAAAAAGCCCACACATCCATTTATCACTGAAAGGAAAATGAGCCCAGTAGGAAATCTCCATGTTGACATATTCACATTGGTGCCACTATTTTGATCTAATCAGGAAAGGAAATGACCTTACAAGTATGATTTACAAGCAGGGTCAGCAGCCTCAGTGAGGCAGCAGTCAGGGATGTTTCCATGCTTGGTGAGGATATTCACATCTTTATAGGGCTTTCAACCAGTCAGTCAATCATTCATATTTTTATATAGCACTTTCAAAGCCTCCCAGCTGCCATTACAAAAAGCAACACCAAGGATCAAATTAAGAAATATATATTCTAATGAAAGTTAACTAAAACCTTATTGTCTTCCCCCACTTTTTTGTCTAGTCTCAGGTTAGTACTATTGAGTTAGAATAATAAGGATTTTCTAATCACCTTCAGCAAAGTAAGTTATACAAAAATTCACTGGAAATAGATGAAACAAACAAATCTCATAAGGCTTGATGCCCTTAAACAGGTAAAGGGTGAGATGAAATTCAAGTATTTTATTAATAGAACACATAAATCGTAAGTATATATTAACAGATCTACATTTATGTATACAGGGATTGTATATTACAAGAGAAACTTAGAACCAAAAAGGTCCCAATCATTTCTAGCGACTAATTCTGTAACCTTCTAAGTGTTAGCAGCAAAGAATCCTGTGGCACCTTATAGACTAACAGACGTTTTGCAGCATGAGCTTTCGTGGGTGAATACCCACTTCTTCGGATGCAAAGAAGAAGAAGTGGGTATCTTTGCATCCGAAGAAGTGGGTATTCACCCACGAAAGCTCATGCTGCAAAACGTCTGTTAGTCTATAAGGTGCCACAGGATTCTTTGCTGCTTTTACAGAACCAGACTAACACGGCTACCCCTCTGATACTTCTAAGTGTTGTTAATGTCGTGAGGGCAAAAGATACGTACAAAACTATACCTAGAATAAGGTGTGCGATCTACACCCAGATATCCCCAAATACTCATGCAAATGGTAAAGATGAAGTAGGCAGTGATGTGCTGCCAAAATTTTAAGACGCCCTCAAAAATTGGCACTGGCCTAGTCAGCAATAAATGTGATATTTCTTGAATAAAATACTCTTCTGCCCACCTCAGCAAATCCCACCCATAGTCCACCCTCAAGAAAAATGTCCATCAGTGCTATAGTTCCCCCTTCTACAAGTCCAAAACCACCAATTCTGTGCTCCTTCCCACTCCTCAGCATCAATCAATTCCATACTCTGATCTCCCTGTGTGAGAGGGGGAAATCAGGACATATATTGCTAAAGGTAGAGAGATATGGTCTAATTCCTATCTCACTTGTACTTGTGTAACTCCATTGACGTCAGTGGAACGACTCCTGATTTACACCAATATGAGAGAAGAGTCTGACCAATAGATGTATTTCAGAATAATCAAGACTATGAAATATAACCGTCTACATGACTCCTGATTTAAGTGGGTGCAACTCACTTGAAGTTAGTGCAATGAGCTTTTTCACTGGGACAAATAAGTGTGGTAAATTGTTGTCAGTTCTGCTTTATTCCCTTACAGGTTCAAACAGGTCTGCATTGTTCCTTTTATACAGGCCTTTTCTCACTTATTTTTACAGCACACTTTAGATCACTAATACTTTGCTTTCTAATCAAGTGTCAGCTTTGGAAATGCTGTCACCTGCTGATTATTGATATTAATTACCACCACCATGTCAGTCATCAAAATCGAGCAGTGGAGAATTTTTTTTAAGGTGAAAGACAAAGCTGAAAGTGGCAGCCCAGCAAGGTATCTAAAACTGCCACTGTGCCAGACTTTGGGGAGGAGGCAGAGAATGACGGAGAGGGGGGTCTACAGAAGCCTCTGACACTGTCAGCAGGGGCGTGACTAATACTGTAACCCACTGAATGTACAGTGTATATTTTAGATAGCAAAGCGCTGGCATCTTGCCTGAAATTGAACAGCATACTATGCTTCACAGCCCTACTTGTGCAAAAAGTAGCATCAGGTTTCTCAGTGAGCACAATTGGTCACTGTCTCAGTTAAAGATGGCAATTCAGCAGCCCAGTGCCCCCTAACACCATGATGGGCATTGGTTCTGCATTAACTCAGCGGAGGTGCTACCTACTGAGGGCAGGGTTACGCTACCACTTAAGTCGATCTAATTTACATCACTCAAGGGTGTGAATAATACACACACACACACACACACCCCTGAGCAGTGCAATTTACAGCGACCTAAGCACTGTCCACACCAGCACTATGTCAGCAGGAGATGCTCTCCCGCTGACATAGCTTCTGCCTCCCACAGAGGTGAAGTAATTATGCTGACCAGAAGGCGCTGTCCCATTGGTATAGAGCGTCTTCACTAGATGCACTACAGTGGTGCAGCTGTGCTGATGTAGTGCTTCTAGTGTAGACCAGCCCTAAGTCACCAAAACCACTTATTGCAAGACCATGGAGTTCTCCCTTGAAGTTACTTACTGCAACTCCTTGGGTTTTCCTTGGAGTTTGCCCCTCTGAGCACTGAAGTTTGAAAATATGGAGAAGTTAAACAGTTACTTTTACACCCTGAAATGTTAGAAGAAAACCAAAAATCACCAAACTCCAACCGAGATCAGGGAGGGGATTAGCCAAACATCCTATACAGGGTTTCTCTTTGTAGCTGTCAGTTTAGAAATGTTTTTTCTTAAGGAACTATACAGCACTAATTGAGACAGAAACAACTTTTTAAAGTTATTATAGTGCGACAATTTTTTTTGACCTAACACTAAGCTCTGTACAACTTAAATGCCAGCAAGACTAATTACTACATAGATAGGCCTCGCATGATTAATTCAGTGTTTCAGACTATGTCTACACTATGGACCTTACAGTGGCACACCGAGGTGCTGGATTTGGGGAGGAAAGGGCCAAAAGGCCATGGCCCTCCCACTTTTGAAAGTAGACAGACCTGTCCTAGAGTTGCCAACTTTCTACTTGCACAAAACCGAACACCTTTGCCCCGCCCCCTTCCCTGCCTTTCCTCTGAGGCCCCGCCCCTGCCCTGCCCCTTCTCTGAGGCCCTGCCCCCACTCACTCCATCCCCCATCCCTCTGTTGCTTGCTCTCCCCACCCTCACTCACTCGCTCATTTTCAGCGGGCTGGCTCAGGGGGTTGGGGTGCAGGAGCGGGTGAGGGCTCTGGCTGGGGGTGCAGGCTCTGGGGTGGGGCCAGAAATGAGGAGTTCAGAGTGTGGGAGGGGGCTCCGGGCTGGGGCAGGGAGTTGTGGTGTTGGAGGGGGTGATGGCTCCGGCTGGAGGTGCAGGCTCTGGGGTTGAGCCGGGGGATGAGGGGTTTGGGGTGCAGGCGGGTGCTCCAGGCTGGGAGGTGGAGCCGAGGGGTTCAGAGTATGGGAGGGAGCTCTGGACTGAGGCAGGGGGTTAAGGTGTGGGAGGCTATACAGGCTCTGGGCTGGGGTTGTGGGTTCTGGGGTGGGGCCAGAAATGAGGGGTTTAGGGTGTGGGATGGGGTTCTGAGCTGGGGGAGGGGGTTGGGATGCAGGGTGTGAGGGCTGCAGTGTGGGGCCGGGGATGAGGGATTTGGGGTGCTGGGGAACCTGCCTTAGCCCCGCTGCGCTGCCGACTGGACACCTGGAAATCCTAGTTTTTTCCGTCCACTTTTTGCCAAGTGCCCAGCCCCCTACCCCTCCTCTTCCCCCAAAGGTCCTGCCCCTGGCCAGGCCGGAAGCTGGAGCCCACCCCAGGTAAGAGCGGCCCAGGGAGCCCGGCCAGCTGTGGGGAGCCGTAGACCCTCCACTTGCCTGGGATGGGGGGCTCAAGAGCAGCCCCCACCCAGTTTTCCCCCCCTGGACCTCCTGCCAAGGGCACATGGAGGGTCTGCAACTCCCCAGAGCTGCCTGGGCAGCTCTTACCATGGCCCGGCTGTGGCTCTTTGGCCCCTGAGGCCCCACCCCTTGGCCAGGTCAGAATCCGGAGCTGGGTCGGGGTAAAAGCCATGCGGGCAGCTCTGGGGAGCTCCACCTGCCCTGGGTAGGGGGCTAGAAGGGTGGGGACATGGGCTGGGGGCTGTTCTCAGGCTATTTAAGAACATTCTTGTGAATGGATTTCTGTTCATACAAATGTTTGGAGAATAGCTGTTCATATGAATATTGATATTTGCACACAAACACATTTTTGCACGGGAACAGGGGTATTTGCTCTTTTTCTATATAAAAAGTCAGTTATCCAATAGATATGGACGAGAAACAATATCATCTGACTTAGATATACACTACGAATAAAAAGCAGTGAATAGCCAAAAGGAACAGTTTGTAGAGATCCCAGGAACTTCTTTGGACAAACTTCATTTAACAATTGCAAATAATTGAATATGCCTGTTTGCAGAGATTTTGACACAGAAAAAAGTTCATCAGAACTTTCACTATGAATAGACTGGTCATGTCCAATAGCATACCATTAATATTTGACTTTCTTCATATATTTGCTGGTATCCCTTTCCCTCCACTCATGTCATTAGTCTTCTTAGATTGTAAACTCTTTGGAGTAGAGATCATGTCTTCATATATGTTTGTATAACATCATGCACAATGGGGCCCTGAGCCTGACCAAGGCCTCTCTGCACTACAGTAATATTTGTATTAAAAACAAATAATAATAAATGTAGCATTCCTATTGACATCAATGGGAGTTGTGCTCAAAGACTGTGGGTAGATCACAGCCCATAGTTTACATGGTTTATACAATGTGATAATAGACTATGAAAATAATATGGCATATTGATGTTAATTCACCTCAAATGCTAACTTGCAATACTCTGTGAACACATTGGGGCAGGGTAGAGAAACAAACAGAATCTTTTAGAACAGACACTTAAAGGCATTAAAGGATCATGCGTCTGATGAAGTGAGTATTGACCCATGAAAGCTCGTGCTCCAATATGTCTGTTAGTCTATAAGGTGCCACAGGACTTTTTGTTGCTTTTTACAGATCCGGACTAACACAGCTACCCCTCTGATACTTAAAGGGCATTATTATTGTTGTTGTTTATTATTTGTATTACCTTGGCAGTGACTATAAGTTGCTACTATCTGAAGGCGACCTGATGATCTACATGAAATTAATTTGATTCATTCCAGCTCATAGGGGGCAAGTGCACATTAAAAAAATAGCACAAAGACGACCCCCTCCCCTCATACACACATTACCACCACAATTGACACGGTTAATGGCAGCCTAAGCAGAGAGATTAAGGATTGAACAAAACAATGGGACTGAACTAACTTTTAAGTCATAGAAGCTGCCCCTACATCAGGCACGTGGTTGGGGGGATGGGGGTTGTACATTTCAGAATTGAGCTTTTTCCTGTTGATAAAGAACTTCAGTTTCTTTTGCTAAACTGGCACATTTCACCAGGAGTAAAGGGGAGATTTTGAAAGGTACAAAGCGCAGTTAGGCACCCAATTCTCATTGACTTTCAGTGTCAGCTGGGCACTTAATTCCCATTTGTGCCTTTTGAAAAGCTCCTTCTAAACTCATTTTAAAATGTAACTAGTGAAAGGGCTATAGACTTAACAAGGACACCTGGCAAAGGATAGGTAAAGGAGGGCTTACATTTCCTTTAAAGATTTCTTACTGCTTGTTATTATCTTAGAAAAATCAGTAATGGCAAGTGTGGTCTGCCTTGGTTTTGCTTGGAGGCCTATAGAATGTTTATTGTCCAAACTTAACTGAAGGGATGATGGAGCTGAAGCTCTAACAAAGGCTTCCTTTATTCAAAATGTTAACTAGTAATTAACATTTAAACAGGTATTATTTAAAAACAAACAAACAAACAAACAAAAACCCTATCCTGTTTGATACAAACTGCTTTCCCCTCTCAATTGCCCAACTTTTACTCTCTGAACAAATGTTACCAATGAACAAGTTATTCAGGCTTCATATTCTTGTGGCCCATACAGGACCAGATCTTTTTGTGTGTTTAATAAAACAATCAATAAAATAAAGAGAAAGCAAAAACCTAGCCACCTCTGCACCATAAAGAAGGAAACACATAAGAATCACACATGCAAACATTTTTCTTCCTTAGCAGGTCACCTTTTAAAAAAATAAAGGCAGAGAGACGAAATCTTCACAGAGTATGAACCTCTCAGAGATAGAAGTTTGAGATGCTTCCATTCAGCTTGTAACCTCTATTTGTCATATCAGAATGCAGAGGCCTTCTCTGTTGTGATTTGGATGCATCCTCTCATAGCAAAGGGAAACTGATCAATACTGAAGCAAGGAGCATTGTTTTCAGTTTAGCAGTTTTCTCCTATGTCAGATTTGTAGTTTCATTTAAAATTTGCATTGCTTCCATCCTGTGGGAAGCCCAGTGACTTAGAAAGGCATGGGACTTTTTCAATAGCAGAAGATCAAATGATGTTGATCAGGCAATATGACCTGATCCTTTAATTCATCTATCTTTTTACATTAGAAACTTTCTGAGCATGTAGGATTGATTTGCTCTTAAATTGAGTTTTTTGTTCTCTTTCCTCAAGGTCTTCTGGTAACCTCACCTTTTATCCACTCCACTGTTATTCCTCCGTATACATAGGAAACTACTTTTTTTTTCTTTCATAGGTCATGGTAACTTACTCCTTAACTGTCCTGATAAAATCAGAGGTATAGAAACTCCATCTATCCCCCCCTCCACTCCTCCCCAACCATGTTCTCAGAAGGACACTTTGTTCTATGCTAATTATCATGCATGTTTTTGTTACTATGTCACCTGTAGGTAATGCAATTTCCTAAATGATTGTTGGATACAATAACACTACATGCAGGAGGTTTAAAGTGCAGGCAAGGATCTCAGGAACATGTTAAACAGCAGCCAGGGTCGGTGAGTTATATGGGCCCGTGGTCCCCATGGTCGAGCAATATTCAGGGCCAGGGGGCCTGGCTCCACCAATGTTCGGGGCCGGGTCTCTGCCCTGGCTCCGCCTGCTGCGCTGCGTGTCTCCCCCAGAGCATTGCCCGACTCCGCCTGCCGCCCCCGCTCGCCTCCCCTGGAGCATCCCTACCTGCGCCCTGGGCATTGGCGGCTGCCCTGCCACTCTGCGCTGCGCTCCCTTGCTGGCCGCTGCTACTGCTGGCTACAAAAGGGAGCGGTGCTGGCATCAGGCTGAGGCAGCGGCTGAGCCGCCACCTGCAGAGGGAGGAGGCACACACGTGATGGCAGCCCCCACCCCCAGCACCCACCACAGGAGAGCAGGGGAGGCAAGGAGGCTTCCTGGACCTGAGAGGTGTCCTAGGAGCATGTGCAGTGACAGTGGTGCAGGGTGAGTGTGCTGCGGGGGAGGCGAGGAGGGCCCCTCCCCCAGAGCTCGCTGCTGCCGGCAGGGAAAGGGCAGGGGGGAATCATCCTCTCTGGTCCCAGGCCCAGGGCAGCCTGCCTGCACCCCAAACTCCTCATCCCTGGCCCCACCCCACAGCCCGCACCCCTAGCCAGAGCCCTCACCCCCCGACAACCCAACCCTCTGCCCTAGCCGCGAATCCCATCCTGCACCATGAACCCCTCATCTCCGGCCCAACCCTCTGTCCTAGCCCTGAGCCCCTCCCACATCCCAAACCCCTCTCATGGGGGGGAGGAGGGAGAGGGCCTTGGACCCGTTCTGGGCACCACCAAAAATTATACAAACCTGCTGCCCCTGACAGCAACTACAGAAATTAGGCATTTTTAAATGAGCAGGTCCAGACAACTTGCACCCAAGAGTTTTAAAAGCTGTCTGTAGAGCTTGCTGGACCATTAACGTTGATTTTCAATAAGTTTTGTAAGACTAGGAAAGTTCCAGAAGACTGGAAGAAAGTTAATGTTGTGTCAATATTTAAAAAGGGTAAATGGGATGACCCAGGTAATTATAGGCCTGTTAGTCTGATATCGATCCTGAATGGAGTGGCTGACATGGACTCAATAAAGAATTAAAGACGGCCAATATAATTAATGCCAATCAACATGGGTTTATGGAAAATAGATCCTGTCAAACAAACTTGATATCTTTTTTTGACGAGATTATAAATTTGATAAAGTTTTGATTGATAAAAAGTTGATATTAGTGCTGATGTAACAGACTTCTGTAAGGCATTTGACTTGGTATCACATTTTGATTAAGAAACTAGAAAAGATATAAAAACACGTGAAATGGATTAAAAACTGGCTGATAGGTCTCGAAATGTAATTGTAAAAGGGGAATCATCATTGAAATGTGTCTGTTTGTCGTGTGGTCTTGAAAGGATCAGTTCTTGGCCCCACGCTATTTATCATTTTTATTAATGATTTGGAAGAAAATATCAAATCATTCCTGATAGATTTTGTAGGTGACACAAAAATTGGGGGAGTGGTAAATAATGAGAGGGCAGGTCACTAATAAAGAACAATCTGCATTGCTTGGTATGCTGGCCACAAGCAAGCAATATGCATTTTAATATGGCAAAATGTGAGTGTATACATGTACATATGTAGGTAATACTTATACTTACACAGGTCTAAATGGTGTATATCAGCTATATACAGCTTAGAGTCCTGTGGCACCTTATAGACTAACAGACGTATTGGAGCATGAGCTTTCATGGGTGAATACCCACTTCATCGGATGCATGTAGTGGAACAGCTTGACTATACTGAAGCACTGCACAGGATCTTTGACTATCTTCAGTCCTAGCTTTAATGGGCACAACTCCATGGAAGTCAATGAAGTTGCACCCAGCTATCTATATCAAGACTGAACTTGGCCTGATATCTACAAAAGGCATTACTGTATATTAATGCTCTGCAGCTGTTCTATGTGGCATGGATATTTTCCACATAGTAACATTAACTTTGCCTACCTGCCTGCCCTGCAACCCTTCACCCCCATCAGAGGGGTCATCATAACAGAGTTATGCAGAGGTGACTGCGAAGCGAAGAGCCAATATATGAAGCACCACAGATGTAAGGCCAGCCATGCTACTAGCAGTAAGGTGTGGATACGGGGAGATCAGAGCCACATCACTTATATGTGTAAGGCCTGGTATCCATATTACTTGGCCAGTTTGCACCTGGGGATTATTGGAATAAACAGAGTTTGCATTAATCTCTTATGCGCTGTTACTGAGATTGCCTCACGAAGGAAATAACACAGCACTACTGTGGGAAGTAAAAGACTGCAGTAAGTGTCTTCATCAATGCTTTTTTAGTGCAGGATGAGAGGCTATTGCCCCTGGTTATTAAAGCCTATGAGATGTCATCATAGAACGATATATAACGAACTAGATAACCTCCCTTTCTGTCAACCGACGACAAATGATTCCAAATGCCTTTTTTTCATGAATCTCATCAGGGAACAGTTAGATATATCCATAATTGCCGTATACAGAGGAGTTTTTAGCCTCTGGCTTTTGCTTTTGGGGCTTCTATATTATTGTTTGAAATGCGTAAAGCACAAACCAAAGCTATTTTGTTAGAAGGATTAAAAAGTGATTTAAGCCTGGTAGTCTTGTGACAGCTAGTAGGTATCTGAGGTAAAGATCTGTTGGCAGAGAGCGCCATCTGTCATCATTAAACACAATTACCTCAGCACAAAGCACTGGATTAAAAACTTGAATATTGCATTTTGGTATTTCTTCATCTGATGTTCTCTTTATTCAAGAAGAAGCAAAAAATAAAAATAATCTGGGATTAAAGAAACAAGAATGGGCCTTAAACCTTTCAATTACCTTTACTGCCTATAGGGAAAGTTTTAAAGTCCACTGCAAAGGTTTCTGCATTAAGTAGCACAGTAATCACAAGAAACCAGAAACCCTGACTGTGTTTCTATTGTTGGGTTACCCAACTCAGAAATTGGGTTACACATGAATCGGGAGCTGTCACATGCAGAACATGCTGTGCTCAGTAGCTAATGCAGCATGTACACTCTACCTACACACTCTGGAGTTCAGAGAGAGGTTGTGCCTTCCCAGCCTTCTTTACACTAGATATTTTTCTTAATATTTCCCACAGGTGCCGGTACTGATCCTCTGAGGGCTAGTGTATTCAAGTTGCTAATAAGCACTGACATTTTAACCACCACGTCATCCTGATTGAGCAGGTTTAGACGACATAGTAGTTAAAGCGCTAGTGGATTGTCAACATTAGCGCTCTCATCATCACTACCATTGGTGCAGAGGTAGCAATGAAGAGGACTTTAAAGAAAAAAATGTCTAGTGTAGACTCATCCCTCGAAACACAAGTCCTCCTGGAATTTAGCCCACCATTAGCGCAGGTCAGTGCTCTTCATGGCAAATTCAGGGCCTGTAGAATTAAATAAGGGTACCTCAAAAAGAAAAGCTGGGGATTTTCAAAAGGATAATGATTACTGGGCATTGCCTTTCTTTGAATGCAGCATCAGGACCTGTACTTATAAAGACTTAAGTGTAATGTGATTAACTTTAAGCATGTAAGAAGTTCCATTAAGTTACATGGAATTACTCACATGCATAATCTATGTGTGATTTGACCAAGAGCAGGTCGAAAAAAAATGCAATTTTGCTTACATACAAGTTGTAAAGAATATTAAATACAAGCATATTTCACATGTTTTTCAAGGCAATTTTATCCCACATAAGTTGAATATGTGTTTTAATTGATACAAACTTTGGAAGACTAGTTTTATTAAACACTTTTAAAAAAAAATCTGTGATTTTGCTGCTTAAAGAGAATGGATTTATTTCCTTCTGTAAAGTGATGAGAGAAATTGGTCACAGCAGTGGCAGTGCTGTTAATAGCTACCCTTAAAGATAAAACAGGGTTGAATGAGACATATCAGCCTGGCCAACCTCATGCTATTACATTCCCATGTCACTTCATAACAGCCTAGAATTCAGAATGTACTTGACAAGTTTACAGAGAATGGGGGAGATTTTGCTTGTGTCTCGTGTGACTCTGTAAGATACATGAAAATCTTGTGAAAATTAAGCCAAATATGATGGCCTTTGGGTCTATGATTAGAGTGACCAGATAGCAAGTGTAAACAAGCGGGATGGAGGTGGGGGGTAATAGGTGCCTATATAAGAAAAAACCTCCAAAATTGGGACTGTCCCTATAAAATCGGGACATCTGGTCACCCTATCTATGATACATGGCCTCTACTTGATGGAGTCCTGGTGACAGCATTTAAAGGATTGACTCTGAAAAAAAATAAAATAAAATGTGGATTTTATAATTCATTCAGGAGCACTGTTTAAATATGCATGAAAGCAAAAAAAAATGTGTTGCCGTTGATGGCTGGATATTTAGAAAAAATGATCCAACTTCATCAAACTGTTCCTGAAAGCTAGCGTTCTGTTTTAAAACCCGGAAAAAAATTGCCAAATGCAGACCACTGTCTGACATTTTAATTAGCAATGTGAAATTTAGCAAAGAAATCTGAGGGCTTAAAAGATATTGAGTGTGAGGTAAAATAGTGTGTGTATTTATTTCAGTTTATAGAAGTGCTAAAAGGATGCCTGTAAGCAATGTATTGTAAGGAAACAAAGAAGGAGTACTTGCTCACTTGCTTTATCCCTTTATGTCCTATTTTTTTATCTAAACTGTTTAAGTTCCATCTAAACTGTTTAAGTTCCATCAATACTGTCTTTTCCCTTTATTATTATTATTACCTAGGTGACAGTGTATTAGATGCTTGACATTGTACAAAGAATGTAAAGAGACATTGTCCTAGCTCCGAGAACTGGCAATTTTAATCATCCTCTTGCCCTTTCTGGTCAATTGTATAGTCCCCCAGTAATTTGCTTCAAATGATACTACCTAACTTCAGTCCCACTCTGCTGGATGCTGTCCACCTCTGCTCCTTTTTTCTTTGACATGTAAAGATTCCCCCCTTTCATTTTGTGTCCCCAGTGTTTAACTGTACTTGACCCCAACATATTTCAGTTTTATGCTCAGAATAACAGCACAGTTCTTATTTTTTGGATACATATTGTAAGGAAGGAACCTTAAGTCGAATGACAAGAGCCAACTAGTTAAAACAATAAGATCAGATCCACAAAGGGATTTAGATGCCCAAGTCCCAGTTTTAGTCACCAGTGTGAGCTACACAACCCCTGCTCAGCTGCTACCTGACCCTGTACATGCCTAAATTGTTACGGTAAAAGTCCCTTGGCACCTAAATTTCTGCCTCTGGGCATGCATCCAGACACTTGGCTCCTGCCTACACCCCAGTGTGACCCTCTGATCAGGGAAAGATAGGAATTCCTCTGTTCAGCTTGTCTGTGAGGCCCAAATCCTGTAGGAGTGGTCAAAGCACGCCTAACTCCACATAAAATGGGTGAGTACCCTAACCACTGAGCTAAACTCCCTTCTCCACCACCCTCCCCCAGCCATTTTGTGTGGAAGTAGGCAGGTGCCTGTGCCTATGCTGTTTCTTGCAAGGGTTTAGGTGCAACCATCTGACTCCAGGGGAGGGGCTCCCAGCTGTGGATCACAAACAGAGATAGGTGTCTTCCTGCAGCCCAGATATCAGGTTGCCAACAGTCCTGTATTATAAGGGATGTTCCTTGTTTAAGTAAATAATTGCTTATCCCTTACTAAATCAGTATGGGATGCCATTTTACCCCTATTTCAGCCAGGAGTGTTGTGGTACTGGAGCATCGAGCTGGCATCTGAAATCCAGGATGGAGCAGCAGTCCATCACTTTGCAAAATGCTGCTGGCTGGCAACTTGACAAAAGCTTCTTGTATAGACACCAACTCTGGGAGCTACAGGTGCCAACTTTCAGGGGCGGCTCTAGGCACCAGCAAAACAAGCTGGTGCCTAGGGCGGCAAAATCTAGGGGGCGTCCCCTGCTGCTGGGGGGGGGGGCGTCAGGCTGGGTCAGCGGACCTGCCGCAGTCATGCCTGCGGGAGGTCCACCGGAGCCCGGGGATGAGCGGACCTGCCGCAGGCATGACTGCGGAGGGGGCGCTCGTCCTGCGGCTCGGCTGGACCTCCCGCAGGCATGACTGCGGCAGCTCAAGCGGAGCCGCCGGACCCGCGAGCCGTCCGCAGCCGCGGGAGGTCCAGCCGAGCCACGCGGGACCAGCGGTCCCTCTGCAGTCATGCCCGCGGGAGGTCCGCTGCTCCCGCGGCTCTGGGGCGCCTCCCGCGCATGACTGCTTGGGGCGGCCAAAAAGCTAGAGCCTCCCCTGCAACTTTCCAACGTGCTGACCCAACCCGTGGCTCTGCCACAGGCCTTGCCCCCACTCCACCCCTTCCCTCCCCTACCTGCCCTCGCTCTCCCCCCAAGTCTCCTACACACCAGGAAACAGCTGATCGGAAGGTGCAGGGAGTGAGGGGGAGGCTCTGATCTGCAGAGCTGCCACTGGGGCTGCTGACGTGTTAGTGTGGCTCTTTGGCAATGTACATTGGTAAAGTCTGGCCCCTTCTCAGGCTGGCCACCTGAGGTTAGTCCATTCGCCACTTGCTCCGAGCTGCATTATAACCCTATGTGACTACACACGTGTAACTTTCTGCAAAGTTCGGCTTTGGTTAGGGCGGAAATGTTCCCCCCTTGGTGTTCACTTTCCCAGCAGATCGGTGCAAAACGTGCTCGGCCGCTTCTGAGGGCCGGGGAAGGAGCCCGCCAGTTCTCCAGGTCCGCGGGCGCAGGAGGCGGCCCGGAGACTCTCTGGCGGGCGGGTCCCCACCGGCCCAGCCTCGCACTAGGGTTTGGGGTGTCTCGGCCATTGCGGGGCTCCAGCGAGGGGAGGAGGCGCCGGCGGGTGCCCGAGCTCGCCCGGGACAAAGCGGAAGGGGAGGGGCTCGCTTCCCCCCCGTGCAGCTCGCGAGGCGGGTCCCGGCAGCAGCAGCAGCCGCCCCGCGCGAGGCGGCCTCGGCGAGCCCCGCTGCTCCTGCCCCTGCCCCTGCCCCGGCCGCCCCATGGCCGCGGCCCCGCTGGGCGGCGCCGCCGCCGGGAGCCTGCTGCAGTTCCTGAGGCTGGTGGGGCAGCTCAAGGTGCTGGGGCTGAGGCCGGCCAGGCCGGGGCGTGGGGCGGCGGGAAGAGCCGGGGACAGGCCCTGGCCAGAGGGAGGGGAGCGGAGTCCAGGGCCCGGAGACCGGGGCGGGGCGGGGGGCGCTCAGCCACCCGCGCTCCGGATGGAAACCAAACCCTGCGTGACTCGAGCTGGGCCTCGCCAGGTGCCCGCCGGGTCCGTGTGCTCGGTACGGGGCTTAACCCCCCTGTAGCAGGGCCCGGGCCGGGCTCCAGACCTGCCCGCGAGGCGGCGCCGGGTTCCATCGCCTCCCCTGCGGGGCCCGGCGGGGCGGGAACTGACTTGGCCCGAGGCCACAAGAGCGAGTCGGAGGCGGCGCTGAGGCTAGAGATCGGGGGCTCTAGGTTCCCTGGCTTGTGCTCAGTTAGCAAACCCCGGTGCCTGGTTTCCTTGTCAGTTAATAGACCCCTGCTAGGAATTTGCTGCAGGCTCACACTTGAGTCCCCATCCCTTCCTCCATCGACCCCCATTTAAAATGTCAGTAGGTGGGTCATTTTCTAGAGCTCTTGAGCTAAATGTCAGTGCAAGTCTCTGGATAAAAAACGTTAAATCGCTCTGTGATCTGTTAGAGAAAATTCTGCTTGAGAAACCCACTGCTGCTGTATCTCAGTTTGTATGTTAGTTAGCTTCCAGTGAAGGCTGAGTACAGCAGCTCATGTCTTCTTTTCCTGCAGTTTATGTGCTTGAGCCTGCCTGAAGCATATGCTGCTCCTCTGTTTCCTTGACTCCTTTGTGTTGCCTGCACCACTGGTCTTGTGACATCTCAGGGGGTTATCATACTACAGCCTGGATCCAAGTCCCTATAGATAGCTACAGACACACACAGCCACAGACGTTTCTCTGGACTTGGCTTTAACTACCATGGTTGTATTAAAATATGAGATCAATTGAAAAATTATTTAGTCCCGCTTTTAATGTTTTTAGCCAAACCCAAAGACTTTTGCTCCCAGTACAGAACAGAGTGGTCCTGGCAAAAACCATTTGAAGCAGAACCACATGCAGATTGGCAGGCGGCTGAGGGATGGAAGGCTGATCCAAAAAGTGTCATTGACTGAGCATGGGGCTTACCTCAGAAGCTCTTGAATCTAATTCTAGTTCAGGGGTCAGCAACCTTTCAGAAGTGCTGTGCCGAGTCCTCATTTATTCACTCTAATTTAAGGTTTCGCGTGCCAGTAATACATTTTACCGTTTTTAGAAGGCCTCTTTTTATAAGTCTATAATATATAACTAAACTATTGTTGTATGTAAAGTAAATAAGGTTTATAAAATGTTTAAGGAGGTTCATTTAAACTTAAATTAAAATGCAGAGCCCCGTGGACTGGTGGCCAGGACTCAGGCAGTGTGAGTGCCACTGAAAATCAGCTCGCATGCTGCCTTTGGCACGCGTGCCATAGGTTGCCTACCCCGTTCTAGTTCCTCTGAGCAAGTAATTTAACTGTACCTAGTATCAATTTCCACCTCTGTAAAGTGGGGATAATACAAATTACACCTACATTGGAGAGATGGAGTGAAGATTAATTACAGTAGTTAATGTGTGACCAATGCTTTGAAGAGGTATAGTGCTATTTAAATGCTGAATATTATTTATTCATACTGAATGCGTGTGGGTAATCAAGCTGAAATGGTCTCTGAAAGCTGAAAAGGACAGATTTTCTGGTGGTGTGTGTAGTATATTGCAATAGAGCTTGTCATAGGATCAATCGCCTGTACTTTCAAACTAACTCTGGCTTTGTAACATTTATTTTTAACTAACATTGAGGCTTCCTTTATGCATGAGAAGGAAATGGTTAACCTTAATGAAACAAATTTCCATTGGTATCTAAATTCTTCAGAACGTTTATTCAAATGTTTTATATTGTTAAAACTTTCTCCAAGCAGAGAGTACCACGAACAGGCTGGGTGTACAGGAATGTAGAGAAACCAGAGAGTGTGTCAGATCATATGTACAGGATGGCAGTCATGGCTTTGGTAACTGAAGATAAACAACTTAATAAAGACAGGTAAGAATACTAATGGTGATGATCAGGCTTGTCTCAAGGTTTGGGAACTGAGAACTAATTATTCATCACATTCTGGCAAGGAGTTTTAGAATACAGAGGGGGAATCAAAATTGATATTTTTTCCATTCTTTCACAAGTTGCTATGTGCCTTCTGGAGTTGAGGACTGAGGAATTGTTTTATTAGTTAAAGTGGAGGCTTGGACAGGCTGCTAACACAGAATAGCTTCCAGCTTGATTTCTCTCAAGAGATGTACATAAGAAGGCTGAAGAATCCCGTTCAGAAGAGTTTGAAGTGCATGGTGAAGCAAAATCCATATTTTATGTAGCTTTTGACAGAGATTCTGTTAACACTTGAGAGAAATAAAAACCATAATATTGATTGGGAACATGTCACCTCAGGATGGGATGCACAGATAAAATTTCTAGATGCCAGTAATGACTGCTTCTTGGAGCAACTAGTCCTAGAACCCACAAGGGGAGAGGCAGTTTTTGATTGAGTTCTAAGTGGATCTGGTCCAAGATGTGCAGTAATAGTGCCCATAATGTAATTAAATTTAACAACCAGGGGTGGGTGGGAGATACCAAAGAAACCCACCACAGAAGCATTTAACTTCTAAGAGGAGAAGTACGCAAAAATGAGGAAGCTACTTAAATGAAAATGTAAAGGAACAGTCACAAGAGTGAAATGCCTGCAAACTGCATAGAAACTTTTAAAAAATTATCTCAAACTAAAGTTATTTTCCCGCCTCTCTTCTCCTGCCCCTCCCAACCCCCAAAAAAGCAAGAGGGCCACAAAAATTAAAAAAAAAAAAAAAAGCCATCCTGGCTAAACAACAGAGTAAAAGAGGTGGTGAAACCAAAAGACATCTTTTAAAAACTGGAAGTCAAATCCTACTGAGGAAAAGAAAAAGGAGCATAAACTCTAGCAAGTCAAGTGTAAAAGTATAATTAAGCAGGCCAAAACGAATATAAAGAGCAACGAGCTAAGGATACAAAAACTAATAGCAACATTTTTTTTTAAGTGCATCAAAAGCAGGAAGCCTGCCAATCAATAAGCGGGACCACTGGATGATTGAGGATATTAAAGGAGCGCTCAGGGAAGAGAAGGCCATTGGGGAGAAGCTAAATTAATTCTTTGCATTGGTCTTCGCTGCGGAGGGTTGTGAGGGAGATTGCCATTCCTGAGCCATTCTTTTTAGGTGATAAATCTGAGGACTGTCCAAAATTGAGGTGTCAATAGAGGAGGTTTTGGAACAAATTGATAAATTAAACAGTAATAAGTCACCAGGACCAGATAGTATTCACCCAATATGAAATTGCAGAACCACTAACTGTGGTATGTAACCCATCACTTAAATCAGCCTCTGTACTACATCACTGAAGGATACCCAATATAAATGCTGATTCTTAAAAAAAAAGGTTCCAGACGTGATCCTGGCAATTACAAGCTGGTAAGCCTAATTTCAGTACCAGGCAAAAGAGATGATTAAGGGGGGGATGTGTTAGAGGTCTATAAAACCATGGCTGGTGTGGCAAAAGTGAATAAGGAAGGTTTATTTATTCCTCCACATAACACAAGAACCAGGGGGTCACCCAATGAAATGAATAGGCAGCAGATTAAAAAAGTATTTCTTTGCACAGCTCACACTCAGCCTGTGGAACTCATTGCCAGGGAATGTTTTGAAGGCCAAAAGTATAACTGGGTTCAAAAAAGAATTAGATAAGTTCATGGAGGATAAGTCCATCAATGGTTTTTAGCCAAGATCATCAGGGATGCAACTCCATGCTCTGGGTCTCCCTAAGCCTCTGACTGCCAGAAGCTGGGACTGGATGTACTTGATAATTGCCCTGTTCTATTACCATGCTCATCACAGTAGTATCTCAGTGCCTTCAAGTAAATGCATTAAGCAATATTGCTAACATCTGTCATATGTTTTTCTGCTCATTCTTTCCTGGGGGGAAGTGCATGCAGTGGAGTGTTTTGGAGCTTTTAAAAAATAAAATACACATTTTTCTTCCTCCACCCCCTGCCCCCGTTCCCACTATAGGTATATGCTAGAGAAGGCAAAGTGAGGAAAAAATGTGCCTTGCATGTAGATTAGAAGGTGCTGAGGTTTGTGATGGTTTTTAGAATCTGGGGGAGTTCATTCCACAGTCTTGGGCTGGACCTTGAGAAGCTCTGTCTCCTGCTTGAGCAAGCTTCACCCTTATTTCATTGTGCCAGAGGAATGAATGAACTTGAGCCAACTGAAAAATCAGACTAGGAATACTTACCCACCATTGTAAAGTGCTTTGAGATCTACAGGATATGGTCAGAGCACAAAGCATCATTGACAGACACATTTTTTTGGATGAGGTTGCTACAGCACAGAGAGGTTTACTGACTTGGCTGGAAGCCTGTGAGCCTTAGTGCGTTCCCTAGATCTGTGTTCTAGTCCTGCAACTTGCACTTAATTTGCTGATGGCTTTTTACTGCACTCTGTTAAAGAAGGCTGGGCTGTGCCACCATGAGTTGCTAACTTAACTACATATGTGTATTTTGTCAGGTGGCATTTTGAATTTGGCAGGGCTCCATATATCTTTATACTTAGTAAATGCAAACATTGTTATCATGTGAGTAGTGTATAATGGATAATGTCCTTAGCTTTTATGTGGTAGGGGTTGGTAAATGATATGCTAGGTAACTACGCTGTTGTCACTTAGTATCTTTTGCTCCGCCCTCGCCGCCCCCCCCCCCCCCCCCCCCCGGGCTTTCTGGTTTTGGATATCTATCCAAATATCTTTTCATACATAACAGTAACGAGAAATTGGGATTCAAATATACTATGGGATGGAAAATTATTTCACTAATGCTGATCTATTGTAATATAAGGGGGGAGGGAGAGTTTATCAATTCTGCTTATTAATAAACAAAGTGTAACTATGAAGTGTATTGGCTAATCATACAGTGTTTCTCTCCTTATCAGATGTGTACGACTAGCTCTGGTTCATGATATGGCTGAATGCATTGTTGGAGATATAGCACCTGCAGATAACATCTCCAAAGAGGAGAAACATCAGCGAGAGGAGGTTGGTATGGTTGCAGATGCAGCCTGGCACTCTGTAGAACTTTGTAAAGGCTTTGCACTTTATTTGTAGAGGTGAACAACTAGTTATTGGGGAGACCCTCAAAACAACATAATACATGCACAAATACACGTTCTGTATGCCAAGGAGTAGCACTAAAAACCCCTGCTAATTTGACTTGTCTACATAATACCACAAAATGCAGGATAATAAAAGGGAAGTTTTTTGAAAGAACCCAAACATCAGCCACCTGCCAAATGAATTGACTGGATTTTCAGTAGTCTGAGATGTTAGTGAAGTTGCTCATGTATGTCCATGCTTGTTTTCTGGGAAGCAGAGGCACAGGTCAGAAGAGAGAGGGACAGATAGTTAATATTTGACACATGGCACTAGACCAGTGGTTTTCAAACTTTTTGTATTGTTGACCCCTTTCAAATAGCAAGCCTCTGAGTGTGACTGCCCCTTATAAATTAAAAATGCGGTGGGGGTAATTTAATGTAATGGGGCCTCGTGGCTGTCAGCCCCATGGAGCTGACAGCTCATGACCCCCACATGTAACTGCCTTCTGATCCTCTGAGGTTCACAACCCTCAGTTTGAGAACCCCTGCACTGGAAACTTCCAAAGTATCATACAAACTTTACCTGGTTATTCTTATAGTACGCCTGTGTGGCAGGTAATCAGCGAGCCTGACAAACAAATGCGACTGTCTGAGTACATAGTCTTTGGCTTTAATGATGGCCACAAACATATCCATTAATCACAGTTTTGTCATTTCTGGCTCTCTGTATTATTTAAAGCTAAAAGGGAACAGTTTTCCTACAGTTACAGCTAGAGGGCACCACCCTACTTGATGATCTTTTCCAAGGGATACAAATAAGTTGTTTAAAGAGTCTAAAAGAAAAACAATCTTACAGTGAATTCTCTGCCACTCTTGTGCTTACCATTTTATTTAGATTTTTTAAAAAAATAATTCTAACAATATGTTCCTGTTGAAAAGAAGATTGGACGTAAAAGATTAAATGGCAATTCAGAGTTCTTTAAATGCTATCTTTATTCACTGTAACATTGTCTGTTCTGTTCTACTGTGTACCTGTTTGGAGTGTACTCTTAAAAAAAATAATAATAATAATAAAAATTGTTTCCCTAATGCCTGCTGGAAATGTTTCTCCACTAAGGGCCAGACTTAAGGGTATTTAGGTACTTAAAGATGCAGGTAGGTGCCTAGTAGGAGTTTCAAAAGGGCCTAGGAAGCTGTCTGCATCTTTAGGACACCAAATACCTAAAAAAATCTGGCCCTACGTGCCTGTTGCTTCTCCTGGTCCCATTAAAGCAAACAGGAGTCTTGTCATTGATTTCTTCCGGAGCAGGATTGAGCCCTAAATATTTATACTTCTGAAGTGCTATCTTTGTATAAAATAACACCTTGAGTGGTAAGTTTCGATATAACTGTATATTGGCATAAAACAAGGGTCGGCAACCTCTCAGAAGTGGTGTGCGAGTCTTCATTTATTCACTCTAATTTAAGGTTTCGTGTGCCAGTAATACATTTTAATGTTTTTAGACGGTCTCTTTCTATAAGTCTATAATATATAACTAAACTATTGTTGTATGTAAAGTAAATAAGGTTTTTAAAATGTTTAAGAAGCTTCATTTAAAATTAAATTAAAATGCAGAGCCACCTGGACCAGTGGCCAGGACCTGGGCAGTGTGAGTGCCACTGAAAACCAGCTCGCTTGCTGCCTTCGGCACACATGCCATAGGTTGCCTACCCCTTGGCCTTGCTTTTATTGTTGTTTGTTTCCAATTAGGACCCAAGTATTGCTGGGGAAACAGAGTAGGACTAGAATGTAATTGGTTAGTTGGAACAACATGCAAAGAGGATTCCACTGTTCATACCAATAATTTGGTATTGCATCAAAACAGTGTTAAACAATATCTGGTAACTGGGGTCAGTGGATGGTGCTTCAGATTATTTTCTGCTGCTTGGGGTTAGTCTTCTGCAATTTATTGAGCTGGTCTGATGTGCAGAAGCTATTCTGTAGCCATTGCTTTTATTGTTCCATCAGCAGAGTTAGTACTGAAGGTGTGTAGCTGTGGAGAGAGAGATGATTCACTGTTTATGCAAAGGTGGTGGTGGACAAATTGTTTTCCAGAAAACAAAGGAAAATATATTGTACTCAGATAATGGCCAAATGAAAGCAGGAGTCTGTCTTTCAGGCAGCTATGAAACATTTGACCCAGCTGCTATCAGAAGACCTGAGAAAAGAAATCTATGAACTCTGGGAAGTAAGTATAAATCACTTGATGCATTTATTCCATATTATTGCTGACAACAGGACCAACCAATTGTCTTATTTTCATGGTGTTTGATGCCTACTGAAGTTCATATTCTTTATTCTAAAACCTTTAGAGCAAGATGGGTTTGGAATTTTTCTTTGAGGGTATGTTTGTATGGCAGCAACTTTCTGAACCCTTTTTCATAAAGGAAACAAAATAATTCGGTATAATGACCCAAATTGTGCTCTTATATCTGTGTATCCCCACTGCATTCGAGGGATTGATTTACATAACAGGGTGGGATTTGGCTTAGTATGTGTATTTACCTGGTTAGATAGTGCTGTTCCATAAGTAACTAACATAACCTTAAAAAAGACTATGGTTTTAACTTCGACAGTGTCTTAAATGAGAATTTCAACTAAATGAAATATGAATTGGGAAGTAATACAGTGAAATAATAGGTGATATTTGAATTAAATTAAAATATGGATTAAATTGAAAAATGATCATGTTGACCTGAAAATATCTTATCTTTATACTAGAGAATCTGGTATACATACAGAGGTGATATGCTAGAATATTGTGATTTTGCAAAGAGACCTCTTGCTATTTGTCTAAGATCTTGTATTAACTGCAAGTCAGGAAACATTTGGCTGCTTTCCCCAAAAAATTTGTGTTGGAAAAAAAAATGCTATTTCCCCCAACATATGTTTCCATTATATAGTAACTTTCCCTCACCAATTGTCTGCTTTTGTTTATTTTATTGTAAGCAGGTAGCTGTGCAGTCCTTGACCTCTGTAACCGGAGGCTGCATTTAATACTCATATTCTTCCTGTTCCACTTGGATTGTATTTAAATAGGTTTCCAGATGTTTGAAGATAAATTCTGCCCACAGTTCTCTCTATTGATTTTAATTGGGTTGTATTGGTTTAAGTGACAGCAGAACTGGATTTTTAAAGGTACATTCCAAGGTTAAAATAGTGAATCATGGAAAACTATATAGTGTATTCTAATTTTATGAAAGCCCTTTCCTTTAGCCTTTTTCACTGGAAAGTTCCTGTAGCAGACAGGCAGGAAGACATTACAGGAAGAGTTGAACTACCCTAGCCTTCACTGCTGCTAAGGAGCTAGTTCTAATTTAAAAAAAAAAATCTCTGAAATATTCAATCAAAAATCTACTCTGCTATACAAAGGCAATACCATTGACTTCAGCGTTCCCTGTGGAAGGTGAGAATTAATTTGCACAGGTTTGAGCTGTGGACAGGGTTTGTAGAAGATCCTCCCACAGCTCTGACAGTACAGCTGGTTCCTGACTTGTGACATCCTCATTAGCTTGGTCCTTGAGCCGACCGTCACTTGTTTCCATTTGTGCCAACCGGATCAAAGGTTTTGAAGTGTGAAGAAAGAGGTACCAGAAGGAGACCACCAAAGCTGTTTTCATTTTGTAACCTAATTTAGGATGTGAATGTAACTCACTGGAGGCAAATGAAGACATTAGCACACTGAGTTACTTCCCTCTTTCCCCACTAGTTTTAATTTTTAATGTGCACAATTACAATAGTGATTAATTTAAGTCAATAGCTACTATTCTATGTTGTCTGAGAAACCAGTTACTTCCAGTTAGACGTATAGGGAAATTTTGCAGAATCAAGTATTCACGTGGAGACACTGTAAATGTAATTACAACATGGTACAGTGCTTCATTAGAGTAAACTGACCTGCAATGTGAGCAGCCCCCATTGTACTATGTGCATGAGGAGGCAAGTATAAAATTATTCTTAACAGATCAATCTGATTAGTATATTGCACTGAGACAGACATTTCTGAGCAAGAAGACACCATGCTAAAGTTATCATTTATGATGCTGCCAAACAAAAACGTGAAGTTTACTGACAGAATGGATAAAACGCAGAAAATGAAAATAATAGGATTAAATAGATTCCAAAAATAAGAGACAGTGTTGAACAGCATTTTAAATATAAATGTGAATTGAAGAAAAGCCCTAAACTTAAAAAAAAAGTGGGGTAGGGGATATAAAAATGTTAAAATGAAGACTTCAAATCAACTAATAATTAAAGCTTAATTGAAATTTCAAAATGTAATTTGAATTCAAATTGATTCTTACACTAGTTATTTCACTGCTATCAAAATCCGGATCCCCGATTTTGGAACCTAGAGCAAAGAACATACTAAATGAGCAGATTTTTAGCAATATGTCACACATCCAGTTAAGCGTGACAAGTTCATTATCTGAACACAAATGTGCTGGAATTACAAATTAGGATCTTGCCATTAGGCATGACAGCTCCACTATTGTTTTGTTAGAGGCAGGAGGTGATGTATATTAATCAGTGTTCATGCTTCCCACATCATGGGAACTAGAAGTTCTGTTTTAAGGGCTGTAAGTTCCAACGGTAGCCTAGTTTCCTCTTTGTTTGTTTCACGGCCGTGCCCAAATAGGCACCTGTTCTCTGGTCAGTAGGTGAAATTCTGCTTTCACTTGTGCACAGCTCTCCTCAAAATCAGTGGGAGTTGTTGCATGCAACTGGGGCAGGGGGGGGGAATAGCAAGGAAATCAAAGGACTTAAAAAGGAAGAGATATAAAGACATTAGCAGCTCAGACAGATTAAGCTAAATGATCAAGAAGGAATGACAGATTTAACAAATACCTTTTGAGAACAAGTATCAGAGGGGTAGCCATGTTAGTCTGGCTCTGTAAAAGCAGCAAAGAATCCTGTGGCACCTTATAGACTAACAGACGTTTTGGAGCATGAGCTTTCGTGGGTGAATACCCAGTTCGTCCACTTTTGAGAACAGTGACAAATACAAGTAGCTGGATAACAAAATGGAGGCACTAGAACCACTGGTGCAGGAAGTGGACCCAGATAGATATTACAAGGATAACAGAAACCTGATGAAATAGTAGTAATGACTGGAGTACAGTTATTGAAGAGTATTTGCTGTTCAGGAAAGACAGAGGTAAAGGTGGTGGAGTGTAATGATGAGGTAGACTGTAAATAAATTATAAGTGATGGAATGGATAAAAGGGTCCGTTTGGGTCACTGGGGAAGAAGGCTCCTTGGGGCTAGTGCTTACGACATCTTACAGACCCTCAAGATCTGATTTGGATATAGATCTCTGATGTTTTAATGAAATAAAAACTACTGGAAGTCTTATAATTATGGGAGACTTCATTTCCCAGCAGTAGCTTGGAGGGCAAGGCTACTAATAATGGTAGGGCCCAGATTTTCCTGCATGTGATAGCTGACAGGTTTCTTCCCCAGATAGTCACTGAACCAACAAGAGGTGATGCCATTTTAGATTTACCTCATAGAAGAACTGGTTGTAGGGGATAATCTTGGTCTAAGTCAGTGGTCCACAACCTTTTTGTGGCCAGTAGCACATTCATGTTTTCAGAAGAGCGTGGCGGGCACCAACAATTTTTCAAGGCTTATTTTGTATTTGTCATTAAATAATACAAAAAACCCATCATATTTAATATACATAATATATGAATCCAGAGAGAAGCTGGAGAGAAGCCGCGAGGACAGAGAACACCGGTGCCCACAGCCCCAGAGTACTCTGTCCCCAGCAGGCGCGGGGCCCCAGATTCTCTCCCCTGCTGGGCACTAGGCAGGTCCCGCGCCTGCCGGGGACCGAGAACACCAGCTCCTGCAGCCCCGGAGTTCTCTGTCCCTGGCAGGTGCGGGACCGTGGCTTCTCTCCGGCTTACGCTATGGCCCTGCGCCTGCCAGGGACCAAGAACACCGGCGCCCACAGCCTGCAGCCCTGGAGAAGCTGGAGAGAAGCCACAGCCTCGCGCCTGCCAGGGACAGAGAACACTGGGGTCTGCAGCCTGCGGGACCCGGAGTTCTCTGTCCCCGGCAGGCGCGGGGCTGCGGCTTCTCTCCCCTGCCGGGCACTAGGCGGGCGCACATAAATGCCTCGGCAGGCGCCATAGCGCCCGCGGGCACCACACTGGGAACCACTGGTCTAAGTGATCCTGAGCTAATTCAGTTTAAACTAAATGGAAGGATAAACAAAAATAGGTCTGCAACTAGGGTCCCTGATTTCAAAAGGGCAAACTTCAAAAAATTAAGGGCACTAGTTAGGGAAGTGGACTGGACTGAAGAACTCAAGGATCTGAAAGTGGAGGAGGCATGGAATTACATTGTCAAAGTTCCAGAAGCTCTCTGAAGCCTGCATCCCAAGGATTGTTAATTAATCTAAATTCTGGGGTTTCTTTGTATGAGCTCAGATTCAGCAAAGCATTGCAGCATGTGAAGAATAATATCCCTACTTAGTAAAGCACATAAACGTGTTAAGTCTCATGGAACTTAAGCATGTGAAATGTTTTGCTGAATCAGAGCCTTAAAAAGACATAAGGTCTACGTACTCTTGAATATCTGATACAGATGAAGAAATGCTAAGTGTAAGAAAGGGCTTTTAGTTCTGGCACTGTGTATTCCAGCATTTGTGCCATCATAGCAAATCTCTCTAATTGCACATCTGCTCAGGAATATGAACACCAGTCTACAGCAGAAGCCAGATTTGTAAAAGAGCTGGATCAGTGTGAGATGATACTCCAAGCATCTGAGTATGAAGAGTTGGAAAAAATGCCTGGAAGACTGCAGGACTTCTATGATTCAACATCAGGTATGAAATTTGATTTTTGTAAGCGAGAGAGAGGAGTCTGTGAATCCCAGTGGGGAATGATTCTTGGATTTAAAGTGGCAGTTGGGTGCTTATGTCATTTTTGTGAATCTAGCCTGAGTCTCCTTTAAGTCGCTGGCAGTGTAAAGAGGCTTGAAAGTGGGGATAAACTACATTTAAAGTCTCTTTACATTGTAAGAGCAGTGTGAAATAGTCTTACTGTAAATGAGAATCAAGCCTAGGGAACAGGTTGCTTCAGATGTGCTTGTATTGTGTTCAGTTCCCTTCTGTAGTGTTTACTATTGTTCATTTTACTTAAACGCTGTATAAAATTATCAATTTTCCCTTATCTTGCAGACATTAGGGAAAATAGATAATTTTATATACAGAGTTTAACACTAATGAAGAGCTATGTTCAAAAAGAGAGAACTCAACCTGTCTTGAAAAATAAGAACACAAGAATAAAAGAACCAGCACTATCTAGTTAGACACAGTGTCAGTGGTAACTATATCCCTAGCTGCGATTTTACTAGTGTTCCTACTTCCAAATTCAGTGTTGTGAAACTGGAGATGCTACCCCTCACCAGCTATATCAGTGAATCTTCAGCTTGATCTGATGTTTCTCTTTCCAGAAATGAAATAGATTCTTATAGTCAAATATTCTGCCCAATCATCAGACAAGCTTAAATTTAAGATTTTGCTGCCAAGCTCTTAGCCAATGATTGAATTTTTTCTCCTGCCATGGAAGCTTCCGAAAGTCTATTTGCAGTGAGTTTTCTTGGCAACTGGCCTGCATAACATACTATGAAATGTGCCTGTTAACTTTTGCACCTCATTATGGCTCCAGTTCAGAAAAGAAATCATGTACTTATGCCCATCATGATTCATAGGTTCTAGGGTAAGAAGGGTAACATTACCCCTGGTAATTGTTCCAGTGATTGATTACCTTCAGTGTTAATAAATTATGCCTTATTACTAGTCAAACTTTGTCTAGCTTCTAACCACTGGATCTTGTTATACCATTTGCTGCTAGACTGAGGAGCCCATTGTCAAGTATTTGTTCTCGGTCATCTGTAAGTACCGATACAAAGTCACCCCTTAAACTAAACAGATTGAGCTCCTTGAGTCTCAATATAAGGCATGTTTCAGAGTACTTGTGGCACCTTAGAGACTAACATTTATTTGAGCATAAGCTTTCGTGGGCTACAGCCCACTTCATCGGATGCATGCAGTGGAAAATACATATATACACAGAGAACATGAAACAGTGGGTGTTACTATACACACTATAAGGGGAGTGATCAGTTAAGGTGAGCTATTATCAGCAGGAGAGAAAAAGAACTGTTTGTAGTGGTAATGAAAAGGCCCATTTCCAGCAATTGACAAGATGATTTGAGGAACTGTAGTGGGGGAAAAATAAGCATGGGGAAATAGTTTTACTTTGTGTAATGGCCCATGTAAGGCATGTTTTCCAATCTGTTAATCATTGCTGCAGCTTTTCTCTCAACTCTTTCCAGCTCTTCTTGAACTGAGCGCTCCAAATCCAGAGTATAAAATGGAATTAATGCCCATTACATCCCCTTGCAGTCAAACATGAGCCTTAAGTTTAAATACCCTGATCAGGTTCCATAGCATGAATTTCATATTTAGACTTTTCCTCCCTCCAAATAGTGTTTGGAACAGGATATACTCTAGATAAACAGTTGCTCTTGTTTGTAGCTATAGTTATTCCTGAAACATCACAGCTAATGTTCACAATTAAAGGGAGAACATATGTACTAATGGTTTCTTTTGTGATAGAATATAATAATTTGTCCCTGGAGCAACAGTATAATCTGTTACATAAAGGGAAATAAGAGCATGATAATGAATTGTTTTTTCTTTCATTTCACAGGAAAATTTAATCACCCAGAAGTAGTTCAACTTGTGTCTTCCATTAATATAGAAAGAAATAAAAAAATAGCTGCTACAGCAAGTGAGCCCTGCACTTGAGGCATTTTAAAACTTCTGTAGCTAAAATAAAATATTTATTTTACTTCTTGTAGTGTTTTGCTGCTCCAGCATCACTCATTTTTCCAGGAGTGTTTTTTTCTTTCTATTAAGTGCTGGGAATCCACAGAAAAATATAGATCAGTGAAATTGGCATCCTATGCTATCAAATGCAAAATTATCCTGAGATCAAACTAGGTTTGTGTCTTTTTTTTAGTTTGATGCAACCTGTTTAACTTGTATAGACCCAATTTTGTTCATTATGAAATACAGTAGAACCTCAAAAAGGTACAAACACCAGAGTTACGGACTGACTGGTCAACTAGACACCATGTGAAACTGGAAGTAACCAATCAGTGGAGACAAAAAAACCCAAATATGGTACTGTGGCCATATTAATGGTAGCAGTGGGGACAGGCAGCCCAGATGTGCCTGGCACAGCTGTGTGCCCCTGCTACCAGCCCAAGGCAGCAGGTGCAACACTGGGGGTCTGCACTGATTTCACCAGCATCCCCCCTCTCCCAGTCAAGAGGGAGACAAGCTGGCCCAGGCAAGATGCTGCCTCTGAAACCTGGCTTGGTGTGTGAACTGCTGGAGCCAGAGCTATGACCAACCTCTGTTCCTGAGATGTCCGTAACTTGGAGGTTCTACTGTATACTCATGGAACTCTTTTCCATAAATTGAACACTGGTTATTTGGTCTCTTAAGATACCAGTCTCCAGGAAGCCATCTTATGTGGCATTGTTACATTTACCTTACACATGTGTGGTGCTAAAGTTACACTCCAAATGCCACCTTTTTATACACTATTTACAAGTAATGTATAGATAATCTAAAACTAGATTTAACCAAGCTGCCTTCTACCTTGTTTTTCCAGTACCCCTTAGCACTGGACACATGCATTCTAGGTACCAAAGGGCATGATGGAACCGCCTCGATTTGTACTAGCATAGATCAATCATGTCTCTTGTCCTTTTCCTTTGGGATAGTCCAGTACTGGTCTGAGAGAATAACTCCCTGTTCCTATGGTAAAATGATCATATGTCCTGACCCTGTCAACTTTTCTATCTACTTAAGCCAGGGTGGGCAAACTTTTGTGGAACCCTGATGTGGCCCTCAGGCCAAACAGTATGGAGGGACAGGTAGGGAAGGCTGTGCCTCCCCAAACAACCTGGCCCCCACCCCCATATCGATGTCTCAATGGGCCACCACTCTTTGTTGTTAAGAAGAGAGACTGGAGAGGTGTGGATTTTCAATGGCACGTTTATATACAAGTTTTTTGGGTATAAAAATGTCATTTTAGAATTCTTGCACAGTGTGCAGGTATAGTCCTATTTTAAATGGCTATAATAAAGCATGAATTTCATTATCAGGTTTATGTATCAATGATGGGGAAAAATAAACTGAATTTCAGCTAGCTAATATAAACAATGGGGGTGGCTGAAACCATCCATCTGCAATTTTTTTTGTATTTCCATTGTAACATCTTATTAGAACAAGATTGTATTACAAGGGGCATCTTGCTAATAGAAACACACAAGGCGGAGACACTCATTTTAAAAACCTCATTTTAATAAAAATCACTAACTTCATTTACACAAACTATGTAATTGTTTTTTAAAATAAAATGAATGTTTATGCACAATGCTGCAGCAGAAACTTGCAAATTGTCAAAAAATGTAATTTGCTTTCTGTGTACCATATTAAAATAAATCACATTAAAGAAGCATTTGAGATGTGTTCAGAATCAACTTGTCACATGGGAAAATTAAGTGTAAGAAATTAAAAACAAAAACAGAACCCCTGTAAAACCACTTTGATACAGGATTTTCCTGACAAGCTTTTAGCAAAGCCTAGGATCCAGAATGGCTAAAGTTGATTGGAAGCTTTGCAGTATGAGAAAATTAAAAAGAGGCCTATTTTAAAAGCAGGCAAGTTCCTCTCCACCGCATTCATGTTTATACTTGATAGGCTTTTGCTGCCACCAATGGCTGGCTGGCAGACAACACTATAATAACCTTACTGTTCCTTCTCTTAAAATGATGCAACAAATAATGCTGCATCTAAGCTAAGAGATGATTCTGGCTTCTTGGAGATTGAATTATGCCCTGAAGTGCAGTAAAGCAGGACAGTTTGGGCCAGGCTGAAGCACACACTCATCCAGTGTACCATAAAATGCAAGTACTAGCTCTGGCATGTAAACTAAAGGCATGGCACATCTTTATTAAGTTGTTGTATACAGATTCTCTCAAGGCTCCAACTCTAATGAGGCTCTCACAAGTCAGAAGGTAAGATTAATATATGACTAAGGAGATGGTATGGCGGCAAACAGGTACAGTTTGTGTTTGTTGGTTTAATACTGAAATTGGGTCCCAGCATCAAATAGAACATGTTTTTCAGCTGTAACGTTTCCTGCTGTGGGACAGTAACTGATCAACTTAGTTTGCATCTGAATAATTGGGTTCCTCTCTAGGGGAGGAAATTCAAAGACAGACTGTGGAAGTGACAAAGGACTAGAGACATCAGTGTAACAACAAATGATTGATTGACTCCTTAAGCAGCTCAGGTCATGTCTGTATGCTCACTAAAGGACACTAGTATAGTTTGGTGGACAGCTGGTGACAGACTATTGCTGGCAACAGAAATCCTTGTACAGTCCTAGACCCATCTGTCTGCTGTGGCACTGGGAGAGGGGTTACATAATCAGTAGAAACATGTATACTAAAAACAGATTCAGTCCTTTAAATAAATAAAAAACAAATTAACAACTGGACCAGAGGTGTGAAGTGAATTGCAGGAAAAATACCATAAAGCAAGAACTGTTTATAGAAATTGGAACATTAAGAAATGATGTGTGTGCCATTTCTATGGAGTATAAAAATGCTTAATGGTAAAAATGGCCTAGTAAAAATACCAATACATTTGGAAGAATGACTACAGTATGACATGGGTGAAGCCGTTTTCAAGAGGTTACAAAGCCACGTGTCTCAAGGTGGATGTGGAAAGGAAGCATAGAAAACACTATGGGGATAAGTCTCACCAGGTCGGATACAGATGGCCAGTAGAGGCTACAGTCTAACACTGAAGTTCCTCCTCATTCTCAGGAAGCGGCGTGCCTGTGATAGAGCCCTGAGCGCTGGCGTGGGCAGTAGAACTGAGAACTTCTTCAAAACTCCCCCCACTGTGGCTTGTCCCTCCAACCTTTGTCTGAAATATGGCAAATAAGGGAAGAAAACTGATTTTTCTCATTCCATTCTGCTTACCCCCTCCCCCCCCAAAAAAAACCCTCAATGTTTTCTTTTAAAAGAAAGTTGACACTTTTCTATGGAGATAGAGGAGGTGTATGTTCTCATACTCTGCAGTGTAGGTAGCACTTCAAAGCATACAATGGGCTTGTATTCAGAGCGTTTTGTTTTTTAAAAATACACAACATTCTAAATATCAAGGCTGAGCTTTTCAAAGCTGCCTATGGTATTTGGCAATTAAGTGCCTATTACATTAAATGGGAACTAAGCATCCAAATAATTTAGGTGGCTTTGAAAATTCAACCTTTGTATGGGTGTGTGTGTGTTATTTTAATGAGTATATTTTGTTTATTGTATTTCTCTAAAGGACTGTGTTGAGTTGCAGCTCACTGTGTAGTTAAAGCAAGGGCTCTCTGTTCAGAATAAGGTACCACTCAATGTAGGTAACGGTGGCAGACTTGGGCAGTAGTGAATAGATGTTACCCATTGAAGTCAACAGAATCAATTTGATAACCAGAGAAAACAATTAAAACTGGGTTAAGAGCCTTTTTATTAAAAAAAAAATCAGATCCAAGGTCATTTAAATTTGCTTTCTGCATAAAATGCTAAAATAAGTCCCATGAATGAGGCACCTGAGGGACGTGCCCAGCATCAACCTGTCTCCAGGGACATGGATTATGGAGAAATACTGAGTATAAGAACTAAAAATAGGCTAGGATGTTTAATCTATAAATTAAATAAAGCTTTGGCAAACCATAGCACATTTGTCACCTCATCTCACCCAAGCATTTGCCTTCTTTAACCACTTCTTTAACATGAGAGTGTCCCTTAGTTCTGCGCTGTGGTCTGGGCATCACTTCTGCAAATGGATTCAGGTCTGTGGATGGAGCAGGGTATTTTTACCCCCTTCCACAGCTGAAACAGCACTTCCAAAATGCAGGCCTTTTCCAGACTCTCAGCCAAGTGACTGCTTAGGAAAATGATTATAATTAAATGGACTCCGTGTCCTTTGTCTCCAAGGGGTTAATCCCATGTAATCCTTTGTTTCATTTGCTGATACATGCTGAAGAGCAGGATCAGCTTGTCTAGTTTGAGAGAGCTATAAAATAAAGTAACAGGATTGTAAGTACCTTGCCCTGAACAATACAGGCCACAAATGGAAAATGTGTCTGAATTCTAGGAGAGTTTACAAAACATTCCCTCTTTATTGATATTTGCAAATGGTAATAGATGAGATTTAAAAAAAAAAGTTGGCTGACCATAGATATGGAGAGATATGAACAGGCAGCAGCTGCTCCATGATTAACACTGCAACCGAGTTTCCATTATAAGCCTTATTTTGGACCCACTTCTGAAATCCACAAGTCATGTTGGCCTGAGATTAGGACTGATATAGAATTTTTCTACAAAATTTAAAGCAACTCAGACAATAGGGCACTTGAATTTGGACACCCTAAAAATGCAGCTGTTAAATATATTTACAATTATTTTCTTTTTTTTGTCCACTCTGTAGCTAAAACACAGAAATAAGGTGAAAGATAAAAGCTGCTTTACTGGATTCCCCTAGCTGAGATCCAGTGTGTAGTTCATAGAACCATAGGTTTAGAAAGGACCACAAGTGTCATCTAGTCTAACCCTTCTGGATCCTTTCCAGTTTCTCTACATTGTTTTTATACATTGGTGACCAAAATTGGGGAGAGTGCTCCAGCTGAGGCCTAACCAGCGCTGCATCGAGTGGTTCTATCTCCACCTGTGATTTGCTTGCTATGCCACTGTTAATGCAACCTAAAGCAAAACCACTGCATTGTTGAGGTTGTGATCTACCACAACTCCCAGATTCTTCTCAGCACTGCTGCTGCCAAGCCAATTATCCCCCATTCTGTATTTGTACATTTAGTTTTTCTTCCCAAGTATAACACCTTACATTTGTGGCTGTTGAATTTCATTTTGTTGTCTATAGCCCAGTTCTCCAATATATCAAGATCCCTTTGAATTTTAGCTCTGTCCTCTAAAGTGTTGGCAACTTGCCCCTCCCCCCACTGCTTTGTCATCTGCAAATTCTGGTTGATTTTCAAAGGAGCTCCAGGGAGTTAGATGCCCGGCTCCTATTGATTTTCAATGAGAGTTGGGCAATAACTCTCAAGCCCCCTTGGTCTTGCCTGATGTCCAGTTTTCAGGGTTATTAAAATTGATTTAGTGGGATCCCCAAGGAACATCAGCTCAGGCACTCTTACAACAGGACATCACAAGCCTGCTGGAGACCTGTGTTTGCTCTTTTAAACAAATAAAAACATGCCTCCACCCCTTTTCTTTGCAGGAAGGAGCATAAGGAAGTTCTCCCCTCTTCAAGAGCTCATTAGGTCACTCTAAGTGGGAGAATGACCTCTGCTCTCCTCCAGACCCACTCCCTGGAAAGTCTGCTGCTATTGAAAGTAGAGGAGCTCTGCCCTTGCAGACCTTAGGTTATCTCCAGAGGTAGGAAGGCTGGAGAGAGCAAGATGTATGGGAAGAGAGGCACTTGATACTGAAAGAGTGGCCACAGCTATCACCACCACCCTCATCACCATGGTGCTGAAAAATCATGGCTCAGTTTTTCCCTCTTGTTCCTTTGTGCCAAGGGAGAAAAACAATGCTGAGATACAATGCGTTTGCCTTGAGGGCTTCGTATGGACTTCAGTGTTGCGCTGGGTACAGGAGCTGACCCCTTACTTAGGACTCTGGGGTTCGGCGACCTCAGCTGTGAGACTGAAGTGCTCCTAGATAGTGGTTTACTTGCACCCTCAGCACTCAACAACATGGGATGATTGAGTTAAGGCCCCGTTCGCCTACTTGTTCCAAACTCAGCAGAATGAGATCAGGCTCTCAGTGCCTGTTCCTCAGGCAGATCAGTGTCAGAGGATGATGCCTTCAGAACTGCCTCTAAGAAGTGAGCGGAGATGTCTTGCCTGCATTCATTTGGTGTAGTTGACACACTGGGCCCTGGCTGAAGCAGACCCTGAGTACATTTGGACAGTGATGGAGCAGCAGGAGGTGCACAGCTTTCAACCAGTAGACTTGGCTTTGGCCATCTTAGGTAGGCCCTCAACATTGCAGGAATGGCTTAGTGGAGCCTTAACAAGGAGTATAAATACTGAACAGGGCTAAAAAGCATAACAGTAGCTCTGGTAACTACCCTCACTGTAAGCAAATTATGTACAAAACCCACTAATTTTTTTGACGGATAAGGGAAACTAACATGAGAACAATGGAAACCCCACAGGATTCTGCTATGGCCTTTGGTAGTGATGGGGGCCCATGTGATGGTTGCACCTCCTTGTACAAGTGTGTATGCTGAGAGCAGTGCTTAATTTGTGCCAGGGCTAAGCCCTGGCACCTCTAGGCTTGGCAGTTCAGAGCCCTAGCAGTTCTAGGCTTGCTGCATCACTTCTAAATGTAAAACAATTACTTGAGCCCTTGCAATTAATTGCTTGAGCCTTTCATTACAAATTAAGCGTGGATGGGGGACGATAAAGATTGAGCAGAGTGTGCACACAGCCCCAACAGACAGCAATTCCAAGCTCACTCATGCACAATGCACAGTTTTAAAAGCAGCAAAGAGTCCTGTGGCACCGTATAGACTAACAGATGTATTGGAGCATGAGCTTTCATAGGTGAATACCCACAAAAGGGTTTCTTTTGGGTGACGGTGGCAATTGAGCATAGAGAGGGAAGTGAAAGTGTAGTAGGAGGTGGAAGGATACTTAAGGCACTGGACTAGTACTCTGGAGATCTAGGTTCAGTTCCCAGTGCTGGCCTTGTGTGTCTTGCTTCCCACTTGTAGAGTGAGGCTTTAGTGCTGGTAAATTCAATAATCAGATATTATAGTGATGTATGGGCCATAAAAAAAACCTATAACCAAAGTACTTTGAACAATAGAACAGCTCTAAGAATTTATTGATGGAAGTGTTGGCTCTGGAGCACCCAAGGCCAAGCCCAGCCCTCCATTAACTAGGAGTTACACCCTCTTCCTCCAGGTCTGGACTGGACAACATTTCACTCATTGTGTACATGAGACTAGATTTCTCTATATACTTGCAGCCTTGAGTTTTAGTTGCAATTTGTATTTGGGTAATAAAGCCATCATCTTACTAACCTAAGGATATTTACCTGAGTGTCATAACAGACACTGGCACTCATGCAACAAACATTGTCAGTTCTTCTCAAGGCTGAAGGTTGATGAATATAGCTCTAGTCAGCACAAAGAAAGAATGCACTTTGTGATCCAACTGACCCTTTACACCACACAGAACCAAGCAACATTTTTTATGCACACATCTTCATCAGAAGATGAGATGGCTTGGAAGATGGCCTCTTTGCTCACCCTCCACACGGTGCAAAGGCTAGCTCCTTCTAAACGTGCCATGCTCTGCTTTGTTAATGTGATAGCACCAAGAAGTGCTACTGCCTCATGTCTGATATATCAAGTGTTGATCATTGGTATAGACCAAGGTTGTCATCATCATTTACCTTTCCTTCAGTACAGACTTTTAGACAGTTTTGAGGCAATCCAGAGGAAAGATTGATATTAGCTGGGAAGTTAGTACTTGACATTTTAAAGAACGATTCAAAACTCTGGACCAGATCCAATGCTGGTGTAAATCAGCATAGATCCATCCATTAGTTCGCACCAGCTAAGCACCCTCACTGTTTCAATGGGGCATTGATTGAGACTGTTTATTTAAGCTGAGACAACAGGGTTTGTTACTTGGCATTCCAGAAGCAAAGAAAGAATATTTCTCAGCGTATTGCCTTCCTTTTCTTTCATTGCACTACATTCATGGAAGGATGAAATCCAATCTGCCTTTGGTACAAATGACAGTGATGACTAAGCTGTCACTTTAACAAGCACAGCCACACAACACAGCTCCTAATCATTACCTTCAGGCTGGTGACAGTGGTCTCAACCTTCTCCTCAAATGATTTGAAAGTTGGAGAATTCCTAGGAGGAAAAACATGATAAAAAGAAGAGAGTCAGTTTTGAACCTAATTGTGTACAGTAACAGCACGGTTTATTTGCCCAATTTCCGCTAGACAATGATCCCTGCACAGAGCGAAGACTGGTTGTCAGTGTGCAGCCACACATCAATAGTGTACTACTAGCAGATGCTTGTGCTGCTGTCATTCAAATCCAATTACACTAATCTGAGTAGTATTTTTTTAAGCTACACTCTTGCAAGAGCAGAATCTGTGTAATAATTTAAACTGAGTATTTACTATTCTATGACAGCTACTCTATGCTGCGATACATTTATAGTATCCTCCTAAGAGTCATGGGACTGCTGGCCTTAATTCTGCATTTCCTTGATTTTATCCATTTGTTTTGCCCCACTGAAATAAACTTTGTCTGTGAATAGTAGGAAATTCAATGAAAATGATGTTTAAAAATATCATTGTAATTTAGTGCCTGAATCCTGCAAAGTGCTGAGTGCCTTCAATTCCCATTGCTTTCAAATGGAAACTGGAGATCTCAGCCTTTAGCAGAATCAGGCCCTTGGGGCTAGAGACACAAAGAAGCTGAGCCATGGAAGCACTGAGTATTGCCACATCTAACTTTTAGGCATCTAGAAAATCACTGGGATTCACAAAGCTTGGGTTAGGTTCCTTGGCTTCCTCTACAGTGAGGACAGGCACCTCATGGGGTTCACAAAAGCCAGCATGCTAGGAAGCTTCTTGCCTAAGCTAATCAATGGGAGATGCCAAACAAGTGTATGCTAAACCCTGCCCCCTCTAGGAAAGAAGAACCTAAGTTCCAGCTGCAGAAAGGTGCCTCTTTCTGCTTGTGATTCGCAGCAGCAACTGTCTCACACGTGCCTATGCCGTTTTGGCAATAAGCTGGAGGGAAGAGAGAAGGAGAACCTCCTTCATAACTTGTGTGTAAGTTCGTTTGTGGGGGCCCAATCCAGTAGACAAGCGCTGAGCCTGCTCACCAGATCAGGGCCCGCAGGCGCGTTTGCAGAGGAATGCCCATGTCCCCTTGGTCCGTGCATCACTCTGAGTAAGGCGTCTCGACACCTGGCATGCGGCTGCAGCATGCATGTACACAGACAGAAACAGGCACCTATGGGATTTTTAACAAACATGTAGGTGCTGACCAGTTTTAGACACCTGTATGGTTTGGAAGCAGCTGAGCAGGGGGTTTCTGAATCCCAGTGGGACCTGATTCTGGGATTTAGGCATCTAAAATGCCTAAGTGGCGGTAAGCCCTTAGCATGCATCTATCTGCACCCAGTTCGGCCCCTAACAAAATCAACTGACATTCTGTCTCTGACTCCAAAGAGGGTAGAAATGAGCCCTTTGTTTGAGTGAGAGTCATGGGTGTGAAAATACCTTAGAAGAAACAAAATGTACATCAGGGATCTGATTTTTTGTTCAGTACAAGTGACCGTCCTCTTGCCAGTCAGCCTGCTAACCATAGGATATTTTATTAAAAAAACGAATATAGCTTTTTCATTTTTTAAATGCTTTTGATTTTTAATATTGCCAGCGGAAAAGAAAATGTATCGATCACAATCATGCTGTGGGCGTAAGAGATGTGATAAGCATATGCTCGGTCTTAGGGTGAGACCGTGGATCACAGTCACCCAGGCAGGGGGATTAAGGTGCTCCCTTGATCTCCTAGTTGGGCTACTCCCATCATGGTTACAGCAACATCCCTGGGGCTACTACTCCCTATCCATGCAGATAGGTGGGGTATAGGCAAGCAGGACTGGGGAGTGGGAAGAAACACGTTGGCCAGCGCAGCTGAGCCAGGAGAAGCAAGCCTGGACAAGTAAGAGGATGGCACAGTCTAGTGCCATCACTGTCTGCTCCTAACTCCACAACTTAGCCATTAATTTACAGTGTTCTGATTTATTAATCATGACCCACTGTCTAACAGACTCCTCTGGCACCACTACTTTCCTTTGGCACCTACTGCCCTTCTTCATTTACTGCAACAAGTGAAGAGGAGACATGGTCTATTGATCAACTGATCCCTGTAAATCCAACAATACCGAAGTAGATATCTGATCAGGTATTTAGTCCTTCGGGTTTATTTTTTCATTTCTATTTACTGAAATTTGTCTAATAAAGATACTTAGAAACAAAAGGGCCAGATACGCCTCCCATTGACATAATAGCAAAGTTCCTAGATGCAGTGAAAATATTTAAATTTCACATTCCATAATATGGCTCTATAAACATCCACTGCCTCAAATTCTTCTCAGCTCCCTCTCATCTGTCTAACGGCACATAACAGTACTTTAACAGTTAATAAATCCACCAAACAAAGGCCCAGTCTTGCAGCCCTTACTCAGATGAGTAATCCCATTGATTTAAACTAGCCTACTTATGCAAGTAAAAGCTGAAAGATTTAAATATTTAAATATTCAGGCTAGGAGTAATTCATATACTGGAGGAGTATGTACTGTGCCAAAAATCCATTTATTGCTACTTTCACTATTGATTGATAGCCAAATCCTGGTCTTACTGAAGACAATGGGTGCTTTGCCTTGACTTAAGTGGCACCAGGATTTGATCCTGATCAACCAAAGTGATAACAATTAAAACACAAAAACATTCACATAAATTTTACATTATAATGTTCCTTATAAATTGGACATGCACTTGCATAGTCTATCTATGAAATTGCTTTAAGTAGGGGGAGGAAATCACACACATATGGACATAAAATTAAAAATCAGACATGGAAAGATCTATTTGGTTATATGAACCCATCTTCCTGCCAATGCAGGCATGTTCTCTATTGTATATTTCCTAATCAGTCAAGACAAGAGAGTTTAAAAACTCTAATATGCCGTAATACACCAATAACCAGTAATAAATGCAAAACAAGATTTTAACATTCAACTATTTCACACTGCTTTTAAACTTAAAGTACAAACCCTACAGCCCAGGCATTCCAAAAATGCAGTGGATCATGTTCTCTTTTCCTGAACCCCCTACTAATGCCTGCAACCATTAACAATCCAGATTAAATGAAACAAGCATATTTTCCACTTTGTTCTTGTGCCACGTAGGAAAGAAGCAGAAAACTGGAGCTATCTGAACAATTTAGAGCAGGCTGCTCATCTACTATCAGACACATACCAAAGATAAGCTCTAAGCAAAAAGATTTAATCCAAAATGGCATTAAAACATAATTCATTGGGAGAGGCCACGTGATGGATGCCATGAGTATGGAGAAAATTTGCTGAGTTCCTCATACCAATGCAATTTTATTTTCTTTAAAGAAAAATAAGGAGAGTGTATTCTTGCCACTCCAAATTACTGAATTTATAGGATGAGAGGAGCTCTGGCCTAAAATGGTGACTAGGGCAACTGTTAACATTACATGAAACACCTAAAAACTCTAGTGAGTTTATGAAGAAGGAGGGGCCTGTAAGGCTGTGGGAGCTTTAACCCGTTAGGTGCTGAGCAGAGTTCGGTGGAGAATGGTAATTCTGTTTCATGGAGAGTTTCAATATTTGGTTCCAGTCTGATTCAGAAACACTCCTCCCACCCCCAAATTTTGATATTTGCTGTGAAAGGGAACCTGACTCTACTGGAAGCCCTTAGAACATTTTGAACTTAAACACAATTTTAATGTGCTTTGCAGGCTCAGAACCTGCTTATTTTTATTAGTTAGGGCCATGTTCCACCCTTGGACGCATCTGCAAGACTCGTGCTGAAGGCAACAGGAGTTCCTCAATATATCTTAGGGCAGGACTTGGGCATTTTTGTTTCACTTAAAAGGTGGTAATTACAGTGATATGACAGTTACTGAGCTTTTGCTGTTTACGCTCCAACCTCTAAAAACAAGGGACAGTTGAGATAACAGAACTGTATGTAAACGGATATGCCTGAGAGAAACATCTTTTGAACTCATTCATTATGTGAATTTGAGTCTAATCTATCCAAGAATGTGGTAAACAACATTCTGAATCCAATCTGAAGGTCTTTTCACATACTCCAGTCATAACCCCTCTAGGTTCATCACAGTGTAAAAATCAAGATGTTGTGGCTGATCTGGAACATGTTTTTATCTGGGATAATAATGTTGAAAGGAAAGAGGGCAGAGTGTTAAACAAGCCATACCAAAGTCAGCAGCAGTATTTATGAAGAGCAATATGCATCTTACCCAATCGAATGTGACCTAGGAGGGCAGCATAAAGAGAGAACAGCAAGAGTTAAGAGTTGGCATAGTATGAAGCAAAACATGGGTTTAAAAAAAAAAAATCCAAACAATCTCCCATTAAAATGCCAAACAGTCCTTGGGAGAAAAAGAAAATCATATGCATCAATTCCTTGACACTTGGAGAATATGGATCAGTCGAAACTCCTTCAAATATACCTTCACCTACTGCTGTGTTACATAATCAAACAAATACTTGGCATGTACCTGAGTCTAGAGTATTAGTCCACTAAACCTTGTGCTGTCTCAGATGGTTTCATCTTCATTAAAACACTGTTTGAACAGACATTCTTGGGTTTGATGAGACAGCACAGTACAACACACTTACTGCCAACAAGACTAGGCCATGGGACAATTTTTACTGAGGGGAATTTTTTTTAAATGAAAATAGTAAATAAATAAATACATAAATAATTATTATTAAGCATAAACATTAAGAAACTTGTGTTTCAGAATTGCCAGCCAGAAAAGTGCTTAGGAAAACAGGAATAGATCTGCAGTCTCTAAATCCACAAAGCTGCCCTAAATAATGTTGGGAGCTTGTCTGACATTCAATTGATTCCCGGACAGGGGAGCAACATATGTCTCCCTTCTGCCCTGTGCATATGGGACATAGCTGAGAATCTAGAGCCAGGTCTCCTCATTTATACTTATTCTCCTCCTACAACCCAGCCCTTTTTTTTTTTTTTTTTTAAACACCATGTCCTCATAAGAGTAAGAAAACAGATGTGCAAGTGCCTTCATTCAGCATGGAGGGCTATGGCCAATGCTTAGCTTTACCCTTGTCACCACATATGGGTTATCCTCGTGCTCCTTGTTGTGTGCTGAACAGGGACTTCTAGAATCAAAGCCATTATATTTTCTCAAAGGAGGTTTGATAATCCACTTTCCAGATGATTGACAGTCAAAGTAAAGAGCAACTAAATGATCTCCTTCACAAACCCCTTGTATCCTTTTGGGACACTCTCTCTTCCCTAGATGTATCATCCACTATCCAAATATCAGCCCTACCAACACACATTCACAGATATTCCAATTAACCCCTTAGCACCTGTCATAGCTATAAAGGGAAGGGAACAGCCCTCTTGTGTACAATACTATAAAATCCCTCATGGCCAGAGACATCAAAATCCTTTTACCTGTAAAGGGTTAAAAAGCTCAGGAAACCTGGCTGACATCTGACCCAAAGGACCAATAAGGGGACAAGATACTTTCAAATGTTGGTGGGGGGGAAGTCTTTTGTTTGTGCTCTTTGTTTTGGGTTGTTCGCTCTTGGGACTAAGAGGGACCAGACATCAATCCAGCCTCTCCAAATCTTTCTGAACCAGTCTCTCATATTTCAAACTTGTAAGTAACAGCCGGGCAAGGCACGTTAGTCTTATTTTTGTTTTCTCAACTTGTAAATGTTCCTTTTTGCTGAGAGGATTTTACCTCTGTTTGCTGTAACTTTGAACCTAAGGCTAGAGGGGGTTCCTCTGGGCTATATGAATCTGATTACCCTGTAAAGTATTTTCCATCTTGATTTTAGAGATGATTTTTACCTTTCTTTTTAAGAACCTGATTGATTTTTCCTTGTTTTAAGATCCAAGGGGATTGGATCTGGACTCACCAGGAATTGGTGGGGGAAAGGAGGGGGGATGGTTAAATTCTCCTTGTGTTAAGATCCAAGGGGTTGGATCGGTGTTCACCAGGAACTTGGTGAAAAAGCCTCTCAAGGCTACCCAGGGAGGAGAAGGTTTTGGGGAGAAAGGGGGTGTTCCAGACACTGAGGAATCTGGATGTGGCAGCGAACCCAGATCTAAGCTGGTAGTTAAACTTAGAAGTGTTTATGCAGGTCCCCACATCTGTACCCTAAAGTTCAGAGTGGAGGAGGAACCTTGACAGCACCAAAGGCAATGATTTCTGGGACTGAGTGCTAAAGTTTTAAAGACTTCAGGGAGATCCTGTCTTCTGAGACAGTCAAGATTTACATGATCTAGTTTTGTATCATAAAAACAAACAAGAGGTTAATATTAAAGAAACTATTATCCACAGAAAGTTTGCAGTATATATAATTGTCTCTTTCATTTGGATTTAGCTTAACCATACTGAAACACGACTAGTGGACTGTGCATTTAAGCACATCCTTGGGCAAAGGGTGTTGCATAAGTTACATCATTCCAGTCTCAGGAGGCATCGTGCCTCAGAGATGCCCTTCTCCAGGCTTTACATTTGCTTTGGAGAGGGTGGGTATGAATATGTTGTTGGTCTAGATCAGTAGAAGATTATGACACCCTCCCAGAAATTCAGCTGATATGCTGAGCAACCACAGTTCCCACTGAAGTCAATGGGAGTTTCAGCTGCTCAGTACATCTGAAAATCAGGCCACTTATTTAAGAGCCTAAATATGGATGCAGGTGCCTCACTTTGAGCGTGCATGTCTCAAAAAGGTCAGTTGTAGCTAGAGCTGCTAAGAAATGAGGATTTTTCCTCAAAAAAAGTTTTCATGCAAAAAATTCCCTTTTAAAAGTTTTCCCTGTAGGAAATTTTGAAAATATGGAAAAAACTGTTTCAGTTCCCACTTTCCCGCACTTTCTGACTGGTTTGTAACTGGCAAAAGGTGGAACAGAGCAATAAATTGGGAAAAACATGTAATTTTGAAACAAAAAAAATCCAAAAATTAAAAAAAACCCATCTCTTTTCCTCCCAACATATTTCATTTATAAAAAACTGGAAAAATGAAAAATTTCATTTTCAATGATACTTTGTTTTCCTATGAAAACCCTATTAACCAGAAATGTTTTGATCAACTGTACCTGTAGCTTTTAGAATATAAAGTTCACAAATCTAAATGTAAAGTAGTATACGTCTTCTTTCCCCTCTTTACATTCCTTCCTTCATTTTTTTATTGTCATCTTTAATACTGTGACAATTTGAGTGAGCATTTTTCCTGTATTGTAAGGAACTATTCTTATTAGGTGTCTAACCTCCCATACACACAGTAATTATTATGTTTAAAGGCAGACTGAAGAGAAACAGATGTGTTTGAAAGAAGATGAACAGTCACCATTCTTTGGTATTTAAAAAGTTGCACATATTTTTTTCCTGATTTCTGAAATGCCAGTTTATTCTGGGCATTTGTGCAACATCTAACACAAAGGGGCCCTAACTTAATCCTAAGTAATAATTGTAATAATAATACTTTTTAAATGTTAATAAAAGAAAATTAATTCTGCCAATACCAATAAAAAAAGGAAAACTGCTCCATAAACTGCTATAATTCTTCCATGCTGATGCAGAATGTAAGCTCACGTATCAATTAGTTGGGATATTACATTGTATAATTAATGAATTTTCAATTGGAAAAGGGAAGTGTGTGCCATTTTCTTGTCAGTGGTCTTAAAAATCCAATGTACAACCAAAATAAAACCTGTGGTGAAACAGTCTGCTATATACTAACAGAGACTTCTCAAATGATCTCTATTGAGTTTATGATTAGTGACATGCCTCAATGCACGTTATTAGGCTACATGGCTTGTTTCACTTTATGCAAGATTTTAAAGTAAGAACTCTACCATCCCGTCAGTCCATACCCATGGAGAGTGTACAAACTAAGGGCTAGATTGCAATTTGGAGTACACACCCCTAGCATAGCACAAAGGGGAAGTAAAAGCATGCCTATGCTCCTACATGGGCTAGCCATATTGTGGGTTTGGGTGTGCTGGGAGAAGTAGCAGCATTTGCTGTGAACTGGAGGAGTAGCAGATGTCTGGGGAGTGGGCAGAACTTTGCCTGGCCTGGTCCTGGAGTGGTGGAACAACATGCTACCCCTTGCTATGGGCTTTTTCCTTATGGCACAATCTAGTGCTAAGTGACGCAGGGACCAGATGTTACAAAGAGAGTACACAGAGTTGGTCAGCAGAAGGAAACAGCCACACTATGCCTTACAGCACTGAATGTTATATTGCACACGCAGTGCAATGTAACAGTCTCACAATGCAATCCAGTATTGCCAGAAATATAGGCAGGACAATTAAAGATCACGTCATTCACTGTCACACAGAATGAAGCCAGGACAGTTAAAGATAACGCATATGACAAACCAACCACTGATGAGCTCATGGATTTGGGTGTATTATTGAACATGACTGCATGGGAGTTACTGACATGTGACATTAATGGATATGTGGATTAATGCCACATATCCTGACCCTGGGCTCTGGCATCTCTTGCTGGTTGATTTAGTAAACAATCACTCTATAGCACTGGTTTGGTTGCCAACACCAGGACCTGCCCACAGGATGCCTATGGTAGCAAGACACCTACCTACCATGTATCTATGCAATAGGCACTATTAACACAGTCTGTTCTCCTGCATAGTGGGGAGGTGGTGTCCATTACTGTTCCTATATGGCGTCTCCACTCTTCTGCAGTGTAACAACTGGACTCCTGACCTTTACTGCCATATGGACACAGGCACTGACTTATATTTTTCCTGGTGGGTGCGCCACCCCTGCTCTGCCCCCACTCCACCTCTTCCTTTACTGCCACACATGCTACATACTACACAATGCTGCCCTTCCTAGTGCTTTCTCTGAGAATTTAGCTTCTTGAGGACAATAATGGAACAGGACCTAGGGGAGAGTCTATCACAGGCCTTGCTCCACTTTACATGCTATTTGGACTATTTTTTACATAAGACTTTTTTGTAAATACTGTCAGAGTAATCATGGCGGAATACTCTTTTGGATTATCTACTGGGACCCTGACTCTTCAGAAAAAAAAAGGCGGGGGGAGGGGGGGAGGACATGTGCTTCTGACAATGCCATGCAAAATGATCAGTCTGTTTTAGGCTCAGGAAACCACTGGGAGGCATGTTCTGCTAATATGAGGCATTGTGAATAAATCAGAATGCTTCTACAGTCAGCCCTGGCTTTGGAGATTATGATTGGGTGAACATTGGCCATTTGTATCTGTGGTGCAGAAAGCCACTCGCTCAGCCAGATCCACACGTGGAGAACAGTGACTTGAGAGACAAGGAGGGAAGAATTTGGATGAAGTTATACCGTGCTGAGACCTGACCTTGCATTTTACTGTAGAATCTCCAGTACTCTAGAATCTATCCCTATGAAACTAACTTCAAACCCAGTGCAAAGCATAAGGAAAGGGATTTTGACTGGGAGATGTTGAGTAGACGGAATCTTTCCTACCTGTGACCAGGTGCCAGTACAGAGAGACTGGCACAGTCACTCTACACCACTGTTCTAAATTCTGGATTATAATAGTGGCAAAGGGCTTGTCCATTATGCAGAGGGTGTGCCCAGACCCTGGCCATAAGCCTAACATGCCATAGCCCCACTCACAGCAAAGCAGAGCTCAAGGGGTACAGATTTCCCTTATGCAGCCTCTGGCCTCCCCTCTCTTCATGCTGAACAGCAGTAGTGGTTCTGGTGCTTGCTAAGCCTTGCTGAGCTGGGAGGGGACTGGGGCAGGAGTATCAGGATTTACCAAGCTTTCAAATTTAACAAATAAGTAGCAGAAAAAAACAAACAAAAACAAACCTCTTATTTGGCTGCAAAGAATTATGCACAAAATATTCACAGCAAAACCTGCCTGCATTTGAAATACTGTAAATTGGATTAATGCTGCTATTCAACTATATTTGCTTTAGTCATGCATTGCTCTATTACGACAAAAATATTTGTGCAATAATTTGCTGATTTCTCTATGAATTAAGGCTCTTATTCTGTGAGGGTGCAAGGGTCCATGTGGCTCCAATGGCAAGACTGGAGTATGAAATCTGGTTGCACTAGTCTACCAGCAATTGAGAAAATATAATGTAGTCTTGATTTCCCCATTGTATGGTGATTCCATTTTTAAAAATATATCTATTTTGGAGTTTTCAATAGTGCTACTTACACAACTGATATACAGTAAGTGATTCAAAGTACAAGAGTATCTTGTACAGAGCTCTTCCCCCTGTAAATCTCTCAGTGCTGGCAAATTGAGTTGCTTTTAGATATTTAGCCTTTCTGCTCAATTATACGATTTGCACACACATTTCTTTTGAGTTAGTCCACTAACTTTCCCTTTGAAAGTACGGAACAAGGCTTTTTGTGCTAGGACTTATCAAGTCTAAAATCTTAAGAAATTTAGTGTCTGCAATATAGAAAAATACATCAGGACAAAAAGCCTATTAACTAAAAATGCTGGAGAAGACATTCTGTGAGCCTACTCTTTTTTTTTTTTAAACTTCATATTGTTTATAGTTTCTTCCTTTGTTCCTTTATTCTGAGAGATCCTAGTGAAATTAACAGTTTTTAAAGATACACTGTCAGGTGGCTAAAGCCTAACACTCAGCTGGTGTGTGAAAAGCACAGACCCTAACAATTTCATAATAATATGTATTATTTTCAATTAAACTTCTTTGGATCTAAACAGTCCCAGCAGTGTTTGCAACTAAAACTTTGCCGACTTGTGCTAGCATGTGAAAACTGGAAAGTGAACCTGAAATCAAAGTCTGGTTTCTATACGGATTAAGTCCAACAAACTACAAAGAATAAGCAAACAGTATTTTAAGAGTCTTTGTTTAAAAAAAAAAAAAAAACCCCAAAGGTGCCACTAGTAATTCTTAACGGGCCTGAGGTCCAAGATGAGCAACATGAGGGTCTGCATAGTGGCAAGTGTTGGGCTAGGTGCCTTGTTGCCCTTTAGGACTAGAAAGTAGAGTTTTAGATCAGTGGAAAGGAAAGATTCTTCTTCGAGTGATTGCTCCTATGCATTCCAGTTAGGTGTGCGCGTCGCGCGTGCACGGCTCTTCGGAAGACTTTTACCCTAGCAACACCGGCGGGCCGGCTGGGTGCCCCCTGGAGTGGCGCCGCTATAGCGCTAGATATATACCCCAGCCGGCCCGTCCGCTCCTCAGTTCCTTCTTCCCGCCCGTGACGGCCAGTTGGAACAGTGGAGTGCTCGTTTGTCCTCCACATCCCTAGCTCACCTTGGTTCTAGTTTTGTAGTTAGTGTATATAGTTGTTAAAATAGTTAGTTAAGTAAGTTATTAGGTAGATTAAGGGGAATTAGGGGGGCTTAGCCCCTCTTTTCCCGTCCGGTGCGGGCGTATGCCCAAGACACCGGGGTTTAAGCCCTGTGTGGCTTGCCAGCGGCACATGCCGATTGGGGACCCTCACGACTCCTGCCTGTCTTGGTGAGGCCCATCGACCAGGTAAGTGCCCTATTTGCAGATCGTTCAAGCCTAGAACGAAAAAGGAGCGGGACGTTAGATTAAGGCAGCTCCTAATGGAATCGGCGTTTACCCCTGCGGTGCCGACACCATCAGCTCCGCCGTCGTCCTCGGCACGGAGCGCTCCAGTGGTCCCCGACCGGTCCGGTACCGAGACTCTTAAGAAGCAGCCGGCACCGAAGCCCCGGCACCATTCCCTCTCACCATCCGGGAAACGGAAGCCGCAGCCAAAGTCTGGGAAGACTGCTGCATCGAGATCGCCTGTCCAGCAGCCAGTGTCGGCCCCTTCGGTACTGACCTCGACAGCGCACGGACCGTGCGCGGTACCGTTGACTCCGGCGCCAACAGGGCCGTTGAGTCCGGTACCTCCGTGCTCCCTGGTGCAAACCGTGGTCGAGCTGCCTCTCCCGTCCACGCCCGAGACGTTCTCGACGGCGAGGGAGCTCATAGAGCTAACAGAGGCACCAAGCCTCCGGCCCCCGGCACCGCCGGTGCGGGCTGAGCAGTCAGTGGGCAAGCCGGCCATGATACGGCCTCCTTCCCCTGACAGACGGGATAGAAGGCGATCCAGGTCCCGCTCCCGATCTCGGAGACGGTCACCTTCACACCGCTCCAGGTCCCGGCACCGGTCACCATCCCGGTACCGCTCTCCGTCTTGGCGCCGGTCGCAGTCCCGGTACCGCTCCTCATCGCGGTACTGGTCGCACTCCCGGAGGCGATCCCGGTCCCGGTCTCCGGAGCGTCGGCACCGAAGAAGGTCCGGATCCCGGCACCGCTCCCGTCGCCGTTCTCGGAGCCGCTCCCGTCGACGACGGTCGAGATCGCGGTCGACCTCCCGGTACTCATGCGGTCGACGGTCCCGCTCTCGCTCCCGGTACCACGACGATCGGCACCGGTCCCCGGCACCGTACACGGACAGACTAGCGGCATCGACGGCGCAGTCCCTGAGCGCCTCTTTCCCCCCGTGGCCTTCCCGCCAACCGTCGGTCGCCTCGCACGAGGGCAGCGGTGGAGATCACCGGGCAGACCCCCAAGGACAGGACCACGGTCCACAGCAATGGGGCTTCTGGACCCCCTGGGCCTTTCACAAGGCTCAAGGCGCCCCCTCCCTCCAGCGACCCAGGCCCTTCGACCACAGGGTGCCGGAAGCCACTGTCAGCAGGCCCCCTCCATCACCTCCGGTTGAGGTTCCGCCACCACCTGTACCGGCGGAACATCCCGTAGAGGCGGAGGCTTCGCACCCCATGGACGAACCACAGCTACAAGCCATGGGTCAGGGCCATTCCTCGTCTTCCTCACCGGACGAGGCGGTGGCGGGGTCCTCATCATCGGATCCCCCACCGATTGACTTGCGTGCCCATCAGGACCTCCTCCGTCGGGTGGCACAAGCCATCAACCTCCCGGTCGCAGAGGTCACTGAGGACGAGGATCCAGTTACTAATGTGATTGGAGCTGAGGCCCCCATGCGAGTGGCCCTGCCCTTCATTCGCACTATTCAGAGGAATGCCACTACAATCTGGCAATCACCTGCGTCCATCCCTCCCACTGCTCGAGGCGTGGAGCGAAAGTACTCCGTGCCCCCGACCGGGTATGAGTACCTGTATACACACCCGGCCCCAGACTCCCTAGTTGCACAGTCGGTGAATGACCGGGAAAGAAATGGGCAGCCCGCGCCAGCGCCGAAGTCCAAGGACGCGCGCAGGATGGACCTGTTGGGCCGAAAGGTCTATTCGGCTGGCGGCCTCCAACTACGGATATCCAATCAGTTGGCTCTCCTTAGCCGCTATGCCTACGACAACTTCGTGGCTCTCTCTAAGTTTACGGAGTTGATTCCCACAACCTCCAGGCAGGAGTTCTCTGCCCTGCTAGAAGAGGGCAAGAAAGCCTCCAGGTCCTCCATCCAGGCCTCACTGGACTCTGCAGATTCCGGAGCCAGGACTTTGGCATCAGGAGTGACCATGAGGAGGATCTCCTGGCTGCAATCGTCTACCTTGCCGCCAGAAGTCCAGTATACCTTGCAGAACCTGCCCTTCGATACCAAGGGCCTATTCTCGGAGAAAACAGACTCCAGAATCCAGACCCTTAAGGATGGCCGTATTGCCATCCGCACCCTGGGCATGCACACACCTGCTACCCAGCGGAGGTCCTTCAGGCAGCAGCCCTATTGTCCATTTAATCAGTCCAGGTCGAGGCCTGATAATGGACGCAGAGGCAGACTGAACCGCCGTAGACCATCGGGCAATCGGCGTACCCAGTCCCAGGCGCCCTCTAAAGCCCCTCAAGGGCCGAAACAGGCGTTTTGATGGGATGCCCGAGAACGGCCCATCAGTCTCTCCACCGGATCCTTCCCCGTTATTTTTCAACCGTCTTTCCCACTTCCTCCCGGCGTGGTCCCAGATTACAACGGACAACTGGGTGCTACGCACGGTAGAGTCCGGTTACCGTCTTCAGTTTGTTTCGCCCCCGCCCTCCCACCCACCCACCCCGTCCCTCTTCAGGGACCCCTCTCACGAGCAAGTCCTCTTACAAGAGGTCGAGTCTCTGCTGAGCTTGGGTGCCATAGAGGAGGTGCCGAGCGATATGCGAGGCAGGGGATTTTATTCCCGATATTTCCTAATCCCCAAGGCGAAGGGAGGTCTACGACCCATACTCAACCTCCGAGAGCTCAACAGGTACCTGGTCAAGATCAAGTTTCGCATGGAGACCCTGGGGACCATCATCCCCTCCCTGGATCCGGGAGACTGGTTTGCCGCCCTCGACATGAAGGACGCATATTTTCATGTCGCGATTTACCCTCCTCATCGACGCTACCTGCGTTTCGTTGTCAACAGCACACACTACCAGTTCGCAGTGCTACCCTTCGGCCTCTCCACAGCGCCGAGGGTCTTCACCAAGTGTATGGCAGTGGTTGCCGCGGCCCTCCGCCGTCGTCGGATACATGTCTACCCGTATCTCGACGATTGGCTGGTCCGGGGACCATCCCGCCAACTGGTAGCGAGTCACATGACCACGATCCTAGCCCTGTTTCAGCGCCTAGGACTTATGATAAATGCCGAGAAGTCAACGTTGACTCCATCGCAAAGGGTGGAGTTCATCGGAGCGGTCCTGGATTCCAATTTGGCCAGGGCCTGCCTGCCCCAACCTCGGCATCAGTCTCTGGTCTCCCTAGTTCGGGGCCTACAATCCTTTCCAACGACAACGGTGTGTTCCTGCCTCCGCCTCCTGGGCCACATAGCTTCGTGCACGTTCGTCACTCCGTACGCGAGGTTGCACCTTCGCCCGTTTCAAACTTGGCTTGCGTCAGTGTACCGGCCCCACCGCGACTCCATGGATATGGTAGTCATGCCCACGAAGCCGATCCTCACTTCGCTCACCTGGTGGCTGGACCCAGAAGTGGTGTGTGCCGGAGTCTCTTTCCGCCCTCCTCAACCATCCGTCACTCTGACCACGGATGCTTCAGAGCTAGGGTGTGGGGCAAACCTAGCCGACCTGCACACCCAAGGTCTCTGGTCGCCCCGAGAGCTCTCCTTACATATCAATGTCAGGGAGCTGCGGGCGATTCGCCTCGCGTGTCAAGCCTTCCGCTCCCATCTCCAAGGGCGTTGTGTCGCAGTGTTGATGGACAACACAACGGCGATGTTTTATGTCAACAAGCAGGGTGGGGCCCGATCCTCCCTACTTTGCACGGAAGCGATGCTCCTGTGGGACTTCTGCATAACCCACTTGATTCACCTGGTAGCGTCCTATCTTCCAGGAGTGCAGAACACGCTGGCCGACCGTCTCAGCAGGTCGTTCCTTTCACATGAGTGGTCGCTGCGTCCAGATGTGGTGTACACAATTTTCCACAGGTGGGGGTTTCCCCAAATAGACCTGTTTGCCTCCAGAGAGAACAGGAAGTGCCACCAGTTCTGTTCTTACCAGGGTCGCGCCCCGGGCTCCCTGTCGGATGCATTCCTCTTCTCCTGGACGGGTCACCTCCTATATGCCTTCCCTCCGTTCCCGCTCGTACATCGGGTGCTTCTCAAGCTTCGGAGGGACAGGGCCCACCTCATACTCGTCACTCCGGCCTGGCCGAGGCAGCACTGGTACACTCTGCTGCTCGAGCTCTCCGTTCGGGATCCCATTCCTCTCCCGTTGTGGCCAGATCTGATAACGCAGGACTTCGGCAGGCTCCGCCACCCGGACCTGCAGTCCCTCCATCTTACAGCCTGGTGCCTGAGTGGTTGACCCACGCGGAGCATGCCTGTTCGGTGGCGGTCCAGCGAGTCCTGCTAGAGAGCAGGAAGCCCTCCACTCACTCGACTTACCTCGCGAAATGGAAGCGATTCGCAATCTGGTGCGATCAGAGACCTGAATCCGTTCGTTGTCCCTATACCAACGATCCTGGACTACCTCTGGTCACACTTAAGGAGCAAGGTCTCGTGGTCTCATCATTGAAAGTGCACCTAGCGGCCATATCCGCCTTTCAGCTGCCTGTCGGTCACCGGTCCATCTTCTCCGATCCGACGGTTTCCCGCTTCCTCAAAGGCCTAGATCGCTTGTTCCCGCCAGTGTGGCGTCCTACTCCGTCCTGGGATCTGAATCTGGTTTTGACCAGGCTCATGAGAGCCCCCTTTGAGCCCTTGGCCACGTGTTCCCTGCTCCATCTGTCGTGGAAAACAGCTTTCCTCGTCGCCATAACCTCAGCGAGGCGAGTTTCCGAGCTTCATGCCCTGACGGCTGGTCCACCGTACACCATCTTTCATGCAGACAAGGTTCAGCTTCGGCCACACCCGGCCTTCCTCCCTAAGGTGGTGTCGGCCTTCCATTTAAACCAGGACATTTTTCTTCCTGTTTTTTTCCCGAAGCCTCACGCCTCGAGTCGGGAACAACAGCTTCACACCCTGGACGTCCGCAGGGCCCTTGCTTTCTACATAGAGCGAACAAAACCCTTCCGGCATTCGCCCCAACTGTTCGTAGCAGTTGCGGAGCGTATGAAAGGCACGCCGGTCTCCTCTCAGAGGATTTCCTCCTGGGTCACTGCATGTATCCGAACATGCTACGAGCTTGCTTGTGTACCAGCTAACCGTCTCACCGCTCACTCTACGAGAGCTCAATCCTCGTCTGCCGCCTTCCTGGCCCATGTCCCCATCCAGGATATCTGTAGAGCGGCCACCTGGTCTTCTGTCCACACCTTCGCTTCCCACTACGCGTTGGTGCAGCAATCCAGAGACGATGCAGCCTTCGGCTCAGCAGTCTTACACTCTGCCACGTCTCACTCCGACCCCACCGCCTAGGTAAGGCTTGGGAATCACCTAACTGGAATGCATAGGAGCAATCACTCGAAGAAGAAAAGACGGTTACTCACCGTTGTAACTGTTGTTCTTCGAGATGTGTTGCTCCTATCCATTCCAGACCCGCCCTCCTTCCCCACTGTCGGAGTAGCCGGCAAGAAGGAACTGAGGAGCGGACGGGCCGGCTGGGGTATATATCTAGCGCTATAGCGGCGCCACTCCAGGGGGCGCCCAGCCGGCCCACCGGTGTTGCTAGGGTAAAAGTCTTCCGAAGAGCCGTGCACGACGGCGCGCACACCTAACTGGAATGGATAGGAGCAACACATCTCGAAGAACAACAGTTACAATGGTGAGTAACCGTCTTTTCCCAGAATCCCAATGGGTCAAACCATACTTGCTTCTCGCTCTGGAAAGGCCCACGATATCAGATACATTTGGGATTCCTTCATTTTAATTCAGGCTAAAGTCTTGGCCTTGCAAAGAGATCCATGTGCATGTGCGTGCCCTGCAAAGAGTCCCATTGAAGTCAACAGGACTCATGTAGAAGTAAGGGTTTGTACCTCCACTTCTCTGCAGGCTGCATTCTTTTTATTTTTATTTTTATTTTATTTTTTAATTACACCAGTGTATTTCTGGAGTGAGCTGATGAAAGTGCCCAAAACGCTTTTCAATTTATCTTTCCCCAAGAACAGTGCAGAGGCAGGCCTGTGTTCTTCGAAAGAGGTCTGTCTCTAAAAATCCATTTATGAATAAAATTAGCTGATTTCCCCCCCCCCCCCCGTTTTATCATCTCCCTAGGTTTGCAAAGTTATTTAGAAGGGATTCCAAGTTGCAATACCTTCTCTTTCTACCAGGACTCATAACAATTTTTTCCTTTAGGCTAAAAAACGTATAAAATCACCACAACGAGTAGTATCAGCAGTAATACTTTAAACCCTAATTTAGAAAGAAAGATAAAAGAACACTTGGCAGGTTCTCTCTCTTCCTCCGAAATAAAATCAGAAGAGAATTTCTGTACCTCATATCTCCAAATTTCTTGCTGATGGCTGTTCCTACATTGCTGATAGCTGCTGTTGCCTTCTGTCCTGCATGGCTCAGAGTTTCGTGTGTTTTCTTGTAACTAGAAATAAAAGCAAAATAGTGGTAAGTCATTCATATAAAAAGAGATAACAGATGCTCATCTGTGCTGCAATTCATTTTTATTCTCCATATTTCTAAATTTGAAAAAAACATTCCTACTAAGGGTTAAGAATTGAGATGGTTTGTCAGGTTAGGATATACAATGCATGCTTCTTATGTAGCTTTCCAAATGCAGGCTGACCCTAATAGGACCACATTACCTTCCAGTGGAGTGAATCCCTCCCTGTGTCCCCTCAGAGAGCATATCGTTTGAGTGGGTTGGTGCAATCCATTTAAAGGTGAAATGCAGTCATTATACACCTTACATTCTGGAATATATTTTAATATAATGAAAATCAAAGGTTTATAGAAATATCAGACACTATTTCACTAAATCCATCATTGTAAAGTGAGGGGGAAATTGTCCCTCAGCCGCAGCCGCTGATATTGTACTGATATACATCTCAGCAAAAAGTCTGAAGATACAATGTAGGACTCAGAAAACAAGTCTTCTGTTTGAGGGCATGGGAAAGCAAGCAATCTCAAAAGCTGTTGTAAATTTTACTACAACTTGACTTATAACCTATATTCTTGGACACATCAGAGCTGATCAAGTAACAAAAACAACTGAGTTGAAATTTTAGCAATTTTTCTTGCATTTTTGGTCTAAATACAAAGTTCCTATGAAAAAATCAATTTTTGAAAAATGTCAACCAATATTATTAATACAATAGAAACCTAGCCACAAAGAGCTTGCAATTTATAAAGACAAAGTGTGTCATAGCCAGTGAAAATCAGGGTGATGACCAGCACATATTTTCTTTTTATATTATACACACACACACACATACACACACACATACACGTTCATTAGCCTGTTCGTTCATAAACCGATCCCCCAAGATGGTTAGGTAAAAATAGCAAAAACTGTATGACCCGTTCATAAGCCGACCCTGTATTTCAGGGGTTGGCAAACTTTGGCTCCTGGCCATCAGAGTAAGCCGCTGGCGGGTTGAGACGTTTTGTTTACTTGGTGCGTCTTCAGGCACGGAGCCCCTCAGCTCCCAGAGTCTGCGCCACTATCCACAGCTCCCATTGGCTGGCAACGGCGAACCGCAGCCACAGGGAGCTGAGGGGCTGCATGCCTGCAGACATTCCAGGTAAAGAAAGTGACAATTTATTAGATATTCAATTCAATGCTTCCATAGAGTTTAAAATCATCAAATTTTGGTGTAGACCCGTTTATAAGCCGATCCCCACTCTTTGATGTGTCACTTTTTTTTTTTAAACCAAAAATACATAGATATACACACTTGTTCATAAGTCAAATATTTTTGGCTTTTTTATATATAAAAACTATATTTAAATAGTAACTATATTTAAAAACTACCCTCAGTTGCTCCTATACATAATCATTGTCTGCAATTTTTTTTTAATCATCTGCCGCTATTAATATTGTAACCTGGTATTTAATCCTTGCATCTTACTTTTTTAATTTTAAGTGTTGCTTACTTAGGGCTTGATTCTGCTCCACTGAAGTAAATGGCGGTACATCATTGACTTCAATGGGAATAGGCACAAACACTTATTGCAAAGGAAAACTAGCTTAATTCTTTCAGTACTACTTTACCTCATTGGACTACCAAAGTAACAGCTTCACATTTGACTGTTTTAAATATATTTATGTATATATTTAAAACATGCCCTAAAATTCTTTACTTATCTGTTCAATTAGGTAAAGTAATGCCAATCTTTTGTGTTAACGAATAACAGAAAGTGTAACTACTGAAGGAAATAAAAATGCCCATAAGATGAAAAAAGGCTCCTGATGAAATCTGGACAGCAAGTGCATATTCAAAGTAGTTCTGAAATCTTTCTTAAATCACTCATGTAATGTATGGCATGTGTGTTCAGACACACAATCTCCTTAATTCACACACTGCTGATTTATAGGACATGCTTTGACTTGTCATGCTTTCATTTCCCCTCAATACTGTTTAACCTATGAATTGTGAAACAGTTTCTCATTCCAGTTTTCTGCACTGGCAGTTCTTTTGTTGAGCAGACAAGTTCTGATCACATTAAAGCTGCCTTCTCTAGGGTATAACATGACATTTTCAGTGAAGCAAAATGAACCCTGAATTAGGAATACTGACCTAACAAAATGAAAGCACTTACAATAAATTACCTTATATTCTGTCTATATTGCTGAAAGAACGGTAGAAATGAACATGAAAGCATTATAAATATTATTTTGTTGGTCTTATTTATCCTTTCAGCTCATACAATAGAAAAACACCCACCAGAGACCAGTTGGGAAACCTCATTGCCTAGTTCCTTCAGCAGAAAATTGTTTTCTTATTTCCCATATGTAGGAAAATAATATAGCTTCGGCGGGTGGGGGAAATGGGGACAAAAAATGGGAAAATAAAATAAAAAATGGCATTCACATTTACCATATAGTATGTCATATATGTTACCCATATTGCCTCCATGCTATGTCTTTTATAGCATACAATGATAAATGCAGCAGAATTAAGGCTGCCAGGCAAACCTTGCTCCTTACTCTGGTAAAATCTCAAACTTGATTACCGCATGGTTTCTGAATGAACACACTTTGGTTATATATACTCCGTACCCCCTAAAGGCAAATGTTTGCCAGATGATTCAGCAGATGACAGTTCTAGAAGTCCAGTGCTCTGCTCCTGCTCTCAGTAAGTGACATTGCTATAATGACTGCAAGTGCTGGAGAAAAGCAACTTGCAAAGGCAGGAACAGGGATTATGCCTGGTGGTGGTTTTCTTTTTTTAAAATGGTATGTATAGACCACCCAAATGTTAGTTTGTTTTTAAAAGGGTCTCGTCTCATCTCCCCTCCCGACTCCTGCTTGTTTTTCACCTTAAAAATATCAAGAACGTCACATTTTTTGGTTTGGGTCTTACATGTGTATTGTGAGCTCTCTCAGCACTGTATTGAAAGGAGCTGGGTGGGAATGCTGAATCTTTAACAAAGCAATCTTTTCTCCCAGCTGCATAGTTGGATATCTGAGTTAAGTAGGTGTTACCAAAAAACATACAAAAGCCAGAGAGCTTTAAACATTTTTAACAAGAACTACTTCCCCTCACATATTATCACATTTAACTGCGTGGCATCTCCAATACCATAATCTTCCCAGCACTTCTCCACAGACCTGCTCCAAAGTCCATGGAAGTCAAAGGAAGGTCTTTCCAGTAACTTGAACGGGCTTTGGATAGAGCCCCAGCTGTTTAGAAAGCCTTTCAGGAAAAAAAGATAGAGAAAAGTTTACTTTTCAACATGATAAACAACTTGGGGGTGAAGGTGGACCATGAAGAAACCTTTTAGGCTTCTTTATACATCAAATAAGCTAAAAAGGGTACAAATCCATTTGCTTTTCCTCATTTTCAGGTCACCTTTCAAAGGCACTTTCAGGAACCAGATTTGCTAAGAGGACCTGGATATCTGGCCTTTCAACCTCCAGGTCATCAATTTAAATCCACCACAAGTTGGTGACAGAAGGTTTTATTTGACAGTTGATTGATAACATCTGCCAAATAAGTTGGATGTCTCATTCAAATTCACAGCAGACAGAGGCTCACCTCACAGAATGCTATCAAAACTGGCTCCACAAGGGGGTGCCCCAGCAATGAGAGCAGGACTGAATAACCATGGCCACTGAACCCTCATCTTAACAGGGTTGCCAACTTTCTGATTGCAGAAAACTGAACACCCTTGCCCTGCCCCCTGCCCCGGGGCCCTGCCTCTTCCCACAGGCCCTGACAGCAGGCACTGCCCTCATGGTTCCCGGCCAATCGGAGCTGCAGAGCCGGCACTCGGGCAGTGTGCAGAGCCTCCCTGGCCACCCCTGCACCTAGGGGCCGCAGGGACACATCGCCACTTCCAGGAGCCATGCAAAGCCAGGGCAGGGAGGGAGCCTTCCTTAGTCCCGCTACACTGCCGACCGAACTTTTCATGGCCTGGTCAGTGGTGCTGATAGGAGCTGCCAGGATCCCTTTTTGACCAGGCATTCTGATTGAAAAACGGATGTCTGGCAACCCTACGATGGTACCTAAGCCAGAGGTTCTAGCACACTGCTGGAGCAAGGTAAGGAAGCTGTACTTAGCTTGTGAGCTCTTTGGGAGCAGGCACTGTCTTTGTTCTGATTTATATAGCACTTAGCACAATGGAGTCCTGGTCCATGACTATGGCTTCTAAGCACGACTAAAATAAATAAATAAATAAAATAAAATAAAGAATTGCTGCTTCCTGTGACAAGATTTTCCCCTTTAGATAACTGGAAGGTCTGATTCTTTAGTGCTGACAATCTGGCACCTTTTACAAAAACACCCAGGTCTCATTAAATGATGGTATGTGTTTAAAGTGGAGAGATGCTATTTTATTAAAGTATTCTTTCTAATTTGCCTTATTTCTTTAAAAAGTGATTCTCCTGTTACTAATGCCTGCTTTATACCTGTGTAATTCAAATGACATCAATGAATGTTCCCTCGTGCAAGAGAGCAGGATTGGGCCTTAAAATAACTTTTTACAGTTCTAAGTGTACAGCCATGTGGTTCCGTTGATTGTCTTTAAAAAAAAAATCAAATATACACATTCTAGCATCATGGGAAGATTCATTCTTTCACAATGGAAGCAAAATATACCCCAAAATAATGCATTTTTTACACATTGTGGTTGAAATCTGGGCTCTGTTCAAGTCAACAGAAATTTAAGTTCCCTCTCCAAGGTACTGCTATTGCTTGCTAGGTTGATGCTGAGAGTGACCAGTATTTTTTCCCCTGCTATATAAATACCAAATGCAATGGATCACAGGTATCTAATGCTCCCACCCCCTTTCTTCCAAAAGGATCAAAAGCCTGCCTGCTACATGGAATTCACTCTAAACTCTACTTCTGATCTATCACATACACCTCAGAAAAGCCCCCGGAAAGTTGATAACATTTTATAAATACGCTGCTGATTATAGACAAATTCAGAGGCTACAATCCAAATTTGTCAAATTCTCTCACAACAATTGATTTGCATTTGGAGGGATTAGAGGTTATCCCAAACTGACCAGCCAAAAGCAACATGTGATTTAATGGCTCTTTTCAGTAGAGGTAAAATAAATACCATTCTCTCTGCCATCAACTTACCTTGGTCTTAAATGATTACATTTTCCAACACGAAGCTCCATTCATCATGCCTGCATTTTTTATTTGCTCCAGTTCAGGAAAGCCATTAAGCACATGCTCAACTTTAAGCACGTCCACAGTGCTGTCCTAAATAGGGATGCTTTAACAAATCAGGGCCATAATACAGACTAGTATCATTACAAGGTCCGCACTCCCTGATAGCCAATAAGGAGCATGTTACACGGGAATTCATTTATGGGTTTAATGTAGCTGGAAGCCAAGGCAGCAAACCTCTAGGAAATAGCGTGTGTGTTATTTAACAGTGACTGTACTCAAAACACCACACTCACAGTTATAATTTAGAGATGAATATTTGAATAAAACAACGGGTAAGCACCTTTTCTTTTTCACGCCAGTATAAGCAGTTCTATGTCACAAACCACCCAGAGGTTTTATCTATGTATGTATTGTAAGTTCTACACATGGCACTGAAACTTTAAAAGGATAATCCCCGAATGCCTGTGTCCAGCAGACAAGCACTTCTTTAGTTAATAAACAAATACACAGATGAAGATAAACTCTCATTTGTGTCTATAAAAATACTACTTTGCTTATAGCACACATTCATTCTAGGGATCAGATAAAATAAGGCAGATTGTCAGTCTAATACTAATTTTTTGTAGCTCCCATAAATACTCTGTCCTTCCTAATGTTTCTATTAGGAAGAGGGGAGCATTTGTGTTCTTAATACTATAGAGGTTACATAACACTGTAAGTCCATCTAAGACTGTTATGCAAATAGTCTTTTTTGAGCTAATGACACCACCAACTCTCTGGAAAGCTGAGCTCGGATGTGGAAAAAAATGGCAGTGCTGGAGTGGGAAAGCTTTGTGAAACTCTCAAACACAGATGGGAACAATAATGAAACAATAAATCAACAAAACAACAACAGGCAACACTGGCCATTATGGGGATAGGAACTTAAACTTGGACTCCGCTAAAATTAGCTCAGGGTCAATCTAACACAGGGATGAAATCAAAGCTCTTTCTCCCACGAGATTTTTATCCTCCTTTCAGATCAGATGTAATCTTTTTCACAAATGACAAGTCCACAGAGGTTAGTGGCTTTGCCTCATCATATATGGTTACTGAATTATATGCTAACTGTGCATTTGTTAAACACTGTAGTTGTTTGGATGCTTTTGGCTCCTCATATTTATATGCATAAGTCTTTCTATTTTAGACCATGTCAATAATACTGGTAAGTGGTGACCTCTTTAGCAGTTTCTGACTTCTGGGGACATTATGTTTCATCAGCATTAATAGCATGAGCCAACTCATTCCAAATTCTCATGTAACATACACTCACTTGCTGTTGGTTTTTTTAATACGCTTCACAATTTAAATGTTTTTTAGAAGCCTCTAAGGGTAGCAACGAAATTCAGTATTCAGGTTAAGAACTATAAAGGCTAATTCAAATTTGCTTTGAGGGGAAAAACAAGTGTAGAATAGACAGTGTTTATTAATTACCTCCCTAGACTGCCGAATGCTCATAGCTGCTGAGTCATGTGATCTATAACAACTTTTCACTTTGGCCTTCAAGCAATCATTATTTATAATGACTTGGTAAGCACTGACCGTGTGGGATCTGTGGACATAAATGACAATGACAACGTCTTAAGATGGTCAATAGCTGGTCAAAAGCTGGCTGAAACCAGGCCAGATGACCCTGAGTCTTCAGATTGAGAAGCCTCAGATGCAGTACATTTAGAGCAAAGATATTCAAGAAACACCGGATCACCGACGCACTTGTGTTAGTTTCACATGGTAAATTAATTAGGCCTCTCTTCATGCTCACACCGATGTAAACCCACTGAGTTTACTAGAGTTACTCCAGATTTACAGTACCGATGTAAGAGCAGAATCAGACACTGATTTCAATAGAATTACTCCTGAATTACATTGAATTATAAAAATCAGGCCTCCTGTATTTAAGGTAGCAACATTTATTTCATGGTATCAGAGGAGAGGGAATACACGTCGGGGAGGGGGAGGTTTAAAAAAAAGTTTTGTCCATGTTTTACCCTGCTTGCTTTATCCAAAAAGGGGTTAAATAATAGAATGACACCTAAGCAAATATGGTACATGAATCATTACCAGGATTAATCTAAATCAAACTGACCTGCCTCAATCTGAGTATTTCTAGTATTTACCTTTTGTTACTTTGTTACCTTCAGCTGTAGCAATTTAGTTTAAAGCTTTTTTTTTTTAAATGAAATTCTCAGTTCATTTTTCTCTGCAGGATATAGTACCTAGTGATTCCAATTGCCTCCAATAATATCATAGATTCAAAGACTCTAGGACTGGAAGGGACCTCGAGAGGTCATCGAGTCCAGTCCCCTGCCCTCATGGCAGGACCAAATACTGTCTAGACCATCCCTGATAGACATTTATCTAACCTACTCTTAAATATCTCCAGAGATGGAGATTCCACAACCTCCCTAGGCAATTTATTCCAGTGTTTAACCACCCTGACAGTTAGGAACCTTTTCCTAATGTCCAAACTAAACCTCCCTTGCTGCAGTTTAAGCCCATTGCTTCTTGTTCTATCATTAGAGGCTAAGGTGAATAAGTTTTCTCCCTCCTCCTGACAACACCCTTTTAGATACCTGAAAACTGCTATCATGTCCCCTCTCAGTCTTCTCTTTTCCAAACAAACCAACCCAATTCTTTCAGCCTTCCTTTGTAGGTCATGTTCTCTAGACCTTTAATCATTCTTGTTGCTCTTCTCTGGACTCTCTCCAATTTCTCCACATCTTTCTTGAAATGCGGTGCCCAGAACTGGACACAATACTCCTGTTGAGGCCTAACCAGCGCCGAGTAGAGCGGAAGAATGACTTCTCGTGTCTTGCTCACAAACACACAATGCAACCCAGAATCACGTTTGCTTTTTTTGCAACAGCATCACACTGTTGACTCATATTTAGCTTGTGGTCCACTATAACCCCTAGATCCCTTTCTGCCGTACTCCTTCCTAGACAGTCTCTTCCCATTCTGTACGTGTGAAACTGATTGTTCCTTCCTAAGTGGAGCACTTTGCATTTGTCTTTATTAAACTTCATCCGGTTTACCTCAGACCATTTCTCCAATTTGTCCAGATCATTTTGAATTATGACCCTGTCCTCCAAAGTAGTTGCAATCCCTCCCAGTTTGGTATCATCTGCAAACTTAATAAGCGTACTTTCTATGCAAACATCTAAGTCGTTGATGAAGATATTGAACAGAGCCGGTCCCAAAACAGACCCCTGCGGAACCCTACTTGTTATACCTTTCCAGCAGGATTGGGAACCATTAATAACTACTCTCTGAGTACGGTTATCCAGCCAGTTATGCACCCGCCTTATAGTAGCCCCATCTAAATTGTATTTGCCTAGTTTATCGATAAGAATATCATGCGAGACCATATCAAATGCCTTACTAAAGTCTAGGTATACCACATCCACGCTTCTCTTTTATCCACAAGACTCGTTATCCTATCAAAGAAAGCTATCAGATTGGTTTGACACAATTTGTTCTTTACAAATCCATGCTGGCTATTCCCTATCACCTTACCACCTTCCAAGTGTTTGCAGATGATTTCCTTAATTACTTGCTCCATTATCTTCCCTGGCACAGAAGTTAAACTAACTGGTCTGTAGTTTCCTAAATTGTCTTTATTTCCCTTTTTATAGATGGGCACTATATTTGCTCTTTTTCAGTCTTCTGGAATCTCTCCCGCCTCCCATGATTTTCCAAAGATAATAGCTAGAGGCTCAGATACCTCCTCTATTAGCTCCTTGAGTATTCTAGGATGTATTTCATCAGGACCTGGTGACTTGCAGGCATCTAACTTTTCTAAGTGATTTTTAGCTTGTTCTTTTTTTATTTTATCTTCTAAACCAACCCCCTTCCCATAAGCATTCACTATGTTAGGCATTCCTTCAGACTTCTCAGTGAAGACCGAAACAAAAGTCATTAAGCATCTCTGCCATTTCCAAGTTTCTCCCTCCTCACTGAGCAGTGGGCCTACCCTGTCCTTGGTCTTCCTCTTGCTTCTAATGTATTGATAAAAAGTCGTCTTGTTTCCCTTTATTCCCATAGCTAGTTTGAGCTCATTTTGTGCCTTTGCCTTTCTAATCTTGCCCCTGCATTCCTGTGTTGTTTGCCTATATTCATCCTTTGTAATCTGACCTAGTTTCCATTTTTTATATGACTCCTTTTTATTTTTTAGATCATGCAAGATCTCGTGGTTAAGCCCAGGTGGTCTTTTGCCACATTTTCTATCTTTCCTACCCAGCGGAATAGCTTGCTTTTGGGCCCTTAATAGTGTCCCTTTGAAAAACTCTCAATTCTCCTCAGTTGTTTTTCCCCCTCAGTCTTGATTCCCATGGCACCTTACCTATCAGCTCTCTGAGCTTACCAAAATCTGCCTTCCTGAAATCCATTGTCTCTATTTTGCTGTACTCCCGTCTACCCTTCCTTAGAATTGCAAACTCTATGATTTCATGATCACTTTCACCCAAGCTGCCTTCCACTTTCAAATTCTCAACAAGTTCCTCCCTATTTGTTAAAATCAAGTCTAGAACAGCTTCCCCCCAGTAGCTTTTTCAACCTTCTGAAATAAAAAGTTGTCTGCAATGCAGACCAAGAACTTATTGGATAGTCTGTGCCCCGTGGTGTTATTTTCCCAACATATATCTGGATAGTTGAAGTCCCCCATCACCACCAAATCTTGGGCTTTGGATGATTTTGTTAGTTGTTTAAAAAAAGCCTCATCCACCTCTTCCACCTAGTTAGGTAGCCTGTAGTAGACTCCTAGCACAACCACCTTTGTTTTTTACCCCTTTTAGCCTAACCCAGAGACTCTCAACACTTCCGTCTCCTATGTCCATCTCCACCTCAGTCCAAGTGTGTACATTTTTAATATATATAAGGCAACACCTCCTCCCTTTTTCCCGTCTATTCTTCCTGAGCAAGCTGTACCCATCCACACCAACATTCCAATCATGTGTATTATCCCACCAAGTTTCAGTGATGCCAACAATGTCATCATCATGAAGGTTATCTTACAGCAGACATGCACCCTATAGTTAGATATTATTTTTCACTATTTACAGTAAAATAAACTTCTTCGCTAAGTTATCCTCCATATGTAAAGTAGACTTACAGGATATTTTGATCATATCGCCACCTAACAAGCTTGAATGTTATGTAATCCTTCTCTCCTATTTGCATTGTCTTGAAATATGAGAACAAGGTATTACTGCATATTTTATGGCAGACTTAATTCAAACAAATAAAGGGAAATATTGCTTCACACAATATGTAATCAGCAGAAAATACTGGTTCACACAATGTGTAGTCAGGCTGCACATATTTATCATGTCAGAGTTAGATACTGTAAGTGGATACTTAAATGACCAACATCTGCAATTACACAGAATAAAACAGGATAATCAAAGCTCATGCTTCAAGGTACCAGCTGATCTCATCAGGTTAGGAAGGAATTGCTCCTCAACTGGTCAGATGAAGTTTGACCTTCCTTTGAAGACTCAAACATAAGCCAGTAGAACGAGGATATCAATATATTATTTCTATCTCATATGGCAAGTCATGTATTTGACATGATATTTGGATTTAAAAACTTGCAGTCTATGGAATTAGAGAAAACATTAGTTAGATTAAGAATTGGCTCATTGACACATCTCAAATATAGTTGCATCAGTGAGTGTGGCTATTTCTAATGTGTCACCCAGGATTGGTTCTTCATCCAATGCCATTCAATATTTTTTTTTTAAATCAATGCTCTAGATGAAATCTTTGTTGATAAAGTTGACAGGTAACACAAAGATTGGTGGGACCATAAATAATGAAAACAGCTTACTGTTACAGAATGATCTGAATTTGCATGGTTCAATGGTCACAATCCAACAATATGTACATCTCACCATATCAAGTCCCTGCCATTGCAGGTGCCTCAAGCATTGGTGACGCCTTGATCTCTCCTGTTCTCTTCCTGTGACACACAACAGTTTGGTCTCTTGAGGACTGAAATGCTTAGTCTAACCCAATTTACTGTTTGGGGTAACTGAGTGAAATTAATGGCCTGGGATATAAAGGCTTAATGAGCTAATGGTCCCTTCTGACATTAAATTCTATGAAACTATGATTAATAGTGTATAATATTTTAAAAATCAGCTTCAGTAAAGTATATGACAACATATACTGTTAATTAATGTACCTTCATTTTGCTAATGACATTCAATGTTGTTCTGTTTCAGTCTTTTCTGGCAAAGAATAATCCATTATGAGCTCTCCTCCATGATAAAGCTTTCATGAGATGCAAGACGACTCAAACAACAACAAAACCATACAAGAACAGAGCCTGGTGGCACAAGCCATGTCTTACAGAGCTTGCTACTTTTTCTGTTTAAAGCATTAGTCAGTTTAAGAATGAAATGCTCTAGAATGAATGTAAAGCAGCTGTGTTTCTGGGAAACACTTGATTTGATAGATATTTTGCTAGGATTTCATGTAAAAGCGGAGGGCTGACTAAAGCATTAACTAACACATTTCATTTGAGCTTTAACATGCATGTAAATGATGTGTTGCAAGTATAGTCTATTCTAATAATCCACAGTTAAGAACATGTTCTTAAGAATGTCAGAGTGACTGAGCTTGTATCTTGCCATCTCATCCATGCAGATAAGCACAAAGGTTTATCAGTGACCTAAACTTAATTCCTACTCTGCTACTGAGTGACAGCAGCTCTCTCCCCTCTTCCTACCTGGAACCTATTATAGCATTTACAGGAACAGTGAAACCAAAATGTAATTATTTTGCCTAACATAGCATTGTAATTGTCTCCAGTGATGGCCATCTCACTAAAATGACACCTGGAAAAGTCTCATCAGGGATTGATTAAAAAATAATAATCTGTATTTAAAGATAAAGGGAAACCCTTTTATCGGCATTCACTAGCACTGCTCTAGTTAAAGCTGTATCAGCACTTTCAGGATAAATCATTATTTTCAGGGATTTATAATTTGGATCAAACACTTTCAAGGGTCAAATTCATAGCATCAATTGAATTAATCCATTTGTACCAGGTCAGAATATAGTCCTTAGCAGGACCGGCTCTAGGCACCAGCAAAGCAAGCACATATACTCTACAGAAGGTGAAGAGACACCTGTCACGTGTTTTGATGTGGTCCAACTACTTCTGAGTGATGCTATCATGAGAGACCCATGACATCTGGCATATGCAGTGCCACTTGAACCATGACTCAAGAATAGAAAAATCTTGCTGCTTGCTCACATTCTGCGCCTCCCAGAATCTATCATTGGGTATACCTGAGCCATGACGACCAATGATATGTTCAAAGCCATTTCGCAGACAGCCTAAGTGTGTTTAGGTCACCCAGGATCACGAGGGACTGTGTACACTAGACATTCCAACTGATCGTAAAAATGATCTTCAACTGAATCAACAGATTCCTCTATTGGTGCATAGACTACTATGACAGTGCGGTAACCATGCCAATGTTTAAGACGTGCAATAAACAGCCGAGACAACACTGGCATCCAGATTATTAAGGAGGACTTGGCCTCGTGCCGCAGTAGTGCTACCTCACGTAAGTGGTTGGAGCTGCCAGAATACAGAAGTAAGGAATCTTCCACCTCGTGACAGCCGTGATCTATCAGCCTTGCTTCTGTTAGGCCTGTGATTGATATGCCAAGACGGTCCATTTCACACGAGACAGTGACCTGATGACCATGCCTGGGAAGAATTGCAACATTCCAGATTGCAATTTTGATGGACTGGCAGAGATCCCAGGTACGACTCGATAAATTGTCACAATATATTGCAAACATGCCTGCTGACAGAGGATGCGCATCCCCAGGAGTGCTTTGGCACAAGTCATATGTGCTGAGGGAAGACAGCACTGGCAAGGCATCTACAGCTGAGAGTAAAGCAGGGGCTTTAACCCTGGTGCTGAGTGCTAAGTTATTCATGGTCAAAAGCAAGAGCAAAAGATTATGCCCCACAAAAAAACCCCCAAAAATACCACCTCAACCCACTGGGATGAGACGGAGGCATAGTAACATGACCCCTTTCCTGGTCTACCAATACTGGCTTCACGCTGTGCGATCCAAACCGTTGAGTCTCTCTCAGTGACTTCCTTCACTTGGGTAGCTAAGTGCAGCTGCTGCTCTGCATCTTCGCTGCCTGTGCTAGCCATCATTTTCGGGGTTCTCGTTGGACCTGTCCACCTCACATAATACCCAAGGTGATATTTCAGACAAGCCTTCATCGCTGAGGGCATAGCTCCAATGAGCGATCCCCTGCTTCAGATGTTACACCCACTCCACCACGATGAGGTACAGGTCGGCCTGTTTCATTGCATGACTTATGTTACAACATGGAAATGATCAATGTGTGTTTCTTATTGCTTAGTATTGTGTACTGGGAACTGCAAAATTTATTTCAAAAATGAAAGTAAGTGAAGTGCACCCACTCAAATGCAAAGCAAATACCTATAACCAAGCAAGAATTCAGGTTACATAAGCCCCTTCCCTGGGTAGCAAAATGCTAATTAGGAAAATAATTTAAAAAAAAATCAGTGCAACATTGTAAATAAAATTATACCTTATTCCACAATTGTTAGCTTTGCCTTTAAAACCCACCAACATTGTCCTGCTTCATTAAAAAGTGCAATTATTTATACTTAAAAAAATAATAAATGCACACACTGCTCTAAGCGAACCAAATTCCTGGCAATTTCTATTCACTGCAAACCTGAGCTCAGAAAAATTATTTTACCTGAATGCCTCGTCACCACCACAAATGTGAAATGAATGAAGTTGATTAACTATTCTTTAGGAAGTTATTGGTATGTTTTATATAGGCAAAAGGGCCTGTGAAAATAAAGCCCCCCTACCCAGACGTGTAGTTTATGCTAAAAATCAACCCATTGTAGAATAACAGAGGAAAAGACTGGACAAGAACATTGATTATGAACAGATGTGAATAATAGAAATCTTAGAAACTGGAAGGGACCTTCATGGTCCATCTGGTCAAGTCCCCTGCACTGAGGCAGGACTAAGTATTATCTAGAGCTTCTCACAACAAAATTTTTGGAGGCCTCAGAGTGCAGCCACCAACTCTTGCAGACAATTTTTCCAAAATACTTAATTAACTTTATGTGCACAATTATTTTTCTCCTAAACACATCCAAATCTTTGGGTTTTTTTGAAGACTCAATAATACAAAATAATGTATAGTCATCTCTATTCTTTACTGAACCTCAACATCATAGAAACACCAACAAGGTGCTTTGCACATTCTTGTCTTTTTTGTTGTTGTTTCTTTTGCTTTTTTGGTAAAACGTGGACGTCTGTACAACAATTCTACCCAGAGTTTGCTCCTATTTTTGTGCTTGGCGCATGTCAGGGAGCAGGAGCCCCTCACTCTGCCTGGGAGCTGTCAAACCCTGCAGCATGTGGGGGCCACTGAAGTACTTGCAGCAGCTATAGCAACTGTAAAGAGCAAGTGCGGCCCCAGGAGGGGGAAAAGGCTGACCTGTCTCCCTATCCCTGCCTTCTGTGGCCCTTCAGCGAGAGCCCACCCCAGGGAAGATGGGTTGGGAACTCACTGGCTGCCTGCAGAATCCCAGGTTAACCACGCTCTGGCTGGTTGGGAGTGGAGAAACTGCCCAGGGGAATGCCCAAGTGGCCAAACGCTGCAGCTGCCTCCACTGACAAGACCTGCCTCTGGCACCACCCACACCAGCCCCACGTCTACAGAGGCACTACACCCAGAGCCCCCTGAGGGGGCTGCGCAGCGCAGGGTGCTAATCTCTGCTGGTAGCACCAGTGCAAACACCAATGTGGCGCAGCTCACTGTCCTTAGAAACAGCTATTCAGGAGCAACAGTTGGGTGCCGCAGGGAGGGGTGCTGCTTTGCCCCTTCCCCTCAATATCCACCCATGTTTTGAAGGTTGTCATGGCCATACAAAAAACAAACAAAAAACAAAAAAAACCCCACACAGTGGCTGCATTTGAGAAACACTGATCTAGGCCAGCCCTGACAGACGACCCCAGTCTAACTGGTTCTTTTAAAAACTTCCAATGACGGAGATTTCACAACCTCCCTAGGTAATTTGCTCCTGTGTTTAACCAGTATTTACAGTTAAGAAGTTTTTCCTAATGTCTAACCTAAATCTTGCTGAAATTGAAGCCCATTACTTCTTGTCTTGTCCTCAGTGGATAAGGAGAACAAATCATCACTAAGGCTGCGAGTAGACAGTCACGGAGGTCACGGATTCCGTGACTTTCTGTGACCTCTGCAGCAGCTGGTGCTGGCTGGGGCAGCCCCTGGGCCAGCAGTTTGGGTGTGTAGGAGGGGGCTCAGGGCTAGGGGTTGGGAAGTGCAGGGGACTCTTACCTCACGGTGGGGGGCTCCCCAGCTCCCACTGGCATGGCCCCCCTGCAAATCCTAGGCGGAGGGGTGTCCCCATCAGATGCTGCCTGCGCCCACAGGTCCTGCCCCCACAGCTCCCATTGGCTGTGGTTTCCAGCCAATGGGAGCTGCGGGAACCAGCACTTGTGGCAGGAGCAGTGGAGCCCCTACCCTGGCCCCTGCTGCCTAGGAGCTGCAGGGATGTGGAGCCAGGTAGGAAGCCCCACCACCCCACCCTTCCTCCCACGGTAGCAGTGGCATGGCTCAGCCCCTCCCCCCCCAGTACCAGCGGGGTTCCCAGATCACCTCCCCAAGCACCCACAGCGCCATACCCAAGTTTTAGTCAGGGAGGGTATTTCTAGTAAAAGTCATGGACAGGTCACGAGCCCATACATTTTTGTTTACGGCCCATGACCTCTTCATGACTTTTACTAAAAATACCCGTGACTAAAACATAGCCTTAATTATCACTTTCCTCTTTATAACAACCTTATACATACTTGAAGACTTCTCATATTCCCCCCTCAGTCTTTCCTTCCCCAGCCTAAATAATCAGAAGTTTTTCAATCTTTCCTCATAGGTCTAGACCTTTAATTCATTTTTTGTTGCTCTCTTCTGGGCCTTCTCCAGTTTGTGCACCTTTCCTGAAGTGTGGTGGTCAGAAAGGGACAAAGTAGATGAGTTAGCTCAAACAGAAGGCATTTTGCATTCAGGGCTGAAAGATGTGAACAGCCTTCCAGAGTTTCCTTTTGAAAGCTACTTTGCTGCAAAATGCCAGAGCTATTGTTGCAAATATAGCATCCAACTGGAATTAATGGGAGTTGCCTGTGTGCACGGAGGGCAGAGAGGGCAGAATTTAGCTCTGTGTGCGCTATTGTCCCAGAACTGTGTGGCAACCTTGCAGGTGGCTTGAATCTATAGGAAACATTGGTCCATGGAGCCCATATTTATGGTCTTCTACAGGAGAAAAGCCATGGACATTTTCTGCTGGACAGAATCCTTTGAAGGTGACATTTCTGGCACTAACACTTCAAAGTTGGTGAACATCTAAAATGTTTTCAAATCTAGATGCCTAAAGTTAACGCCTATATCTACAGTTAGGCATCGGGCAGATTTTCAAAGGCACAAATAGCAGTTAGGTGCTCAAGTTACGACTAATTTTTGGGTACCCCCCATTTCTGGGAGCCCATTTAGGCTCTTTCCAAAAATCAATGATGGTTTGGGTGCATACTTCTTCGTGCTTTTGAAAATCTCCCAAGTTAAAAAAGGAGCCTTATTTTTGGAAATGTTGAGTGTCTACAAATCCCATTAACATTGGCTTGAAAGTCAGGCCATTTTAATTAAGATATCTAAATATGGATTTAGGAGTTTAAATTTGGGCACCCAAATATTTTGGACTTTGTACTTTAATTGGCTCCTGATTTAATAAGGATGAAGGCAAATATTAACAAGGAACCTTTGTGGGTAAGGCACTGACTCCATGCTACCACTGTGAATTAATGTTATTAGAATGGTTTATTCAACCTACAGTCATCATCTACTACCAGATTTCTGCCGGGACAGATCCTTCAGTGTGAATTCCCACTGAAGTCAACAGAAGCCCAGGTTGTGCGGCACTTTGAAGATTTGGATGCTTTAGAGGGAGGCACAAAGGGCAGTTTAGATACCTATCTCCAGTTAATTTTCAGTGGGAGATGGATGACTAAACTGTCCTTTGTACTTTTGAAACTTTTCCTTACCGCTCTTCATTTTTAATTAGAGGGACTGTCCTAATGATCAGGTCTCATGCAAATTATCCTGCTTATGTGCCCCTTCTATACAAGCTTAAAACAGAAAAGTTTGATTTAAGAATTCTGCTGGGCTGCCTCACTGAAGTTTTAGTTCTGATGCCTCATGACCCTATTCTTTCATTAATCCTGGCTGAAATACATCTTCCATGTTTTGTATGTTTGTGTTTATTAAAAATACCCACAAAGCCAAACCTTTACATGGAAAACACAATTTTTGTTTAAAAAAAATCATTTTGCCAAAACCCCAATTTTCTATCACAAAACAGCTTTGACAGAAAACTTTTGCCCTACACTACAATTACATTAGATCAGTGGTCCCCAAACTTTTTACCTTCTACTCCCTCCCTTACCCCGTCTCTGTCCATCCCCCACTCCCGCAGCTAGGTCCGGGATTGGGGCTGCGGCTCTGGGGGTGTGCACGCAGAAGGGGTAAGGGGCTGCAAAGGCTGGGACCCCAGCTGGAGCCAGGGGCAGGGCTGAGAGCAGAGCCTTGGCCAGGGACCCTGGGAGCAGGGGCCGGAGCCAGGAACGGAGGTGGGTGGCACTCGCCCCCACCCCCGAGGGCTGGTCCAGGTCCTGGCCACACACCCCAAACATTCCTCTGTGCCCCCGTGGTGGTGGTGGGGAACAACGCTCCCTACAGTTTGGAGACATCTACACTAGATTTTCCTTTTTATTATTCATTCAATACTCAGGTACTGTCATTTTAGGGAAGATACAGTGTGTTCATAAATATCAATGTTGAATCCCCGCTTTAAGTGCAAAACTCAACCTTAACTATGGAGCTGAGACCTGCACCTCAATAAGGACTTGGTTTTAGAGCTTCTTGTTTTGTCTGTCTCCTGTCTTGTTCAAACTCCATTTCTCCCAGTCAGCTTTTACCTCAGATACATACAAAGTTATTCAGTCAGAAGCTCAAAGTGCTGTACCTGCTCTAGGTCTCCACATTTTGTGGCAGACTCAGGGTAGGTCTTATCACTGTTTCTTTACATGCATCAGTAACTCCTTTCCCCATGGGAGACCTATGCTAGTTTTAATTGGCAGCACAAACAAAAAACCAACTCCTCACCCTACAAACAAGCAACCCTTTTTTTCCAAAAACACCCTTTTGGCAGATAACAATGCCCATTAGGGTTCTACAGTATCATTGGTTTGTTTTTTAAAAGATTTCCAGATAGAGATTTTTACTGAGCTGGTTTGCTAACACTTGAATTTCAATTATCATCATTTATACGTTGCAAGTAGCATACCAATACCCTGCATTTCTACAGTACTTTTAATTCACGGATCTCACTTAAACTGAGCTTCTCCACATTCTTGGAAACTAGGTAAGCATTCTTGATATCCATATTACACACAGGTAAACAAAAGCTGAGACACATTAAGCCATTTAACTAAGCTCAAACTGCAAGCCAATGGCAATGCTCTGAATAAACTCAGGAATCATGAAGTTAAGTCTCCCTGTTCTAACCATTAGACACAGCACTGTTTCTCCGGTGACTATTGCCTGCTTTCAGTTATTGAAGTCAACTATGAAAAACTGTAGAAAATTCCCATTTGGAGTCATAAATAGCAGTTCTGTGAGCACTGGAAGTGTTTCTTGTTGCTGCTGATGTTTTGGTACAAAGAAAAAAGCTAAGTAGGAAAACAAATATAATGCCATCAGATAAAAAAATATTCTCCCACCAATCTGGGGATTGTGTGATATGGGCAACATTTGGTGGGGTACAGGTTTTTGTTGTTGTTACAGGATTGTTGGGGTTTTTTTTTGAACCACTTAAGTACTTTGAAGAACCTGCCATGTCAGTTCCTGCAGCTTGCTCAAGTTTGGCCACATTTTTCAGCAGATAGCACTGTATGAGGGCCCAAAATATGAAGTACACAATATGCTACTCAGTGAAGAATGAACTTGTACAGGTTTTGTACTCACGCAGAAGTCGTCTGCATGTCGTGCCAGCTTTTGCTAAAGTTCTGTTTCAGCTCATTCATCAGGTTGATACCAAGCTTTTGTTTGATTTCTGCCAGGTGCTTTTCTTTGGCTGCTAACACTTGCCGTAAAGTTGAAACTTCATCCTCTAGCTGAATAGAATAAAATAGAAATGTTAGCTAGTCGTGGAAAGATAAATAAGTATCACATGGTCAGAGTTAAAAATCTCTACTGATGTTCACGTGAATCTGTATTTGACAGAGAGGCATATGTGGGGGAAAAGGGGTTAAAGCAATTTTACTGGTCCCTGGGAAGCTGCCCAGACTACCACATCCATTATTAAAATTCTGTTCAAAATGCACATTTCCTTAAATGTATGATCCCACACTCCTCACTCCATGCACGCACCTTGTAAAGGGGAGAGTTATCTCACCCTTGGGAAGCAACTGTGCAGCAAGAACTGCTTGGGGGCATCACAAGTCTTTAAATGACACACGCACTTGATTCACATAGAAAATGGGAATGGGTAGGACCAGAGGAAGACCATGTAACACAGCCGCCTTCCTTTGAATCCATGAGCTTTGCATTTCCTATTTACAGCTTCAGCATATAAAGTATCACAATCCTCCAGTCTTGGACCATATATAATACTCATATACCCCCTCACTCCCCCAAATAGGTTTTAAATAAATAAGGAGCACCGTTTTTCAAAAAGCATTATGCTTTTCTATGTGAGACTTTTAATCTCTGTTGTTTTATATGGTTGAAATAATCAAAATAGATTTTTTTAAAGCATTAGATGTTACCAAGGGTGGCCAAGAATCAGTCAGAGTACAACAGAGACTTAGAGTGTAGATATAGGGACTGCTATTGGGACTGGTCCTTGTCTAGGGAGTTTGGGGTGTCATGCCATAAACTTCCTTGCCCAACCCAGACATGTCCTCCTCAGGGCTAGTAACAATGTGGCCCATAATTTATCAACCCATCCCAATATAAAGGGGAAGGAGTCATTTCTAGAGTAAAAACTTCACTACGTTTAAGGTACCAGCTATAGAGCCTAGAACAACTTAGTGCTCAAGCCCAGGCTGCACATTATAGGCCTGGTTCTCTGCTCCATTGAAGCTCCTTAATGTCACTCCAACAGCTAAAGGGGCTGAATAGAGAGAGTTGAAGAGATCACCTGGAATTTTCCTGGCAAAGGAGGAAGTCCTACTTTATATAAAGCTGACGGAGCAGAGCTATACCATCTCTGTCACATCCCCTGGTATATGGACGTGCCAGGAGCAAGGGAGTGGTTGAAGAGCACTCTCTGCTCTGGCTATCCCATTGGCTATAGCAGGGGTAGGCAACCTACGGCACGCGTGCTGAAGGCGGCACGCAAACTGATTTTCAGTGGCACTCGCACTGCCTGGGTCCTGGCCACTGGTCCAGGGGGCTCTGTATTTTAATTTAATTTTAAATCAAGCTTCTTAAACATTTAAAAAACCTTATTTACTTTACATACAATAGTATAGTTATATATTACAGACTTATAGAGAGAGACCTTCTAAAAATGTTCAAATTTATTACTGGCACGCGAAACCTTAAATTAGAGTGAATAAATGAAGACTCGGCACATCACTTCTGAAATAAATGATCTGGAGAAAGGGGTAAACAGTGAGGTGGCAAAGTTTGCAGATGATACTAAACTGCTCAAGATAGTTAAGACCAAAGCAGATGGTGAAGAACTTCAAAAAGATCTCACAAAACTAAGTGACTGGGCAACAAAATGGCAAATGAAATTTAATGTGGATAAATGTAAAGTAATGCACATTGGAAAAAATAACCCCAACTATACATACAACATGATGGGGGCTAATTTAGCTACAACGAGTCAGGAAAAAGATCTTGGAGTCATCGTGGATAGTTCTCTGAAGATGTCCACGCAGTGTGCAGAGGCGGTCAAAAAAGCAAACAGGATGTTAGGAATCATTAAAAGGGATAGAGAATAAGACTGAGAACATATTATTGCCCTTATATAAATCCATGGTACGCCCACATCTCGAATACTGTGTACAGATGTGGTCTCCTCACCTCAAAAAAGGTATTCTAGCACTAGAAAAGGTTCAGAAAAGGGCAACTAAAATGATTAGGGGTTTAGAGAGGGTCCCATACGAGGAAAGATTAAAGAGGCTAGGACTCTTCAGCTTGGAAAAGAGAAGACTAAGGGGGGATATGATAGAGGTATATAAAATCATGAGTGATGTTGAGAAAGTGGATAAGGAAAAGTTATTTACTTATTCCCATAATACAAGAACTAGGGGTCACCAAATGAAATTAATAGGCAGCAGGTTTAAAACAAATAAAAGGAAGTTCTTCTTCACGCAGCGCACAGTCAACTTGTGGAACTCCTTACCTGAGGAGGTTGTGAAGGCTAGGACTATAACAATGTTTAAAAGGGGACTGGATAAATTCATGGTGGCTAAGTCCATAAATGGCTATTAGCTAGGATGGGTAAGGAATGGTGTCCCTAGCCTCTGTTCGTCAGAGGATGGAGATGGATGGCAGGAGAGAGATCACTTGATCATTGCCTGTTAGAGTCACTCCCTCTGGGGCACCTGGCATTGGCCACTGTCGGTAGACAGATACTGGGCTACATGGACCTTTGGTCTGACCCGGTACCGCCGTTCTTATGTTATGTTCTAAGTTTGCTGACCCCTGGGTTATAGAGATCCATAGGCACTCCAAGCATAAAAGCTAGAGCAGCAGCCCTGACGACCTGAGAATACCAAAGGCAAAAAGGTGTCTTAGAGTAACTTTGTCCACACCCAGCCTGGGAGTGGAGGAACAGAGAATCAAGGCCTATGCCTTTCAAGGCCGGCTCCAGGCCCCAGCACGCCAAGCGCATGCTTGGGGCGGCATGCCATGGCGGGTGCTCCGCCAGTCGCGCGGCAGGCGGCTCCGGTGGACCTCCCGCAGGCGTGCCTGCGGATGCTCCACCGGAGCTGCGGGACCAGCGGACCCTCCGCAGGCACGTCTGCAGGAGGTCCACCGGAGCCGCGGGACCAGCGACCGCCAGAGCACCCCCCACGGCGTGCCGCCGTGCTTGGGGCGGCGAAATTGCTAGAGCCGCCCCTGATGCCTTTGATCTTTTATTTGTGAAAAGTTTTTAGACTTGATAACTACAGACTAAATTTTACTTGTAGGGGGGAAAAATCAGTGGGACTCCTTGCATAGACACAAAGCAAGCAGAAACTGCCCTATAATCTGTCATCTAATCTTTAGTAACATTTCAGTTAAAGGGAGGGGGAAAAGTCAAACTAAGAACTGACCTTGAACTAACCAACTTGTGCATGAGTGAGGTCTAAAGAATATGTTTGGTCAAAAGCAATCTATGGCGCTACTGTTTGAAAAGACATGTCTGCCAGAGTACAAACAATTTTTCAGACTTCATTTTATACAAAAATAATATTGTTACCTAGCATAGGAGTAGGACATTTGGCTAAGGGGAGGACAACTAACAACAGTTGACCATTTATTCAATCTTCTCATGCCATGAGTCTGCATAGGGCTTAAAATCTCTACCTCACAAAACAGGCAGCCCCAATGTAATAATTAAGTTGCAGTGGTGGTGAGGGTGAAGGACAAATACAGTTATTCTTGACAACACAATTAGAATTTCCATTAAAGCTGTTTTGTTTTTTCCTGTCTATCCTAAGTGTAGGGTGGCCAACTTTCTAATATCTGAAAATTAGACTCCCTAACCCGCCTCTTCCCTCAAGGCCCTGCCCCACCCCTTCCCCTTGGTCCCACACTCCACTCACTCCTCGCCTGCCTCCCTCACTGCTTTCTTCCTTTAACTCCAGTCTGAGCAGCCCCAAGGGACTGGCCCTGCTGGAGCTGGGGTTGGCACCTGGCTGTGCAGGTCAGAAGGGTGCCGTGGCTGCACAGGAGCAGCCAGGCAGCCCCACTGGCGAGCTAGGGCGTGGCCCTCTTGCCCAGCAGCCCCCAGCCTCCCTCAGTGCGGCCTATGCAGCAGCCCCCTTCCTCATCTGCTCGAGCCCTCTCTGCCCTGAGAGCGCGGCTGGGGGAAGAACCAGCTGGCAGGGCAGCTCATGTTCCTTCCCTCCCAGGGAACGTTCCAAGCCTGCTTGTATGGGAAGATCTTGGTAGATGAGCAAAATGCCAGGACCACTACCAATAACTGGAATATCAATTATCATACTTATTGCAAAAAGCAGCTAAATCAGTAGGTCTTCGTAAGCCACTGCAAAGCCCTTAGCATAACTAAACAAGCAGCTGGGCAGGGGGAGGGGGGGGCGGTTTGACCCTCTGTCCTTCCTGATAAGATCTCTGTTGAAATTGCTGAGGTATGTGTTTTAGAAAAAACAGGAAGCTTATCCATATCTGCCCTCTGGTATGCATGTTTGTCAGGGCCCTCAAAACATGTAGGCGCTGGGGGGGGGGGGGGGGAACAAAAAAAAAAAAAACCACACACCACATCTCTCTAATAGATGGGGTAAGAAAAACCTCGCTTAACCTTTGAAATTGCTTGCTTAACAAGTTCTTTTTTTGATTGACATGTTATTGTTACACTAACTCGAATAAATAAGGAGAGAAAGTATAGGGTAGTTGGACTCTTCAGAAACACTTCATAGACACATCTTAGGGTCCCGAGTGGCAGCTGAAAGACAGGCCAATTGGACAGCTGTTGTACCACTCGAAGACCACTCCAGACTTCGGTAATTATTGATTTTTGGGGGTGTTTTACACACACATCCAAAACAGGTTAGTAAGTGCTTAAGACTAAATAAAGTGGAGCTTTAAGTGAAAGCACTCTTGTGGTGTACTGATTGTGCCAACCACCTATCAGATGGCCTGTCTCCATTGATTTATTTCTTGCCACTGCCTCACCAAGAGTAATTGTTACCAAGAGCTTTGGATGGTTAAAACCATGGTAACAGACTGGGAGTCCCTTACCCAGCTCACTATGGACCCCTGCACTCTGTCCTCAGCTGCAGCCCTGCAAACCACACTCCTCAAAGGAGCTGCTCGCGCCCTGAGCTGGTGCGTGTGCACGTGCTGCCACAGGAGCTACCACTTCAGGGCTGGGCAACAGGCTGTAACTCACACACCCCCTTCCCCAGACACACCCGCAGTAACTGGGCTTTTAGTGTCCAGTTAGTATATCTGACCAGACACTGCCAGGTTCCCTTTTCAACCTGACTTTCTGGTTGAAAACCGGACATCTGGCAACCCTAAGTATCCTGGAATCCCTTTATCCTATTGGACATTGTATGATTTAACCCTCTAAACTGCAAAGAATGAGGCAAACACTAGTGAATAACGCACTGACTTCCAAGGCTGGTTTTGTGTTATTGATCCCAGAACTATTTTTATCTTGCACACTAATACATTCTCTTACTCTGAAACAGATCAAAGGTTCACTGGTCTTTTAAAAATCTCATTGTTTAATCCCCACCCTATCAGTTTCTCATTTGCCATTACATGGGATCCAAGTTATTCAAGAAGCTTGGGAATTAATCAGCAATTCTAGGCACATGAGATTAAATCCTGCCCTACTGAAGTCAATGCAAAAACTCCTGCTGAATTCAACAGGCCAGGAGTTCACTCATGGAATGCAACAAAGTGTTAGAATCTGCATGTTCCAAATTAACTTCTCGTTTTTCCAGTAAGTTTAGTGGGCACCGGATCATAAATAACTCATAAGAATTCCTTCCTCTTGCCATTGCAGAAACAGCAAAATGAAACATTGGCAAGAATCAGCACCACTAGGGAAGAAACCAGATTCTGTGAAGGGGTAACTGAGCAAGTGTTTCTAGAAAGAAGAAACTAAACCATACTGGTTTAAAACTAATTGGATTATGCATTTATTGATTGGACAGTGAAACTTCGAATTCAATTGCTTGCCACCCAAAACCAAAACTCTGGGTGCATCAGTTCACCCCACTAATACTATTAAACAGTTTAAGATTAAGCCAAAACCAGTATCTTATCTTACTTACAGATACTTAGACATTAATGCTTACCATACAGACTAACACCAAATTGATTACATACATTCCATCAAAGTCTTTTTGACTAAAATTCTCTCTCTAACTGAACAAGCGGAAATTAACTAAATCTTCGAGGCTCTATGTAAGCACTAATCCTTTGCATACTGTTGAAATGCAGACAACATTATACACTCTATTAGAGGAAAGCAAAGTGTGTTTTAAACCATTCATTATTAAAAGGAAACCATCGATTTGAAATCTCAGTTAAAAAAAAGGCTAAAAACAGTTTCAGATATAAAACCTACTGAAGTTGTTCAACTACCACCATGATTGGGGACTTGTAAGTAACTAGCAGAAAGGCTTAGGGATTTGTAGTGGGACTTTCAAAGCACTTAAAGTAGGTAAGTCTGCCTAATCCCCATTCACTTCACTGAGTGTTAGGTGTGTTTTTGAAAATCCCACTATTTGATGCCTTTTGAAAATGGAGCTTAGGTTCATAAGTCACTGAGCTGCTTTTGCATATATTACCCCATTGTTTTCCTAAGGTTAAGCATGTGCAGAAGTGTGTGCTAGGTTAGGACCACAGAGAGAGAAGATATAGTCCCTCTGATCATTTTTGGGGTTATAGAATCACATTTATCTTATGTTTTTCTCTCCTCTGTTGTTACATGGGAGATACACAACCAGAGGACGCTGATGACCAACAAAATTATGTTCCCCCTGAATAGTCTATTAGCTTTCCGACTGACTTCAGTAGGAGCACTCGTACAAGTAAGATTACTCATGTGCCTACGTGTTTGCAGAAGCAGGCCCTAAGTGTCCACATTTTTTCTGAAACTCAGACTCTGATGTACGTTACTGAACTTCCTTAAAACAAAACAAAAAAACAACACATTCTGACAGAAACTCCTGATCCCATGGAAAATTCTGGGGGCAGGTCTGTTGTAATTTTGGAATGTGAAGTGGACCTGTGGTACATTTTTAGTTTCAGATTGTTACAGGAATAGAGAGTCATTTTTATGTGTACTATAGAAATGCCTGAAGGCCTCAGTTAGGATCAGGGCCCCTCTGTACTAGCCAATGCACAAATGCAAAGTAAGAGACACTCCATGCCCTGAAAACCTTACCCTCTAAAAAAAAAAAAGACAACAAAGAAAGAGTTAGGAGTGGAATACAACATACAAGCAAAGTGGTAAGTGTGATGAAAAGCACACAAGGTAGTGGGCATGTGTGATCCATCCCCAAGACCAGCAACATACAAGGCAAGGGGGAATAAAAAACCAAAACCAAAAAACAACGCATATTTTTATATAATCGGATATATGCACACACACATTATAGATCTTCTTTTGTTTGTTTAAATAAATACACATCAGGCATACCTGACAGCCACTCATTCTATTAACTGATCTCTTGTAGGCATCAAGAAAGAAGTGGGCCCTGAGGAAGGATTTGAAGGAGAGGCAAGCTGTCCTTACCGACCAACACAGGGAGAACACATGTATAAGGAGAGTGTGGCTAAAGCACCGAGATAACTGGGAGGGATGTGTACTATTGGGCTTGTGTGTCAAGATTAGTATCATTGGTGAAGTGGAGGGTAGGAGAGAGCTCTACAGGAACCTGAAGCTAAAGGAGGGAGAGGAGATTGTCAAAGGCAAAGGAATAAATGGCAGCTGCATCCAACTCCCACTGAAGTTACTTTCAGTGGTAGCTGGGAGCCTAAAAGCTCTTTGTGCTTTAGGGTACGTCTTCACTGGCAACGTTAAAGCACTGCCATGGCAGCGCTTTAACATAGCTTGTGTAGTCATGGTAGCTCTCTCCCAGCGCTCTAAAAAACCACCTCCATGAGGGGAATAGCTCCTGCACTATCTACACTGGCACTTCACAGCGCTGAAACTTGCAGCGCTCAGGGGGGTGTTTTTTCACACCCTTGAGTGAGAAAGTTGCAGCGCTGTAAAGTGTCAGTGTAGACAAGCCCTTAGGAAAAAAACTCTCTTCCAGGAAACTTGATCTTAATTTAATTATAGCCTTAGAATCTCCCCAAATTCTCCAGACTTTTTCTAAATGCAATGCTCAAGTGTTTTCCCTTTAAACATAATTACATGCCACTAGAATGCCGTGAGCAATTTAAAACAGTCTTAAAACAGCCCAGCTGACCTAGATACTGTAATTCTAGTGACGACAGAACAACTTTCAATTTGTCTTTGTGTACTTGAATTAAGGGTCTCATCCTGTGTGGTGGGTTCTGAGTGCCCTCAATTCCCACTGACATCAATGAGAGTGAAGGGTGCTCAGGACCTCATAGGATGAGACTCTTGGGGAACTCATTATTCGCAGATAACTACAAGGAGTTTTCTTTAATTTTCCCCCTTCTCTCTCTTTCAGTCTGCTCTGCCACATGCAAATCAATGCATCCAAGAGCTACAGTGTGCGAGCTGAGACACATTTTCTTTAAACATTAAATAACGTCTACCCCATCTGCATGTCCTGAGCTGGATATACAAATATAATTAACAGTCATACGTAAGCTTCCTTTCTATTATTTACAGGTGTACAAATTCACTATAGGAGCAACATGTAGCTAACATTTCAGAGACATTAGATCTTCCCATAGCCTTAACAGCCCAACTGGGCAGAAACAATCACTTGGTTTTTATTCCTTCAGGAAATCACAAGTCAGCGAACAGAATGAATCAAACAAAAGTCTCAGTGGCTTTGTTTAAAAAAAAAATCAGAGAAGGTCATGGAGGATAGGACAATCAATTACTACTAGCCAAGATGGTTAGGAATGGAACCCCATGCTTGGGGTGTCTCTAAACCACCAACTGCCAGAAGCTGGAGCAGGATGGCAGGGAATGGATCATTTATAATTGCCCTGTTCTGTTCATTCCCTCTGAAGCACCTGGCACTGGCTACGGTCAGGTGAGAGGATACTGGGTTAGCTGGATCACCGGGCTGACCCTGTATGGCTGTTCTTATGACTATTAATTGCAATTTAAATATTTTTACTGCATAGTGGAGAAAGACTAGTCTCTGCTAAGAATTGTCCTTTGAATTACATCATCTAGTCCTGTATCAGCGTCTCATAATTGCCAGTACCAGATGCTCCAGAGGATGATTCAATTACAGAAGAACTTTCCTATGACCCTGCCAACTGTTAGTGTCTACTCATGCACTGAAGCTTTAAGGTTTTTGTCTCTTCCAAAATGTTTGGCTTATTAAAATCCCTAGAATTGGAACTTTTATTGTTTTGAATTTCCCACCTTCTGGTTTCACTGATTGTCCCTTTCTTATTGTATTATGAGAGAGTGAATAGAAGTTCACAATTTACCTTCTCTTTATCCTTTTTTACTGTGAATACTTTTCTCACAATCCCTCTTATTTGTCTCCTCTCTGAAGTAAACAACCCCAATTCTTTCAATCTTGCTCCATATGAAGGTTTTTCCATGCTTCTAATTGGCTGCCCCTCATCTATTTCTTCTGTATCATACAGCAGACACCATGGAAGGCTGCACTCAGATTGGATTTAAGCCTGATGTTGACTCTTTCTAACCTCACCAAAACTAAATCAATAGTGACATGTAATTTCATCCAGTTCAGGCTCCCCCAACGTCCTTCAGCCATTTATTTATTTATTTGGCGCAAATTCTTTTCACAATACTGTAAGAAGTTGTGTTGTCATGACGTTGCAATCACCATCAGTGTCATTTTCTCTAAGAATCATGTAATCAGTTCTTTTCAGTAAGTGTGTCACAGGCCGGCTGGCCCTTCCACAGAGAGCGAGAGAGCGAGCGAGCGAGGTCTCAGCCCACCTGTGACACAGCTGATTTGCCTCCCCAGGTGGAAAGAATGAATCAAGTCACATGACAGTCAGTCATGTGATTAAACCAGGCCTCTGAGGGTTAGAAAAACAGAAGCTTGTGAATAACTAAAGTGAGGCACTGCAGAGTGGAGTTGCAGGAAGAGAGACTCTTTTGCAGTGGTCCCTCAGGGAGGGCGTCATGGCTGGGTAGAAAGACCCAGCTGAAAGTTTCGTCTTCCATTTGGGGAGTGGCAAAGGCGGCAGGCCAGGCCTTATGTCTTTTCCTGTGAACAGAGAACGAGCCAATACCTGAGGGAGGAGGAGTTGGGCCCAGCTTTAAGGGGTGGGAGGATGGAAGACCTTTGATGTTTGTTCTGGAACTTTGTTTTAACACACCATACACTTCAAGAAGAGTGGTTGTTACTGGACTTATGAAAGCCTTTTGTGCATCAGGAGTTGTGTATTGAGGAGCCTGGAAGAGGGGAAACAGAGGCAGGGTTCTTTCATTCACTGTATGTGCTGCAAATTTAAGACTAAATGACACATGGCTCTTGTTTGTTAAAATAGCACACCCACTAATTTTACCTCTGCCGTCAATAGATAGATTATTTTTGGAAAACTAATCGACAGAATGAATCACCTTGCACTATTCTAGTCTAGAATAATTAAATAAAGGAAATATAATGTTCTTGTGACATCTGCACTTGATCCTGCTAATAACTTCCAAATTCAGGAGGTATAAATATTAATATCCAGGGGATCAAAAAGCATTACCTTGGCTAGCTCAATCTTTAATTCTTCTCTCTCTTCTTCAGAAATCATGCTTGTGAAATCAATATCAGTGACAGTTTCTTCGTCTGTCTCATGCAATGGCTGTGTTTCCAGCAGACCTTTGAAAGTAAGAAAGTAACAGTCAATAAAACTCTTACAATACATTTTACTGAGTGGTGGCGGGGAGGGGGCAGAGGGTGGCCAACTGTACGAAACCTAAATAAAGGCCTAACTTTTGTTACATGCACTAGAGTTATCCAGGTCTTTCTGATACAGCCCATTTGGAGTCCTCTTCTTTTTGCTTTTGTAAACCTATTGCAAATGATAGATTATCATAGAATCATAAAAATGCAGGGCTGGAAAGGACCTCAAGAGGTCATCTAGTCCATCTCCCTGCCTGAGGCAGGGTTAAATATGCCTAGGCCATCCCTGACTGGTTTGTGTCTAACCTGTTCTGGTGTTTGTCTAAACCTGCAGCATCCCTTCTCAGGAGCGCCAGGACAGGCCCTTCTCTCTGCCTTGTCAGCCCCTTTCTGAGCTGTCTGGCTTCCTTTTAAGCTCCATCTCCACCTGGAGCATGCTCTGCAGATGTGGCTGGGCCCAAAATTGTTCTTTAACCCCTTCAGTCCTAGTGTGAGGCTTAAAAACCCCATCACACCAACCTAGATCTCCCTTGCTGTAAACTAAGCTGATTACTTCTTGCACCACCCTTGATGGACATGGAGAACAACAGTATTTTGTTGCACTGTTTTTGTATAATATTGACATGAAGGCACCAACAAGATCAAAAAAAATAAAATCTCACTGGATGCAGCATACAACACTACTGCATCATGATATAGTATAGAAGAAAAGAACATGAAAAACCTAGCCTTTTCTTCAAATTAAAAAAATAAATCTGTTAATAAATATGGATCATTGCTGTGTGATGTCCACAACAAGGATGACAATATAACTTCTGGTCAATATAGCACTATGTTATACAGTAGATCAATATACACTTTACATTTTTCACGTGTCTTGTTCGAGGTGTTTCAGAGCCTCTCCTACTAACGGAGTACTGCTACTAGGGAAGTGTACCTCAGGGATTGATTTCACTGTTAAAAAGGTGTGTTTTTTTACCTCAGCTGACTTATGCACATGAGCTATCCCAAGATAATAAAAAAAAATAGCGAAGACAAAGCATTTTAGTTTTACCATGAGGTAAACTTACCATGCTCAGTTCTCTACTGGCCGAAAGTTACTAGGATTGGGGGGAAATCAGTAGACATGATACTAAAATCAAGATAAGGCTTTCGACACAGTCCCACAGGACATTCTCAAACAAAATAGGGAAATGTGGTCTAGATGAGATTACTAGATAGGTGGGTGTACAACCTGTTGAAAGATCAAACAGTAGTTCTCAATGGTTTTCTGTCACACAGAGGATATATCTAGTGGAGTTCCACAGGGGATCAGATTTAATATTTTCATTAATGACTGGGATAACGGCGTGGAGAGTATGCTTATAAAATTTGCAGGTGACACCAAGATGGGAGTGGTTGCAAGCATCTTGACAAATTGGTCTGAAATTAACAAGATGAAATTCAGTAAAGACAAGGACAAAGTTCTACACTTAGGAAAGGAAAAATATCAAATGCACAACTACAAAATGGGGAATAACTGACCAGATGGTAGTACTGCTTCAAAGAATCTAGGGGTTATAGTGAATCACAAATTGAACGAGTCAATGATGTGATGCAGTTGCAAAAATAAACTAACTAACTAACTAAATAATAATGCTTATATCCTGAGATGTATGAAGAGGAGCATTATATGGATTACACTGGAGGTAATTGTCCCTTCTAGCCCTACATGTCTATGATTCTAGATCCCCATCTGAGATTTACCTGATGGTGAAACTGAAGTGCCTTGTCTTCATTGTGTCATTACCTAAGGAGAGCGCACATGGGTCATTTACTCTGAGGTAAACATCACTGCTTTTTTAGCAGTGAAGACAAGCCCTAAGATGATGCTATATGGAGGTTTCAGAATGCTGGTAAGTCTGAAGTACAAGCAACAGGTATGGGGAGTGGAATAGTTCAGAAGCTTGGAGCAGAGTATACTTGCGGTTATTCTTGATAGCTTAAATTTACTGTGCTGTCACACTGAGGCCCTGATCTTACAAACACTGATGCACATGCTTAATCTTACTATCGTGTTGTCCCATTTAAATCAATGACAGTATTCATTGTACTTAAGTGCATGCTTAACTGCATCCAGGATCAAGGCCATGATTTGTCTCTTATGTTCAGATGCTCTGGAGATCAGCAGCATCATGTATTATTCACAGGGCCAGCTCCAGGCAACAGCTAAGGAAGCTGATGCTTGGGGCAGCCAATACAAAGGGGCAGCACTCCATCCACTATTGGAGCGGTCCGTCCGGGTCTTCTGCGGGAATTCAGCGGCAGGTCCCTCAGTACCTCTCATCCTCTTTGAGCTGCCGCCGAAGAGGAAGAGAGGTAGTGAAGTACCTGCCGTCAAAGAATGGAGCCAATTGGCTTCCTCCCACCCCCACTTGGGGGGGAGGGGCAGAAAACCTGGAGCTCGCCCTGATTATTCAATAAGCACTAACAGGAAAGGGAGTTTTACAAATGGCATCTAGTGACTGTCAGAAGAAAGTTGGTGGCTTAAATAACTGGTGGATGCTTCCTATTCTTGGTTGCAAGGAAAATGTGGACCTTTACCAGACTCCTCCTCCCCTAGCCTCTCCTTTCCTGTGGATTGCCTAGGGTGCCTGGCTCATAACGTTCATGTATTAAACTTTGCTATACAACAAAACTGGTTCTTATCAATTTCAAACTGCAGTCCACAGGGTTCTGAATACCAAGCACGAACCAAACCATAGTTTTGACGACTTCACTCTGGTGCCGCTTGGCAAAGCAATGAGTTGCAATAGAACCACTGACCTGTCTGGTGGCATTCTCAGGAACAGAGCATTGTGTTGATTCATGTTTGGAAGCTTACCTTTGTAACCATATGGGTCAAACTTTTAAATAAAAATAAAAGCTTAAATTATGCAGAAATTGATCATTTAGATACTAAGCTTTTCCGAGCAAGCTAGCATGATGTGATAAGTGAATTTTTAAAGCCCTGACAAAAGAAAAACATTTTACACAAACTGCAGGAAAAAAAATAATTTGAAAATTATTTATTAGCCAGAAGAGCCAATTATTGTTTCTAATTTATTCTGAAATTTTAAACAGTCTTACTAACAGCCTTTTCATAGCACCAATCCATGCTTCAGAAATGAAAGAAAAAATTACAGACTCCAGCAGGGGAAAAAAAAAAAGACTGTTTAAGGGTCTCGGCTTTGTCCTTCAAATACTCCATCAACCAGTATGTCAAAACAGCCGTCACCGTAAATTTCTACTTTAGACACTGAAGCCTTAATAAATACAATCCACAACTACATGTATCCAGTGCAACTTCTGACCAGAAAACAAAACAAAAACAAACAAACAAACAAAAAACCACCACACCTCTGGGTCAGCTATAGCCTAAAGAAAAAATGCTTTACAATGTGCATCACTCAGCTGCCACAGAGACATAGCTACGTCTGAACAGAATTCAGCACAGTTCGACGACGATAAAATGAACTCTGGGGCCAGCCAGAGGCTGATCTGGTCCCTAATCTAAGATACAGCATCCAGAGAAAAGGTGGTAAGGGTATGTCTACACTACGAAATTAGGTCAATTTTATAGAAGTCAATTTTTTAGAATTCGATTTTATACAGTCTATTGCGTATGTTCACACTAAGCGCATTAAGTCAGTGGAGTGCGTCCTAACTACTGCGGCTAGCATCGACTTACAGAGTGGTGCACTGTGGGTAGCTATCCCACAGCCCATTGGAATTCTGGGTTAAGCTCCCAATGCCTGATGGGGCAAAAACTTTGTCACGGGTGGTTTTGGGTACATGTCATCAGGCCCCCCTCCCTCCCTCCTTCCGTGAAAGCAACTGCAGACAATTGTTTAACGCCTTTTTTTCCGGGGTCCCGTCCGCTGGACCCGCTCAGCCCACTGCCTGCCTAGATGATCGGAACCCCAGGCAGGCAGCGAGCTGAGTGGGGCCAATGGACGGAGCCCGCTGCCAGTCTGGGGCTCTGTCCGCTGGCTCCTGCCAGCTGGGGTCCTGCTCAGCCAGCAGACCTCGGTGAGGTCGATCAAGGTGCCTGGACAGACATGGCTATCCTCCTCTTAGAGCACCAAATGGGAGTGACTCCAGGTCATTCTCTTCCTTAAATTTCGTCTCATGGAGATTCAGTCCTCCCTGGAGTATCATGCGAGCTGGAGGCTTCTGCCTCAGGCTGCTTTCCCAGCTGGCATTACTGCGCGGTTGCACCTACCCCAGCCTGCTCCTTGCTCCCATGGCTCATGATGCCTGGACAGTAGTAAGGAGCAGTTCAACTTGTGGAATGACAAATCCAGAATGAAGGATTGCACTCTATGGGCCACGTTAAGATTATTTCAGAGTGCTAGATAGCATTTAGTCGCTATAAAAGGGGCGGGGGGAAATTTTCATGAAGCCTAACAAAAACGTTAATTTATCAGAGCAGCTGAAAGAGTAAGGAACCCAGGCATATAACTTAGAGAGAGCTTCCATATTATTTAACTCATAACGGATATAATTCAAAGTAAAATTTCACAGTGCGGTCTGTTCTAAGACTGAAAATGCAAGAGGGGAGTCAGAAGAAGAACAGTGACCTGTTTCCGCCTGGTTTCGAACTGGGGATGTTTCACGTTCGGTGAACGTTATCACCACTACACTCACTCCTTGTAAGAATCAAGCAGAATTGCAGCCTCAGCCTTCTGAGGAAGGCAGGGACTGGTCTGCCCCTACTCGCTGGAGATGCCTCCTACCTTAAAGAGGGTGGGCGTGGGATCAGTGCTGTAATTTCCTCCCTGCACTGGCTAGCTGCATAAGGGCTAGTATTGGGAGCAGAACCGGCTCTAGGCACCAGCAAACCAAGCAAGTGCTTGGGGCAGCATAATTCCAGGGGTGGCACTCCAGCCACTTTTGGGGGGGAGGGGGGAGCTTTGGTAGTTGTACTCTCAGAGGTGGGTTTTTTTAATTTTGGGCTTGAGGCAGCAAAAAACCTAGAGCCGGCCCCGATTGGGAGTGTAGCCTCTGTGCGCTCAGTGCTCCAGGAGGCATTCTGTCTTCTTAAGGCAGAACATGCCTTAGTGCTTCTTACAGCCCCTTCTCTAGGCTGTTCCTAAGCAGCACAATCTAGCCCTCATTTGGAAATAGCTTTAGAAATATCATTGCTTAGCAGTTCTCAAATTATGGTTTGTGGAACACTTGTTTGTAGTCCCTGGCCAACTTGCTGGTCACAGTATGCAAGCGCTGGTCTTCCTTTGCAGCTATAAAGTCACATTAAAAAATTAAAATACTTTCCTAATATTGTTTTCCTATGGAAGAAATTGCTGCAGATGCCGGAGGGCTGTTATTCCATCCCTAATGGAAGATAGCTTGTGCAATAACAAACAACAGAAAGTATCAGAGGGGTAGCCGTGTTAGTCTGGATCTGTAAAAGCAGCAAAGAATCCTGTGGCACCTTATAGACTAACAGACGTTTTGCAGCATGAGCTTTCGTGGGTGAATACCCACTGACTTGCATCTGAAGAAGTGGGTATTCACCCACGAAAGCTCATGCTGCAAAACGTCTGTTAGTCTATAAGGTGCCACAGGACTCTTTGCTGCTGAAACAACAGAAAATACTCCATGACATGACCTCTATGCTAAGATGCGATGTGCACTCAAAGAGTTTGCCCATCTTGCCACAGATAAATCAAGTGGCAGTTCAGTGGGTAAAAGCAGCACAATTCCAGCTGTAGTAAAGAGCACATATTACCTATGAAAAACAATTACCAGACTTCAACGCAAGGTCTAACCCTCCAACCAAAACCATTTTCTGAAATATCCAGTTTACATATTAGTCAGGCTTGGACTTCAACATTTTATGCAATCACTTCTAGCTCTCTGCCCAGTATAATATTCTTGGCTGCCTGAAGGAACAAAGATGGCTTTGCTTTTTAAATTGTAGGTATAATAATACAAAGCAATTGTTGTGAAACATTGTAACAGTTCAAAGCCAACAGAGGTTTCTTTCCACTATATCAGTGGTTTGAGCATTGGCCTGCTAAACCCAGGGTTGTGAGTTCAATCCTTGAGGGGGCCACTTAGGGATCTGGGGCAAAAATCAGTACTTGGTTCTGCTCATGAAGGCAGGGGGCTGGACTTGATGACCTTCCAAGGTCCCTTCCAGTTCTAGGTGATAGGTATA